>NC_139452.1:12938187-13640446 GCF_963924565.1 Ascidiella aspersa
TTTAATATTTTTTTTACCTTAAAGGGCAAATAAAGGATTTAAGGTTTAATCAACAGTAAATAAGTTTTAAACCGAAACGATGATAATTGAGATGACGGATTTAAAGCCAAAAGCCAACCTAGACTTGAATCAACATTTTAAGGCGGTTGAGAAACATTTATTTAGGGGAGATACACTATAGGGGGGTTACGGGTAAGCAAAGGGGTTAAGGGTAACGAAGGCCGTTAAGGAAGGTAACGGGGAGGAATTCCTCAAAACATGCGACACGTTTTTATATTTTAAGTGCAGCTTTGCACAATATGTGGGCCATCCGATACATACAATAATAACTAACATATAAAAAACACACCTAAACTGTGCTAAAAACAACATTGTAACTTACAGGCAGACTCTTCAATCGACTGGTAGTCGAGGTTTCCGTCCGGTGGAAGATCGTAAATGGGATCCTCGAATAACGGCGATTGGGCCGGGCGTGGACAAGTTCCATCTGAAACAGATAGATGGAAACAGGTGATGTTTATTTAAAACCGAAGACCTCGCGACTATTGTGAATCAAACTCGATATTTAGAAAAGGGTAATGTTTCTCATTGTTTCTCAAGTGTGCCGCGTAACTTTTTGTTACTTTGGAACACATTGTACACCAATATGAATAAATAGTCGGATGCACACTTTCCATTGGAAAACTGATAACATTTGTACATTACCCTACTGCCTTGCCAAGCATTAATGGCGATTGTCAACGAGGTATGAACTTGTTGTTTTGTAAAAAGTGTACCAGGAATAGTTTCCACATTTCTACTGAGTCGCAAGCTAAAAAAGTGCTGTAGGCTTTGGATGACCGATGTCAAACCTATACCTAACTTCCGTTGCTAAAATAGGGTAAATATGTAACAATTTTTTCTCTTTTATATAGATTATCAAGGCAGCAAAAAAAACTTTTTGTGTTAAAAAACTTCAAACCCAAATTAGATACTTTTATGGACCAGCGATCTACTAATGCCGCTGCAATTATTATATTCAAATTTTGTTATGCCAAAAAAATGCTGCGCAAATTGCGTGATCGGCCAATATTCTTCCCAAATTATACTGAGAAATTGCTTACCCGACATCGACTGACGTCTGATAATGTCATGGAGAATGTCAGTGACGAGGACGTTGAACTCGGAGATACTAAAACGCGCCAACTTCTGGCGACCCTGATTTCTGAAAAAAAATTAATCACCTAATCAGATGCGTATTCATCCACAGCAATTTAACGTAGGGAGATAAAAAGAAGTCTAAAAAAAATACCAACTTTAAAGCAAAAGTGATAAATTCAAAAGTAATTACCTAAACCTCTAAGTTTTACTTAGATGGCAGGCTAAACAGGCAACTGGTAACTGGTAACAAATCTTTCTATTTTGAATCAAAAATTAAAAAAAGTATTAACAAAAAGATTGTGAGGTTATTAAAGGCTCTCAAATAAATAGAGCTTAAATAAACTAAACTGATTAAAATGTACACGGAAAGCCAACGCAGAGTCGCGGACTAGCCTAATATTTGATCAACGATGCAAGCAAGACAGGATAGAAAAACAACTAGCTAGCAGTGAGGTTTGACTTACGACCTCCGGCCATACTGAGACCGTCACTCTACAAAACAAACTGAGATACATAGGCTCAGAGTGGAGCGGGTCGATAAACAACCAAACGCCAGTGCTTTCTACATTCTGTTAGTATGAGCAACTTCACATTAAAATATTTTACAACTTCAAATCTCGCGAAGCTATTACAACAAGATTTCTGTCGGGACTTACCTGGTTGTAGAGTACTCGGGGTGAACGGGGAGGAAAGGCACTGCCACGTGGTCGGCAGTGGGCGCTATCTTGCCGGCGGCGGCTTGCTTCATTTCCTGCCAGATTTGTTCGGTTTCGCGGCGATCGATTTCGTCGTAAACGTCCATCGCCAGCTCCTCGAAAATCTGGTTGCTCAGCTGCGAAAACGATTTGGGACGAGTTAAACACACTTCGAGGCCGATATTCGTTAATTTTGCTATATATATTCGTTAAAATTTTGTTAAATTAAGTTAATTTTGCTATATATTTTCGTTAGGCCGATATTCATTAAAACATCTCAGCACGACAATGACAACCCGACAGGCCAGTTTATCGTATTTTTCAACAGTAGAAAAATAACTTTTTCCGCCATTTGGGATACGGAAGGCGATTTTGAAGGCGGCAAAAAATGCGTCCAAAGCAGCACATTAACTTGAATTAAGGAAGCATGTGTCTTTTGGAATGCTTACATGATCTGGCCTTTCAATTAAACATATAAATAAGATTTTGCCAAAACAGAAAATATTCTATCAGTAAAAATTCAAAACAGTTTGAAAATAAGTTATCAATTTTTCTAGGCGGGAAACTCATAAATAGACCAAGGTAGGATTATTAGGTGGGCATTGATACTTGACTATATTTAAATTAATTTAAAGGCAAGCTGGTGTCGAGCACACCAAAGACAAATCACAATTAACCAAATCCAGTAATATAGCCTTGATTGCTAAAATCATGCAACCTTCATGATTATTGATTTATTACATCTACAAAAGTAAACTTAAAAAAACAAATACAAAAATACATTATAGATTAAACAGGCTTGTACTTCAGTAAAATACACCTCAGTTTATTTATTTAACCAAATAAAAAATTCAGCATTTAAGTTTATGTGCAAGGTAAAAGCCAAGTAACAGTCCAGAATAATAAGCATTAAACCAATAAGTTGTGTGAATACCGTTTTTTGCTAAAAAAAAAATTGAAATTTTGTTCACTTTATTAGTTTGGTAATAACTTTTGCATATATTACATATTTGGCATAGGAGAACCATCATGTTGTTTTGTATAACATAAAAATAACAGTACTGGTAATGTAATTAATAGACAATGATGGAAATTTAAATTACACACACATAAAGGTTTAAGCATTTTAGCTAAATACCTAATTTGTTGAACACAATAAATAATGTAATAATTATAACAACAAAAAAACTATTGCATCGCATAATATCTCATTTTTCCACAAGTGTAAAAATATTACAGAATGCCAATAAGTATGGCCAGTGGTGTGGTAACACATGACTTAAAAGAAAGAAACAATAAAAAAAATGAATGTAAATATGTCAAAGATATACAAATGTGCATCTATCAGCAAAATGCTTTTTGTGTATAAAATGTTTTGTGACATTATTCTTTTGCACAAGAAAATTTTTACAGGAAAGACCTTGTGTGAACTATTTTCCTGTAGTTTTGTCAGGTCTGGTGATTTGTAAAATTTACACAACTAGTGGTACAGTACATTGTTCACCAGACTTACATTAATATATAGTAATAATAATTAATAATTTTATCATGTATTGAGCTTACTGCTTGAAGTCTTTTTCTTCCATCCAGTCCAACACCATTATCCCTTGATTTTGGGATAGCATAGTGCTTTGCAGTCTTGTGATCTGTTAATTTTAATTTACATGGAAATTTTACTATGTAGTACAGGCAGGTAGGCAATAAAATTATGACATATTGGTGTTAAATAAGTGTATGGAGGTTTTACATAACTGCAACATGTTGTAAAACCAAAGTGTAATGGTTATTCAGTGTAATGCTTTATAACTAAAAAACTGCAGCTTTGATGTTTTACATGAGACATTATATTAGTGTGATTAACATGTAAAATTTAAATTTTACCTATTAGGAATACATTGATATAACCGATGGATTGTTGTCTGAAGTATTGATACAGTATTAGTGTCTTGGTGACATCATTGTTTTTTGTCATTTGTTTTTTGTTTTACTGATAACAGATTTTTTTTCCTGGTTGAAGCATCACTATTGAAATGATTTATATTTTAGTTTATACTTCTGGCAACCAGCACTGCGTAGTTAAATCTGCCGACTTGCGTATATCATATATATATTGCTTTAATGAAGATATAATACAAAAAAAATATTGTTGGATGTAATTCAAAACCTAATTAGAAAAAATATTAAACTGAGTGACAATTTTAAAAATATCACTACAGTTTTTGTGAATTTTGTAAACGATGTTCTGTACAACAATTTTGACCTTAAGTAATTTTTACCTAACATATAAATTGGACAAGATTTTGACTTTTTCGCCAAGTCAAAACAAATTGCCTTAATGATGAAACAAATATGAATTATGCTATCGCTACAACCATAATTCAACCTATACAAGAATATGCAAGAAAAGCCGAAACCTCTGTCTAGCTATAATACCTGGTCTAAGCTTCCATACAAAAACAGACAAGCTGTCCGAGAGTTCATACTGAAGTTCAACAAGGCGATCGGCAAGGTCAGAATGACCTTCGGCTCTTGCAAGATCCTCTGGTGTCTGCCTGTTGCCGTCGAACCCAGCAGGATCAGCACCATAGGTAACTAACAGTTCGACTTGTAGAGCTTGGCCAGCCTTGGCTGCCACATGTAGGGGAGTGTTATCCCGCTCCTGAAAACAAATTGTAAGACATAAATATTTGACAATGAATCTATAAGCCAGTCTGAAAAGTGGCAGATCTTGAGGAGACCGTATGGGTACACAGACAAAAAAATCTAGCTGACCGGGTGCAACAAAAGTAAAAAAAGTGCACATCAGGTGCAGTTTTAAATTTCCGGGTGCACTTTATGTTTTCCTAAGCACTCTGTATTGCATAAATTGCACTGTAAATGTATGCCACACAAGCGTTTTACATATTTGGGGTGAAGTTCAAATTTTTTGGGGGGTTAGAAGGTTGAAAAAAAAACTTGCAGGTGTACCACAATTTCCTACAGTGGTCTAAGCCCCAGTCCAAAATAGTGAACCAAAAGTGTGGGCTATTATGGCAAAAAAGCAACTACACCAAAAAATAGTTTCTACCTAATATAAATGTGTAAAAAACTGCCTGGTGTTGAAACTACAACCTAAAGCTTTTGTTTATGTAGGTGAAGCTTAAATGACAACCTCAACTTGTGTGAGTCATTCTTACTCACTTAACAAGGTGGAGTAATAAACTTCAAGCACACCAAATTTCACCACAGGTTTGGAACTAGGTTAGGAGAATAGTAAACATACAATAAATACAGAAAAATTGTTCCTGTACATAGAGTGTTCAAACTGTGTAGCTTATTTGATTACATGATAGCTAATAATGACCGGATGATGTCACAAAATGTTAAATGTTTAAACATTTAGCAGCTGACCAAATGGCATGTAGAGTAGATATAGGTTGTTGATGGCCAATAAGTAAAAGCATACAAATAAACTTCAAGAAGATTATATGCATATAGTGACATCAAATTTAAATTTAGAATACTAGATGTCAGCTAAGTTTCAAAAAAACTTGGACATAGGTAACATTTCCTTACATTTTTTGTAGAAAGATTAAATTGTCATTCTAATACTCTACAAAAAAGCAAAACAAAACAGAAAATACATACCGAGTGAAAGTAATTGGCACGGGCACCAAGTGAGAGCAAGCGAAGACTTGTGTCGAGGTTAGCGGTGCGCACACTGGAGTGAAGCTGCTTGCCGAGGTCATCATCGTCACGACGAGGTGGCCGATGGACAAATGCCAGCTGCTCATACTTCGCTTTGATGAAATCGTTCTTAGCGGAGCTACACATAAATGAGCATTTTAACTGACCTTGAATGAAGATGCTTACCTTTAAACACGAAATAAAACATAATTTCTTGCCTTGCTAACTATAAGTATTGGCAAAGCTGTGTATAGCAATTATATATACATGTTAGAGTAGAAATTGCACATTTAGTTTCTTATCATAATTTTAAAATTATATTTGATTGGTAACATGTCTAAAAATAAGTGGAATGTAGTTGTACATAAAATAAGAAATACCACAGCTTAAAAATTATGTTAACATATTTTGTTTTGAATGTTTTATATTCTATATATATACATATAATTTATTTAAACCGTTTCTTTCTTGTTTAAATAGGATATTGGTACCAATTCTATACTTGCTTCACAAAAAAATGAACTTGTATAGGCTTGTTTTTTATCCTTACTGTGCCGGGTCGGTAGGGCTTGGCTTTCTCTTTCCACTTCTGACTTGCGCAGGGTCGAGCAGTGAATGCTCCCATATCGAGTTGGCACCTACCTTAGCAAGCTGGTGCACCATGTTTAGCTGGTTGGGGTGCCAGTAGCTCTTTTGTACATGTTTTACCTTTAAGTAACTTGTCTTATTAGCATTGTGTTTTACGATATGATGTGAACAAATATGTGGCACAAAAGTTATATATATACTTTAATTGGTGTAAAAGTTGAAGAAAATTCTCTAATTTGGTAAGATAAGAATCACTATGACCCAACTCTTTATAAGTCAAGTTTATATATATATGCGTGTTTTTTTAATCTTTATTGGAAACTATTGTTAAGTAAATAGAATTTTGGAAATTCAAAAACCACCTGAGACACATGGCGTCCTAAGTTCCTGTGCAGACCAGCACAATCATTGCACATGTACACTCCACGATTTACAGATGCCCACATGGGATCTGCAATGAATAATTATATCAAATAATGCAACCAAACTGAGATTAAACTAATTCCATCCAATCAAGTCAAATCTGCAGAAAAATGCAATATTTAATGGAAGGCATGTGCACTATCTTTTACCTTTGTTTTACCTTTGGGGATATGACTGTAAAAGTAAATCAAAGATGTGACTTGCATGGAAAATACTTCTAAAACAAAGTTTGGCATAAATGTTTCTATACTTTTTTTTGTTTTGCTACCATGTTATAAAGGTGGTTCATATTTCAATTCAATACCACATATTTCTGTTATGAAAGTCAGATACAGTTAAATTTGCATTTTAATATTGTCAATTTGTTTTGTTTTGATCTAGTAGTGTTTTAAAACCATTTAGATTATCTGCTTACAGTTTCTTTGTCTAGACCGTTCCATTCCGAAATAACTCTTTGGGAAAAGCAAAATTTTCTACAATTGATTTTACTTAAGGCTTGAAGATTTTAAAAGAATGACCTCGTGTTTTGTTGCTTCTAAGTATAAAAAATCTTCTTTCATTAAACCTTCTTTTCCATGCATTATTTTCCAAACTTCTATAAGGTCTGCCCGTAATCTTCTCATTTCTAAGCTTAATAGTCGGGTTTCCTCCAATCTAGTGGTGTAAGGTTTATTTTTTATTTCAGTTATCATGCGTGTTGCTCTTCGTTGGACTTTTTCTATTGTATTAATTTCATATTGATTGTACGGTCTCCATGCTTGAGTAGCATATTCAAGTATTGACCAGACTAAGGTCTTGTATAATGGTAGAATATTAAATTTAGTTATATATCAAAATGTTCTTCTAATTAAACCTAACAACTTATTAGCTTTCCCAACCGTTTAACCAAAATTACTGAAATTGAATTGTGTAAACATAAAGGAAATAGTTTCAGGCTTGGGGTAATTACTTGAAGTTGTTTTGTCACTGCAAAGTATATAGTTACCTTAAATGCAATTTTTTATTACTGATAATTTTCAGCAATTTTGACATCTCTCTCTAGTGCAGTGATTCCCAAACTTTTTTTCTCGCGTACCATTTTGAGCTTTTGTACAGTATTCATGTACCACCTAAGTTAGGCCTACATCTGACTAGAATATCTCTAAACTATAACTATTTTAGCATATAGATAAGAAAATAAGCATGTAGCTGTATCAAAGTTCAACAAATGTCATTACAGGAAGACATAAAAGCCATAAATTATACCAAACACAGCAAATAGTTTTAATATGATGGATTTCAGAGCCAGCGCACCTCTGCACAATACAAAAAACAGATGTAAGACGTTTAAACAACCGAGTATTAAGGGCAGATTTTTTGAAGAAATTTACTAGTTTGATCACTCGGTTCAAGCAAGATAACATATTTCACACAAACTACACATTGCGAAGAGCTTCTTCATTGTTATTAATAGCTACAAACCCGTACTTTATGTAAGCCTGACTGTACTTTTGTTTGGACACGTTCCTAAATTTTTAACAAAATTTAGTTCTATCACTATTCTTCTATTTTAGAAGCAAATTACAGTTTAGTTCAATGATTGAAACATTAAAACCATACGCCAATTCTACACTGCTGCTATCGGTTCATTATTATAACATACATATTAAACCAGCTAACAATTAGCGTTTTATTATCTTAAACAAGATAAGTGTTACATCATAAACGCGTGAAACCAAAGGTAACTAAAACGACATTTACAAATTACCCAATCTGAAAGTTTTCACAATTTTATACGTATACTGAAGTTGGTCGCGTACCACCTGAAAGACTCTCGCGTACCAAAGTTTTGGAACCACTGCTCTAGTGGATAACTAATGATACCCCCATCTGAAAAGTATGGCAGATATAAATGAGATCTCACGCGTGCAACTAAGGCCAAAAATGCACCCTGCTACTATAACGTACATGGAAAAATCGGAGTATTTTTCATATTTTGAGGGTGTCAGTCTAGTCTGTTTAAATAAATTGTGGGTACACCTTCCATACTTTCTATACTGGATGATACCTTAACTTGGCATAAGGGTAGGCCCTAATCAGAAAACATTGAGCATCCTAATCTTGAATAGTATTTACAATAACATGGGCCTGGAAATGGACTAAGCAAAAATTCATGTTTTTATTTAAGCACAGACATGAAAAATACGCAAACAACTGTTTTCACAATTTCTACACATACAAATTAAATTCAATTACACACACTTTTTACTTCTAAAGGTAAATTTGATTTGCGTTTAATGTTAATTGGGTTTAAAGAAGACCATACTATCATGGGTTAAGATATAGTTAAATATTATTGCCATGGTTTGTTTTATATGCATGGTTAAAACCAAAATAAAAAAACAAATTTGTAGCATCATAACAATTGAAAATCAGATTATCCTTGGCGTCATACATTATTTTTGTTATACCATATATACCCACTAAATATATAAGAATAACATTTTAAACTCACCCGGAGCTCCACAATCAGCACATATGTCCACTGGTGAACGAAACTTTGGTTTAGACATGTTATTTAAAAATAAATCCTTATGTGAAGCAGGTGAATCGCCAACAGAGTAAACTAATCGGGATTTCAAGCAAGAGATACGGACATGACAAGTTACATTAAGTTCATATCATTAAAGCAATACCTGAAATGTTTACAATGGTGCATTCATAATTTTCCGTTTTTGCATTAAGTTAAATCAAAAAGGCCCTTTTTTAGTTTAAAAAACGTTAGTTCAAAAAAGATACAGATTGGTACGAACGGTATTAGTCAGTTTCAATCTTATAACAAAGAGGAACAAGACATTTATTTATGATCTATCCTGTCAGACGCCAAACATAACCATATTACCGTGTGACTTTTCTCATAAAACCTAAACAGGAGGTAAAATTTTTTTACATGGTTGAATACGTTTCTCATATTTATTCAGGCGGAAAATTGTTATAACAAAGTGGTTGTGCGCTGACTGTTTTTTATTTAGTTTACATAAACACTGCTTGTCTATTTAGTTTACATAAAAAGAGAAAAGAAATTCATAAAATAAATTTATGACAACACAATAGTCAATGCCTATGCCCATCCCGTAACTTTTTACTTCAACTTTGTATTAATGACGTTTTCTCTTTAGAAATTAAGACGTATTGCAATTTTATTCATTTGGTCAGCTATTGTTAACGCGATGTTAAAGCAATGGTATTATAGGTTAAAGTAATCATCAACTGAGTTACTTGAAAAAAAAAACATTTAAAAAATAAAAACATTTAAAAATGACTCTACTTTAGTATTTTTTTATACATAAATAAAATGCGTCATAAACACTAATCATCAACTTCCGTTCTGGGTGGGCGGCCAAGAATGACATGGATCAATACTCTCTAAGCTAGTTGAAGACAATTTCGATGTTCTTGTATTGATAAGAGCAAATAATTTCATGAAATGGAAGAAAACGTTCAGAGTGCAATTGAAACAGTAGATAGCGCTCGGCAACATAAGTGTGAGTTGGAAGAGCGCCGGCGCCAACTCGATATCGCCATTTCCCAAGTGGAAACAACAGCCGAAATTACACGAAAAGAAATAGAGCTGCACTTTGCCGATCTGCAACAGAAGATAACAAAATCGATACAAGCAAGAGCAAGTTCACTGCTCGCCCAGGTTAATGAAATTGAACAAAATGCCATTAATCCTTTAAGAGATTGTCACTCTGTTATTGAAGAGGACATTAAAGAAGCCGCAGCCGTTGTGACTGCCGGCGAAAATTTGTTGCAGGATATTGACTCTGAAGGATGCCAAAAACAACTTTCTAAATTTTTATCGATGTCGGACAGTTTGCCCCTGGATAGCTTACCTGAAGTACCAAGTGTTATTGAGGTGCCCAGTATATCGATTATGTTTGATGATACAATTTCACAGAATATATTAAGTGCTATAAAAGAGGCGGGAATCATTAGTAAACAGTCGCCCGTTCAGATTACTGATTTACATCCTAGACCAGGTGGAATTATCGTTGTATGGGGTGAAAATGACTCTGATATTATTGCAGAGTTGAAGGAAACTGGACATAAAGTGTTATATAAGCTGCAAAGTTGTCTGGGAAAGGTTAGCAAAAAATCAATTAAGGGGAAAAGTGTAAAAGATGTCAGTACTTTCCGTGATGAGTATATTGGCCCAGAAATGAACTACACAGTTCGAAACTTGTCCCCAAATACAGTGTACACTTTCAGAGTCTGCCGTTGCACTTTTGGTGACAACAATGCTCAAATTAGTGTAAAACAGTGGACGCCATGGAGCATCTTTCAAGAAAAAGTCACCACAATACCTGGATTTAAATGGGCTGCCTTGAAAGATTCTGAGTCATTTCTAATTTCTGAAAAATGCAAAACAGCATCTAAGAAGAGTGGATTTGGAAAAGTTATCTATTCCGCAATTTCAGATCACATGATTGGCTACCCAGTTACTTTCAAGATTGAAAATGAAGGAAAGACAAAAAACAAAACTGACTGCATTGGAATTTGCACAAAAAGAGACACTGATGCAACTGGCTTGCACACAAAGGAGGGCACATTCTGCATAGTTGCAGATGGAAGAGTGTATGTAAATGGTACACTAGGATCAACTAAGTTTAACAACTTCTCAAGGGGGTTATTTATCACTTTCAAAATTGACAAGGTGGAAGATGGTGATAATCGCAAGTCTAAGCCGGCCATGCCAACCACCTATAGAGTTACTCTCTCTGTAGGTGACAGAGAGGCTGTATTCGATTGGCACCCCTTAAAATCCACAAGCCCATGCCCCTCTCAAAGTCTTGCCTTTGCACTTATGTTTACTTCTCCTGGATGGAAAGTTTCTTTTATTTGACCCACTTACAACTATCGCAATTTATTTCAAAATTGTTGCAAGCTTGTACAAACTTGGTATACTGTGGAAATATTTTATGTGACCTTACCCTGTGCTATGTAAATTGTATTTTATGTATATAGAACATTGGTGTCTCTTTTTATGATCATTATCGCAAAAAATCTGTTCGCTGTTCAACAGCTACTATACATACACAAAAATAGTTACAACTTTTCCACAGATTTTGTATTTTTCAAGCAAGAGCTCAACACAAACTTTTCCTCAACCTTCTTCCTTATTTTTATGTCTAATTTACTGTACATTTATCTTAAGCCTGAACATAACCTACTTATATTTGAAAGCTGCATGTGGAATCTTTAAGTTCATCTAAGTGCACTGGATTTTTGTTTTCCACTGTCTTGCCTTTATAGTAGTGCAGTATCAAAAGAGTGCCTTCATTTATGTGCAGTTTTTGTATGTTACTCAAGTGTTTTAGTAATACCGACTGTTTGTATTTTGATCAGTGCTGCCTATCACATTTGCCTTATTTGCTTCAAACAAAATATGCTGAGCACTTCCAAACGACAATACATACTCAAGAATATTTTGCTTGTTATAACAGAAAATTTTATTACAAAATTATATTATGAATATGACTTGCCTACATAAAATAGGTGCATTACTGTTTGTTTTATCCAGCTGTAAAGGTTATAATCATAGATTAGTTTTTTTGGTATATTGCTTTTGCGCATTAGTCATTCAGTTAGGTCTCAGAGAGAAATTTTACTTAAAATATTTCGCAAAAACAATATTACTGACATTTCACTAAAGTGATTTATCAAGGCTTAATTAATCGTGTATAGAAAATTATATTTATATTGTATAAGTTGCCTGACAATTTTTCAGGGATGACGTTACAGATTATGTCATAGCATAACCTTATAAAGCAAGTGTCCAATGGCGCGAGGCGCACAAAAGGTTGCGTTTATTTGGTCGAAATTCGCAAAAAAATGTTGGCCTGACTCCTTTTTTTTGTTCCAGTGTTGTAGCCCCCACAATTAGGCGTGGATCTGGTAGTTTTGTTTGCAAGGCAATGAATTTTTGTTCTATTTCCTGAGGTGCGATAAGATGCACGGTGCATTCCGGCTAAAATAATTTGTTCAAAATGGGGTAAGACATCTAGAAACGTAATCGAGATTCGCAAAAATGTTTGACTTTCGTATTTTAAATAGGTAAAAAAGTGTTTTTGCCCCCACCTCCTTGTATCGGCCCCCGCCCACAACAGACTGCTTCTTGTTCTCTGACGTGCCAACAATTTCTCAATTGATTTGTTACTTCGCTATTAATATACACCTACGAAACTTAAACTATTATTATACAACATTATTGTTTTCACCAAACTTTACAGCAGTTATATGAGATGTCCACATGAAGAAATTCCACCTATATGCTGTTGTACCCTGACGTAATACAATATGTCGCCTCACAGTTTTAGAACTTACTATTGCGCGGGACTCGTACGTCGGTTTTCACGTGGCTCCGACTTCGCGGCCCTAGTTTTACAGCTACAAATTTTGACAGTGTTTTGAGACTATTTTCGATTTGTAGCCTGTAGCGGTTATTTTAAGGACTAAGTAACAACGGAAAACAGGCACATCTCATTCTACGAACAATTTGGCTATTTACATTTAGAACTATCTGGTAGGCCGGGAGATTGTAGCCCATATACAGTATGTTTTATCAACATTGTTTGACATTAAATCAGAACTAAACAAATGCTTTGAGAATTCGAAGCCTAATACGCAAAATTGTGGAATTGAATGTAGCCTATAATTCGAAAAACATAGCATAACAGTGTAATGCGAAAATATTGTTTTAAATTCATGACATAGGCCAGGGGTCGGCAACCCCTGGCACGCGTGCCACTTGTGGCACGCAAGATGATTTTGCATGGCACGCCAATTGATTTAACGCGCACGTTATATCACCTTAAGAAATTGCAACCATTACATCACTACCACATCATTAACATTCCTATTCTAGCGCTAACTAAATGGTAGCACACATTGCCAGTTCGTGTCACAAATAAGTGTCTTAACTGTATTGTATTTAATATTATTTTTTGTTGGCGTACTTGTTGTTTACCAACCGTTCGTATTACGTCACAATGCCCCAAATTTGTCGTAACGTTTACTACGTTAAAGCAGGGCATTCTACATCAGTGGTTCTCAACCGCCGGTACGCGTCAACTTACCTGCCGGTCCGCCAAATATATTACAAATTTATATCTCAATTGCAAACAGCAAGATGTTGAAGGCGGCTTGTCCATCAAATTTAGAACTTAGCCACTTCCTTAATTTGCAGCATTGTGACGTAACATAGAGTTAACGGTCTACTTTAGACTTCATCTTACGTCACAATTCTGCAAGTGTTGTGCCCAACTATTTAATTTAAAAGTAGGCTACAATTCGTTTAAATCCTAAACTTTAAGACGAGTTGTACGTGAAAAAACTTCAATAGAACCACGTATAACACGTATGATATCAAATAGACAGCAGCAAATTTCTGATTACATAGAAGTTTTCGTTATTTGCTTTTAAGTTGCATACTTCTGATTTTAATTTTTGAAGGTCCACCGTTCGCAAAAATTGTTTTAAAATTTTACCGGGCCGTAAGCTAAAAAGGTTGAGAACCACTGTTCTACATTAAAAATAAGCACGTGCGTTTTTGTGCGACTGAAAAACCAACAAAAAGCAAAACTGATAGTTAACACTTCTAGGTATCGGCTTAAAAGCATCGAAATATATTTCAAAAAAGATATGTATATTAGATGTCAGATCACAGCAGGGCTGCTGAGTCAGACTCGGGAGTCGAGTAAGACCAGGTAAAACTACCCGAGTCCGACGCGTGCGGCATGTGCAGTACCAAATTTCGAAACTGATAAGGCAGCAAACTGTAAATTGTTAAGGTGGAATAGCATATGCTCGTGGCATATTTTCCATGAGTGGATTGCGGAATATCCACCTTAATTTAGTTACGTAAATTGGTGAAATACAGAGGCTGAGTCGGACTCGGGACGTGATGAAATCTGATATTTGGCCGGAGTCGGGCTCGGGTTGTTTTTAAACAACTCCGCAGCCCTAATTGCGAGTGCGAAACCAAACGTAGAAAAATGTTTGGCACGCGAGTTGTTCATATTTTGACATTATTCATAAACTTGCACACTGCGTACGAAAGATTGCCGACCCCTGAGGCTACTATTTTTCGTTTAACACAAACGTTGATGCACTACGTCAAGCTACACTTACGGTCAATTTACATTTTATATCATGTGATATTTTTTGGCATTTCGCGATGTTCAGAAAGCGTTAGTCTATACCAGGGGTCACCAAACTACGGCCCGCAGGGTTAATTAATCCGGTCCGCAGCATATTTCTTTATTAAAGATTAAGTAGGCTTGTTGTCGAATGCGATTTAAAACTAAATCTTGATGAAATTTTAAACTAAGACGACAATTTATAACGGCTCTCAGCAGTTTTTATTTCATGTAGATATAGTCAATTTTTTTCTTGGTGGCCCTTGCATAGTCTATACCAGTGGTTCTTAACCTTTTTTCAGCCGCGCCCCCCTTTGGTAATTTTCTCATGCCTTGCGCCCAGACTTGGACAACTAGATTTATTTTAGCTTTTTAAAATTAGATTAGAATTAAAATTAGAGCATTTCAGTTTTTCCAAATTAGATTAGAATTAGAATTACGGAATTCTTAAAAAAACGAATTTGAACTAGAATTTAAACTAAAATTACATTTTAATATTCACAATCAATTACATTTAAATCGAGAAGTATTTTAATAGGAATGTATGCATGTCAATTATGTGTGTGCTAATTTTTAAGCATTTTAGCATAGCATATAATTTTTAGTCCGTGAAAATTACGTTTCAACCAAAGAGTTTGATTTCAAATTCTTTGTTTTTACTAAGAGACTAAAAATGCCGTTGGACAAAGTAGGATTTTTGGTAAAATCCGAATTAGATTAGAACTAGAATTAGAGCACACAAGCAACTCACAAATTAGATTAGAATTAGAATTAGCCGCATTTTGCTCTAATTCATTGAATTAGAAAACTAGAATTATCTAGTTGTCCAAGTCTGCTTGCGCCCCCCTATGAAAATATTTCAACATTTTGCGACTAAATATCACTGGGAAAACAAGGGATGCTGTTGGTCGCGAATTTTTTGAGTTTTAAAAATTTTGAGTTTTATTTGGTCGAATTGGCTAAACTGCAACCGAAGAGGCGTTTCGCATTGGGCACACAACAAATTGCGCGGGCTCGACACATTGATTTTATCGAGCTGATTTTGACAAACGTGTTGCGAGGGCATTGACTCCACATTTGTAAGAGTTGTATGATGTCGAGCGCAAAACAGGTCAAGCGCAAATATTAAACATTGCGTTATCGTGTTTCAAAAGATGTAACGACACACAATTCAACGGCAATATTGCAAAAACAAAATAGTTTCGCGCAAAAAAAGTTCGACTCCCCCTGTTGCTATAGCCTGTTATCATATATAAAATATGGATGAAAAATAGTCCGAAAGGGCGATAGTATTTATCGTTTATCTATAAGTTAATTTAATAGGGCGGTGATACCGTGGATTTTCTAAAAGGGAAGTAGAAGATTCATTTTTGCAGTTTTAATGTTAAAGTTGGCAAAAAACAGAGTTTGTATGTAGGAATTATGCCTAACCCAAACGAAACCATTTAAATTACTACAAAAAGGTAAAATATTAAAGTCGAGCTCGCGCCCCCTTAGAATTGCTTGGCGCCCCCTAGGGGGGCGCGCCCCCTCGGTTAAGAACCACTGGTCTATACTCTTTTTATATTAAAAAATAGCAAAGATACTGGTCGTCGCTAATTGTGTTTTAAACAGAGGTGAAAGAAGAATAATTTTGCTAATCGAAAAGCCTGAAAATTTTCGGGGGTGGCGTCACAAGTTACGTCATAACGGGACAAAACCTTACGAAACCTGAGTTTATCGTTCGACGTCGTGCATAAATATGTGTAGTGACGTAATCTAACTAATTATGAGTATTATCGCCGTGCCATAAACTGCGTCGTTGTGGATTTTTTTCCATTTCTCGCTCCGCAGTATTAGCTCGTGCTCATAGTCCCAATAAACTTTAAGGCATCCATAAATCGTCATAATGCAGCCAAGATATATATTAAAACAAAGAAAGGGCGAGATAGCCTGGTAGAAAGGGACATGTCATGGTAAGAATAATACATATTTAGACAATTTTTACCGGTACAGGGTACCTGGAAAAATTCGGCGTTCCGGACAGCTCCGGTTTACTTTTATAACTGGTTTGAAATGAAATGACTAAATAAATACTAACGAAAAGTGTATAAGAAAATATCCTGACGCGTAATAAGTGGTAATTGAGCTTTGCGAAAAATTCTGATCATCTATTTGAGTGGATTATTCACTTCTTGTTTGGCACAGTTTTGTTCACTGGAGCATATAGCAGTAATTGGGAGAACTTTTAATGGATGACTGATGCTATTTATTTTTAACAACTAATTAGTGAATTAAATTAGGCCATGCTTTAAAATAATTACATTTTAAAAAAGATCATACTTTAGTGCTTTAAAAAAGTTTATTTTATTGCTATCCACAAATCCTCAATATATTTCAATTGAAAACATCCATTCTCTCATCCAGTAAAATTGTAAAACGTGATACAGTATCAATAGAATCATGGAAAGCCTTAAGGTAAGCAAAGTTTTGGTTACGTGCCACTGTGAAAAGTATGGCAAGTGCACCCGCGAGATTTTTTCAACCTTTCAAAAGTGCACCCCGAAAAATGTCAACTGCACCGGAAATATGTAAAACACTTGTGCGGAATACGTTTACAGCGCAATGTATGCAATACAGAGTCAGAGTGCATCGGAAAATCAGAATGTGCACCCGAGGTGCACTTTTTTGACCTTTGTTGCACCCGGTCACCCGGATTTTTTCGGCCGTGCACCCGCGAGATCTCGTCGAGATCTGCCATACTTTCCAGCAGTGGTTACCTGTTGCTCAATGAAATATTAAAAACCTGTTTTAACGTAAGTAAAAGTTATAACATAGTTCATAGTTGTCGCCTTGCGCAAAATTTCGGTACAAAAACTTAACGAGGTAGGCGTTAAAACGTTGAAAAACATAAAAAAATATGGGCGCTCTTTCACTATTGTACGTAAAAATTAATAAAAAATTTTTTTTCTTAAAATGCCGCATACCACAACACATATTGTTTGGGTTAGGGTGCGGGTTAGCGTTTGGTTGAGGGTGGGTCAAGTTATTATTAATAATAAACATAATATTACTTGACCCACCCTCACCCTAACCCAAACAATATGCGTTGTGGTATGCGGTATTATTATTATTTTTTTTTTGCATAACTTTTCACGTACAATAGTGAAAGAGCGCCAAAATATGTTATGCCATTATATACCAGTTGTCACCACCACAGCATGGGGTTCAATGCAGTTTTAAAAAGAAAAACCTGCTTATTTAGCCTTTTCACAAGGCCGATTTGAAAGGCGTCATCAAAAAATGGCGCTGTTCTAGAATCATATCACTCTTTTTACAGTAACGAAAGGAGTTGTTAAAAATGAAATTGCAAAAAAGAAATAAATATATGGGTGAATAAAAATAATAATTACTTGACCCACCCGAACCCTAGCCAAACGCTAACTTACACCCAGACCACATCTAAAAATGTAAACTGACTAAGTTGGGTAGGATTTAACTGTAAAAAAATCTTATTATTCTCTTTTATACTTTTGGGAGGTATTACACCCCAGGTTGGAAATTTTGGCCTGCGTTGGGGATTTATCCTCCGCGCAGTAGCACTTTCAGCCGCTGTCACAGTCGCGCATTTTATAGAAAATGTGTTCAGCCGAGCAAATCTGACTTGAGCAAACGCGCAAAACTTCAGCCGCGCAAACTTCTGTATGAAACTTAACGAGCACAAAAAAAATTGGCGGCCGCATACTGAAGTTGCATAACATTTTTTAACGTTAGTCTATAAGACGTATATAATATAATGCATCATATAGAATCTCCTGTGAAACGCTTAAATATTTAGCTGCGCCCGCACACCAAACAAAAATTGCGCAAAAGTATTCTATGAACGCTGTAAGTTTGATATAATTTCGCAATTTACAACTTTCGGTAGCCTGATGGTTTATTTTCAGCCGCGCAAGTTCAAGTCGAAATTTTATTTTTAGCCGCGCATTTTTTCAGCTGCAAAACATCTCCCCCGCGCAATATCCAAAGTTTCCAATCTGGATTACACCATTCTATGAATTTTGAGCATTTGGTGTAAAAAAGTGGTTGCTGGTGAATCACGAAGAGCCTTTGGTAGGGGGCCAGCACTGATACAAGATTGAAAACCACTGACATAAAATAATTTGCCCATACATCTAACATTTAATACCTATCCTGCTGTCAAATAATGTCAAATACAAATAATGCTTTACCTATTAGTATTACAATTAGTATATATATGATCACTTAAAAAATCCATTTGTTGTATTGCTTTTTAACCAAGAAATTACAAATAATTACATTTGCCATCCATTTGTAGCCGGCGCACAATGAAAGCACATTAGTTGTGCATTCAATGCACAATGTTTTTAAGCATACTCCCACAAAGCAACTAATAAAAACAAAAGACAAGCTCGTTGTTTGCTGCAACTAGACTTAACAATATGAAAAATCATTATTATTTGTTTGTAGATTCCTAATGTTATCTATTAATTATAAGCAAATATATGGCATCTGAAAGTATTTAAGATTATATTTTGCTATCACTTCGGGTGTATTTCTCTTAGATTTTCTCATGTTTAACTAATAAATATAATAAGGCATAACGTTACTTTAGCTGTTTAAATATTAAGTTCTGTGGTCCTCCTGAACGTTTACTTTATACACATTACTATTTATTTATTTCAGCAATAGGTCTAAATCCCAATGGAAAGAACAAAAGTAGATCACCTTGTTGCTGATTCTGGGGCATTTATAAGAAATGCAGACCTTTACCAACTCGGTCACAACATTTACACCTGCCCTGATGTCATTTCGGAGATAAGAGACAAGGCAACTAAACAAAGACTTGCCACTCTACCCTATGAGATTAAATTCAAATCTCCATCACCAACATCTATTCAAAAAGTAACTGAACTATCAAAACTAACTGGTGACTATGCAAGTCTGTCACATACTGACATTCAGTTATTGGCTCTTACCTATGAGCTGACTTGTCAATATGAAGGACAAAAAAATATAAATGAAAACTTAGTAAACAAAAGTAAAATCCAATTAGGTGGAAACCAGGTTAAGGAAAAGGAGCTACTAGGTTTTTATATGCCAAAACCTGAAAAAGAAATTGAAGATCCAGCAGAGGAGGTAGAAATAAACATAGCTGACGCTTTGGATCATGAATTGCCACATAGAGTTGAAAACATTACTCTTGAAAATGCAGAGATTGTTGAAAGTTGTTTTCAATCGGAAGAAGATAAATCATGTGATAAAGACAGTGATAAGACTGACGACAATGATTCTGGCTGGATTACACCAAATTTACTCAAGGAAATGAAAATGGAAGATAATAAGGATAATTTAGGTGAAGTTGAAATTAAGGTTGCATGTCTGACAACTGATTTTGCAATGCAGAATGTTCTCATACAAACCAACCTGCATTTAATCTCAGTGGATGGGATGCAAATCAAATCTGCGAGGAGCTATGTGCTTCGCTGCCACGCTTGTTTTAATATTACCAAATGCATGGAGAAGGTTTTTTGTCCAAAATGCGGCAACAAAACATTGAAACGTGTTCCTGTTGAAGTTCAAGAAGATGGGACAATGAAAATGTTTTTTTCCCGTAATCCAAAAGTGCTCAATCCTAGAGGTCTGCGCTACTCTCTGCCAACACCCCAAGGTGGAAAACATGCTAAAAATCCAGTAATCTGTGAGGATCAACGCTTTCCCCATGATCGGCCTAGTAAAAAATCTCTTCAGAAAACCAATGTCTGGAAAGACGACTATGATTGTTTTTCTTCACCTTTCAGCACAAACGAGGTAAACAGCAAAGCTTTCCGGCTTGGGGTTAGGGGAGGCCCCAGAGATCAAAGAAACCGGAAAAATCCTAATGCTGTTGGCAAAAAGTTTGTGAAGCGCAAGTGAAAGTTCTAATTTAATAAATCAGATAACATAAACCTTGTGTTTACAATGTTCTTATTATTTTTAAAGCAGGGCACGCCTGGCGTTGTCTGTGTTGAAAAGTATATTTATGAGTTTATCACTATGTCAGCCTAAACTTTGTATAAGAAAAAGTTGTTGAGGAAGACTGTCGCAGTCCCAGTCATTAAAGTAAATCATTACCTTGCGTGGTTAAACAAAATAAAAGAATCTCATCAAGCTGTGGGTTCTTAATTTTCACTATTTCACATTATGTTGTTCTATATCTGTGTAAGTTTGCTGAAACAACTTTATGTTATACGCAGGCAGTAATGTTAACGGCCTATTTTGTGCGCAAATGTGCAACTAAAAATTTATTCCTAATTGTACTTATTAAGTTTTCAGGCCGTTGGCCTATGGTCACATAGAAAATTGCAACTTGAATATTTTAAAAAGTGTGTCAAATTATATCGTTTATCCAGTTTAGATTGGCAAACAGTCTAATTCAATTAGGGCAGAAAATACAGATTTGAAAAAGTTTAGTTTATGGACATTAGCCTATGGATTGTCTTGAATACTTTCTGAAAGCGTGTAAAATTTTTAAATTAATTTTTCATTGGATTATGTTGGCAAACAGGGAAGCAATACTCAGTGCTGTTCAACCGGTATCCTGTATACAAAGCTATATACACCGAACAAAAGATATTGAGGGTATACAGTTTCAGTCAGTATTACTGCACGTCACAACTGTGACAAATTAGTTTTATTCATCCTTACTTTTTCGTAATATTGCAGGAACACCGGATGCTTTCGGAAGGGTTATAACTGAAATCAGTCAGCCTAATAAGGTTAGTTGTGCCAAAGTAAAGCTAGAACAAGGGTCACCAACCTTTTTGAATAAACTATTAAGGAACGAATAATTGAAGACTGGATCCCGCAGGCCAGTTTATGGTTATGATTGGAGATTGGTGGAAAGAAATAAAATTTTCCACCTTATTTGACTTAATATCAAAATTAATTCTTCGTGCTAGGAAATTGTCGATTGTTTTCAACAAATTCTGAATGGTTAATACTACTCACTTAACAAACTAAAATCGGGATCAATGTTGGAACATTTATTTGAACACATGACAGCAACAAAACTCGATACATCACCAACTTTTGGCATAATCATCAATATAATTTTAGGCTTTTACAGAAAATAGGTATAACTTACTGGCTAAGGTAGAACGATGGCCACTGAAATATTAGTGTTCGAGAGGAGGTTTGCATGTTAGATGTATAAACATTTGAATTCTGACATCATCACACACTAATAAATGTTAGGTTAGGTGTTTTTATAATGTGTTCTGAAAGATATATATTTAACGAAGTCAAATACACAGACTAGGTATCAGTACATGCTTTGCTATTGAACCTATAGATTTCATTTTCAGAGTCGTCAAAACGGTTTAAACCAGGAAACCCGCTTTTAGCTTTGGTCGCCTTACGTTTGATACAAAAACACTTGTGTGCGAACCACAAAGAAGCGTGGATCAACGCACATACAGAAATAAGAGGGGCAAAAACAGCGGGCGGGGGACCAACGGCGTGATCGAGCCAAAAAACTAAGAGGAACAACAAAAGTTGCGCGGCAAAGTTTATCGTTTCTTGACAGTTTTCGTCTTCTGGAAGCGCGCCATCTTTGCGTCGTAGCGCATCTTCTCGAAGATGTCGACCACATCGGCCTTGCCGGCCTCCTCCACCTCTGTAACGATCCCGGTACCGAGCGTCTTGCCGCCCTCACGCAGAGTGAAGCGGTCTCCCTTGATCATGACCATCGGCACGCGGATAAGAATCTTGACTTGGCCCTGCTCGCCCGGCATCACCAGAGGCTACGGGGAATAAAATACGGATTAGGTCCCTTCTGAAGATATTTTTCGAGGCCAAGTCGGAGAGGAGAGCTACAGAAATAGTCATGGCCTTTGGCGGTTCTAAAATTTTGAAGGCGGTTAAAGACGACCTAAAGACCATTTCTTTTCCGCCTGTAACCAAAAACCTTGTATTGCGTCACCACTGAAAAAATTGCGGCAAATTGCCCTCACTTACGCCACGTGCGGACGTTTACGCGACAATCACTTGATTTTTTCTTCCGCGCTAATTTTCTTCCTTCTTTCCGATTTTTTCTTCCTTCTTTCCGCGTCCGGATTGAAGTTTAATATCAAATGCAACCGCATATTATTCCGGATATTCTTTTCGAAAAACAGTGTTGCAAACAAGTCATTTTGAAAAGACTCCATTCCCAGTTAAGCCATTGTAAAATAACTTGGAAGTCCAATTCAAGTATTTTTTAATAAATAACGAGTCAAGTCCAGGTCATCAGTTGCGTAATTCAAAGTCCTAGTCAAGTCATAATTAGAGGACGTCAACGCCAAGTCCTTGTCATAAAAATAAAATGTTAAAACTATTAGAATTTTTAAACTAGTACGAATATGAGCAATAACCTTTAATAAAAAATAAGAAAAACGAAACCTATAGCAAGCAAATTGTTTTATGTGCAAAAATTTGGATAAATAGCCCAATTTTATAAAAATACTTGGGAAGAAAATACTTATTTCAACCTAAGATATTTTTCAAAAAGTCAAGTTATTTAAGAACAGTGACTTAAGCAGAGAGCAGTTTAAAAAAACAGAAGAATTTCCGAGCAATTTCGAAACGTCTGAAAATTAAAATTATTATCGTCGGCCTTATGAGTTTCTAAACACAAAAAGAAAAGAAAACTTAACACATTTGAAGGATTCCTGCGTATTCTGCAAAGGGAATATAAAACGACAAAATGTCAGATAACAACTTTGTACCAAGCTTTATTAAACTAATTTTAATAATTTGGTTTGTATCTGAAAATCAGCACCAATTACCGCCTTTTGTTTATAACATTGAGTTAGCAATCGTACGTTAGGTGATCAAATTTACGCAAGCATTTAGTATCACAAATAAGTCTCCATACAAAACGAAATCATTGTGCGACGCCCTGGGAAAATTTAAATGACGCAACAGGGCGTCGCGACGTACGGTTTCTGAAAACCTCCGACTTAAACCACCGATTCAACGCCTGATATACAAGCCACCCAAGGAATAACTTGTGTAAATGAGGTTTACGAGCACGACTGCTTACCATTCCGTCTTCGAAGAGGAGACGCGAGTTGCAACTCCACGTTTTGAAGAAGAGCATGCACTCCGAGTTGTGGGCCATCGGTCGCTTACGACCACTCTCCGTTTCCGCAAGCATGAAGAACTGAAGAGAAGAGAGAGTGTTAAACGGTTACTTAAAATAAAATCACCTCTCTCTGCAACAGGGGGTTCCCAGGCGCGGGACAACCAAACTTAGCAAGGTATCGGCATAGCGTAATACATTTCCAACAATTTTGTTGCTTAAAGCCGGTATAATTTAAGCAATTTATTCCAGCAGGGACCGACCCAAGATTTTCATGCAATTGAAAAAGAATTATATTCAAGATTGCGACAAGGCTTTTGTAAAAAGCGCGAAAAAATTGAGTCTTTTTGGTTTCAAATAGTAAAAGCTTACAAAAATGTGTGCGGGCCGTGCACCCGACCCACATATTTGTTGCACAGAAATATAAGAAAAATTGAGGTAAATGCTTTAATTTTGCAGAAAAAAAAGGTCGGTAGGTTGCCCACCTCTGTTTCGCAAAGAGCATATACGATATTTCATAGACGTATTTTATTTAGTCAACAAATTGTTGCAAATGATTTTACCATTAAAAAAAAAAACTTTTAAACGTTTTGTTTGGTAAACGGTAGTTCTAATGCATTTCTAAAAGAATGGTAAAGCCTTATAAAAATATAATACAGATTTTGAAGAGGAACTTACATGTAATCATTTTTTAAGTCCACTGCATTAAAATGATTTACAAGAGTATATGTCACCACGCAATCCACCTATGGGAGCCGCAACACAAATGGGATTTAAACTTCTAAATTTGAACGATAAGGTTAGGACCAAAACTCAACATTTTTGTGGTAAAATACAATCTACTATTTTTGCAAGTTGCCAGTATTTTAACTCTAATTTGTAAAAGAGTTTGCTACCTAAATTTAGCCTCTAATTGCGCACAACAAACATTGATAACACAAAACAATTGATTAAACGACTAACTATTCCCAAAAAACTTATTAAAAATCAAACAAGGTTTTTCGGTATACTAGTTTGATGTAACTAAAAAGTACGGTGCCTGTAAGGCCTGTGTATAAGCAACGAAAAACTCGCAACTATTTACGTTCTGCTTACCTGGCCCAATATACTTCTTGCCGCCTTGAGGGTGCCCGCCTTGACCAGCACCATTCCCCGCTTCATGTCAACCCGCTTCACGTCCTTCACAAGAATACCGGCGTTGTCTCCCGCCTCGGCGCGATCCAGCGTCTTGTGGAACATCTCAAGACCTGTAAAGTCAAATAACGCCTTTGTCTGGGCGAGCGGATTCGAGACTATATGCTGGTGCTTTGTGATAAGTCTAACGCCAAACCGTCAGTTAACGCGACCTACACTCAGTTAGAGGCTCCAAAAAGTCCGCCTCTTCATTGACTCGCAGGGAGAAATATGTTCACACTATAGGGATGTGCGATAACATCCGGGCACCTTTCTATTTTAACTATATTGGCAAGATTTGGCAAGATATAGCATTTAGCCCACAAAATGTTTTTCGGCAAGCAATTTACAACAAATAATGAAAATTTTCTATCGAATATATAACTTGAGTAAAAATGGTACTCTGATATCGTTGTTTCACCATTTTCGTGAATTGCCCTATAGTAACGAATAAATCCTAATCGAAGCTCAATAAACAAGGTAAAATCAACACAACATTTAATAAACAGTTGATAACATGTCGTTGACTAACAAGAAAACATCTCATGCTTACTTTTTTCATTCAAGCATAGTTAAGGAGTTTATTAAACCAGAAGAAATGTTTGTGCGTTTATTACGAAAAAGTTTGATTTTTAAAAGTCGCTAAAATCATCATATATTACCTCCAATCTTGGTCTTCAATGTTTTTCCGAATCCAATAATTTCGCAAGCATCTCCCTTCTTGAACACACCCTGGCTGACACAACCCGAAACAACGGTTCCTAAAAATGTTGAACATTTAATACTTAACCAAATGTATTTTTGTATTTTTATTTACCCATTAGAAAAGAAACACTTACCTCTGCCTGGAATGCTATAGGCTGTTTCAATTGGTAAAACAGGTGGGACATCCAGATTGCGTTCAGGTAGTGGTATGTTATCAATTTCAACGACAAGCTTCTCAATTGACTCCACTCCAATGGATGGTTCTTTGCCCTAAATGGACAGGGACAGGGTTTTGTGTTTTCACTCAACCGCTTGCCAATGCGAGTGCAATTCGTTCGACTGGCGAGTGCCTTATGCACAAATTGGTTCATGTTGTGAGACATACCGGACTCAATTTGTTGCTCCGCAACAATTACGTTAGAAGTGAAGGACTGAAAGCATATTAATTCTTTAAATCGTGGACAATTCATGCTTGCACAATGCCATGAAAAAAGCGCATCGCATAGCTTAAAAGTCCAACTACACAATCACATTCAATATTGCTTAAACACCAAAGAGTCGAGGCCAGCCATACCAGACCAGGGATGTCTGCCACTTATCAAAAACCGTTATTTTGAGTAAAATACCACCGATACGATACTAAATGACGTCAATACTATAATAAAGTAAGTAAAGATAATCAAATCGTTAGGTGCAATGGCAATAATGTTCAGAGTATTAGGCTGAAGTTTGCTTTTGCCCTAAAACCTATTTAGGTCCGATTTAGAATATAAAATTTTCTGAAAATTACTATTAAGTAGAAAACTCTACGCTTGATCGCAAAACATTGCTGTAATGTACAAATTAAATTGATATCGGATCGACACTGCTACTAGCCTAGAATAACAAAGTTTATTCTGTGTGGGCGAGTGCAAAATGTAAATCAAATTATTATCCTGCGAGTCTGACAAAAATAACAATAAAATGGGGTTGCACCTGATAAAAAACGTTGGGGAGCATTGGCCTACAGTTTATCTATACTAACACATATAGTTGTAAAAGTTAAAAGTAAGTTAAAAACTTACTTCGAGTGCACAGTGGGCAGAGCCCGCCACTATCGGAGTGTTGTCCCCATCAAAGCCATACTGAGTCAAAACCTCTCGGATTTCCATCTCAACCTTTACAGAACCGCAATGTTAAAAAAACAGATTTTATGTAAGAAATATATATATATATAATAATATTTGATTGTATAACAGTGGTCGACCAGTGATCTGAGACACTTTTCTAGGGGGGCCACAAGCAACTTTTTTTCCTATGTATAGGACAACAAAATTTATGCAAGTGCAAACATAAATCTATCTATAATAAAAAATGCGTCTGGCACTGAAATAGGTATTTTCATATTTTCATATTTTCATATTTTCATATTTTCATATTTTCATATTTTCATATTTTCATATTTTCATATTTTCATATTTTCATATTTTCATATTTTCATATTTTCATATTTTCATATTTTCATATTTTCATATTTTTGGGGGGGTTATTAAACTTTACCATAATGATTTTTTTTAAATCAGGTAAGGAAGTAGGCAAAACATGTTTAGTGACACATGTTCAGTTAGGTTAAGAACTACTTTCTAGGAAAAATAAGTTTAATAACAAGGCTTAATGACAATCAATCCATAAACCAGCTTATAACGATGCACAAACTTTATGATTAAAATTGGACACAACTGGTTTTAAAATACTAATACAGTGTTGAAATCCAGTTACTTGCGACCTGGGATTAAACACTTACCAATTCTTGCATTTCCTCATCAGCAATATCAGTCTTGTTCATGTACACAACGAGGTTTTGGATGCCAATTTGCTTGGCGAGGATCAAATGTTCACGGGTCTGCAACATCGTTCCATCGGTGGCTGCAACCACAAGGATTGCGGCATCCATTTTTGATGTTCCGGTAATCATGTTCTGTGAAAACAAGTTAAAGAAATAAAATGACTAGGGATGTTCATAAAATATTGGATCCTTAGATTTGAGTCCAAATTGGATTAAAAGACAACAACACAGCAATGTTTTAATAAACAGGCTGGATTTTTGGAGTTCATTGTGTTGCAATGCACTTACTGTATGGGTCAAAAATTAAGCCTGGTCAACATCCTGATGTTTCCATATTTTTTATGTTTCTGTTTTGTTTTTTTGTGTAGTTTTACATCACAATTTAAACAACTGCTTCAAATGGCACCAAACTTATACACACTGGTGACAGTTAAGCTTTGCAGCCTAAAAAAATAAAAAAGGTCAACCTTAATGTAATCTTGATGACCAGGACAATCAACGTGAGCATAATGGCGTTTTTCCGTTTCATAGGATACCACTGATGCATTGATTGTGATGCCCCTAGCTCTTTCCTCTGGAGCATGGTCTATCTGGTCATATGCAAGGTACTTTGTTCCAAACTTCTCAGATAAATCTGAAGGAATAAATTGATAGTATTAAGTTAATGATCGAATTGAAATGTTTATCATTTAGTTACAGACCAAACTATGGTTTTCCTAATTTTTTTACTTTTAGAATTGCAGTCCTAAAACGTTTCTTGTTATCCTGTGTGACGTAAATATAAAAATCTTTAGGTGAATACAAATGGGAAGGTTTTCTAATAATATTATTGACTAATATTATTGACTAACACTATCAAAATCTTAAAGAGGTAATGAATTAAATGCAAGAAATATCCATTCACTTATTTGTTTACCAAGACAGAAAAATTAGGATCACAATGTTTTAGCAAAATTTTCTATTTTATTTAAGAATGACATGTTCAATTAAAAAAAGTGAGTTTTTATTAAAGCTATGTGTGAGTGAAAACATGGTGCAAATAAAAAAGTGACCAAATCAAAAACAAAATTTAATAAGTCCATTAATGTACGAAGCTATTCTGCGCTTTACCTTTGCACAGAGTAAAATAGTCATTTAACATTATTTTTAATGCTACATAGTTTGTTGACTCACATTTTGTAATAGCAGCTGTAAGTGTGGTTTTGCCATGATCAACATGTCCGATGGTTCCGATGTTCATGTGTACTTTCTCCCTGCTGTGAGTCTCCTTTGCATACCATCTTTTTGCAGCAATTGTCGATGGTAAGAACTGGCATTTTACCTACCAATATGCAAACATTAGAGTTATCAATATACACCAAAGCAGAAGGCATTGGCGTTTAACAAATTGATACTTTGATATCAGCCGCTTGAATAGCCATGTTTCGTTATTGTGTATACGGTATACTTTAAATATACTTAACAAGCAATATCAACTGAGTAAAAATGTGATTCTTTCTTGAGTTCAAGGAGTTAAGGACGGACTGTATTTTTAGACGCTTGCTCATTGGGAGTCAGATTTATATATACAAGATTACAAGGAGCGTGTAAGGAGACTTAGGTTGGTGCCGGCCTAAATAGTTACATTGAACACTTGACTATCGAAAAAATCGAAATTGTGGTGAATTTTTTTTCATAAAATTGTGATTTTACTGATGTTATAAATAGAAAAAAAAAGATCAGAAAGAGCCAATTAGTGTCCAACAAAACTTTACCTTAAGACTCAAAGCAAACATGTGTAATGTGTATTGTCGACACTCCTGTCAGGTGCTAGCTACGCAACCACTTAGTGTGCAATCCTTAACTTTGGTCAAAAAACTAAACCAAGACCATTAAATATGTGTAATTAATTTTAGTAGAATCAGAATTCAACCATCAGCAGTACAGTAACCTAAGTTCCATGTGCTAGATATGCTAAATTACAAGCATGTCTTTTGTCGCAGGCAATACTAAACTAAAATAATTTAAATAGATTTACGTTTGAGGTAAAATAAGTTGTGCCATTTGCACACTAAACACGTGGTCTTAGAATATGCTTGTTGAGAATAATTTTGTGGTAACTATTATTTAATTACATAAAAATGGCAACTTTACAACGCGCCTGACAGTCACAGGCAAACCTTCTAAACATGTCATTGCATTGGATATTTGAGAAGACTGTGAAAAGCAAGGAACATTAGCTGCACCCAACTTGGCATTTTACGAAAAAAAATTAAGGACTTAGCGTTGTCAATTGTCTACACACTTGCTAATCAGCATACCTTTTCGTGTGAAAATTTTACAAATGACGTCACAAAAACATATAACAACCTTTCTGTCCCCGGTTGAATTTGAAAATGTGCCACTGCAATTGTGTTTAAATTTTTAATTCAAGAAAATGGAAAAAAGCATCATGCAAATACATATCCAATTATTTGGATTAAATGATTTTCCCAATATATGGGATGATTTTCCAAATGTGTAAGGGCCATTGACCCCACAGCTGTATCCGCACAGAAATCAATTAAAAAATCACACTAATGCAGCGGGTTTATCCTAATAAATTTCAAGTTGGAGATGTGTTCCCTCTAACACAATACAATATAAAGCCACCTTAATTTTTATTGGTAAATATTGTAATTTGAATTGAGGGGATATGTTTAGGAATGTTCCTAAATATTTGTCCCCAAAATGTATTCTGGTTTCATGATCCGTTCTATTATATACTGTCAAACACTCCACTATGACCGATTGTATTCCAGTGCCTTCCCGCCAGAGATCTTTGGCATGGAATGCTGGCCCAAAATCATGTCAGAGAATCATTTGGCTGGATACCGCCAGTGTTAAAAATAAGTCCTTTTAAAATGAAGTCTCAGTCAAGTTATTTGTAAAATAACTTGAACTCAAGTTAAGTCTTTTTGAATAAATAACGAGTCAAGTCCCAGTGCAAGTCATCAGTTGCACAACTGAAGTCAAGTCATTGACTTAAGTCATTACAACACTGGGTTACACCGCAGGCCTAGTGAATTAACAAACAAAAATAAGCGTTCGTAACGTATATGACTAGGGATGTTCAAAGTAGAATCCCAAGGTATTCTAGAATAATAGGTTTCGAATCTAGAATAACGAATCCAGAATAGCGAATCCTAGTATATCTTTATTAAATTATTTAACCTAGATTTTGTTTGGGGAAGGGATTAATCTTAATTTACACTACAGGGCGCACAATCACAGCAATAAATCACCCAAACAATTTTTTAACATGTGTACATTATAATAAAAAACATCTCCCATATGTTTAACATTCTTGACAACTGTCATTTAAAGCAGTTGTGTAAACTGCAATATGTCAAGTGTCCAGGTTGTTGCCAAAACTTATAATTTGCCTTGAGTACAATGCAACACTGCACACAGAAGTCTTAAGCAATTCGGTCCTGATTTTTCAAGCATTGTTTGGGTCTTAGGGCTTATTTTTTTTCTAACATGATCTGTTATGCAGTCAAATAATGTACTGCAAAGAATACAAAGTTACTATTGACTAAATGAATTCTTGACAATTACACTGCGCATAACTGCATAACCTCCCTGAATATTGGCCTAAAGTTGACCTTAAGTAACCCTATAGCGCATTTTGTGGACGGCCAGCACGTTTTACAATGTAAAGTTACTTTTGCAACGTAACGCATTTAGGGAAATTGCGAACTCCGCACCTGGCATTACACGTTAGTCGCTCGCCCAATAACGCTTGATTGACACTTAATTATTAGACAAACGTTATCACGAGACGCGTTAATTGGTCGCTCAAAAAAACGCTGACACTGCACTACCAGGTTACATTTAAAGCAAGCACTGTAAATTGGTCGCCGCGGCAACAGGCCAACTTACCAAAAGAATTGTGCAATTAGGTGCAACAATCCGCGGTAAAACATTAAATTATATCGGTTCCAATTACCCGAAATAAACGGCAGAATTGAATCCAGATGGGTTTCGAATCCAAGGATTCGATATTCTACTTTAAACATCCCTATATATGACATCCTATTTTGGCGTAGGGTTTCTGCGAGATATTCCAGGGAGATTTCCTGGGATTTTCGGAACATTCTCGGAGAGGATTACTAGTCCGAACCCCTGTGGATACAGCAGAGCAAATAAATAAACAATCCTAAATTACAATTTAAAGATCCGTGGACTAGGGTTCTCCCGGGAAACGGGATTGAAAAATGAAAATTCCCGGGATTCCCGACGAAAAAATTATACCTAAAATTACGTCATTATGATGTTTAAAATTAGTTTATATTAGCTCCAAACATTTAATTTGGCTAATTTATGTTCTGTAGTCTTGCTTCTGCAATCTTATAAAAGACCTTCTCGTATTAAAGTCAGCACCCTTATTTGTTTTTATTTAAAAAAAGCACATTTTTTTTGGTAGAATAAATTTATAAGTTTTTCTGCTGGTAAGCGCAAATAAAGCAACTCAGGCAACGACTTTAGCAGGGTTGGTAATATTTTTTTCGGCGCTCTTTCACTTATGTACGTGAAAAGTTATGCAAAAAAAAATAATAATAATACCGCATACCACAACACATATTGTTTGGGTTAGGGTGCGGGTTAGCGTTTGGGTGAGGGTGGGTCAAGCAATATTATGTTTATTATTAATAATAACTTGACCCACCCTCAACCAAACGCTAACCCGCACCCTAACCCAAACAATATGTGTTGTGGTATGCGGCATTTGAAGAAAAATTTTTTTTTTATTCATTTTTGCGTACAATAGTGAAAGAGCGCCTTTTTTTCTTTATATCGGTCAAAAACAACCATATTTTTTAGGTTTTGCTTTGTTGCAGAATAACCGGGATTAAAAAAAAATTTTCCAGGATTTGGGATTGTTAATTCGCGGGAAATCCCAGAAATTTCCCGTTGAAACATTCCTGGAGAGGAACCCTACCGTGGACTGCTGTGCGAATTTCGAAGTTGGGTACCAGGGCGTGCCGGGCACACAGTTCCTTACTTAATTAGGCAAGTTTGCACTTGCACCCCAGATTGGAAACTTTGGATATTGCGCGGGGGAGATGTTTTGCATCTGAAAAAATGCGCGGCTGAAAATAAAATTTCGACTTGAACTTGCGCGGCTGAAAATAAACCATCAGGCTACCGAAAGTTGTAAATTGCGAATTTATATTAAACTTACAGCGTTCATAGAATACTTGAATCGCTGCACACTTTTTGGTTGGTGTGCGGGCGCAGTGCGCAGGAAAATATTTAAAAAGTTGGATAGTGTAGCATTTAATATGCAATATTACTCGATATTGCCTAATTTGACGTCACTATACACGTGACCGTTGTCCACTGATGCGTGACCAAAACGCCGAACTGTGCGTTTTTAGCGTTTCGCAGGGGATTATATATGGTGCATTATATGATATACGTCTTATAGACTAGCGTTAAAAAATGTTATGCAACTTCAGTATGCGGCCCGCCAATTTTTTTGTGCTTTCATACAGAAGTTTGCGCGACTGAAGTTTTGCGCGTTTGCTCGAGTTAGATTTGCGCGGCTGAACACATTTTCTATAAAATGCGCGGCTGTGACCGCGGCTGAAAGTGCTAATGCGGCTGAAAGTGCAGGCCAAACTTTCCAACCCGGCTTGCACCTACCACACAAATACAGACTGGTAAGTTAGGTATGCAAACAGATAGGTTTCAGTCTCCTGTCTCCACAGAATGCAGTCATACTGAGTTTTGGGCGCTCTTTCACTATTGTACGTGAAAAGTTATGCAAAAAAAAAATAATAATAATACCGCATACCACAACGCATATTGTTTGGGTTAGGGTGCTGGTTAGCGTTTGGGTGAGTTGAGTAATATTATGTTTATTATTAATAATAACTTGACCCACCCTCAACCAAACGCTAACCCGCACCCTAACCCAAACAATATGTGTTGTGGTATGCGGCATTTGAAGAAATTTTTTTTTTATTAATTTTTACGTACAACAGTGAAAGAGCGCCGAGTTTTGTTTAGTTAAGATTAAATTATTCACTTTAAAGATAAATAATTCTTATCAAATAACCAACCTTGTTAAAAATTGACTGTTTTGATGAATAGCTGACACCATGTAAAGTTGAAGCTGCAAAAATATAGTGTTTTTTTGACAATTTCTAAATACATTTAAACATACAGCTCTTTCAACAATTTTTAATTACCGGATAGCGTTGCACATCTTCTGATAACCAAGCTCGCCATTTTTGCTATCAAACTACCACCTACGCCACAACCAGATCGGTTTTAAAAAACTGACACAGTTTTTTTTCAGTTTGGTAAACAAACCGCCTGTCTATATTTGAAGCAGTTCACTAACTTAACACACATGCCTCTTCCGAGAGTCGTAGCTAATCCGTAGCAGCGCGGTTCAACATTCTAACATATAATACTAATTACTGTTCTATGGTTACTGTATAATAAGAATAATGTCACAAATTTTAGCATTTACAGCAGAATAATTTATTTTGTGCTAAAAAGACCATTATAATGGTCGATATTTCACGATAAAATAAATAATTTGTTGTAAGCCAGATGGACGATTACATGAGCTCAAAAAAACTTGTGTTAATCAAATTACGCAGCAAGCATCATGGCACCAATGATTATTATTATAGTATCATTGATGGCACTTTATGAAACAAACGTTTCTAAATCAAGTGTAAAAGCATTTTACAAACTTTGCACTAATTTTGACGTCAGGAGTGTTGCAACGTATTATTTCGACTCGCCAACTGCGCGAGTCTGATTTGAGCTAGGCCACTGCCTTCCAAAATTATATACAGTATTTTATTTTTTAACGTTCTATAATAAAAATTAACTTTTTTTTGCCATTCTCGCAAACTATTCGTTTTACTATGTGTTTGTATGTTTTAAAGAAATTATGTAATTCCAAACACATATCCTGGACAGCTTTAAGGTTATCCATATAACAACTATAAGGTTCGAATTTACTTGCGCGGTATGTGGGCAGGGACACGACTATATTGCACCATCAATGCAAGTCTCAATCTGCATAAAAGAAAACCATTTTTAACTGAACGTTGTACCAGTGCCTATATATTGACTATGAAATTCCGGACATAGCCTATTTGGAAAAAGTCGGCGTGTGATAAGTTGACAGTCCTATCCCAATGTTGACACGGCGTATATTTGACAGACGTATCTTATATTTGAAAATCCGTGACGACCAACGAAGCGTGGATAACACGTGAAGCGCAAATAAACAAAGGAAAGAATAACAAGATAATAATAGGGAACGTCGAAAAGTACAACTACACGATGAAGGAGAGATCTCTTCTGCGATTAGCTTGGTGAACTGTGACCAACAACGCAGTCACACAGGTTTATTTCAACATTCAGACCATACAACTTTGGTTTCATTTCGGTATTCAGACGTATGAACTAGATTGTTGAAAATAAGTAGCCCACTTCTGGAACTGGCTATAGCCTTCTTCTGTCATTTACAGCTGTGATGGCTGTACGGCCAACAGGCGTTATAGTACAGTATGTTAAAATGAAACAATAAACGATCGCTTACTATGAAGTTTCTATGTGGCAAAAGTTCATAAAAATAAAGTAGGTCTACAATTTGGCTATTCAGTATACAGAATACCATTGAAATCTGTGCAAATGAAAAAGAAAATAATTGTTTCCAATTAGTCGAGATTGAATTATAGTAAGCGCCTTCTGTTAAAGTTTTTTTTTTGTTGGTTAATCGGGCTACACTTTGCCATTTAAGAATATTTAGATAAATTGAGGTTACTATACTCGAATGTAAATTTAGCTTACTATACGTGTATCAGATAAAAAAAATACATTAAATGTCATAGTAGGTGTAGTTCAGACTAGCAGCTAACCCTTTTAACATCGCAAAATTCATAACGGGCATGAATACTAGTCGGTAATAAACAACACTTACAAAGGAGTATATTATTATACAGATTTGCAAGGTAATTTAGTGGTAGCCCTTTAAACAAATCGGCTTAACGTGGACCCTGAGGTATGTGAAGCTATTTGAGGGTGGGGGCATTTACTAAACGTATAATAAGTTCAATTTCCTTTGTGCAATATACTGTGGTGTTCAGTATTTTTGTAATACTTTTTTTCACTATAACTATATTTTATATATAACTTGTTATACATTTTTCATAGTATAGACGCGTAAATCAATTAAAAGTTGGAAGAGGTCTGCCATACAAAAAATTAAAAAAGTTAAACCACTTATATGAACCATGCCCTTGGCCCTTGACCATGTAGAGGTTCATCTGTTTCCTTAAACCGGTTTACATTCACCGCGATAAATCTGTAATACTGTGAAAACAACTGAAGTATGTTGCGGCAATAAAGCAATAAAAGATAAACCGCTGTGGAATAGCAGGCAATACTTGACAGCTTTAAACGACAAAGGAACCCCGTCGACGCCGTGAAAGGGTGGACGCTGCTTGGCATAGATTAGGATTGCGGCCCTTAATCTCTTTTCGCTTTTGCGAAAAAATGTTTTGCAAAGATTTTTTTGCGTTTCAAGTTCATGTTTGTCAAATGCAACAGTAGCTCTTAAACTTGGGTAACCTTAAAAGTTTGTTTGTATTGGTTTAACTTTGCCAATAATATGCTTTGGCAGGTAAAGAGCAAAAAGTAATGGACAAATTTGCCTTTCTTTTAAACAGTATTACCTGGTAACTGTTTCCGATTTATCATGGAAATAAGCCTATCGATATTTACAACATTATTAGGCTGCGTTTATTGAAGCCTTTGTTGTGAAGCAAAAATAAACGGTCAGTTAACTGCCTGCTCTGTTTCACCCGACCTACTACCAATGGGCAACAATCAAAGCAATGGCAACGCGAAAGAAAGTCATGAGAAATGCGAAGCGCCATGCTGGGAGGTGGCAGGTAGTCACGAGTTGCGTCACGCCGTAAACAACAGAGCAATCTGGCACGACGGAAAGCGAGTGATCTCGGGAATGTTTGCCTCGGACGGCGTCGACAGGACTTGGACGTTGTGGCAAAGGGGTGGTAACCAGTGTGCCTTATCGACGACCGCAGCAAGCGAGTCCAGCCTGAAGTTTATTGGATTTCGTAAATACACGACGAGGCTACGCCTGAAGACCTTCGGCCGACATGGGGCACCTGCCGCGCACCTTAAAATCCCCAATCGGTTCATTTTCGAGATGAAAGCGGCGCCCGTCGGATATTACTTTTATCAGGTCCGGGCCGAGAAGTACCTGTTTCTCAACCGAAAAGAAAAGCCGCGCTTGACCGCCAGCGAAACAGCGGCCGACCGTTGGATTTTGGAGGAAGTCGAGAGCGCAGCCTACTAACCTTCCCTTTTCAAAAACATTTTAGCTGATCGCTGCAACTACCGATTTCGTATTGGCTAAAAGGAATAGGTTATAGTAGCCTAAATGCGCCCCGGTCAGTTATAGAGAGAGCTCGACGCTTTCTTGAATATAAATTGTCAATTATAACTCGATAATGATCCTATCATATAGCAGTGATTCTCAAACAAATGCATCTCAAAAGAGTATGTGCCTCGTTAGATTTCCTATTTTTGGAAAATAACGTATTTGTATAACAAGTCGAAATTCAAGCATGCAAGCAAGTTATGAATGTATAGACTACCCATACGAAAATTAATATTATTTAGAGCTTTACACAATAGCTTGGCGTGTATTAGGAATTAGGCGATTCTAAAAATACACTATTTTTCTTATATATTTTCGTTTTGTGTCGCAAAGTAAACAGTTTGCTGTTGAGCAGTGGTTCTCAAACTTTTGTTAAAAAATTACGCAACGGTCCCCCAGCAATTTTTTAATTGCTCACGGTCCTTAAAAATATACACAAATAAACTTAAAATAACACGTTGTTTTTAATTGTATCAATTGGACGGGTGCACTTGCTTCTTTGCTATCAGTTATGTTAACCTCTAATTAACGAATAACAAAAATTTGAGTTTAGCAATCACGAACAGGTTTTAAAACCGTGACCGTACAGCCAACAGTGGCAGTGCAGCAAGCTGTAAAAACGTAATTCTCACTAGCACAAAGCAACACTATGACGTCACAATGGACAATTCAACTTCAAGCTTGCAATAACCTTAATGAACAACTAATGAGCTTGGTTTGAAAATGTAAGTTGCCTGAAAATTTTATTGCCCAAAAAATTATCTTCTTTAGGAGAGTCGTGTTGATTTTTTTGTTAGGTGCTTCGCGGTCCCAATAAATTGTCTCGCGGACCCAAGTTTGAGAACCACTGCTGTAGAGTGTTTTGGAAAAATATAATTTGTTTATCAGCGCATTCTCTAACTTGTAGAAGTATGTGCACGTTAAGCAATGTCTCACGTGCAATGTTTTGGCTGCTCAAAGCATGTACGAATTGTACGGCTTGTACAGGTTGTTTTCAGTTTTCGGTAATAAATCAACAATGCATTTTTCTCATAACTTGTTTGAATAAAATAAACTGCGGTTTTGTTAAGCATTTTATAAACTATTTAAAGGGACACCGGAAGTCTTATTAAACTATTTAAAGAAGCTATACATCCACAGCCAAGACTTCGTGTTATAAAATATAAGGTTGTCAGAGACCCATGTTAGATAATAGTGTAATATATTTTAAGCAAACTATTTTGTTTGAAATATCTTTAGATTTATTACAAATAATCAGTTAAATTTATATACTTTAGTCACTTTTGGTTCATTTCAACATGCTACATATTTTACCAAAATAAGGCTGTTTAATGAAGTAGAAAGCCGCATCACAACTGGCGGGTTGGCCGGTATAAGAGAAACGCATAAACTAAATAAATAGTCATCTACAGTATAAAATCGACTAAACGTATGCCAGTCACGATCTTACGACCAATCTGGTTGAAAGATAACATTTGTTGTTTTGGGCCCGGCCCTTACTAAAGTAGTTTGTGGGCCCGGCCCTAACTAAAGTAGCAAAAATATAGAATCGGACACACTAGTTATTGTTGGAGTTGTTTTCTTTGGCCGAGCAACGACGCATCAATCAGGTGACTTTCCGTATAGTTTTAACCTGCCCAGGCGTTTAGAGAAGGACGAAGGTGAATCCAATGCATTATTTATCGCAGCTTTTTGCGTGCCGCTGTGAGAAAGGACCGTATCGAATCTCACGGGATTTGAATTAGTTTCAATAAAGGCATTACAACAACACTACGCACTTTAAGAACAGCGGTGATGCAGCAGGCTGGCAACAGCAGTATCGGGATTAGCATTACTGGGATGGAGTGAAATAGTGGGTTATCCCCGAAGGAAAGATATTTTTGTGATATAAAGCTGGATTCGAGTGAAGTGTAAAATAGTCACATTAGTGAGTTCGATAAAGTAACGTCCACATTGTAAAAGCAAGTTTAAATGCAAATTTAGTATTACTGCAATGGAACAACGAAAATTCAGCTAGATTTCGTTGGCGTATACTTTAGCCTATACCGTGGAGTTGGGTGGTTGTTTTCCAACTAACTCATATTATACTTTGGTTATTTTCGTTACATTTCGTTTATTATCACCACCAATTAATAGGCAAACATAGCAGAAAACTTTCAAACATAAGTGTGTGTTGCAGAAGTTGTGCTATAATAGGAAAACGCTAGACGTCAACGAAATGCCTCACAAAGAGGGCGAGTGTTGCGACCCACCGGCTGGAACCATTATTGGCCAGTGGAGCCTGTACTGTGCCGAGTTGGAACACCGGGTCACAGCCAGGAAAGCCTGGCCAAAGGCCCTGAAACGCCGGTCAGCGGTCTCGGTTGGCCTGTTCAACGACATGCGAGCCTGGACGGTCTGGGCCGCACCTGAACTGGGAATTGTCTTCAGCATCGCTGCCTGCGAGTGCCCCCACAACGATAGCCTCTATTTAAAGGTGAACAACTTTGTAAAAACTTTAAAAGTATAGCCCACAGTTTATTTTATAACTAGCGAGTTTTAAATAAGGAGCAGAGCAAAAAAATACCTGTCAGATCATATAAAATGTGAAAAATGTGTTTACCAGGATTTTCTGTTAATACCGGAAATTGACAAACAAACCTTAAATGGGAAAAATGATTTATCACCGACGTTATTGAAATTCTAAATCTTAAAGTGAAAAAACGATATTTTAAAATTGAAATATAATTTTTGATGTGAGCATTTTTTTTAAGTAATTTATAAAGGAAGGGCCGTTGGTGGATTAAAAAAATATTTTTTGTTTGCATCACAGCAGATACAGGCCATATTTCCAGCCTCACCTTTTTAGCAAGATTTAGTTTAACGTTACAATAATACCTGATACATGAAAAAACATCAGCACAAACAAGAAATGTAATTTTAATTCAAATGTGAAACCGGTTATAACAACAGTACTTCTGCTACGCAGGATTTAAAAAAAAATCGACACGTTTGAATAAGCTACGCGGCCTAGAGCCTGGGAAGTATTGATTCAAGCATTTTAAGCGCACATGACCAAAAAACATATAAATCAAAATCAGCTCCTTTGGTAATTTGAGTTTTTTTCAGCAAAACGTTATCGCTAATTATTTTCTTATCGTTTCTTTGCTCGCGTTTTTTCCTGCATTTTTTCCTTTGTGTGTTTTCCATTTATTGTACGAACGTTCTTGGTCATTCACCCTGACGAAGGCCGCTTGCATAGGTTGCCGAAACGTTGGTAAACAATTAAAATTACCAGAGGAGCTGTTTTTTAATTATATTGCTTTGCCTGGTAGCAACAGTTTATAAATGACCAAAAAACCTTACATTCTAAGGTCAAAATCGACACGTTTGAATAAGCTATAAGGCAGCCTAGAGCCTGAGAATTGCAGATTTAAGGCATTTCATGCGCACATGACCAAAAATGACCAAACCCTTACATTCAAAGGTCGGCAAGCGCTTCCGGAAGAAACGCTTCGTGGTGGGCCGCGGTCGCGACCCGTCCGACGCGACAGACGACAGCGACAAGCGACTCTTTCGCAAAGAGATGTCGCCGCTCGACGAGCAACTTAAGCTGCGCCACGTCAAGTCGGGTCGCTACCTCTCCTGCGACAAGCGAGGAAACCTGACGCTGCGCAAGAAGATGGAACGCGCCGACTCGTGGACTATCAGCGAACACTTCGGGCCCGACACCAACTCGCTCTAGGGTTCGCCCATGACTCATTAAGCTGTCTGACGCTGCCTATTCGCTTTCTCAGCACCTATTATACATACTGTATAACGTTCTGTGTACCCCTTATATACTTTGGTGCGATACATTGGCGCTTCGAAGTTTCGATGCGTAATTCAATTGTTTCAAAACGAAAACACATGTATAACTGTTTCTAAGTGACTCTAAATTATTCCACTGTACAATACGTTGTCATTTAGTAGAATCCGAGTTGATCACGCCAAACCAGCACCTGGATAGTTTGATTTTTGCTGGCGGCAAACGGTTGCTGACTCTTTAGCTGCGCTGCGATTATGGCTACATAAGCACTTCAAGAGTATAAGATAATATTTGAAAATTCTGTTTCATACCTAAAGGCGTTATGGTTTTTGATTAAACTCTTTATTTGCATTTCGTGCTTAAAGCAATTAATGCATTGTACAGCGCTGGGTTGTTCTTCATCAACATGTTGATCACTGTGATAACGCAACGACTTACTAATTAAATTTAAAAGACGCGTTAGCTGGAAATGCACAAATATTGAGTCAAACTTTTTTTGACACAATGTGTTATTATTGATTTGAGGAGTGATTCTCGGATAACAGAATGTTGATTTTATATTCTCGGTCTTTTTTTTTGGTCTTTTAACAAACAAGAATATCTTACTATTTATTGTCTTCCAACAACATCACGGCCAGTATTGGATTGCCTATACATTCAGTACAAATTGTTATACATATAAATTATGTACTTATATCTGTTGCTATCCGCGCGCTTTGTTCATGACATTTTACACCTATCAAATGTGTACTATAGGCATATCGCGATTATTGTTTTCAGTTGTATTTTATATAACGTACTCTTTACGCTCATTGGATCGTGCTTTTCTTGTAAAATGATGCGAATATGTCACTAGAATGTCTATTTGTTTTATGGTCACCATCACACTTAAACGAATGCAGGATATACGCCTGTTGGAAATACGTCAAGGAGTTACATTGTTTCGCACTCGCTTGGTGAAAGAATATAATAGCCCACAATGTGTTTTTCAATGTTTTTTGCATCTTTTAAAGGAGCCGTATCCACTGAGTTACAGTTAATAAATAGTGTAAAAAAGACATTCAGCTTAGCGGCCGAACACATAAAGAAATGCACAAATAAATCATTTGTTGTTTAGGCAAACTCAGCTAAAACGTATTTCTCCACTGTAAGACATGCGGTTATATGATTTAAGTTAACAAATCGTCTATTTAAAAGAGTCATAAGTATATTTTGGGAAATCAGGTGATAGACCTGATATTTAAAGACAACTTGTATTGAATTCTCGACAAGCTTTCGCACAACCGGTCAACCTTGCTTCCTCAGGGCAATGTATAAATGTCGATATAAATAATTAGGGATTGGGGAAGTTTTACGTAGTCTTACTCGATTCCTACCTGTCAGGTGATGATTTGAATTTTTGTTGAGCGTGATTCACAAATAACTCAATAAAATAACGAATCATTCTACCCTCGTGAATAACAAATAGCTCTATACCTTATATCAATTTATAATTACTTAGGAATAAATATTTTCATGCTGGCTGATTTTTTTTATTCAGTGTTTGTCATTGGTTTAAACAAGGTTCTTTAATTCAGATTTCGTGCCAGAGATACTTTTACTCCATTTCCACGTTACCGTCAGAAAGTGGGCCAATAGGCACTTTGGTCCGATTAAATGAGGCTGTATCAAAGGTCTTACACCTTAATAATTGTCACCATATGCCCTTTAGGTTACTTAACCATGCAAGTACAGTATGCTTCGGTTGTGTTCTTTATTAAATAAATATGGGTAAACGGTAAAGTACGTTTATTTATAAATCACCTTTTTACACATGTTTTGTCAAAAAGATTAAGTTGAAATCGTGAAAGAAATTTATTTGTTTTGTGAACTTAGAATTATTGTTTTTCGCACAACATTTTAATTTATTTTTAGTTTACCTTCTTTGTAGCTTGAATGTATCGATTAAATCGACGCCTTTACCATTTTAAGTCACATCATTGAATCACTGCTCCGGCCCTTGAACGTATGGCTGGAAAAACATCGGCTGCAAAACATATGGTTGCAAAACATCACGCTTAACCTCGATTACCCTCGGTAATTATGCAACACGATTCATTGGGTTATTTGTCTAACATTGTGTCACATAAAGTTATAAAATGTTTAGCAGTTCATGTATGAACTTACAATTTAGATAAACAAGTGCCTTGACTGTGCCATCATAGTTAACACAAATGTGCTTCATGAAATCGACATCGAAACTGTGAAGTGCAAAAAAAGATTTTATTTTTACGGTCTCCGTTATTGTTTTAAAGTAAACTAAGGTTGGTAGAAATGCAATACGCCCTGATACCACTGATTTGTCTGTTATGCGTTCTTTCTGACGCATCACAAAGATCAGTTGTTGTTAATGACGACGAACTACTGTTGTGCAAGCCGGCACGGTTGCTGCTGAATCCAAGCTGTCGTGGCAATGAGAGTAGATCAAGACCAAGAAAGTGGGGGGCGATTGGCGCAAGGGGCGAAAGGGGCTTTCCCGGTTCACCTGGCCCTGCTGGAGCACCAGGCATCATGAATAGGACAGATACTTCACGTCAGGATGCCAACATACAACGTATATCTGGTGACAGCTGCATTGAGTTAGTGTAGAGCAGGGGTGTCCAACTCAAGTCTTAGGTTACTGAACTTTTTAAAGTTTGTTTACCCGCGCAAATGTTGGGCAGAGATTTCAAACAATCGCGTAATTACAGAGGTTTACCTTCCCCAAAATATTGTGCAAAAAATTGGTCCAATAAACAGAAAAGTCAAAAAAGTAAGTCGCTATTGTCGTTTGACATATAATTTGTGAATGGCCGCCGAATTTGTTAGGTCTGCTATGGTGTTACAAGCAAAAAAAGGGCTGCGAGCACTGGTGAAGGTCAGTGGTTATCGACTTCTGGCATACTAACCACAAGTATAGCACGTGAGCAGAAGCCGGGACATATGCGGGGATGAAAAAAATAGAAAAATGTAACACGTTTTTTTTTGAAATATTTATCTATATAGTTTTAGCCTTATTGTAAAGACATCTGCGTTTTTGTTTCAAGACAGGTTGTAAATTCTTTCACATCTTGAATAAAAATATGCATAGGGCCTATATGACTAAGTATTTATGACATACTTAAGACATAGAAATGTAGTGTTCAGTTGGCCGGCTGCCCTTGTGTTAAAAAGTTGAAAAGAATAATTTTGCCATACATTTGGAAAATTATCGTTAGGTTTACTTTGAATGGTATGTTCTAGTAATAATACGTTTGGCTGTGCCTAATCTGCTATAACGAGCTTTTTATAGACAAGCGTAGCCCCTTTGACAATTTCACGTTCATCGTAATCATCTACTACTGTGAAGAGATGTTAATCACCCATTGCAAACTGCTTAAAAGGTTCTTCGAATCACAGCGCAAAACCTCTGTAAACAATTATAGGCAACTATTGCATAACATTCTATTGCTGATGACTTCTTGCACTTTGTTTGTTTTACCAGGCTACAATTTGAACCTAAAGTCTTACAACGTTTTTGTTTTGAAAATGCTTACTCGGATAAGCACTTGTTTTACGGTAGGTTATGTCTTCAGATCGCAGGGAACATAAAAAAAATTTCTATTTGTCGAACCGTTGCGCCATATATGGTAGTGCATATTTTAGGACTAATGAAAATGTATGAAAATTAAAACAGTATTTTCTTATATGTTATTCATTGCCAATTGTTTCTCTTGATGTCACGCCAAGCGACACATATGTAATATATTTTTGGTTAAATGCTGAAATATTTTTTTAATCAGCTATAACAGGCGGCTCCAGCAAACTTGCACGGGAATCGGGTATTGTAGAGCGTATAGCTATTACAACGTAACCGTAAACAAAAAGGTCAAAGCTTAATGGCTTTTTAAATTTTATTTCATCACGCTAAGCTGGGTTAGAGCTTTCAAAATCTCTTTATTTATGCAACGGTAATTATTTAACATTGTTATAACTCCGTCATGCAGTAGTAGAGCGTAAGTTCCAATATTTCATTTTCACGTAATTTCTTAGAATAAGAATCGGTAAATACCTTGTCTGGTATTTTGTCTACAACGAATGCTTTTCTCGGCGAAGCGCTACGTAAATCCAGTCTTAATATAGAAGTCATAAAAGATGACTACAAGTCATTGGCTATGAGAAATTTAATTTTATTGTAAAACCTATAGTAAATTTTTTAATTCAAAAAAAGTAATAGCCTACCTAATTTTTTAAGAATACGTGACGCAATGTACTAAAATATTTGCGCCTAACGCCAAAATTGTAACGAAAAAACTTTATTGCAGTAAGTCCGATTGCTTTCAGATATCTTCTGCCGCATTGAGAGGGGACAATAAGAACACACAATAAGACCTACGAAGCACAAAAATACTTAAAGCAGAAAAATCCATAATAGGCCTACCATAGTACCTATCAAAACCAACGACATCACAAAGCGAAAGCAAAACACGCAGTATATATACCAACCGCAGAATAAGATATAAATCGTCTAAATAAGAGATAAACCCGTCGGAACTTCATCGGAAATAAGGCCCATGGCCAAGATAGGCCTAACGCCTAAATACTGTAGATAGAGCTAGACATGGGCGATCGGGGGCCATCGGATTTTTGGTGTCAACGGATGGGTGATTACTTTAAACGGCGCCGCTGTTTCGGCAGCGGTTGGTTGGGCCCCGGGGTTAGTGGTGGGTAATGGGTGGGGTAAGAAAATGGGTTAGGGCTGAAATGCTTAGGGGAGTTAGTGATGAACTTTGGGTTATGGTTGTACGGATTATATTAAATGTTGTGTATGTTCTGGCCATTTAGGCCTTTCCGACAGATTTGGGTTCAGATTCCGAACTGTGTTTTATTCCGACGTAGATGTTGTTTGTATTTCGATCTTATACGACTGGAGTCCATTGAAAGTTTTGTAAATCAAAATTTGACGTTTTCGGTAGGACTCGGGCACTAGGTTCAAAGTTTTAATTTAACCCTTGTCTGCCTTGTTTATATGGACGGTAGGGGAGGTGCGGGACCCGTATAACCAGGGTTGCCATACCATCCTTATTTATAAGATTTGTCCTTATTTTGAAGAGCCAGGTCTTAGAAAACTCAAATGTCCTTATTTCTAAGAAATGTCCTTATTTTTGACCTGCGTATTTAGTTTATTTTTAACAACTACAGAACTTCGATCGTTTTCCTCTGGTAACAGTTGTTGAATAATAATCTAAAATTATGCTTTTGCGCCGAGTTTTTATAACATCACAAATGAAAAGGTACTCCCGTCCCCGTGGCGTACAAGTCTCAGGATTTTACTTTTAGGTGGTAAGATAGGTAGGGTAGTCTACAGCGGTTTTGGCTGTACCAGAATACAGCTGCTAACGACATTTTACCAGTAAACAGCAGTTATTGCATTAGTATGGAATGTGATATGACACGACTCGTATAAATACAATGCATGTACAAAAACGTTTTTTAAATACTAATCAAATTTTTCGGTTGTCCTTATTTTTTGGTCCATGTCGATGGCAACCCTGCATATTACGGATTTGTTTTTTCCGTAATATCCTTCGAATTATAACTCAAAAACACTCGCGGTTATTTTCTTTGGAAAGCTTATAGCTATAGGTACCTACTACCTACATGGAAAAAATAATTGAAATCTAAAAGGCATATGAAAATTACCAAAGGCGAAAGGAATATGAAAATTACCAAAGGGGCGCGGCGGAAAAAAAGGTTAAGAATACGCCTAAGGATCGCTATTTAAAAACATTGGCCCGCAGGATAAAAAAAAGTTGTTTTTGGCCCGCCATGAAAAAAAGTTGGACCACGCTGACCTAGATAACCCCTCTCTCCACAAAAAAATATTCACTGATTTACAATTACCTAAAGACTATCAAAACACCTTACGAATGTTAGCTAAAAAGTACATTTTTCACCTAGAAAAGTGAAAAATTGGAATAAATCAACAATTTCCAAAAGCACGCTATAAAACTTTTTGGAAAAAGTTACGTACACAGAATCTTATTCCCACAACCAAAAATTTATTTAGGTCCGCCAACGGGGGACGCAAAATGCCAGTGTTCCAATGGTGATTATTTATAAATGGATCTGCTACTTCCTGCGCAAACTTAAAACAAAACTTTTTCAATTTATTTGGGGCTCTAAATGGGAGAGGATAAAACGCACAAAATTATGCGCTAGCGTTGGTCAAGGTGGCGCTAACATGATCGATGTGGATGCTTACATACTCGCGCTGGGTATGAAATGGGTAACAAAACTATTCGATGACAGTTATGGCGCCTTGGAAAAAACTGGAAGAAGTATATAAGCAACAATGAAATAGAATGTTGGCTTCGCGGCAGCCAGTCTGCCCTCTCTCAAAAAGCCCGAAACTGATTCCTTTGCAAACTATCAGAAAAACAATTGCGGACTGCAAACACTTGATTAACATAATATTTACAAGGAACGGCAGACCGTTGTGGATTAACGACCAGGTTCGATACCGTAAACAAACCTTTTTTTGAAAGACTATGATTAATGCTGACATATTGGCTTACCCCATTTAAACAGCAAATCAAGTGGGAACAGATCTTACAAGTTTTACCAAACCGAATCCCTTGGGACAAACTTTACCAAATTAACTACGACTGTACCGTGGAAAACAAACTTAGAAGTTTTCCGATAAAATTTAACCTTAGGGCCATCGTGACCAATGACGCCCTGTGCTCATTTGGAATTAAAGACTCAGATAGGCTAAATGTGTTTTCTGTTGCGATGCATTAGAAACTGTAGCGCACGTGTTTTATTTTTGTACCAAAGTAGAAACTTTCTGGGAAGAAGTAACTGCCTGGATCTCGGCGAAACTTCTGATTGATTTACGCCCTAACCCTGTTCATATGTTGTTTGGTGTTGTGGCGGATCAATCTGAAAACCTTTTGAATTGTTTGTTGTCGTGTGCGCGTTTTGTAATTTACCGCTGTAAGTAGGCCTACGCCGAATCAGTGCCGAATTTCAATATGTTCCTAAGTCTGGTTAAATCGGTTCAGAAATCGGAACATCTTATCGCCATTCGGAATCATAAAATTAACGACTTTCTTTGCAAGTGGCAAGGGCTATTTTAAAGTTCACTACATGTTACCCCGAAACCTCAACTGTATTTTAATGCCTTAATTCCTGCCAATTCGTGGCTTTCTGACATGTGTTTTATTTCGCCTCTTTTTTTTCTTTTGCACTCGCTTTGTTGTGTCGCTATATAATAATAAAAAAAATGAAAATAAAAAAATAAATGGATCTGATTATAGGAAAAAAACAGAATGATAAAAGTTTGTTACTTCAGTTAGCCCAAATAGTGCGTTTATTGAGCTTTATCCACAATATTCTTTACTAAGTTAGTGTTTGTCACGTAACGTATTCTTAAGAGATTTTGCACTGCTAAACAGCATAATATATTCGAATAAACCAGTGGTTCTCAAACTTTTGTTAAAAATTTACGCAACGGTCCCCCTGCCAATTTTTGAATTGCTCACGGTCCTGAAAAATATACACAAATAAACTCAAAATAACACGTTGTTTTTGATTGTATCAATGGGACAGGTGCTCTTGCTTCTTTGCTATCAGTTATGTTAACCTCTAATTAACGAATCACTTTATTTTAGTCTAGCAATCACGAACAGTGTTAAAACCGTGCCCACAGTGGCAGCGCAGCAAGCTGTAAAAATGTAATTTTTCACTAGCACAACGCAACACTATGACGTCACAATGGACAATTCAACTTCAAGCGTGCAATAACGTAAATGAACAACTGATGAGCTTGGTTTGGAAAAGTAAGTTGCCTGAAAATTTTATTGCACAAAAATTTTTCTTCTTCAGGAGCGTCGTGTTGATTTTTTTGTTAGGTGCTTCGCGGTCCCAGAAAATTGTCTCGCGGACCCCAGTTTGAGAACCACTGGAATAAACTCTTATCAATATTTGCGTCACCATGCGGAAAGTTGTTATATAATAAATATATTTACGCATGTTTTTGCTGTTTACAAAGCATTGGAAGCAGACTTGAGCAGACTGAGTTCACCGAAATTTTTATAGAGCAATATGTCGGTATGTTGTGCCGCTCATAAGCTGAATTTTTATACAAACCTTGTTTTGGCTTTAGCTATCCAGCAAACACACTTTTTTTCCAAAAGGTATTATTAATAAATATGAATATTCATCGAGTGCCGCACTGGTATAAGAGGTTTGTTTATAAACAGTAATTGTAGGGATTCGAATATTCAACTATAACATATGTAATTTATTTGTGTTTTATATTATGCGAATGACTTTTTGGCACAAGTATGAATCAACATTTATTTGCTGCTTTTAGATCTTGTATTTTATTGTTTGTTAATATTTGACAATATCGAATCCTTTCATATATAGGTAATACTAGAATATGCATTTGCACTTGATGTACAGGTGGTTTAGAATCCTACCACAACAAACATTATTTGGGTTAGGATGTTGGTTAGTGTTCAGGTTCAGGTAGATTATTATAGAAATATTATTAAATAATAAATATAATATTACTTGACACCCACCTTACCCAAACACTATGCGACACACTAACCCAATATCCTGCGTTGCTTTAATAATTTGAAATCTCTGAGGTAGGCATAGTCCAAGAGGGCACTTCTTATTTGCAAGATAATTATATAGCCATTTACCGAACTTTAAATTTTAGACTGCGGGGACTGGCTTTTTCGCATATTATGCCCGTAGCAATTTGCAGGTTTGCAATCAGGCTTTTATGCACATCTGAGGTTTGGGAATCTTGAATGACCCTAAACTTTTTTTCTAAAATTTAGGTGGGTAAGTTACTAATTTAAGTGTGCACACAAATTGCTTTCTAAAAAAAGTCTCTGATGTGCACCTTCCACAAAAAGCATACTGGTAGTCTGGGCCCACAGTGGAAAGTATGGCAAGCGTCCACAATAGTCTTATAGGACTCTCAGTGTTATATTAACATGTTTTTTATATTTTTAACAGATTCTATTGTTCAGAGTATTTTGCAGAATATATATTTCTACTAGATTACAAACAAATTTATTATGTCTGGCTTACTGGGAAAGGCTGGCCGAGTACTGCTAAATACAGGTTTTAGTCTTACCTTGCAAAATAGATTAGCGCTCAGTACAAGTTCTAATCTAAGGAGTTTGACAATTGCACAAGCCACTATCAACAAAGGTCACACAGAATGGAACGAACACACTCGGCCAGTATACTTGGATACCCAGGTGAACAACCAAACAATAAATCATGATTTATTTGCATGTAAATTGCAATCCATTGTTCATATTTTTGGTGAAGCATTAGTTGAATTTAGAAAACATAAGAATAGCCCCAAAAAATGGTACCTAATCTTAGTTAAGCAATACTAAAAAGTTAGAATTGATTTTGAAAAGGGTTGTTTTAATTATTATTTTGTTCCTTACAAAGAAACAAAAAATAACTCAATTGAGGATTTTTGTATCAATAGCGCTGAAAAATATTACTATTTGTATTTAAGCAAAATTACAATTATACCAAAAACGTTTCTATCAAAACAAGATATTTCTGCACATGTTCCTTATTCTAAATTCTCCATAGGCAGGTCCACCAGTTCAAAAATGGATGATTTGACCTCTATTAAAAGGATATATATATTCACTGGTTTTAATTGTTCGCAACTTAATTTTTTTCAAGGCAACTACACCTCTGGATCCCCGTGTATTGGACAAAATGATGCCCTACATGGTCAGTTACTATGGAAACCCACACAGTCGGACACATGCTTATGGTTGGCAGGCTGAGTTTGCGATGGATCATGCAAGACAGCAAGTGGCCAGCCTAATTAAGGTTTGGCTTCCTTTTTATTAAACACATTTAATTTAATCTTCTTTAAGAAGTTTAGCCTCTGGAACACATTTCAATTGAATCAATTTGCTTTGTTCAATTTTATTTTAAATTTCCATCCTGCATTTTATATTCTACATATATTTGCCTTTTTTAATCTAGGCAGAAACACGGGAAATTGTCTTCACAAGTGGAGCAACAGAGTCGAACAACCTCGCCATTAAGGGCGTATCAAGGTTTTATGGGTAAGGAGTCAGTTAGGAAAATCAGAGTCTTAGGTTGTGAGATGTTTTGCCAATTTAATATGGAATTAAATTACCTTGTATCCTAAATCATGCAGTTCTGCAGTAATTTTTTTTCTAGAAATATTATAACAAAATGATACATCAAAAAAAATATTAAAAGCCACATTTAAATACTAAACTATAGAAGATTTCCAAAAATATATATCCATGTATGGCCATACGTGCAATGCAACTACAGAGCGTATATTCATATATATGCAATTATATTTCTTATTTTAGTTATTTAAATATTATGGAATGTTTTATCAACCGTCTAACATTGCATTAATTATTAATAATATGGTCTAGTGCTAATATTAAATTTATCTGTAAAATGTTTTTTTGGTCTAAAGATCGAGGAAAAAACACATCATAACATCACAGATAGAGCACAAATGTGTTCTAGATTCTTGTCGTGCCATGGAAAATGAGGGTTTTTCTGTTACATACCTTCCAGTTGGAGTGAGTTATCTGCATTAAGAAAACAGTTCTAACTATTAATAAATGTATTACATTTAATTTCTGATTATTCATGTTCATTAAGATATCTTAAGGTTACTACTAAGTTTTTAATGTGCGCTTTTATGAATTTTTTATTAGGACACTTTACATTGTTCTAATGGATGAATTATATATATATATATATTGCTTGCAGCCAAAAGGACTAATTAAACTGTCAGATCTGGAGAAAGCTTTGCAGGATGACACCGCAATCGTTTCTATAATGTTTATTAACAATGAGATCGGCGCAATGCAAAACATTGCTGAGATTGGAGCAATGTGCAGAGAAAGGAAGGTTTTCTTTCACACAGATGCAGCCCAGGTAACAGGGTTATTGTATATATTGCATTAGAATTATAAAAAGTTGGGTTGGTAGGGTGACTGTCCAATATGCCCAATTGGCCAAGTATTTTTTCATTGGCCAGTTTGCAGTGAACATACAAACATGTATTATATAACAGGATTTACAAATTTTGGCCATTGTAGTTGTACTTTTAGCTGCGCATTTCCAGAACAAATTATGGTAAAACAAATTCAGGTGTGCAAACTAGAGTAGGCTAACCCCAAAATACTTAATCTGTACATGTTTTGGTTGTTATTTTATTTTTTAAGTATTAACTCATTTACAGATACACAGGTTTTTGAAGTAATGTTATTTAGCAATCAAAATTAGGCTGCTTAAATATATCTTGGTGTAAAATCCACCCTGCAGGTCTAATTCTTCCATCTTCACATTTCCCAAAACAGGTTAACTAGACAGGGTTGTGGTTGTTGTATATTTTTAGGACTTCAATTTTTTTTTAATAGTTTAAACAAGCATTCTTTTTTAGGCTGTTGGAAAAGTTCCAATTGATGTTAATGAAATGAAAATTGACCTTATGTCTATAAGCGGTCACAAAATCTATGGACCTAAGGGAATTGGTGCTCTCTATGTCAGAAGAAGGCCAAGAGTAAGACTTGAACCACTGCAGAGTGGAGGTGGACAGGAGGTATTGTTGTATTTATCCTTACTAGTGTGCAGTCACAACTTTTTACTTGAATATTCCAATTATTATTTTTCATGCAAGTGGTACAGTGTTCACCATTTTACTTTAACGAATCGAAAAATATTACATATATATACATATATATTTTTGGAAACCTTAAGTTTGGGTAAGATATTTAAACGTTGTACCTAATAAAAATGTTAAGCTGTCCTTCTAAACAGTATTTTAAAAGTCAAGCCAAGTTAGTATTTTAGTTTTTGCTAATATTCAGGCCGGAGGTTATATATGACACATGTTAAGAACCCAAATTGTTCGCTTGATCTTAATCCCAGTTCAGTCTCACAAAGGGGTTCACACAACATCTAATGTTCAGGCATCCCGGTCTCCTTTTCGAAAAAATCCCGGTCTCCTTTTTTTTCGCCAATGGGAAGAACTATGCACCACAATTATTTTTCTCACTTTCCTGTTACTTTCCCCAAGTCCACCAATGGTGGACAAAAAAGTTTAAGAACAGCAAAAGTCCTAATTTCGTCAAAGTTGCTAGAAGCGGAAACAGACCTTTGCTGTTGCAGCGCAATTTTCGCAATTTAAAACCTTTCTTTTCCTTTTGTGCGAGTTAGCAATGAAGGCTAATTGTAGCTGAACTGTTCTTAAACTACAAAACCTACCCAATTTAGTTAATGTCACACCGGCAGTATACTGAAATCCGGTCACAATACTGAAATATCACTAATTGCGCATAGTCAACCACCGAGAGTTTGACGTTATATTGCACAACAAAAGCATTAGTAGACAATTTGGACATCAGGATCCCTGTTTAGAGTTTAGGGGTTGGGGTATTCAGCTTTTATGGGGTGTTAGAACCTTGAGCTGGTTTGCTGTAATGTCACAAATATAAAGTGATCGTAGGAACAATCAATGAGACTTTAAGCAACACTAAGTACAGAGTAATTGTCAATAATGCGATAGTATTACAATCAATTGTATAGCAAAACCAAATAGGGTATGGGACAATTGGCCGCGACGTCTGTATACCATAGTTTTGACAGGGGGGTGGAAAAAGTAATGTGGGCTTAGTTGCGTCCTAATTCGACATGTGTTTTATTCCAAAGGTGATGTTATTCTAATTTCTGTCTTACTACAGGAGTCCATGATAGCACCAGATTAGCAAAAGTTTTGCTTTGATCTGATTCAGTTAATCACTTGATTTGACTCAAAACTATTACGTTAAAGTAGTGCTTGTTTCGCACAAACTACAACTTTGTTTCCGTTGTGCAGCGCGGCCTGCGAAGCGGCACAGCCCCAGCACCTCTCGTTATAGGACTGGGCGAAGCCTGCAGAATCTGTGAGGCTGACATGGACTTTGACAAGGAGCACGTCGACTCTTTGTCTACCCGTCTCCGCGAGAAAATCATGGCGGAATTGCCCAGCGTCATTTGGAATGGCGACGATCAATCGACCTACCCTGGTAAGTGTCGTTTTTAGCCTATTTAAACTTCGTGTATTTCCGTTCTGATAGATATATATTGAGGTTAAAAATAGTAATAGTGATACACATATTGCAACTATCACGCTGGTCGCTGGTTTCGATCGATTTTGCCTACCGTTTGTTTAATCACGGACCTAAACAACGGATAATTGATTAAGTCGCAAAACCCAGTGTGATTGTCAATTGATTTATTCAGACTACAATAAAAACCCAAAAAGTTAATTTTTATTTGCGAAATTATTTGCAATGGTTTTGTGTAGTTATACTACATTCTTCTAACAGACCGTACTTATCCGCTTCGAAAGCGGTTTTGCATTATAATCTGCCAGGGGTCTTTGTCAAAGAAGTCCATTCAAATTTAAATAGTGTCTGACATTTTTACAATATATTCTTTACATTTTAAGGATGTTTAATCTATCAATAAAACTACCTTATTCTATCTATGCTTGCCGATACCAACCCCAATTTTTGCCAAAAGGTTGCCTGAACCTGTCCTTTTCCCACGTCGAAGGCGAGAGCCTTCTCATGGCCCTCAAGCAAGTGGCCTTGTCGTCGGGAAGCGCTTGCACCTCGGCCTCACTCGAGCCCTCCTACGTACTGAGGGCTATCGGCTCCGATGACGTTCTCGCCCACTCCTCGATTCGGTAGGAGTACTTGCAAACAGGATTTTTGACGCGTCGTTTTTTAGCCACGAGCCAATGATTGTTTACGCGCGAGCTTGCCACGGGGCTGCATTCAGCCTTTTCTTGTATGACAAATTTGGATGGGGATAACCCTTAGTAACGTAGTAACGATAACCTCTTAGGAACAAGTTAGTACGGCGGATGCATAAATTTGCACAACATTAGTATTGAAGGCCACGTAAATTTGTCGCGTGTTACGGCGCCAATATAGCAAATGTTGAATCTGGGACAATTTTTAAAGGAGTTAACGTTCCTGTGTTCTCAAAATAGTATGTTTAAGGTAAATCGCCTGACAGGGCAGTTATAAAAAACGGCTTTATAGATGAAAGGTTAAAAGTCACTGAATAAAAGACTCGCTTTTTAAAAAATACAATTTTTTTTTTTTTATTTTTTTGACAATTTCTCACGCCAGATTCGGCATCGGTCGCTTCACAACAGCTGACGAAGTCGATTTCGCTGCGGGACGCGTCATCGAGGAGGTCCGCAAACTCCGGGATCTGAGTCCGCTCTGGGAAATGGAGCAGGAAGGTATCGACCTCTCCAAGATCGAGTGGACCCAGCACTGACCCACCAACGATCAGCTTTCTAACCAAATTGGGAAGCCCCGGGTTAAGCCCAGGCAAAAACACGTCGCGGATGTTCGTTTTCCAGCTACCCTTCCCTTTGTCGTTATGCGAGGCTTTACGCTTGGAATTTACACGCTTATTTAATGGTTATTGGCTTTGTTAGCTTGGTGTAGAACAGTGTTTTTCGTAGTGTGTATTCACATGGCCCTATTTTGGGTTAAAACGGTTATTGGCCCGGCCTTACAATCAAATACAACCGGTTAATGTTTTGTTTCGCTCCGTCTGTAAGTTTGTAATTTCCTAAATCTTTGGCACTAGTGAGTATTTCTTGATATACCTTAAGCCTGTTAATATCGGTTATAGTACTAAAGATTAATAATTTAACGCTTGAAATAAATATATACCTCAAAAATTTACCACTTAAATGCCCTTTATTGCCTACCACTGGACCATGGACCACAGTTTCGAATCCTCTGTTCGAAATACATTTAATAAGGGTTAAGGCGATGCAAACGCCGAATGCCAATCTGGCATTAAAAGCCGTTTGTTTCGCTTTTATGTTGCTGTTGCTTGGATTTCATCTTTTTGTTTTTTAGCATGTTTAATCGGGCCTAAGTAACGCTGTGTGCGCCGTGCATAATTTTTTTCATTCAACATGTCACCAGGTTATCCTTCATATTTCTGATTGTTGTGGGGTATTTTAGCAACTCTTTATTTGTTACATCCTCTTATTTTGTTTTTTTTACAAAAGTGTACAGTTCATCGAATGAGGAATGCCATAAACCTTGCGTCATAGGTTAACATCAAAGGCAACTTCGCATTTGTTTTGAATTTGTCATTACCAACAACCGTGTATATTGCATTTTTTGTGATTGTATTTGATCAAAACAGTCGCGAAGGCGCTGCGCTAGCAAAAAACTAACTCAATTAGGTTTCGCACAATGAATGTTAAGCGCAAACCATCACGGCTCATTAGAATGTCATACAACTAAACTGCATAGAAAGACCGTTGTCTTTTTGTGCTGATGCTTACCTGCCTTATACGCGACGGTAGATGACATTTGCTATGCTAAATATATGGTAACGTTTATCTCTATTTTAATGTTAAAGGGTTATATTGTAGAGCAGTTGCTCTCAAGCTTATTCAGTCTGAACTAAAAAAATGAACAATTTTCCGGCATAATTTTACAAAACCGGTCAAATATTTTCAAACAATCACCTGGAAGTACACGAAAAGCTAATCAGTGAAAACCGTGATGTTATTTGTTATCTCGTCGATATTCGGCATATAAACGGGCGTTAATGCATTGCAATTTGTAGTAGGCCTACAACCCGGTCAAATTTACAAAAAGCTTATCTGCATATTTGAATATCTCGAGTGCAGTGGTTCTCAACCTGGGATCCGCGAGGCAGTTTTATAGGGACCGTCTATCAGAGGTTCCCAACGTGGGCGGTACCGCCCCCTTGTGGGCGTTGGTGAGTTACAAGGGGGCGTTTTGGGTATTTTTCTCATTTGGGGGGCGCTGAACGTACATAAGGGGGCGTTACATAAACTACTTTTCGCAAAATTTTATAAAAAGTTCACATAAAAATAGTAATAAACAGCACTGTAGGTAACAATTAAGCTTAAATGGCAACTTTCGTATTGCTAACTTGTGGTAGTTTGTCGCCAATTGTTAACTTCTGGCCTAACAATTGGCTTTCTTATGTAACGTTATTGGTTGTTGTTGTTGCGTTTCACCGTTTTATACGCTGCAAAATGTTGTATATTTAAAACGGGGGTCGCCAACGTACGGCCCACGGGCCGGATTTGGCCCGCCGCCTCTTTGACAGCTAGACACTGATTCACAGTTGTCCTGACATTTTAATAACACAATTATTATAGTTAAAATTTTGTGCGACCCACAGAGACCTTTCTCAATTTGGTTGGTGCCCGCGATTAGAAAAGGTTGCCGACCCCTGATTTAAAGTCTCGGTGCAGAAAGTTGAATTTTTATGTATATTACGAATTAATCTATATGTTGAATGACAAAAATGGATTTCATTATGAAACCGTGTTGATATGTTCATTCGTCAGATATTTTAATAGCAAAGTAGTTTGCACAAGTTTGTTTAAACCTCAACGCAATTATTCTTGTATGTAAATTATATGTTCTGTTACCTACATGCTTTAGTTGTTTAATAGGCACCTACGTCATTAATTTAGCTCAATTTATACACATGTTCATGTAAATTCCTATAGTAGATGTATGTTAGACAACCTAAAATATCATCGAAACAAAAGTGCAGACAATATGATGTTACGATTAATATAATACTTTACTGTAAAGCAAGATGAGGGGGCGATATAAAATAATACGGAGCCCAAGGGGGGCACTAGTGTGAAAAACGTTGGGGAAACACTGGTCTAAATCGATGCAAAAAATGATAATAAAACGCTCAATACATCAACACACAATCTCTGAAATCATTTCCTCGAAAATCAGTTTACATTGAGTAAGCCATTTGCCTTTAGAGGACAATTTAATTCAAAAACCTGTACTTATTGAGGCCGTATTACTGACTGTACTTGTTTTGAGGATAAATTATTACTTAAAATCACCTTTTTGTTGTGTTAGCCTCATTGTCCTTAATTTTATATTGGATCGTGAATCATCTTAAAATTTTAAGGGCATCGCCATGTAATTCTTTTAGAAAAGGTTGAGAACCACTGCTTTGGAGGCACACAGTTAGAGAACCACAGCTGTGAAATCATCGAAATGGACACTTGTTAGAATATCCTTTTCTGTCTGGAACGTGAAAAACTGAAATTACAGCAATTAAATTGTGTTTAATATAACGAAAAACAATCTAATTTTGTGAAAACTTTAATAAAAATTGAGCCATGTAGTTCGTTCAAATGATATGATGCAAAATTAAGTTGTTTCTTCAAACTGCATAGGTTTAGTCTAGATTCTTGTCGAGAAGGTTTAAGCTAACTAATTTTAAAACAACGATTCTAGCAATGCAAAATACATTATAGTTTGTTTAAGCAAAGTCGAAATAAGCCAGTCAGATAAAACAAAGACAAAGTTCACCTAATGTTTCTATGAATGACGATTTGTGCGCTGCGCTAAAAAAGTATACTATATTCTTGTTTACCCACTGTCAGATTATGCAGTAGGTGGTTCATTGTTGTATTCAAATGGCCATCCAGGCATCCACGTTTGATGTTGGCGAAGCGTTTGCTATGAATCGTCATGGCTGTTGTATACACCCACAGCCCTTTTTCTAACACCCAGCCTTTTTTCTAGCTCCTCATTTCAACTTCAACTACTTGGCGTACAGGTACAATTGCACTATGTAAAATTGATTTTGACTTGCTGCTGTGCGGATTTATATTATGTATGTTTCAAGAATAATGAAAGGCTGCAGGATTATAGTTTGGATATGTAAATTTAGACAGTTGTTGTGTGAATTTAGCAGAAATCTTTGTTTATTCCACGACGTTTTAAATTTAGCATTAAATAAGTAAGTTTTTTTTTATAAATATAGGGAATCTGCAAACTAAACTACGGTACACAACTTCTTGTTTAAAGTTTCTTTATCTAGAATTAAATGAATTGTGTTTCTTTGGGATAATATTTGACATAGATTGTTGTTGCCAAAGAGTACGATAAAGGATATCTGTGAGCAGTTTGTTTTTTGAGTATGTTGGACTGATGAATAAATCTTATTAGCTATAGAACAACATGGTCTAACTCCGTGGTCTGCAACCGATGTACCTACTTACGTTTTTAACTGGGTTTATTAATAATCAGTTCTATATTACGCGACAAAATATATATCTCATCAAGCCCTGCATTTTGACCTTATGCAATAGTCCAGGTTAGGGTTCCTCTTTTTCCTGGATTTTTCCCTCCTAGGAAACAGGTTTAAAAAATAAAAATTACCGGGAATCCTGATGCCTTATTACGTCATTATGATGTTTGAAATTACTTTATATTAGCTCCAAACATTTAATTAAGCTCTTTTATGTTCTGTAGTATTGCTTCTGCAATCTTACAAGACCTTCTCGTATTAAAGGCTGCACCTTTATTTGTTTTATTTGGAAAACACCACATGCAGGGCGCATTTCTAAAAATAAATTTAATTAGTTTTTTCTGCTGGTAAGTTGCGCAAATAAAGCAACTTATGCAGCGTTTTAATACGCTTGGTAATATTTTTTATTGTTTATATTAGTCAAAAAAGACAATTTTTTGAAGTTTTGCTATGTTGCTGAATAACTTGGATTACAAAAAATTTTCCCGGGATTCGGGATCGTTATTTCGCGGGAAATCCCGGGAATTTCCCGTTGAAACATTCCCAGAGAGGAACCCTAGTCCAGGTGTTTATAAACTCTACATAATATTTGTAACTTTGGTGCTGGTCTACAATCCTGGGTGAATAAATATAATAATGCTTGACTCCCAGTATGGAGACCTTGAATTTTTCACAGGGAAGACCATTTTGCGCTTTAAATTGCGCAGCCGTAATAACATTTCCGCCCAAATTTGCACGGCTGTTATAACGTTATTTGTAAAATTTCACGGCTAGGACGTTATTGTATTTTGATTTTACATGAAATATAAGCAGCTATGGCAGAGCAGTAAAGTGCACAGGAGATAAATCCTGCGCCCTAACCTAAATAAAGCGCTTTGACTAAATTTAAACGCTGCTCGGTAGGATTCTGACCATCGCCCAAACATTTTTTAAAACTTATGTTACCTTTTATTGCCAAAATCAAATATCAAAACATTTTTTTAACTGACTTCACAACCCAGTCTGGAAAGTATGGCAGATCTTGACGAGTTCTCGCAATTGCATGGCCGAAAAAATCCAGGTGCAACAAAGCTAAAAACATTATAAACATTACACAATTCTTTTCAAACTTCACACTACAGTGGAATGGGATGTTAACTATCAATATGAGACCCATGGAAATTTTATGGTTAATATATTAGTTGTTTTGTTATTGTATAACTAGTCTGGGTAGCTGTTTCAAAAAATAAATTAGGCCCTCTGTTCTCTAGTCAGCTATTACAGTTGGTAAAATTGACATGACTTTGACCAGATACAGAAATTTCAGTAAGTCTGCAAAACCACAAATTTAGAAGATAAAGGAATGTAATGATACATCATTTTTTTATTTGCCCAATAGTAAATCGCCTCTTATTTATCTGCTGTGCCCACAAAACTTTTTTAACCATTTAAATGCAAAATTCAATAATTTACAGTTTTTTATACATTATAGCATGCCAATGTTTTCAGCATGAAGGCACCGGATAATATTTTCACATTTTATATGTGTCCACACTTGCAGCCTAGCGCTATATTGACTAATTTTTTACAAAGTAATGCAAATTGCTGTAAATTATTTGGTCAATGCAATTTTCTATAAAACTTGGAAATAAGGCCCTAGATCATGAGTAACACCTATCTAACATTCAAAACAAGATAAAAGCAATGCCAGGTTGGAAAGTGGGGCCTGTTGCGCGCCTGGCCATGGTCATAAACATTATATATTTGTATTATTGTGTAAAATATGCTTAGTCACAAAAAGTCGGTCAAACATGCAAAACGTCATCGCGCTAAGGTTTTCACAAAACTACCCATTTTGAGCTGTGCAAGTTTAATCCTGTTCTTGTTATTTTATGTGCGCAATGCCTTCAGTATACTTTAGAGGTAAAAGTTTTGCCAACTAAAATGTCATAGATTTAATTTTTTCGGTGTTTTGCATGTTTAACTTATCTTTTATTTAGATATGTAAGATGTTTCATGCCCCCGCCAAACTAGATTTCTGAATCCTTGCAACATTGGCCTGCTTTATAAAACAATTTGCTTCTAATGGCTGTGACAAAAATTTGTTGGACTTCAATGAACTAAGCCTAGTAGGCAAATCCTTTTAATTGTTTTAATGACAGTAAAGTGTTTGACAGCTTATTTACAGCAAGTAGATTTTATAAGTATTGATTTGACTATAAAAAATATTTATTTGTCTTGCTAATATACTATTGTCAAGTGTTAAAATTTGCATAAAATTGAATTTAACACAAAAATGAATTTAGCACAAAAGCAGAACAATACAGCACAAAAGAATGACGACAGATTCTTGGCGGTTGAAGTTTTCTGAATTATTGTTTGGGGACTTAAAAAATTCAGGAAATCATAAGATATGTTGTCTTAAATTGTGAAGAAACCGGTTGTAGCCGCACAAAGCAGTGCTCAAACAAGCAATTTAAGTCTGATCATGCATTTTTTTCTTTTAATTTAAAAGACATAAAATATGCCAAAAGATTTTATTAACTGCATATAAAACTTGGAAAAAAACAGATTTTATGAAATTTTGTAAATAAATGGATAATGGTGGCTACAAAGATAATATTTTTTAAAACAATAGAGAAGTCCAGGAAAAATTCCGAAATAATCTGAATATTGTTTTGTTAAATAGTAATATTTTTTGGTGAAGACACCGTTTCTTGAAGTGTTTGCTCAGTAGGCGTAAGCCTAATTAATGTTTGTTATGGATGCAGTACTTAATATTTTTTATCAAGTTGAATCTTATCTGCAACTGATTTCAAGAGCCAAAACTCAATGACTAAAAAAGTAATAAAACATTGTCGTATGTGATGTAACAGTGTATATAATAAACAAACCAGATAAAGATGTTACAACTCGCCAGTCTAAGACCGTTGTTGTATTACTTCCCAAAACTACATAACTAAAGACCATACAATTTGAACAAATTTTCTGATATACATATATCCATTTGAAAAATTATTGCTAATATTGTGAAAATTCAAAACTTTTAGGTGCATTTTAGACATGCTAGGGGAAACCTGATGTATGGCAACCCTTAATGAACTGTATAATTTTTTGTATTAATTATATATATATCGTGAAAGTAGTTTGCTATATGAAACTATATACCATTCAAATAAAAAAGTATTCCGCAGTTTTTTTTTGTGTTTGTATATATATAACATAAAGTTGCCTATAAGCTAACATCTTATGGGATCAAGGCAGATCATATATAGAGTTTTCAGATAAATTATTAAAAATAATAGATTTACTGACCTGCTTGGTGCATTTATGAATGCTACATTTAGATATATTTATATATCAAACACTAGTATTGGTCCTGTATATTTAGGCTGGTATGGAAGCTGAAATCTTAGCTTATATGACATAAATGTCCTTTCTCTAGTACTGTAACACTGTATTAAAAAACAATAAGGTGCCATTAAATCTGAGACAATAAAGATGCCATCAAATCGTTTTGACCCATCGTGCTTGTATGACAAAGATGTGAATTCTGCTCGGTTCAAAAAAGCTGAAATTCTACAGCGCGATCACTCTACGCATATAACAAGCAACAGCCACTCTCAAGGGAAAAAACAGGACTTCTCTGTTCAGTTTTTTAAAGACCAATTTTCCAAACACACTGGTGTACGCTTGCGATCTCCACCAAGAGATCCCAAGCCGAGACAAGGCAGTTCATTGGAGTTATCCAGTGATCCATTTGAAACTATTTTAAGTGAGCAAAATCACTATTCTCTTTATAATAATTCCAAAGATCACTCTCGTTACTATTTGTCAACACATCGTAATTCAGGAGAGAACCGCAGGCAACATTCTGATCATGACAAACAGCGCTATATGCGTGAAGCCGAAAGAGAAGTGTCTGATGTTCCAAGCAAGCCTAAACCCTTTCCAGATATTTCAACAAACAACACTTTGCTGGACAAATCCAAATCTCTTATTACTGTTTTTGATCCTGTAAGTGCCGTTCATGTTAAGCCAGTCACACCACCTCGCTCAATTCAGGCCAAACAGTTTGGTGCAAATCAATATGAAGTATATCAAGAGCTTTCAAATGCCCATCCTGAACAAAAGTACGGTAGTGAAGGGCCTTTTAGTAAAGAAGAAAACTCATATTTGTCAGGGTACTCACAAACAGTTAACGAACCTGCTGTGATTGAGGAACCAGTTTACTATGAAACAGACAATATGGAAGGACAATCTTTTACCTGGGTAGGAGAATATTTAGATGATGAAGAGCCAGGTAATTCTAATACATCTGCAAAAAAATCAAAGTTGCCAAATAAAATGCAACTTGCTGCCCAGCAGGTTGATCATGAAGAAAAGTCAAAGGCAGCTAACAGTGAACAATATATGGTGCATAGCTCAAAAACTACCCAGCCCTATTTGACAAAAGGGATTCCCAGCAAAATGTTGCGGGAGACGGAGTTCCGGAAAAGTTGCGAGAAGCCAACTGACCACTATCTAACTAAAAATGTTAGGGTGCTGAATAAACCTCAAGATCGACACTTGCCACAAACTAATTTTTCTGGTGGTCACAGTTCGAGTAGGCACTTACAGAGAGATCCTCGTTCAAAAAATCAAAGGCCACTAGAAAGAAGTGACTACTCGTACAGAGATGAAGAAACTCAACAGGAAAGAATGCGACAATCACACAAGGAATTTTCAGAATATTTGCCAGAAAATAAAAGGAGATTTTCAAGTCATGACAAGCTAAGAAGGCCTTCGTCACAAGATAAAGCAAGTCATCCAGGTCATGATATTTCCACCATCAACAAAAAACCGGAAAGTGAGCAACTGGATAGAAGTAGAAGATCTACATCTAGTCAATCCAGCAGCTACTTGCCTGATGCAAGAAAAGACATAGAAATGCAGAAGTTGGGTAAAAAAATGAAAAGCATTCCTTCATACCAAAGTCATTCTTCTTCACATGATGATACACTGACTAGAAAAGTAGACCACAAAGCTTCAGTTTATAATCGGCAAAGACAGGAAAACGTGTACGAGAAGTCTGAAAGTTTTAGAACACGACACAGACTTTCTGATTATTCAAGAGATCAAAAAAATTATTCTGAATACGACAGTACCCGAAATTCACCAGTTGGCAATTCTTCTCGTCGCAAATTTTCTGAATTTCATTCAGCCAAAAACAGTTTAGGCAAAAAGCCTAGAACAGACATAACAGCACGTTATCCCAACAGAAAAAGAGGAACCTTGGATAGCAACTACAAAGTTAACCAAAAGAGCCCAGCTGAGAAAACATCCCCTGCTAAAAACCTATCTTTATCCCAATCATCAACAACTGTTTCCAGAAAGCGTCCATTTCAAAGAACAAAGATATCAACACCTGCTTTAGATGATGGAATATCTTCAAGTAGAAAGTATCAAAAGATTACCAGTGCTGAAGGCAAAAATGATAATAATACATCTTTAAACTCCAGAGCTAAATCCCCAGTAACACCACAGGCAGGTCTTGAGCACATAGATGGCTTTGAACTTTCCGAGGAAGAGGAAGAGGGATCTCCAGGCAATGTGTTGCAATCTGACGACTTGGTCCACATTAACCGACTCTACAATATTTTTAAAAGGCAAAAGGACCTGGAGAAAAAATATGTATCCAAAACTGATTTGAATGATGGTTATCAAGGTGAAAGGGTATTTGATGAGCGAAAAGAAGTATCTGACGAACAAGAGACATATTTTCACAAGCAAGCCCACTACTCTGCAACGGAAATGGACTATCGGATGGAGCCCAAGTTATCCCCACACAATAAAATAAATTATTTTTATGAAGCAAGGCATTACCATGATAACAGAAAGTTTTCTGAGCGCTTTGATCATTTTGACAACCAGGAGTTTTCTGACAATCAACAATACCTTCATGAAACCTACAATCACAGGGCATTGGAACAACTGGACAAGCGAGAAGTTCAATACTTACCAAAAGAAGAAAAAATAAGGTATGGTATGGTGGTGATACTAATAAAATTCAAGCAGTTGCAGTGTGCTTATTTTACCATAATAGAACAATGTTTTATAGTGAGTTTAATGTAAAAAAATTATAAAAATCTGTGTGTTTTAAAAGGCTTTTTGGGGGGACTTTTGTCAGCTACTACTACCATAAAAAAAACTACCAGCAGAAGCAGGACATGGTTTACTATGTTCATAGGGCGCACATGTTGTTTTTTCCTCTATAATGTTAACAATTATTTGTTAGCATTATCTATACTGTTTGTTATTTATTCTCAAACTCACATAGTTGTCATTCTCTGTTAGAGAGCAGAGTACCTCGCCATTGGTCTCCAAACCAGGCACTCCTGGTACGTCCCGCCATGTTGTTTCCAAAGATGCGCAAGTTGATGATGAGCGGAACTGGGAATCTAAACGGAACATTATCTCAGCTTCATCTTCCATCTCAAAAGATTTTAATCAAAAAGAAGAACATTTCAAAGGAATGGAATCACCATTGGAGAAAGAGAATACCAAAGAATTTTGGGGCATTTCATATATTGCCTGGTTTTCACAAAATATCCTTGACACCAAACAATTTGAAATATACGTAAAGAATTCCTGCCCACCAAGTGTGGCCAACAACCTTTCCGAATTTCCTTTACGATTTATATTTAGCCTTGCAAATGGAAATAAGCATGCCATCAGATGCATTCCAAAAAATGGCATTGAAGTCAAGCAGCTTCTACACTATGTTGACTTGTTTAAAAAGCTGGAAAATGGAGTTGATACATTATGCGAAGAATTAGGAATGGACCCTTTTTTTGATTCTGCTGGTGGTGTTGACAAAAGTAAAACTCCTGAACCTGCACATGATCAACAATCTCTGAGGAAGGTTGTTGATTATGATTTAAAAAGCAAGACAAAAAGTTCTCCATCAAAAAAGATACAAGCCCCTTCGGCTCAAAGAAAAAACTCACCCAAACTATCTGGAAAAGATTTGGAATTTAGTGCAAGTACCTCACGTCAAGAAGCCAAGCCAATCCAAGTGCTTTTATCGGCTCCAAAAAGGGAATCCCAATTAGCCACAACAAACAACGTTAGCAGTTCCATACAAAATTGGACCAAGAAAATAGTAAATAATGTGAAGCAAGTCGAAACTGAAGAAACAACCACTAAGAAACCTCCTAAAGAAGAAGCTGTAAGTAGTATAAATAATATATGTGAAATAAGTGCTGGGTGTTTTCGTACACAGTAAAAGGGTTTGGGTTTAAGTTAACAACCACAGTGGAATGGTTTTGGTAGGCCTACCATATTCATACTTTTGTTGTTGACAGAGAAACATTTCTGTTCAAATGGGACTAAACAGATCCATTCGTTATGATGACCGCCTGTCATCGACAAATGAGAAGCACAAGTTACTCATAACCACAGCGACTGGACCAGCGAATGACAGTTATCAGAGAGGAAATGTCAGGAGGAATCAAGTCAGACCACCAAAAGAGCAAGTTCATGGAGATATGCAACACATCATGCAGGAAGCCATTCAAGATATGTCGCAACCAAAGAGACCATTAAAGCGAGATTTCGTTAAATATTCAGAAGAACCCAAAGAACAACATGATGATGAAATTTATTTGCATCGAAGTTCCACAAGCAGACCATTAGAAGCTTCAAATGAAAATTTGCATTTCCAAAAGAAGAAATTTCAAGATCACAAACCTACAATTCCTTCTACATCATCCACAAGAGAAAGAGTCAGCCCACATCATGAGAGAAACTATGCAGGAAGAGAGCCTTCTAGACTACATGAAAAGCGAGTGACATATTCCGATGATTTTGGTAAACGTCTTGAAAGAAAATCTTCTAGGAATTTGGATACCAACAGCAAAAGACTTTCCCCTGAAAGGAGGCTTCAACGAAGATCAAGTGAGCGAAGATATGCTGACAGTCATATGTCGAGAATTGGCTCTTCCGACAGACAGCCACCAAAACGAGAATTACCCACTCATGCAAAACTATCAACACATTCTTTGGACAGAAAAGAAAGGGAACACAGAAGTTTCAACAGAAAATTATCCAATGAGGAAACAACGGTAAAGAAAACTTTTTCCAAATTGGACAATAATTTTAACGCAGCTGAATCAAAAGCCACCACAGACAAAAAACAACAGGTTATTTTGCATAAAAACTTTTCACCACCAAGCCAAGCTGATAAAGTAAAACAACCATTTACCATTGAGAAGAAAGAAGCTCATTTAGTTTCGCCATCTGCCCTGTTTGGCACAGCACCAAAAAGCACTGTGGGGTATCTGCTGCGGAAAGTCATGAGCCAACACAAGCGGCCTATGTTTTCAAAATTTCAACGGGAACACCTGGGTGAATATAAGGTATATATTTCGTAGGTTGTAATTTTGACTTGTCATTATTAACAAACCAGAAATTTATAAGCTGCATGTCCAGAGCATAATGAAGAACATTTTTATTGTGTTCTAAGTGAGATTCCCAAAATGTTAGGATAGTTGGGTACTCACAAATTGAATATATATAAGGTATACTGATATCTGAATTCAATAAAATTATTTATATGTATGATTGCAATTTAAGTACTCAAACATGGTAACTTTTGTTTAAAGTCTGCTCAAATTCAGAGACTTTTGTCCTAAGCAGCTATTTTAAAATTTACCTATTTGATTAAAAAAAACATAATTTTTTATATATTTTCCGGTTTATATTTATTTATAACTTCCCAAGGTGACTCACTTTTTAGTTTTGAACTTACATTTACATGAACGTCTTAATTTTTTGAACAATTTACTGGGTGACATTTTTTGCAGAAACACGATTTTTTTTAACTTAAAACTATTGCTTTTTACAGAGACATATAAAAAGGCAAGCCGTTAGACTTCTTAATTTTAAGTTCAATCTTGAAGATTATGATGCTGGAAAGATCAACAAATTTCTGCATGGTGTTTCAAACTTTAAGCCGAGAGGCTTCACTGGGCCATATCTTTATTCTAAGGAAAGCACCCTGTACCTATTGCAGGAAATTTTTCACAATGCAGAAAAAGAAAAGATTGTGTCTGTAAGTTCCATTAATCTGCTATCACAGCTGCTATAGCATATCAGCACTAATGAACTTAACAAACATACCTATCAATTTTGCAGGAAAGCTTAAAAAGGCAAATAAAGACTCGTGGACCAAAGTGGAATGAAATTTCAATCAAAAATTTTAAAGCACTTAAGGTGCAGTCCAGAATGAGATTTAATTTGTTGTTTTACATGGTAACATCAACATGCTCATTTTATTTACCAAGGAATCAGTGGACCGGGATTGTCATAAATTGTTTGGTGGCGGAAGTACAACCTTCAAAATAGACACTGACCCTCGAGTAACAAGTTTTATCACCAAGTTCGAGATTATGTTTCCTCAGTTTTGTGGCGACATCATAGAAATGGTTGAGATGTTTGTTTGGAGCAACCTTGCTTCAGAGGTAATTTTATTATTTTTTATCTTTGTAGCCTTGTCAAAAACTGTAGCTTACCAAGTAATTGTTTTGGTATGTTCTGCAAAAATAATTTATCCCCTCATTTGTTTGTTAAGATCAGGCCTATTTTCTTCTGAGTTTGGAATTAAAAAGATAATATTAATATTGTGAATATAAAATGGCAAATTACCTAAAAATTTTGTGTAGTTTGATAACCTTTCAACAAAATAACTAAAACGGTGAAGTAAAGCAGTTCAACATTGAAGCATGAAATATTTTTAATAAAAAGTTAATGTTTTTTTTGTTTTGCAACTTGACTTACTTAATAGAATTACTGCTCTATAGATACACTATAATAACCATAAAATTAATTTTCATGTTTAACAAAAATGTAAATCCGTCTGTTCTCTGTAAAAGATTCTTGAAGGAACTAGCAAGTTTAGATCAAAATTCAGACAAAAGGCAAAAGAACATGAAGAGACAGTTGATAAACTACAAAAGTGGCTTAGCATTTCATACGACTGCCCACCATATAAAACAACAAGTAATTATTTTCCACATTTAAATAAATTTTTTTAATGTGATTAAAGGGTATCAATACTACTAGCTGGGAATGTAACTTATTCTATTCTTTTGTTTCCTAAGTTGTGTTAAATCTTTTTTTATTTCTAGAGAGTCGAAACACAGTGATTTTAAGTGACATAAAATGGGGAAGTAGAATATCTAGAGAGATAGTTGAAATCGTCACAACATGGTGGACTGAAGGGTACTTCAATGTCCGCTACGGGGAAGTAAGTGGCAAAGTAAAATATATATTCATGCTTGTTGAAGGCATGTGGTCATTGTTTGTGTGACAATCTTTTGAAAAATTAACTTGTGTTAAGGTATATTAATAAAACAATGCTACAACTCAATCAAAATAATTGGTTAAATGTCTTTTCATCAGCTGTAACGTTATTTTTTTAAACATATTTGTGATCAGCATGATTTCTTAGCATTATGTCAAAATTATTTGTATAAACGACACAATATAGAAATATATGTGACGTGTTTATCATTTTAAATATTTAAAGGTGACGACGTCTGATGAAATCCATGTTATATTAGTTAACTGCTATTGTTCAACTTTCATTCCTTAATTTTAATTGGTTTTATTTATTACTTTCTAATTTAAAAACATTTACCCCAACTTGTTTTCCGTATGTATTAAACCCCCTTTGAGGTAATGTGCTCATCACGGCCTTCTGGTTTTGCCAGTGGTACTTAACCGTGCGCTGCTTTTAGGCCTCCAAGCGTCGCAAGTCTTCCAGTTCGATCTCAAGACCTATAGCCAGCAGAAGCAACAGCAGCAACAGTAGTAGGAAGGAAGTAGCGACCAAGAAAGACACGAGACCGGCGAAAGACGAAGAGGACTGCAACCTGGACAACATGGAGATTGTCGACATCGAATTCGGTGACGTTGAAACCTTTCAGGGCGCAGAAATAAAAGAGCAAGCTGCTCCAGAAACTGGGGTATGTGACCAGTGCTCCCTCAATCAGTTTTTATACTGAGCAACTGCTTGTTTTAGTGAGTGTGAATATTCTCAGGCTTGGTAGAGTCGTTAAACAATTACAAACAATGGTAATGTTTGAAAATGGTATGAAATTCTAACAAACAACAAACAAAGGATACTTTTAATAACTTAGCTTTTTATTACGTACAGTTCAATTGTTTATCCACATTGTCCAGATTTGTGGCATAGTTTTATGGTTTACAGATTTGGTTTACTGCACAATCAAAATAGCAAGTTCCCCGGTGAAATTTGGCGCACCGACCTTTGAAGTGGTCATGTGAAGCTATTGAATTGCACCATAAAAACGCAAACGGAATTTCCTTTTTATAGGAGGCAGTTTTAAGCAAAGAAACCAAAGACGAGGCCTTCTCTACCGCTGTGAAACCAGAAATTTCGCCAGTTGAACTGCCGTGACGCACCAGGCCGATCGTGGCGCCAAGGTGATTTGGGAAAATTAATATGCGCGGCCCTTTCTAATGTTCCGAAGCGTGATTCAGCCGGCGCATTACTGGAGAAGAAACCTAATGCACCAGGATGAGGTTAAGTGGATAACCTCCGCACCCTTGGGCGATTTGCGGTAGCTACATAGCGATGTTCGTTTTGTACATGAAGTTACACGATTTCTGTTCCACTTGTTGCTTGTTGGCCTGGAATTGGGGAAAACACTTTTTGTTGTTTTGATTACAAAGTTTTGTTCATCATTTGGCCTCGTGCGCCCAGACCATTTAGGTCGACATTAAATGTATCCCGGTCGCTTATCTGGTGCGTGAATGTATGTAAATAAAGCACAACCCAATGCGGTAAATTAAAGTCGCAATCGTTGTTGACGTGTTATTCGATATTTGAGTTCGCCTGCTCGCTATCTGCATTTTATCGCACTGTTTTATTATTTCCGCTGTGTGCTGAGTTGTCCGTAAATCGCGCCCATCTAATTACAGGTATTATCGGATCAAACATAATAACTGTGTTGCCCCAAGGTTGCGATGCGTACGTGTTTGGCATTGTCCGCCGCGCCGCAACCAAGTCTTTTTTTAATCCGTCCCCTTTACGCCCAATCCTGCTTGGCAATCACAGACAGGAAATTCGCTGATGAAATAGACACCTACGTGAGAACGCATGCCTGGCGGCTCTCGTAACGACTCCGCACCTATTGCCGAATAACAGTTATTTGCCAGCGCCGCGTAATTGGCGGTATGGCGTCGCCAGAATCCAGAAACTCGTCCAAATATGGAAGAAAAACTCACCAGGTGTCACCTCTAAGAAAACTCGCTGAACTTCACGTATTTCTAAAAGATTTTGCATAAGTTATTATTACTAGGAAACATTTTGGTGACAAATTGATAACATTTTCCTCGCTTTAATTGAACTTAATTTGATATTGTGATTTCCTAGATTTGTTTTGATCCAATATTATCCTATTTAGGATGTCTTCCCCTCATACAGTAGGGTTAGGTGTTAACAGGTAGTTAAAAAAAGACTTCAAGGACTTGTGACGCACCAAGCGATAGGACTTGTGCGCATTTTATTGTAACAGTGTTTGGATGTGAAACGGAATCATTGTGCGGCGCTCTTGGGAAAATTGAAACGATACACCGTCTTAGAATCCAGGAATAACTACCCAGAGCTGTTCGCACCGACTGGCGTTTTTAATGAGTTCGATCTGCAAGTTTCAATTCCTGACTTTTATAGGACTGTCACCTGTACCGTACAGGGTGTACCTGTTATATCCAACAATGTTTCTGCGAGCTACACTCAACTCTTTGACGGCTACGATTTGTTGTAGTTTTACATCTACTAATCTTTAATCATGTAATGATGTTTTGCTACGTATAGGCTTATTAAAAATGCATATTCTAAGATGATATCGAACTACTTGCTGTAAATTGAACTGACGTCACCTGGCATTTCTGTGGGAATACAAACATTCTTTTAAAGAGTCGTGTTGCAGGGAAATGTACCTTCCATCGACCATCAACGTTTTGTGGTTGACAAGCTTTGTTCTGCTTTTCAAAAATTAGCACCTGCTTCGTTAGAAATTAGTGTGTTTTATTTTCTGCCCTTGGATGCCCTAATTGTCGTAGACCCTTTTGCTTAGAACTGCACTTATTTCTGTCTTTTTGGTGTAGGTTTGGTTAAAGGAAAAAAAATTCACATCATTGGCTTTCTAAGCCTTGATATCGTTTTAAGTTGCCAGATCGTTTCATTTTGAGGGCCTACCACATTTTATCGCCCAGACGAAGTTCAATGCAAATGGGGTTTTACTTTTAAAGAATTAATCTTTATTTGGATAACTATACGCATATTTAGCCAAACTAACCCTAAATGTCACAAAAATTAGGCAAATTTCTTACCATGAATATTTAGTGTTTCTTTACGGTTTTTTTAATACAATTCATTGGTAAGGGAAATGATAAAAACTCTTCCGTCCCCGAAATCATTTTGACTTAATTAGGTTTTATGCCGAAAAAACACATACAAATAAAATTCTGTTTGAAAGCACTAACATTTGAAATTACGCCAAAAAAATATTTTAAAGTTTTCTGTGTCCTCGAGAGCACTGTTCTTTTTTCTTCTGAAAGAAGTTCGTTAAAGGTTTAGTACTAACCATGAAAAATTTCTAGGCTTATTTCCTGTAGTGTAGGCTTTGCGTACACCAGTGGTCGGCAAACTTTTTTTGTCGCGGCCCTAAGTAATTTTTTCAGAGCTATTGAAGACCCACCACGAAACAGTGGCGGATTCAGAATGTTTGATTTTAAGGTAAAATATTAGCCTACACGACGCCTTTATGCCCAAAACTCTGCCATAAGGTAAAACATTCTATAAAACCAAGAATCTACGCGCGAAGCGCGTGCATTTTGTTTAAATACACTGGCAAAAATATGGTTAAGACAGGCTTTTATGTCTACAATTGGCACGTAGGACTTTTCAAACTGAGGCAAATTAAAAATTCTATGCCACACCAAATAATATACGGCTATCACGCGGCCCTCAACGTACATAATAATACTAGCTATTCAAAAGTTACCTGGGGCCACTTAAAATGGTTCTGCGGCCCACGTTTGGGCCGCGCCCAGAGTTTGCCGACCATTGGCGTACACCAGGGGTCGGCAACCTTTCGTATGTAGTGTGCCAGTTTATATATGAAGTCAAAATATCAACAACTCGCGTGCCAAACGTTTTTCTATGTTTGGTTTTGCACTGGCAACCTCCGGAGTCGGTTAAAACAATGACTTCGGCAAAAATGTAGGCTACAATTTCATGGAGTCCAAACCGGCTCAGACTGTACAACCTGTATTTCACCGATTTACGTAAATAAGATAGATATTCAGCAATCCACTCATAAGGGTTATGGAAAATATGCCACCATATTTTATTCCACCTTAACAATTTACAATTATCAGTTTCGAAATTTGGTATTGCGCATGCGTACAAGTCAGGCGCTGGTAGTTTTACCTATAATCTTACTCAAGTCCGACTCCGCTGCCCTGCTGTGATTTGCTAATTTACGAATGATCTGACATAACCTAACCCTGCTGGAAAAAAACGAACTGAACACAATACTGTGTCCGCTATTTTGGAATATACTTTGACGCTTTTTGGCGGATACCTAGAAGTGTTAACTCAGTTTCGCTTTTCGCTTGGTTTCTCAGTCTCACAAAAACACGCGCTTACTTTCAATGTAGAATGCCCACTCAGTAAACATCACGCCAATTTTAGGGCATTGTGCCAACAAGTTTAACGCCCACAAAAAATAATGTTAAATGAAACAGTTTAAGACACTAATATGTGACACGAATTGGAACTGTGTGCAACCATTTAGTTAGCTCTAGTGATAGTAATGTAATAATAATGTTAATGATGTAGTAGAAATGTAATGGTTGCGCTTTCTTGAGGTGATATAACGTGCGCGTTAAATCAATTGGCGTGCCCTGAAAAGTTAATTACCGCAAAACTGCGATATTTTCCGCGTAGTTAAGTATATCTGTGGTCTATCGATTACTGCCATTATTGTTATTTGATCATAATTGGGACGGTTATTTTTTGACTTTGTAAAAGTATAAAAATTTAGTCAAAATCCACACGTTAGGTCAAAATTTGTCAAAACATGTTAAATCAAATAGTTTGCAAAATGCAAAAAATAAAATAAAGCAAAATTTGTGGTATATTAAAGGTTATATTGACGTGTATGTATAGGCGTTGTTACCGATTATAATTTTATCGCAGGGGTAACTTTTTTATAAAAAAAATATCTGTAACTATTTACCAAAAACTGTGGTAGACCTATGATGCTATGAACTTTTTCCTATTTTACGCTGTATTTCAACTACAAATGTTTTCTCCATAATTTTCTAAAATAACAAGCATCTTTAGTTTCTTTGGAACTTACTTATAGCTGTTTGTTTTTCATATCCCCAAGCATAGCCTAATTGAAGCATTTTCAAGACCTTTCAATCTACCCGAAAAAACAACTGGTTTGCGTTTCACTGGTCGTCGGCAAAACTCCAAAAATCCCAATTACCAAGTATGACTGATGATTACTCAGCACAACAATACGTTGTTCATCAATGTAATTTTAATATATAAAAAAATTATATTTTAAAGTCAAAATTTTAAATTTGTAAGTTAAAATTTCTCTTTGTTTAAGTAAAAAAAATAATCTCTCCAATCATAATTAATAGATAGCCATGCTTGCCGGGCAGTCTTAGTGGAAAGCCTGAACCCCGCGTCAAGGGGCTGCCCTGTGTTCAGGTTTCGTTTTTGTAAACCCAGAAGAAACCCACGTTCATAGGCAAGCATCGGAATCGAGGGAAACCAAACTGGGATTAAGATATAAGCGATATCAAGATGACTCAATAAACAATGCACATATACGCAGCTCGATAGCAATACACATTAAAATGTTTTTTGTATTCAACAAATGTGCAGTAATCAAATGAGCGCAAAATAGGCAGCTTATGACACATCACAAAACCTAAATATCATAGAAAATAAAATAAGAGTTAATTTAGGACGCAATAGCGAGGTCATTGAAAACTAAATCTTGGTAATATTTTTAACACAATTACAGCATTAACGAATGACTGTACAATTTAGCGAAATAGTTTGAACATAGCCTATAACAAAATAATTTTTTAGAAAGATAAAATCGAGAAGGCTATAAAAATGTTAAAAAATAAAACAAAATAGAGGTAGGCTATCTAACTACACAAGTATTAAGTAAAACTATTTTATTGAGGCGATATTCAAGTTTGCGAAAAACGCACAATTATAAAAAAAATATTTATATACAACACAAATGTTGTAGCGACAATTTTACAAGAAAAATATTGCAGTTAATATACAAAAACAAGAAAAAGGTTAGAACAATTTATAAAATAGGGAAGTGCAAACTAATATGAACAATGAAATTTGTTGCGAAATAAAACACGTGAAAAACGCTTGAAGAAATACAAAATTCAACAAAAAAGAAATTGCATGAAGTATATCAAAAAAAAAAAAAGGAACGCAAAAACGGCCAAATCTAGAGTGGGTAGATGGTTAAAAAGCAGATGCTTCATTCTGATGTCTGTGTACGATAATATCGTTCCCTTTGCCGGCTTCTAATACGACGGAACAAGGCTCTCAGGTGCTCTAGCACGTCTGCTCTGCTTTTGCCTTCAAAAAAACATTTAACCTCTTTAGGTTCTGAGGTTGTTTTTTTCTTGGATCTTGGCCGCAGTATGGAATTATCTTTAGCTCGCCCTGGAATTGCTGATTTTGTGCTCTTGGTTGAATGGGTTCGCAGCTCCACCGTAGGATCCGACACAGTGGTCGTGCTTAAGTGCTCCTCGGAAATCAGCGGTTCTTCACACATCCTGTCCAACCACATTACGCGAGGCGGGATCCTTCCCTTCGGAGGAATGGGCATCAGACGCGACACGTTATAACTGGCGCGAAGAATATCGTCCATACTGGGTTCGTCGCCTTTTTCGCAGATTCTTCGGAACAAGATTCGACCTTGATCGTGGCGGACAACTTCGTATTGTTTCGCCGCTGAACCGGTTTTCCGTTTCGGAAGGGATCTGCAAGAACATGGTTCGTCTGTTTGAGTGCCAACTGAATTAAGGGTTTGAGTTGCTGTTGAACACGTGGCGAGGTGGTTTGAAGAATCAACGCTTGATGAGGCCGAACAGTATTTGCAGGGTAGATCGATTTGAATTGACATCGAAGAAAATATTGGCAGTGGTGTGTTCGTGGTAACAGAATCTACCTCAGTCTGATTAGTTTGGGTTTGAACCGACAAACCGCAAATCATCGCTTGAGAAGTAACTTTGCTTTCCGCCAAGCACATTTTGCCATCCTCAACTTTAATAAAACTCTGAGGATTTTTAAGCGAAGAACGCTCGCTGACAGATTGCTGCATTTCGGTTGGTAAGGTATCGAGGTTATTGCTATCACGAGGTTGATCAGTGAATACGTTAAAAGCATCAGTGGATGGCGAATTGATGACAGGTAATATTTCTGGCTTAAGTGAAGCTCCTGCGTCTAGCTTTGATTCTTCGACTATATTTAATTTCGAAAATGATTCTTCGTGAACACTGGTTTTCTGCAAGCCAAAAAAAGATGGCAGCATGTGATCGGAATGCGATACAACGTGTTCTGGAGATTCGGCAACAATATCCTTAGGCGGCGTTTGTGGACGATCAAAAGCATATTCCGCTGGTGAAAGGACATCGGGAAAGAATTCTTGGTTTATAATGGCCATTTTGCTGTTAAGAGTGGTTTGGTCGGCTAAATTTATATAAGATTCTTCGTGAATATTGTGTTCCTGGGCGCCAAAAGACGATGGTAGCATGTGATCTGAATGCGTTAAAGCGCGACTTTGAGATTTCACAATATCACCAAGTGGAGCTTTTTTGTTAACCAGGAAACCAAGCGGTTTAAAGGTCAGCTGTGAATCAAGCTGCTGATCGAGACGGGAGCAAACAAGTTTATCAACTTCCGAAAGTTCAAAGTTTATGTTCTTCTTGGTCTTCTTCTTTGGTCCCTTCTTCAAGGCTAGGCTCAGTTCCCTCTCTTTTCTTGTCTCCACGGTATCAAATGGTTGCATATGCTGATAGCTCTGTAGGTAAAAATATTGAATTAGTATTAAACAATACACGCTTAAGGAAAAATGTAAAGCAACCTACCCTTGGCAGTTCATCACGTGAAAGGAAATCGTCTTGTTTTGGATGAAAAGTAAACATCGGCTGCTGCGTTAATAATATTGGTATTTTACATAGTTTCATACTTTCAATAAATATGACTTATTTTTGAAAACTTACCATTCCGTACTGAGGTTGTTCCGGCTTGGGCAGTTGATGCATATCCCTCGGATGCATAGGCGGTCCGTAACTTGCTGGATACACCGGCTTTCTATAATCTTGCTGCACTCCCCCAAGTCCGTCATTCATTCCCATGCTTGACGATATTGCTTGCCGAAGTGAATGGCAAGGTCTGGAAACTATAAAATACATTTAGTTAATTCAAATTATTTGAACCAGTGAATATAAAAAACAATAAATATTTACCCTTTCGAGGTCCCCTGGCATTAGTCACCATTCTTCTGGCTTCTTCAAGACATTGCGAAACTCTGTTTTCTCGATCTTGTCGACTAACTTCTCGCCTTGGTTTTTCTTCCATAGTATTTGCGTTGCTTCTTATGTTGCTCTTTTTATGTGTAATAGGATGAAAAACCAATTATATGAATACATGACGTAAGCTAAATAAAAACCTAAACATGCTATCTATAGTTTCAAAAAAGTATTTTAGATAAGACTAACACAGTAAGGTAGGACGTCAAATAGAGTGCAAAACTTTTTTTTCGGATTTCGGTATTTTGTTCATGAAATGATATGCATATAATACAAGCGAAACTATTTTTTTACTAACGATATTTAAAAACATATTGTAAAAAAGTGACAATGGGCAATAGCATATAAAATTTTGGTCGTTCAAACATACTTTTAAAGGTCCTATTCCGATCGAAGATAAAGTTACAGTTAATGGTTAAATTTAGTTATGTAACAATTTGACTAGTTAGCCTGTGTTTTCAGACAAATTCAACTTTAAAGCAGGAACTAGTATAAATTGTTACGTCACAATTTCAAAATTTATTTTTTTTCTCAAGCTAGATCACGTGATATCTGCATGTCATTGTCATGGCAATTAAATGAAATGTACAAAAAAATGGAAATATTTCCTAACACAGCTGCCTTTAAAAAGATTTTATCAAACCTAACAACACCTTTAAATTAAATGTTTGACTCATTGTCAAGCTATTTGGCATTTCTTTTGCCATGTGTTATTTAATTTCTTATTTTGTGCAACAAATAAACCATCATAATGCCATTTTGTATAGAAGTAGCAAAGAAACTTCACCAACCTTTGCCAGACGATCCGTTCTTTGAAATGACTTTCGTTTGTCGTTGGAATCCATCTTCCCTCTATTTCGTTGATCCATATTGTTCCCGGCATTCTCTGCGCCTCCAAAACTTCCACTAATCGGCAGCTTACTTCCATACTTACCAAATATGCTGTCTCTCAGCTGCGAAACGGAACTTCGATCCTGAAAAACACTCATTAGATCTATCTAGCTAAATAATATTAAACTACAAGACAGCGGTATCAAAAAATTGTAAAATCTCTTTTGAAAGTCGAACAGTAAACTCTTTTGACAGCTTTTCAAATGCGTTTCTCTCTCTACAACCAATATTCTCAAATTAGGCAATTAAAAATGTGTAAAACATGTAGCCATTGTCTGCTTCATACTCTATGACGAAACAATAGAGTTTTGTTGGTAATATATTTTATTCCTAAAAGTTTCTTTATGTAGCCTACCGAGTTAACCGTTTGATATTTCGGGTTGAGGTTTACTTATGGAATTATGGTTAACATATTTTATCCGAATCCGGTTCAGTTCCAGATTTAGCTCGGCGTAATTTACCTGTTCAGTTCCGGCTTAGTGCCGATTCTATAAAACTTGATTAAATAGGACTAGTAGTCTATAAAACTCTAGTTCGTATACAGTCAGGGTTGCCATCGACATGGACCCAAAAATAAGGACAACCAAAAAATTAGATTAGCATTCAAAAAGCGTTTTGGGGCATACATTCGCGCAGTGTCATGTCACATTTTATCTTTTTGCCAGCAGAAACAATTTGCTCAAGCAATTTGTCAAGGTTTGTGGTCTGTTTTTCGTTTTATTCCTATTAACGTTGCTTGAAGAACGCTATTTTAGAAAACACATAATAATCAACGCGATCGACCAGGTGAGATATGGCGATCGTAGGGTCGATCGCGATAAACGTGTTGGCCACCCCCTATAGCTTTACTGCTTTAATCCAAGTGTCGACTGCACTGCATCCATTTCCCTATTAGCAACCATTTCGCAGTAAACGTATCTTTGGTAGCAGCCTAAACTGTTGTAGGCCTACTACTGTAGCTATCTCACCACTTAGTAGTCAAATCCTCTGACATGTCCTAAAATCTTGCAAAAAGCATAATTTTTAAAATATTATGCAACGATCGAAGTTCTGTAGTTGTTGAAAATAAGACAAAATAAGGACGCAAGTCGAAAATCAGGACATTTCTTAGAAATAAGGACATGTAGGTTTTTTAAGACCTGGCCCTTCAATTAAGGACAAATCTTAAAAATAAGGACGGTATGGCAACCCTGTGTATAGTAAAAGTAAATTGCTTAAATAACTGTTTATTGATTATGTCAATATTGTAAACAAGTCATTTCTAAAATACCTCAAATCCAAGTCAAGTTATTACCTCTAAATCCAAACCATTGTAACAGCAAGTCAAATCATTTGCTTTAAAGCAGGGGTTCCCAACCTGTGGTACGCGTACCACTGGAGGTACGCGAAGGTTTTTCAGGTGGTACGCGAGTAGCTTTTGTTTTTTCACAAAAATCTGGATTAACAACTTTATGTTTTGTTCATCTGGTTTTGTTTACCAAAAAAAAATTCCGAAGCCCATTCATTGTTACGTAAACATCCCTGTTGTTTCGTACCATTACGATCTTCAAAATACAGGCCATGTCAATTGTCAACAAGGAGCACAGCAGTTGCTTTAGAAAGCCGTACAACGCTGTGGGACAGTGGGCGACGGGCGTCAAATATGCCAAATGATTGCTCTTGATAGATAGCATCTACTGTTTTCAATCTACAAATAGCGTTGAATAATGCTAGTTGTAAGCTTAAAATACATTAAAATACGATTCGAACAAACTAGTTGTTCTGCAAAGTGGTACGCGTGGCAGTATACAGAGCGTCCAAGTGGTACGTGCAGGGGCGGATAAAGGCGGGGCTGAGGGGGCTGCAGCCCCAGGCCCACCAACAAAATAGGCCCACCGCTAACAATTTAATAAGACCAACCGATGTTATCTTTGTATAAAAAGTTATATTTCAGAGCAGCGGTTCCCAAACTAAGGTCCGTACAGCAGTTTCAGAGGGTCCGCAAGGAGAATTAGTCTTAAGTTTTTAAACATTAGTCCATGTTTTAAACATTTATCTGTCATCATTATTGTCTTTAGTTATACATTATTCGATCATATAGCGTGTTTAATGATGTCTCATGTAACATCACAAATCATCTGTTATACTGTACTATACCCGTTGTAAGCGAATCGTTCGCCTAGTTATAAAGTTGTCACTTTAGAAAGAATCGTGACTGCACTAGTGTACTACAAGAAAAATAGTTTATAATTGCAACGGGTTCACCAAGCAATTTTTTTAGAAAAGTTTGGGAACCGCTGTTCTAGAGATATCACCACGGACTCCATCCATAAGACCCAAATACTAATACCTTATAGTCGTATTACCGTCTATATTGCAATAAGTCCTAAATCCGTCGGAATAAGTCCTATAGGTCAGAATCCGGCCTATAAACAACACTTTACCTAACCCCAAACCCCACCCCTAAGTAGGCTACATCACTAACTTTTAATAACCCTAAACCATTTTATATTCCCAGCATTACTCACCATTAACCCAAAACAAAACCAAAAATCCTGTGCTAAAACAGCGAAGCTCTAACGGCACTGGGCCTAGAACTAGTCCGGCACTGCAGTAGCAAAATGACTTTAAATAATTGGCGACAAATTTGCTTCAGGGTCTAATGATTTTGTTTAGAATTTGACTTAACAATGTGCTTAAGAAGATTAAGTTTAATAATACTTGACCCACCCAAACCCAAACGTTAACCAGTACCCTGAATCAAATATTGTGCGTTGATTTATTAATTACATAAACGCTTTAGGCCTTAAGGCTTAGCACATCAATATGTGACGTAACAATCCTATATACCATGGACGAGAAACTATCTTATGCCCACCGAGTTTGTTTTTTTCCCCAGCGTTCAAATAATTATTATATTAACGCACATTGTTTGGGTTAGGGTTCGGGTTAGCGTTTGGGTTAGGGTGGGTCAAGTGTTATTAATTCTATCTCAAACTTTTTGTTATCTTTTGTGAATTTTCAGCGAATATTTTCAATTTATCTACGCCGGGAGTTAACCTAAAGGTCCAAATTAGTGTATTGTCACAACCAGGGCTTTGGAGCCGGAGCGTGGAGCCGGAGCCCCGGAGCCATGCATTTTTAACGGAGCTGGAGCCGGAGCTCTACGTGAAATTTAAATGGAGCCGGAGCAGGAGCTGGAGCCAGTTGTTTAAAAAATAGCTCCGGCTCCGATGTATTTCATAAGATGCTATGCTACTAGCCTTCCACTAATAGCTGAATTCACATAAAAAGGCGCACCTTTTTTAACTAACCATTGTGGTGTTTCGTTTGTGAATATTTTAAAACGCTAGATATTGCAAATTAAGCGCTCAGACTTAAACTTCAGTTCTTGTCGTAATGGAGCCGGAGCTGGAGCCGGAGCAGTGGTATCAATAAGCTCCGGAGCTGGAGCTGTAGCTAACCTATGCAAAAGAGAGCTCCGGAGCTGGAGCCGGAGCCGTTTAACATTTACGACTGCTCCAAAGCCCTAGTCACAACCTCAAGGTCTAAAAGTCTAGACTTTTCTGCCATTGGATGCCCTAATTGTCGTAGACGTTTTTGCTTAGAAATGCACTAATTTCTAACGGATCGGGTGTAAGGTTCGGGTGAACCCCCCAAAATCGGTTCATTTTCGTTTTACTCCTTACCTTTTGTAAAATACGGTTCAGGTTCGGCTACAGGTCGGGTAAAACTCTATGTAACATCATTTCTGCACGATTGAATCATTTTATAACACCGTTTGTTTTTCACTTAAACATTTCAATAATAACTGAGATAATATAACACATGAACAAACACGGCAAAATATATCTTTCTTATCTTTAGAAAGTTAACTTTAGTTTTAAACCAGGCATGACAAGCACCTCTCCTGCTAGACGTTGTTATTGCCAGTTAACCGTTAGTTCGCGCGAAATGTGATTTGATTGTTTTCATTTTTTGCAAAAAATACTGAAACTAGCCGATATTCAGCCAAGATTTTTAAGTTTTATTTTGGCAAACGATAGAAAAAGTTTGAAGGACTACAACTATTTCATATAGTGCCAACCCTTATATTCTCTGCTGTAGGTACAGCTGTATTTTGAGAGATCGTTAAGAAAATTGAAAGGCTCGATTTCGTTTCCTCGGAAAAATATGAACACTGTTTGTGTTTTATTTTTAAAAGTGCCATGAAGTGCAAACTGGCTAGGTCCTAGGTTGAATAAATATTTGTTTTCTCATTTAATACCTATGATTATCTGTTAATATAAATTAAAAATATTCATAATATTTTACAATGATATATAAAATGGAAAGTTGATTGATGTTGTGGAAATCTACAAATGTGATAATAATGAAACGGCTATTACAGATACTAAAAATGGCTTTGCCTAATTGCCATCAAATTATCTTGTCGTTATATCCCACTCAAGTGACTCAACATGCTATTATAGCTTAGTTGTTTGTTAAATACTGAAATAGATCCTAATAGGAAATTTTGTGATTTAGTTTCAAATGGAAACCCTTTGGAATATAAAAAATATGTTTAACCTTAACTATGGGTAACAAAAACAGTGAGACTGGGAACATTAAACAGTGATACATCTGTGTTTAAGTAATTAGGCAAGTAATTTACTGCAAATCAGCATTGAAGTTTTTTAGATTTGGGTGTGCAAACAAATTCAAGAACAGCAAACACTCTTGTCTGCCTTGTGATGTTGATACTTATAGCCTGTTTGTATTTGTTAGCAGTGTCTGATTTATAAAGTGCACTTTTTAGTAGTGTTCAATATTTTGTAATCGTTTGTAAAGTTTTCTTTTTGTCCATCGAACTTTTATTTGACATGTTAAACAATCAAAAAATTTGGTTTATAAATTTTAATTATGTACACAGACATTTTTTTAGGGACCAATTCATTTTTAAATGGCATTGATTGTTTACTCTTTTTTTCAAACTATGTTTAATTACCTTTTACCTATTTAGATTCATTCAAAAAAACAATTGCATTTTTATTTGGAAGTTAGGAATAATCTAAGCGCATTTATACTTTACTCACTTAATCGCTAATATGCCAAGAGAAATAATTACTTTACAAATTGGCCAATGTGGCAATCAAATTGGATTTGAATACTGGAAACAGCTTTGTCAAGAACATGGAATAAGACCTGATGGCATACTTCAGGATTTTGCTACTGATGGTACAGATAGAAAAGATGTTTTTTTCTATCAGGCTGACGATGATCATTATATCCCAAGATCAGTATTAATCGATCTCGAACCAAGGGTCATTAACTCGATCAAAAACTCTGAATTTGCTCAGCTGTATAATCCAGAAAACATCTATTTATCGGAGCATGGAGGGGGTGCTGGAAATAATTGGGCAGCAGGATTTCACTCCGGCGAAAAAATCCATGAAGAGTTGTTTGACATAATTGACAGAGAGGCAGATGGTTCAGACAACCTTGAAGGATTTATGCTGTGCCATTCGACTGCTGGTGGAACCGGTTCTGGTCTTGGTTCTTACATGTTAGAGAACCTTAATGATCGCTATCCCAAGAAGCTAATTCAGACATACAGTGTTTTTCCCAACCAGGATGAAGTGTCAGACGTTGTGGTGCAACCATACAACACCATGCTTACAATGAAGCGACTAACGCTGCACGCAGACGCCACTGTAGTCTTAGACAATACTGCCCTAAATAGCATTGCCACTGACCGTTTGCACATTCAAAATCCTTCCTTTTCGCAAATCAACAAGATGGTGTCGACAATCATGTCCGCCAGTACAGCCACTCTTCGCTATCCAGGCTACATGAATAATGACTTGATTGGGCTTGTTGCCTCACTTATTCCAACACCAAGGTACTTATTAAAAGCTTCATTTTTAAACATCTCTTTGGTATACATAGTTGATTTGCGTATTTTAATCTATTACTCTGTTAGACTTCAATCATCCTATTTTAGTATCCTGTTAATATAAACGTGCATTTACTTGTCTCAAGTTGTTTTGTGACGTAGTCTTACAGCTAGCAATGTTTGACCATTTAGGCTTCATTATTTGATGACTGGTTACACTCCACTCGTCACTGACCAAGCCCAGGCATCAGTCAGGAAAACAACAGTGCTAGATGTGATGCGGCGTCTACTGCAACCCAAAAATATGATGGTGTTCACCGGGCGTGAAAGAATGAATCAGCATTGTTACATTTCTATCCTGAACATCATTCAAGGTGAAATTGACCCAACTCAGGTTCACAAAAGTTTGCAACGCATCAGGGAAAGGAAGCTGGCCCAATTTATTCCATGGGGACCAGCTAGCATACAGGTACAATTAGTTGAAATAAACACATTTAATTTATTCTATAAGCTCTTATAATTTTATTTTTGGGCTTGTGATGTGTTTACATATATTATATATGTTTGAATATAGTGCAACTACATTTCATAAGGCCTGAAAGACTGGCCTAAATTTGTTGAATGTAAAACAGCAAATCAAAAACGAACAATTTATTTAAATCTATATTGTTTTTCAACATAGTAATTGACTAGTTCAAATCTGTCTTGTTTAAGCCAAAACATACCAAGAATACCAAATCTTTTGCAAAAATACCAGTTTCTAGGACTTGGGCATGCTTTCTGTAATCCAAAGTCAGCAAACCTTTTTTTCTTTTGCTTTTTTCGATAAAGCCAAGGAATAAACAAAAGTATCATCCCTGGTGATGTTCCTAAGGGTGTGCTCGTAATACTACAACCGTTATCAATTGTTGTTTTCCACCAAACATCACCTTGCAGTTACATATTTTTTATTCTGCTTCCGTCAGGTGGCGCTGTCACGCAAGTCGCCCTACGTGCCGTCGGCTCATCGCGTAAGCGGCCTTATGCTGGCCAATCACACCAGCATCAGCGCACTGTTCAAGCGAGCCGCTCGCCAGTTCGACAAGCTGCGAAAGCGCGAGGCCTTTCTCGAGCAGTTTCGCAAAGAGGCGATGTTCACTGAAAACCTGGACGAGATGGACGCTTCGCGCGAAATTGTCCAGCAGCTGATCGACGAGTACGAGGCCGCAGCCACGCCCGACTACCTTAACTGGGGCGAGGGCGGCTCCACGTAAACTGCCTAAAATATCGGCGGCGATTTGCCGTTGTTGTTTTTTCTTTGTTTTGAACCTTATTTCGTAGCGTTAGTTTGCGATCGACGACTGTCGGCGCTGGTGCGACGAAAAGCCAAGTGTTTGTTGTCTGCAAGTTCGAATAACGTTGTGAACTTCTTGCTTGCTTTTTTAATGTAAACATTACAAGTATTTTCTAGAAAACTATTGTGATGATTTTGAAGTTTTGGTATCATAAAATTATGTTTTTTTGGACTTTGGGTTCAACTGTTGTAAAAAAGGGACATGCGCTTAACTATGAGTTTTGTTTTATTTTAAATAGCAAATTAAAAAGTTAGTAAATCTATGTGCAATACAAACACAATAGAGAAACGATATATCAAGCTCATCACGCAGAAAATAACAGACAAAAACAAATGGCGAACAACTAAACTAGCGACATCACGAAAACGAACTTTTCTAAAACAAACAACCTGTTGCAGCATTTCGTTAGTCAAATTCCAAGGCAGAAATTTTGTTTCCCTCGAAAGTTGTGCAATCATCTGCGTTTCTGTTTCCACAAATATTAGGCGATATGCTTTCAATATTACATTTGTTTACCATGTTTTACGAATCCAAACAATTTGAAGTTTAAGTTATATGTTAATCTATTGGCCTTTTCTTCCAGGCTCCACTGATATAGATTTAGTCAACTCGTTTGATTAATGCGCCATGTTTAAAGTTTACACTCGTACCACGGGGTGCAGCCGTTGTTGTCTGTATTCACAGCAACAAGCACTATGAGTGAGGTGAAAAAGGACTATCCATAGGGTAGCCTTCAGGAGGCCGATCCCTCCCTTAATACTGTTTCGCCTTGCTGGCCAGATTTTGTGATTGAAAACGGCTCTTGCGACGTCAAATCACTTCGATCCGTTTTTGATCCGCTACTGGAGTTGTCTACATTTCCTTTTTGCTCGTGACCTGTGCACTTTCCGCACGCCAAGAGGTTTTTAGCCGCCACTCTAAACTTGGGATCTGCAACGCTGTACACCAGCACGTTCACCAGACTGAAAAAAAAAAGTCGTAAAAAAACTATAGCGTTAACAAACCTCCCGAATCAGTCCCAAGTTATTTACAACAAACAGCAATTCAAGCACAAATGACTAGTGAACCACTTTTTTGTGCATATCATTGCTATGGCAAATTAAGTCCAAGTGAGGTCATGTGTATAAAAAAATATTTAAAAAAAATCGTACAAATTAAATATACTCAATCCATTCCGATCAAAATTTTGCACAAGAATTTTGATAGACAATATAATAAGATTACAACAAATAATCTCAAAATATTTAAGTAAAGCACTTAACTTTTAGTCATGTTGTTTTTAAATGAGTTGTGTTCAAGTCTACAGGCAAATAAAAATGATTTCAACACGGGTTGAAACTTGGTGCCAAATTACCTACTGCCAAAAGTGTATGTTAAGTGGAAAGTGACTATTTGTGATTTCGATTTTTGCTAGATTAAAATAAGTTGTTACGTTGTTCGCAAGATCCCCTTAAATCCCGATTTTCGTTATAACCTTTACTTTGCTCGGTGCAGCCGACACCGTACTAGTTCGGGGAATTCTGGGTTGTTATCGACCAAATTGGAGTGACACTGCAGAAATTCTCCACACAAGTAGTTTTCAGAATAGCCACGATGGAAGAGAACGGCAGCCCACGCACTAATTAGGTTTGCCGGAAAGCAGATTATTAGCAGTCGCCTACGACCGCTTTTGTATGACCGCATTTTGGTGAAAAGCAGTGAGCCAACGTTGGGATTTTTGGCCTTATTTCAAACTGTACAAATTTGCCCGAGGTGATGGCTATAAGCGGCACCGGAAAACTTGCTAGGATAAGTCGCTGCGCATAGCTTGTGACGCAACTTTATAGTAAACAAACCACCGTACGTCGATTATTATATTTGACAATACAATGGCCATAATTTACAAAAAAACTTTCCCCATTAACAAAGTTCCACTTATTTTATTACCTGTTCGCCATAGACAAGTAGAAGCAAATGACGTATGGAATTGCGACAGTGAATGGCGTGAAAGCTCCGGAAAACGACATCGACATTACAACCACAACAGGAACTGAAATAAAAATCATAATATTAAACCAAGCAGCAAACGACTACTTACTTGCATCAACTAAATGCAGACTAGTGTTTTTTCATTTGCCAGTTTACATCCTTTTAACCCAAGGAACACCATCAAAATAATTGTTTAAAGTTTAGGTTTGCCTAGCTTAAATTACGACAATTTTATCCAATAAATCATAAAACACCAGAGTCGTTCTGCAAGACATGACCTTGTTGGCACAGATTGCCGTTTTGATATGCTTTTTGCGTATATCAAAATCGAAGTTAGCCAATAAAATCTTGAAAAATAATTTTAAAATTTCGAAAATTTTTGTTTATTAGTGTAGTCTTACTAAGAGTAATAGTGAAGCCAACTTGCATGGATCCCATGGTGGCAAAGACCTTAACTTCTTCTTTTAGGTTAGCGCCAAGTTTGAGTTGAGGGCCCTTTTTCACATGTCTTCGAAGGTAGCAGGCCGTTGCTATCGTCAAGCACGACTATAGCACATATCAAAACTGAAAGTTCGGTGGTAAAAGTTTTTATTTAAAACTACTGGTATCTGCCTAACATTTTCACGAGTTTGCTGATGAATTTTGAGGAAATTTATTAACCGTTGTTGTCACCAAACCAAGTTACAGCATGAAATCATCGGATTTAGTATGCCACACATATATGTTACAAAACTTTTCTAGTTGAAAATACTTATGTTACAAAACTTTTGTAGTTGAAAATACTTTGACCGTCAAGCGATCTATTTTAAACGCCTGCCGTTACACAGCTTCTCACCATTGCGATAAAGGGTACAACATAAATGATGATGACCGCAATTATTATTGGAGTGTAGTCGGAGCGCGTGCGGTCCGTCAACATTAAGCTGTACATGTGGATGACGTGTTGGTAAGAAAACCTGAAAATCCCCGGGAACCACACTGTAATAAAAAAAACTTGTAGGTCACACGTGCGTGTCTATTTGTGGATGCTTACTTTTGTCATATTTTATTATTTTATATACTCATAGCAATCTGACTCTTAGTAAGAATATCAAAGCCCATACATAAATAGGTAGCATTTTGAACGTTTCGAATAACTCTTTATTCATTTTCAACATAGTTCTGTATGGGCTTTGATATTCTTATTACGTCTTACTACAACCTCCAACCATTATGCTCAAAAATTTGACTCTTCTTTTTAAACAGCCAACCTTATTTAAACAAATGGCCTAAATGTTTATGGGAACCTTGTAACACACTTTAAAGTCAAAGCAAAAATGCTAAAGACACACTTATTTAACTTTGTGCTTTTTACGAATTTTAAGTATAAAATAAAAACACGGGCAGCATGTCATAATGTGTAGTCGAGCAAAGCACAAATCACCCGCGACATTAAACTTACGGGTAGCTACGGAAAGGACAAGGGCCAGCAGCCAGATAACCACAAGGCCAAAGTTCACGACCCTGCCGCTCTGCTGCTGGTAGAGGATCGGCCATCTGACCGCCACCAGGCGCTGTTGGGCGAGCAGGACGAGGTGATAAAGCGACGAGGAGAAAATGAAGAGGTAGAATACGCCGCCGACGCTTGATTCCGCCGTACCGAAAGAGGCAAGCGAGCGTTGAAGAATCTGCTCCGGCGTCGACATAACGGTGCGACTGAAGTTGGGCAGCACGACGAAGAAAATCAAAACACCTGCGCCATTTGGAAAAACACAAAAGGTATTAACCGAAGATCTGGCTCCCCTAATATTGCTGTGACCTTTAATCTGGCCAGCAATTATTAGCCTGTGTACATAAAGGGTTGTGCAGTTTCGAGCACAAATATATATTTACGGTCCGAAAAGCAAGCAACTCCGTGTTGAAGTTGCTGAACGTGCATTACAATATTACAGTTGAATTCAAATTGCAGTTTTTTTGTGATGCGTATTGATTCCAGGTTGTACATCCTTTAAGCAGGTGGTTACCAAAATTTCCGACCGCGTTCCACCTAGTTGTGTATAACTGTCAGTAAGTAGGGAAATCAACTGAAACATTTATTTCCGTTCGCAAAGCAGTCATCATGTACGAAAAACATCATTTCTGTTCAAGAAAAAAACGCTCACGGCGCTGCGTCTGTTTACTTTTGCGCACGACGCAATATAGCGGGTGGCCGAAAACTGGCAAAACAGGCGTGGAAACTTTACGCAAATCCTGTTGTCGCTAAACAATTCTTCTTCCTTGTGGTCCCCGAGTTTGTTTGGCGCGTAACGTTGTACAAGACTTAATACTTCCTTAATGTTAATTCGCTAAATCACGTCGCGTGGCGCTTCCGACTGGAGCTAAATTGAATTTTCGATCAAGTAAATTTAAGTTTTGGTTCGCTTTCGCGCTTTGCGTCAACCTATATGGAATTTTTGAGAAAAAACGTTTGTCATGTTGCCTTCTTTATTACATATAAAATGTTTAAACCTTCTTGATCTAACATCATAAAAACAGACAGGTTTTGTGCCATTGTTAACAAGCATTGTTAATTTCACACCTAAAGGAATTATTTGTTATAAACTTGTCCATGTAGTATTTTAAAAGTTGATCCATTTTTTATATTACGATTTGACCTTTACTGAAAAAATTGCGCCCCTATCCTACGAACTCGTTATTGACCTCCTCACCTGTCAGCAGGTCGGCGCACGACATCGACACTTTGATTTTGCCGTAGGTGCCACGAAACATTGACTGGCCCCTGGCGAACAGCCAGATTACCATTACGTTGGCTAAGACGATAGCCAAGCCAAGGACAGCCACGACCAAAACGAATACTGCGGCTCCGGCCATGCTGCATTCCTTGCAGTGGATTAAGCTCACGTTGGAGCACGTTAGTACGGCAGAGTAGCTGCAAAATGCCGCCAGGCCGTTCAGTGCTGGCACTCGTGAGCTTATGGTTTGCCGTGTGTCGTTGTTCGGGGAAGAATTGTTCGCGGTAGAGGACCTGTCGGTTTTCGCGAAGTGAGTTTCTTCCGTTGTAGACGGCGGGTAAAACACTGGGTTCACCATGTAAAGTAGCGGGTTTATCATGCCGACCGTGGGCCGGTATATGAGACGGTTTATTATGACAGGAGGCCGAAAGGTATCTTCTTTAGTGTCATTTGAGCGAATATCATTAGCGTTCTTGGCATTGGCGAGCTGCGTGGTGTTTTGCGCTGCAACAGATGAAAAATTCTCGCTAACCAAAGCTGCGTTCGTGGTAGACGAATTTCCGCCGATAACTGCAATATGTGACGTTATACTCAAAGGAGTTGTAGAAACAGGAAGGGCGTTAATATGTTGAAGCATCGTCGTCACAACAATTAGATACATAGGCAAACTCATGTTAGCTAATTGGTCTGCAAAGAACGCTAACAAATTAAACCAATAAAACGCCATTAGGTTATTGTAACTTAAGAGAGTGATTTATATTATATATCATATTTTTTACAAAGCCCCTTAAATACGTCTGCATATAAACCCTCGTATTTCCAATGTATAATTTCCCTTTATCGCAAAATAAAATTTTAAGGACTTTTGTACCGTTCCCTTGGTGTAAACGTTATTGCAACAATATATAACTTTTCGAAAATTTTAATGGATTTAAAAGAAGTTTACGAAATCTTTTCACGGCCATTTCTAACAAACGGCCAGTAAAACTCTTTTCCACCTCTGAACTAAGCAAAAATTGCCTAATTTTCATTACAGATCTCTCCGGTTGCGCATAACAACAATTTAACACTATTTTAGGATTTTGCAGGTGGCTATCTAACATTGTCCTACGCAGCAATTTCGGCTACCTGTCGACACAGCTGATGTTTTACACAGAGTATAAAACTTTCCAGCTTCGTATTAAAAACGAAATATTTCGCCTGCGGCATAATAAGAGTAAGGTTTTCAATGCTCGTCAATCATTTGTCGGTGGTAGTAGTGGGTGTAACTTTGCATTCACTTAAATCGGGATTAAAAATTAACGTCGAAATTGATCATTAGTTTTCGCATAATAAATCGAAGCATTAAAACGGGCGCTTTAAAAAGAGCGGGCTTATCGCAAAAGTGTGGACATGACCGTCAACTGGGCGTGTATTGAATATGGTTAACAAAAATGAAATACGAACAAAATAGGAAAAATTCCTAATTTTTAAAACATGTGTTTTACTATGAAATACGAAGAAATACATACATCACGTCATACCTTGACCACAACCAATTATTCTAAATTGTCGCAAGGATTCCGTTATCAAAATTTAATTACATTATATTTGGTTATGCAGTGCGTTTTTACACTGAAGAGCGTTACTTTTTCCTAAAGATGCTAAACTTAAGAAAGATGTTGTACGAACGTTTAACGGCCCTAGTAGAAATTGTAGGATAAGGTTAGTTCAATATATGAAAAAGTGAAACAAAAGTTAACCTATTTTTGTAAAGCTCTTTAATTACCTACTGTACATGTTTTACAATCATTCTTCAAAAGCGTAACAGATAAAAAAAAATAGTAGGCCTATAAATTATTGCATGCTCTAGTGTTGTAGTATCTTAAGTCAAAAACTGACATGTAAATCAATTGACTTGAGTCTTTTAAACAAATGACCTGACTTCTGACTTGTAGCTTTAAGAAATTGGGATGTTTTCATTTTGTTGTTTGCTATTTAATAGTTTCTTTGTGTTGAGTTTGACAGTTTTAATAACTTAAAAATTTTATTTCAAAGCAAATGTCTTGACTTGCCATGCTTAGACTCACGGACTGGGATTTTAAACCCACCGACTGGGTCTTGACCAGATATTTATTAATAATGACTTGACTTGGGTGTAATAAGTTATTTTTTGAAATGACTTGATAGATTCGTTTTGAAATTACTTGTTTGCAACACTGGAATAATCAATGAACTATTATGGGTTAACGCAGGTCACTTTCACTAATCACGACCTTGAGTTAAACATCGGTTACGAATCAACTTTGGTCTACAGTCTACACGCAAGTCGTAATTGAACCAGGACTTAACAGGTAAATCGCTTTGAACGAAAACTTAACTTAAAACTGAACCAGATTCCGCACATAAAACCAAAAAACAATAGTTTTAAGAATAAAATATCTTACCAACCAAATTTTATTATTACGTCATAAGGTTTGAAGAGACAATGGCTCCAAGTTTCACACATTTTGAATTGCCTAATTTGAGAATATTAAAGTTGTAGAGAGAGGACGCATTTTGAAAAGCTGTCAAAAGAGTTTACTGTTCGACTTTCAAACGAGATTTTACAATTTTTTTGATACCGCTATATTGTAGTTTATTATTATTTAGCTAGATAGATCTAATGAGTGTTTTTCAGGATCGAAGTTCCGTTTCGCAGCTGAGAGACAGCATCTTTGGTAAGTATGGAAATAAGTTGCCGATTAGTGGAAGAAGTTTTGGAGGCGCAGAGAATGCCCGGAACAATATGGATCAACGAAATAAAGGGAAGATGGACTTCAACGACAAACGAAAGTCATTTCAAAGAACGGATCATCGGGCAAAGGTTGGTGAAGTTTCTTTGCTACTTCTATACAAAAAGGCAATATGATGGTTAATTTGTTGCGCAAAAAAGGTAACTAAATTAAAACTCGCAGAAGAAATGCCAAAGAGCTTGACAATGGGTCTAACATTTAATTCAAAGGTGTTTTTAGGTTTAATAAAGTCTTTTTAAAGGCAACTATTTTAAGGAATATTTCCATTTTTTTGTACATTTCATTTAATTGCCATGACAATGACATGAAGAACTCACGTGATCTAGCATGAGAAAAAATGTATTTTGAAATTGTGACGTTACAATTTATACTAGTTCCCTGCTTATAAAGTTGAATTTGTCTGAAAACACAGGCTAACTAGTCAAATTGTTGCATTAATAAAATGAACCATTAACTGTAACTTTATCTTCGATCGGAATAAGACCTTTAAAGGTATGTTTGAACGACCAAAATTTTATATGCTATTGCCCATTGTCACTTTTTTACCATATGTTTTTAAATATCGTTAGTAAAAAAATAGTTTCGCTTGTATTATAGGCATATCATTTCGTGAACAAAATAGAGAAAACCGAATGCTCTTATTTGACGCCCTACCTAATTACTGTGTTAGTCTCTGTATCTAAAATACTTTTTTGAGACTATAGATAGCATGTTTAGGTTTTTATTTAGCTTATGCCATGTATTCATATAATTGGTTATTCATCCTATTACGCATAAAAAGAGCAACATAAAGAGCAGCGCAAATACGTTGGAAGAAAAACCAAGACGGGAAGTTAGTCGACATAATCGAGAAAACAGGGTTTCGCAATGTCTTGAAGAAGCCAGAAGAATGGTGACCAATACCAAGGGACCTAGAAAGGGTAACTATTTAGTGTTTTTTATATTCACTGGTTTAAGTAAGTTGAATTAACTAAATGTATTTTATAGTTTCCACACCTGGCAATTCACTTCGGCAAGCAATATCGTCAAGCATGGGAATGAATGAGGGACTTGAGGGAGGCCAGCAAGATTTTAGAAAGCCGATGTATCCAGCAAGTTACGGACCGCCCATGCATCCGAGGGATATGCATCAACTACCCAAGCCGGAACAACCTCAGTACGGAATGGTAGGTTTTAAAAAATAAGTCATATTTTTTAAAAGTATGAAGCTATGTAAAATACCAATATTATTAACGCAGCAGCCGATGTTTACTTTTCATCCAAAACAAGACGATTTCCTTTCACGTGATGAACTGCCAAGGGTAGGTTGCTTTACATTTTTCCTTAAGCGTGTATTGTTTAATACTAATTCAATATTTTTTACCTACAGAGCTATCAGCATATGCAACCATTTGATACCGTGGAGACAAGAAAAGAGAGGGAACTGAGCCTAGCCTTGAAGAAGGGACCAAAGAAGAAGCCCAAGAAGAACATAAACTTTGACCTTTCGGAAGTTGATAAACTTGTTTGCTCCCGTCTCGATCAGCAGCTTGATTCACAGCTGACCTTTAAACCGCTTGGTTCCCTGGTTAACAAAAAAGCTCCACTTGGTGATATTGTAAAATCTCAAAGTCGCGCTTTAACGCTTTCAGATCACATGCTACCATCGTCTTTTGGCACCCAGGAACACAATATTCACGAAGAATCCTTTTCTAATATAGACGTAGTCGACCAAACCACTCTTAACAGCAAAATGGCCATGATTAACCAAGAATTCTTTGCCGATGTTATTTCACCAGCGGAATATGCTTTTGATCGTCCACAAACGCCGCTTAAGGATATCGCTGGCGACTCTCCAAAACACGTTGTATCGCATTCCGATCACATGCTGCCATCTTCTTTTGGCTCGCAAGAAGCCTGCGTTCGCGAAGAATCATTTTCGAAATTAAACATGGTCGAAAAATCAAAGATGGACGCAGGAGCTTCAATTAACCCAGAAACATTACCTGTCGTCAATTCGCCATCCGCTGATGCTTTTAAAGTATTCGATGATCAACCTCGTGATAGCAATAACCTCCATACGTTGCCAACCGAAATGCAGCAATCTGTCAGCGAGCGTTCTTCACTTATAACTCCTGAGAGTTCTCTCAAAGTTGAGGGCGGCAAAATGTGCGTGGCGGAAAGCAAAGTTACTCCTCAAGCGGTGATTTGCGGTTTGTCGGTTCAAACCCAAACTAATCAGACTGAGGTAGATTCTGTTACCACAAACACACCACTGCGAATCTTTTCTTCGGCGTCAATTCAAATCGATCTACCCTGCAAATACTGTTCGATCTCTTCAAACGTTGATTCTTCAAACCACCTCGCCACTCGCTCAATGGCAACTCAAACCCTTAATTCAGTTGGCACTCAAACAGACGAACCATGTTCTTACAGATCCCTTCCGAAACGGAAAACCGGTTCAGCGGCGAAACAATACGAAGTTGTCCGCCACGATCAAGGTCGAATCTTGTTCCGAAGAATCTGCGAAAAAGGCGACGAACCCAGTATGGACGATATTCTTCGCGCCAGTTATAACGTGTCGCGTCTTATGCCCATTCCTCCGAAGGGAAGGATCCCGCCTCGCGTAATGTGGTTGGACAGGATGTGTGAAGAACCGCTGATTTCCGAGGAGCACTTAAGCACGACCACTGCTTCGGAGCCTACGGTGGAGCTGCAAAGCCGTTCAAACAAGAGCAGAAAATCAACAATTTCAGAGCGAATAAAAGATAAATCCTTACTACGGCTAAGATCTAAGAAAAAGGGATCAACAACCTCAGAACCGAAACAAGTTAAATGTGTTTTTGAAGGCAAAAGCAGAGCAGACGTGCTAGAGCACCTGAGAGCCTTGTTCCGTCGTATTAGAAGTAGGCAAAGGGAACGTTACTACCGTACACAGACATCAGAATAAACCACCTGTTTTTTAACGCACAACATATTCGTCATTCTTTTGCTTTTCAACGTCCCTTTTTTTGAAATATGCTTTGCGCAATGAGTTTTTTTTTGAGTTTTGTATTTCTTAAAGTTTTGTATTTTCTTTCTTGAGTTTTGTATTTTGGCGTTTTTTACGTGGTTTATTTCGCAACAAAATTTCGGTGTTCATATTAATTTGCACTTTCCCTTTTTATAAATTGTTTTGACCTTTTCTTTTTATATATTAACTGCAATATTTTTCTTTTTAAATCGTCGCCGCAACAATTGTGTTGCATAAAAATATTTTTTTTATGATTGTGCGTTTTTCGCAAACTTCAATGACGCCTAAACAAAATAATTTTACTTGTTACTTGTATAGTTAAACACAGTTATGCTTTACCTCTATTTCTTTTTATTTTTCGGAATTTTTATAGCCTTCTCGAATTTATCTTCTAAAAATTGTATTTTGTTATATGTTCTAACTATTTCTCTAAATTGTACAGTCATTCGTAAATGATTTAATTGTGTTAAAATACTACCACGATTTAGTTTACCTCGTTATTGCGTCTTAAATTAACCCTTATTTTATTTTCCATGATATTTATTTTTCGTGATATGTTATGAGCTGCCTATTTTGCGTTTAATTGATTACTGCACTTTTGATGAATATAAAAACATTTTAATGTGTATTGCTATCGAGCTGCGTATATGTGCATTGTGTGTTGAGTCATATTGATATCGCTTATATCTTAATCCCAGTTTGGTTTCCCTCGATTCCGATGCTTGCCTATGGACGTGGGATTCTTCTGGGTTAACAAAAACGAAACCTGAACATAGGGCAGCCCCTTGACGCGGGGTTCAGGCTTTCCACTAAGACTGCCCGGCAAACCTCGAATAATTTTACGATCTTTTTACGCTGACGAGCTAGCTCAACTATGGCCAAAGGGCGCTTATTTTCTAAACAAGATAACTTTTTAGCGCATAAAACTTTATTGTAAGTGTAACACATCGCTGTATAACTGTTTTAAAAATTACAGAAGACGAAGTGACATATTTTATTTTGTGAAATCTTCGGGTTGTAAAATATGCCCTTTTTTGCAGATTTCGCGCACGCGTTTGTTATTTATGTTTTTGAAGTCCCAGTTATGTCATTTGTAAAATTTCAAAGTAAGTTATTTGTAAATTAACTCAGGTCATTTTATATTTAGACAAATAGGATGTTAAGGTCCAGTCTAAGTCATTTGGCAAGAAGTCTCATAATTGACATAAAAAATAAATCTGCAATTTATTTGAATTGTTGAACACATTATAAAACATCGCAATAACAACAAGTTGACAACTTCTAATCTTAAAAACACCAGGCGTTCTAAGGGCGAAATATGGAGCTGTATATAAGAGTCAAACCGAGACACTTTTCTGTTCAGGTTCTTTTCGGATTCAAGTGTTTTTTTTGTCAGATGCTGGTTTAGTTCCGGTTTCGCTTCGAAGCAATCAAAAAATCTCGTTTAGGGTTCGGGTAAAGTTTGCCCAATTACGGTTAAATTTGCCCAAATACGGTTTATAGGTTAATAACTCCAGTTCGGGTTCGGTTAGACTCCCTGCAGTTAATAGTCATAAAATATGTACTGTATGCGGATTGAGCCAAGTCACTTTTGAAAAAAAAAACTTATTTCCGCGAATTAAAATTGTCTTGCCCGTTTTGTTGAAATCGAATTATAGCCCGTATGCGCCGTAGGCCTACTGTTCTATCGCACCCTCGAAAATAAAATTTGGGAACCTTAAACCAAATATATCTAGATTTATTTGGGCTTTTTAAAATTGTAAAATTAGAACATTGTAGTTTTTCTAAATTAGAATAGGAGTAGAGTTAGATCATTTTACACCAAAATTTGATTGGAGATAGAGTTATCGGTACCTAATTCTTGAAAGCCTAATTTCTTTGAATTAAACTGGAATTCGAACTAGAAGTAGAAGGCCTACATTTAATTTTTCTTAAAGAATTTAATATAATTGCATTTTTTCTCATTAGAATGTGAATGGTTAATATTTGTGTGATAAAGATTAAACTAAGTACAGAACTCAGTCACCATTCGGGTTCAGGCAGATTTTGGTATTCGAAAGAAAACTTTGATTATATATTTGTGTGATAGCATTTAAACGTTTTACATAGCCTGCGGTTTTCAGTCTGTAAAAGTCGCGTGTATGTCGTTCCAACCTAGCAGTGTTAATTCAACATCATTGTCTCGACTGACAAAAAAGCGGTGGATAAAAACAAGAATTTTTGTAAAATCCACTAGAATTACAGCACTCAAGCCATTTACAATATAGTCTAGAATTAGAATAGCCCCATTTTGTTTTAATGTATTGAATTATAAAACTAGAATTAGCCTATATAGGCTACTTGTCCAAATCTTTCGTGAAAAATACAAAGCCATTTTTTACACTTAAGCGAGAATTTCCTTTTTACCTTTGTGACGTAACTTGTGATGTCACGTTTTGACACAACTTGGTCACGGAATTCCGCAATGGATTTTCGTGTCACAAGATCTGGAAAACTCTTTGGTGCAACCCTATTTTAAATGCAAGTTTTGTCAATTTACATTAAATAAACGCAATTGTTTTCGCGCTTCGAGAGTAGACTGGATTTCGGCTGCATATTGGGATACAGGCTACATATAGTTGATGTTAATAATAGTACGACTATACGGTACTGCTATTTTTATACCTAAATCCCGTTTAAAAGCTCAAAGTATCATTAAAATGTAATAAGAATATCAAAGCCCATACAGAAGTAGGTATCATTTTGAACGTTTCGAATAACTCTTTATTCATTTTCAACATAGAGAGAAGTCACAGATGGTAAGTGTAGGCCTATATATAATGCTAAGGCAGACGTCAGAAAGAAGGAAACGTGGAGAGATACACTATATAACGCCGGGTGTGCGGCGATTAGAAGGTAGGTCGCCGATAGCAGATAAGGCCATCCACGTGATCAGATGTTAAAAAGATAGAGTGGTATAGAAGCTTGATCTGCGTTAATTTCCGGGTTGTGCCGTGTTATTTCTACCGTTTCCTTAATCAAAAGACTACGCCAACACCGACTTGTCGCAAGAATCTTGGGGTTTGAAATGATACCTACTTCTGTATGGGCTTTGATATTCTTATTACGTCTTACTACAACCTCCAACCATTATGCTCCAAAGTTAATTATCATCAAAATGTTATTCATTAAAATCAGTGCTTCCCAACCAGTAGATCGCGAACCATTGATGGGTCGCTAAATGGTATAGTTTTCTATTAGATCGGGAAATTATTGTATTATCATCACGTAACAGTTATGGAACAATATCAAACAATAAGTAAAAAATTGTTGTGCCGCATTAACTATTTCAGTTTACGTACGCCAGTAGTAAAGAAGCAGGTTTTATTTAACTTCATTTGTTTAGTCATATCTTATAGTGGATCGCACAATAAAACTTGCATTAAAAATGGGTCGCGAACTTAAAAAGGTTTGGAAGCACTGATTTCAATTATTGTGCGTTTCCAACGCCAACGTAAGCTTTAGTTCAGTGTTTCTGAGCCTTTTATAGCTTGCGGCATCCGTCAAAAATAATAAATACATTGCGGCACCCCTATAAGATTTTTTTTAAGAACCACTGCTTTAGTTCATATATTGTTGCCTGCATTTAGGCAATCCGTTGTAAACTTTGTTATAAATCTTCTATTTCAAATGACAAAATACAAAAAAGTTTATTTAAAATTAAGTCTAAGAAGGTTCGTCTAAACCAGTGGTTTCCAACACGTTTGTAAGGCGACCCATTTTATAACAAAAATTCAGTTCGGTAAAATCTTGCAACCCAAGCAAATTTTCGTAATATTTTAAAAGCCATACAAGATTGCGTTTGTAGGGGACGTCTAACAAACAGCACTGCAAAATCAGAAAACTGTTAAATGTTTTTGCACTACGAACGTGCTACAAAGTTTTCCGATGTCTAGACATGAACGCTTTGTGACTTATATTTAAATTTCTAGTTTTGTGATCTTGTCATGTTTCAAACTTTTTTATTGTTATTTTTTCGCCCAACTTATGTTATGCCTAAAAAACAAGCGACCCCAAAAAATATTCAAGCGACTCAACTTTGGGTCGCGACCCATGCGTTGGGAACCACTGGTTCACAACGCCAGGCGTTGGTCTAAATGCTATTAACTAAAACTAAGGTCTTCTTGTTGAACTCCTTTTTTACCTCTTTAATATTCTAAAAAATATTTTACCTTGTTTTAAGAGCAATGTCTTTAATAACCCGTAATATAGTTCTTAACACAAAACGGCAAGCCTTGCACGAAAGAAAGGGAGTTTGGAAACACTGATAATTGGTAGTCACGATAAAAGTCACGGATGATTGACATTTTGTGGAAACCTCCTTACGCTTTCAATTTACTATCACCGCCTTTCCTTCTTTCCCCGCGAAAACGGTCGTCAGTTTATTTTGTTTTGCTGTATTGGTTTTAAAGTTTTATTCGAATTGCAATGAATTAGTTGTATATATTAATCGCATTGTTTATTTACCCCAACATAACTTGTTTATTTATCTCCTTAACTCATTAATTATTATCCAAATCACTCAGAATGGTGTAATGTCATATTGTCCATTTTAAATGAATGGTATATTAATAACATCTAAGATGAATGCAGTTATTTATGTTTTTTTAATTATAACGCAGTATAGATCAATTTTTGCTGCCAAAATTTGGACACAATCGTAATTCATTATTTAAGGGCTGCCCACTTTTATGTAAAATATTACTTTGTAGTTTGTATAGGTTCAATTATAAATGTTACTTAAAAATATTCAAATGAGTGGTATTTTGCCTGTGTATTATCCCTAATAAACAAAACCGGTGCTTGTCTAGAATCCTATCACATTTTCGTCCGAAAGTTTATATTTTTTTAACAATTATTTGGGTTAGGGTTCTAGTTTGGGTGGGTCAAGTATTATTATTATATTTATTTCTTCTGGCGCTTGTGTATAATCCTACAAACGCAGATTATTTGTGTTAGGGTGGGTCAAGTAATATTATAAATTAATGAATACACCCTAACGCTATAATTTGGTGTATATTATTGTTTTTTACAACCTAAAATTTGCTTCAATTTTATTTTTATTACCCTTTTATCAGGGTTGTGATATGTTTTGTAAAACTGTGTTTCAAACAACATGGAAAACATTAAGTGCAAAATCTGCTGTAAAAGATTTTCCATTGAAAGAAAGCAGCAAACTGGTGATCTGTCGCCAAACGAGAGCTTTCCAATTCTTGTAAAATGTGGCCACACCTTTTGTCAGAAATGCATTATACGCTGTGTATCTGTGCAAAAAGCATTCAAATGCCCAACTTGCAAGGTTGAAACACAATGCAACTATGATAAAAGTGGTATCAAAGGACTGTTTCCGAACGTTGCAATAGTAGGTCATCTTTTCATGGACAAAAATTGTCTTCAATTAAGATCTCTTGATAAAAGCCTCCAAGCAGCAGCTGAGAGAGGAAAACCATGGAAGTCAAAAGATCTATCTCAAAAATGCTCAGAGTGTATTAAAGATGTTGCATTGTTGAGCTGTCTTCAATGTGGTGTTGGATTCTGTTCGAAATGCTTTGAACAGACTCATAGGAATTCCAGAGTGTTTCGGCGCCACCAGGGCATCCCTTTTAACCAGCAATCTGAGAGAGACCTCGCTTCATTAGACTGCCACAAGCACCATTCCCTGATGGAGCACTACTGTGTTGATGACGAAAAACTGATTTGTAGAGATTGCATCGCGTTTGACCATGCTTCTCATACGGTAAGCCCACTTTACAAATATTGCCTTGCAACTGTGGTTCCATCACGATGCATACCACTTCGTCCAAAATATTGAAAATTGTGTGAAATAAAAATAAAATTTAATTGAGGTTTTCTGTCCCTGCTTTATGGTGTTTTTAACACAAAACCTTTTAAAATGGCCTCTTTTTTAATTATTTGTTTATTATATATTATATTATAGTGATTTGTAATATAAGATTTATATAGTGCCTATTTAAAGGTGATTTCCCTTCGTGTTAAATCGGAGGAAATGTCTGGTGAAATTCGTCAAGCAGTTCAGTCAGCTTTACCCATCTTACATCAATTGAAACTTCACATAAACACCATTGATGAAGAGATGAAGGAGATAAAGCTTCAAGCCCTGGAAAATGAGGCTCTATTGATACAACAGTACTTGTACCTTGCTGGACTAATGCAGGTGATGTATATGTACTTGTTTTTTACAACTTTAAAAGTGACCATGGCTTATTATATATGCATAAGGTATGTTAAAAATGGGATGTGTATTAATCATTAATCCTATCTGACTTAATTGACTTAACTTTGATAACATGGAAGTAAGAATTGAATCCATGTCATTTGCTTCTAGGCAAACTTTTTATTTCTTGTCGGAGAAATGGACAAGATATCTGCAGTTAATATCAAAAAGTTAATACCTATTAAAGAGGCTGCAAGCAAACAACTTCAAACCTTGCAAAACACAATGTCGGATGCCACCATGGTATTATTCCAAATAATTAAAAAAATGTGTTTTAAATTTGTTAAATAACATGTCGCTCTCTGCTGAACTTGAAAAGTGTTATATACGGACAATGCCTTTGCTTTATTTGTTTTTACTGGACAAATACTACTGTGAAAACAGACTGAAATTGTAGTGTTAGTAGGATAACAAAAAAGTTAATTTAAGCTCTGGTTTAACTCTATAAAATATGTTGGATTTTTAAAGGCACGTAAAACAATGTTATTCAACTTGTGTTGTTGCAATTTAGATTATCAACATGGAATCATCTGGCGATCCTGTTGTTATTGACCCTTTTAAGACATTACTTAATCTAAAGAAAGCCAGTAAGACACCTTGTGTTCTAAAGAAGCTGCCAGTAGACCTTGAATCAAAAAAAGAATTTTATGACAGTGATGAAAATGTGGACCTGGTAGATGAAGATAGGTATTAAATTTGCTAATAATTATAAATGTTCACAGGTCTTTAACACACTGCAAACATCAGAGAGTGATGTACAAACAACAACCCCTATTGGATCATGATAACAATTAACAATGATAAATTTAGTGTTGTTTTGATATTTATTTGATTATAAGGGTCTCATTTTTTGTTTTACCTCTGCACGAGGACAATAAAGGTCATTAGACATTACTAAATGCTGTTTCACTTCCAAGGTTCGTGCTTAGTATGCATGAAGATGCTATTGAAGCTTGCAAGAAATGGGCTTCAATTGATGAAACTTGCAACTTCAAATATTCTGTTGTTTTGCCCAAAGAAAATGACCTATGTGAGGTTGAAAAGGATTGTGAGCTAATTAGCAATTCTGATGCATCTTCTGTGGCTTCTGAAAACATACTACAGGTAAAGTCCTACTTTTTACCCAATGCTTAACATATAATCATTGCGATAATTTGGTTTATAGTCTTAAGCAGTACAATAACTACAAGGTATGTCTGTAATTTGTATATTACAAAAAATAAAAGGTTTAAACAAGCGTATTGCATGTGGTACACATTCCTACAGATTTAGTGGTCTGCTAAACAATCATCAATAGATACAGTAATATTAATTTACCTTGTTTATCTAATTTCATGAAAAAAATTGTAATTGGCGATAAGTGATTTTAAGGCAAACCGCAAAGGCAACTAAACTTATAGTCATAGGCAATCATATATCAACCACTGTTCAACCATCCATCCATGTGTGGTGTGTATTGAATACTTGTCATAGGAAAGTGCAAACAAGGAAGTTATTGCTTGTTCTAGTTATAATACTGAATAAGAACTAAATTTACTGAGCTGTGATGTTTCACTTTTTTACTGTTGTTTAAAAAACAGATTGATGTTGGAACAAAGCAAAAGTTGCGGATAATCCAGGTGCCACCAGCCAACAACCAAGAGCTGGTCTATGTGAAGTGGATAAAAAGTCCCCTTGACTTCTTTATTCAGCGCTCACAGGATGGCAAGCAAGTCTCATTTATTGAAAGGACATTGAAGGTTTGTTTTGTATTTGGAGAAACAGACCTTTTTTCCAGCAGGAGATGTTGCTATTAGTCAATTTTCACTTAATATAAGTGTATGTAGCTAATAATAATTAATTGATTTTTGGTTGTAGCTTGTAACTGAGTATAAGCATGAACAAAAGCATTAGGCATTGCAGTCATAGTTGACAGAACAACTCTCAAATCGTGTTTTAACAATAAAGTATATTAATTGAGCTTTTTATCTTTGAGATTCAAGTTTAGCTTACCCTTGTTGAAATATCAGAATGATTAAAATTACTCTTCCCTTGTCCCAAAGTGTATGGTTGGCATACTAATTATCTAAAAAATCCAATAACAGTCCGGCAATGTAAGATAATGTTTCAATACTGGGCGATAGCGTTATCTAAATTTGAAATCTCCGTTGCATTTCCATGCTGGAATATTTTTCTTTTGCAATAATGTTTTAATAAATCATATAAATGAAGGATTTTATAGCACTTTTATCTATTTTAATCACCTAATCTTACAAGACCCTGCATTTACTTAAACAACGACTTTTCTTCATCCAACTTTTAAAGTAATTCAACTTTAACCTAGTTTAACATACTGTTCAACAAAATAGTGAACACAGTACAAGAAACATTATTTAGCATGTTTTGCGTTTCTTCTTGTTTTAGACTTTCACCACTCAGCCGTTTCAGGAGAAAGATGTTCCCAACTTCCTGCGAGTTGGCGAAATTTGCGTTGCTAACTTTCGAGGAAAGTGGTATCGGTGCAAGGTTGTAGCCGTTTTTAAAGATAACACTGTCGACATTGAAGACGAAGAACTGATTGTTGATGAGTCAACCGCCGGAATAAGAGATAGTGTAGAAATCCATTATATCGATTATGGAAACAATGACAGGGTTCAGGTAAGAACGATAGCGAGATATTTTGTGATGAAATTCTGTTGTTAGTGTTTTTCTGACATACATGTTTTGGTAAAATATGGATGGTAGAATGATTGTGGTCAACTTGTGCTCTTAATGTAGTAAGTTGATGGCGAAAACACTTTGTTAAATTGATTGAATATTAGCTGAAGCTGGCAATCAACTATTCAACATTTGTCAATTTTATATTAAATAATCATGGTAACACAGTTATTCGTTGGTTAACCTTTGTCACCAAATTGCGACAGGGTTGCCATAAAGTCTTTGGATCTTTTAAATGTCTTCGAATTGATTTGTGCATTAGAAAGTTTGCCTTTGACCTGTGTTTTGTTTTAGGTCCAGCTTAAGTTCAGTATTTAAAAAGTGACAGAAAAAAATGAAGTTTCAACTATTTGTTTTTAAGTTGTACTATTTTCAGGGTTGTTCCCCTCGCCAGCTGGGCGAGCGGCAATCAATCGGCACTCGCCCGGACGAAATAACACTCGCCAAATTTGTTGGCATGCCGTCTGCAAATTTTCGTCCTAGCGCGGTCATTTCTTAGGTTATCATTATTCGGTTTTGTGGGTTTTAACGCAAGTTGTTTCACGCCACAAACAAAACGCCACATTTCGCCTAACACTATAGTTTGTAGTTACACAAGTAGGCGATATTTTCAAATATCGTAGTGTTCAGTGGAGGTTTTGGTCACTCATACATAAAAAACACTGCTTACAAATATTATTAGAAGATATTTGCATTGAAACTTATTGTTAGCAAAAACTGTAGCAATTGCTCTTAATTTCGTAATACAAACAATTAAATAAACACAAAAAAGTAGAACTATTATCCTGGGTGCATCGCAAGTCCAATAAACTTTTCCAAAGGCGTCAACGACTGGGTTACACATTTAAAAATTAACAATGTTCAAGTTAAACGAAAAACCTTATAACTATTTGCCAATGCAGCAATGACGTCTATGATTGTTTGCAGTTAAACATTTTTTTTAAACGGGACAAAGAGTCTTCGAACGTGACTTCGATTAACCGTATTATTTGTGTAGTGTTGAAGGTATTTGCGTCTTAGTGTTTAGGGAAATAACTGGCGTTAAGTAATATTTCGCTTAGTAGTGGTGCTCAACACAAGTCGTCCTACACCAACTAATTAGATTTCTCGCCGAAGCCACTCGCCAGTCGGGCGAGTGGGTGTCAATTGGCTCGCCCGGAGAGATTTGCACTCGCATTGGCGAGGGGGCGAGTGCTTAAGGCCAACCCTGATTTTATTGAATTACATTCAAAAACATCAATCCAATTTCAGGTTCTTGAAAAGCTATAAAAAATTTGAATTATTTTTACAGAAAATTGTGTTGAGCCTTGTGTAAGCATCATTAGGTCAACTGCAGTATAAAGTTGCGCACACAACCAGTGATGTCTATACAATTTTTTCCTCGCCAAGGTCTCGTCTGTTCGTTGCCTGCCCCGCATTTTACAGAGGATCCCTGGTCTGGCCATTCCCTGCACATTGGCTGGGGTCGAACCGTTCAACGTCGAGGCTGGTTGGAGCAAAGAGGCACAGATTGCCTTCTACAAAATGGTCAAGGACCGTCCAGTCCTTATGACCACCCTGACCAGGGAGGCAGGCCGTAGATTTGTGGACTTGCACAAACCCGCACCGGACGAGATCGACGTTGACATTCCTGTGTCGATTCGAGACGCTCTTCTCTATTTGGAAATGGCCAGGTCGGTAAATGCTGCTTCGGCGTATATATTGAATACGTTGAATATGTTGTCAAACACTGAGATATCATGTTTATTCGGATACCTGTGATCTGCCAGAAAACTTTCCATAAATAGACGTCTTCCTATGCTGTTATGGATCAAACGTGCCACATCAATCGCAATTAATACCTAAAAGATGATTATAAAAGTTTAAAAATATCGTACAGTAGTTCGTCAACGATAATAATCATACCTGGTGAATTATTCATACATAATAATTTAGTTCGGTTAACTGTTTGAATCTTCTCTAAATCTTTATTTTTTCAAATCTGTATGGGACACACGGCGCTGCATCAATTAAAATGGTTGATTTTAACTTCCGTAAAATCCATGTGCCCTTTTGTCAAAAAGTTGATCGAAATTGCGAACTATTTCTGTTGATCGGTTTTCGGGATACTATATGTTTGTTGAGTCGCAATATTTATAACTTTTGACACTCTTGTTTGGAATTAAAAAATCTTCTTTAAACAACTACAGAGCCTTTAACAAACTTCTCAATTGTTTTTATTGCAGGTTCAGCGAAAAGCAAATCCCAACGTCTGACTTGCAACTTGCCGGGCCCCAGAAATCAGTCGGAAAGAGAAGGTACCTTAATCCTACCACACTCATGCCAAGGGAGTATATCAACGTCACTCTAAGTGATTTTCGATCACTTGACAAGTGAGTAACGTTTTGCACTTTTAACTAACTGACCGGGTCCTGGTAGCCATCTAATTCTGCGATACACGAACAACAGTATATAAAGAGCAGTGGTCTTGTTTAGTAGTTCCAAACTTTAATACCTACGTGAAAAAATCGTAATAAAATCAACTTATCAAAGAAGTTAAAATAGAAAGGTGCACTTGCCTTGCTTCAACCAATCTATCCATTGATTTTGGATTTGGTTTGTAAGAATAAGGACATTTTACTCGCAGACCACTTAAAACTACAACACTACTTGGATTTCACACTGGGGAAGCCACTGGTTTAGTTAATAATTCATTTTTCCAATACCTAATTATAATTCTTGACTATTTGCCGAAAAGTAAAGTCAAAGTTATATTTTGTTTACCGTTAACCCATCACCTTTTCATGTCACAGTAGTCAGGTTCAACACTGTTTGAAATAATTAATCTGTCCTGCGCGCTTGTGCAAGTGTGTTGTCCGTCGCGCCTATGCATACGTGTTTTCTGTGTCAAAGCTTTGTAGCAATACGAATACAGTTAAAATTTTTCGTTGAACAGATTTAGCGTCCAGCAGTTGGACAGCAGCGCCGAGTACCTTGAATCGATGACCAACAAGATCCAGCGCTTCGTGGTGGGCAAGTGGCACGACAGACTGGACCCGTCTGCCCCCTTCACCCTTCTTTTTCCAGCCCCGGGCATGATTTGCCTGGCCAAGTACAAGCACTGCGATGCCTGGTACCGAGCCGTCATAACTCAGATTTTGGACGACAAAAAGAAGGTCGGTGATTTTTGTGTGCAAAAAAAGAAAGTATTTTTTAAAGAGCCAAAAAGTTCAAAGAGTATAAATTTGAAACCGCGCGATGGGCACTGCAATAGCTTTTCCAGGTGTTCCTCAACGTTTTTTACCGCGGACCCCTAAAAAACAATTAAAATAAAAACAAGAAATTTTTAGAGATGACGTAATAAATTTACGCCATAATGCAAACAGACTTCGAGAATTTGCTTGTTTCCTGTCCAAAAAATGTGAAATGAAGTCTAAATATATTCAGTGCAAAAACGTTTTCTTTTTAACTATAGACTAACTTTTTCGTTGAAAAATTATTGCTTAAATATTCACTAATTATAGTTTATTTAGGCCTTCATCGACCCCCTAAAACGAGTTCACGTACCCCCAAGTGGTCCATGGACCCCAGATAAGAACCCCTGCTCTAGTTACTGACAAAAAAGGAAAATAGTATATTTGTGAATAAATCATGTTTTGTACCATTAACAAAGTTAAATTAAATTTTCTCAAAGTTTATTTTGGTATGTTTTATAATATTTTTTTGATTTTATGTTTCTAGGTTCGAGTAATGTACGTGGATTACGGCAACGAGGAAGTGGTCAAGGTGGTGAACACCCTAAAAATACCCGACGAGTTTCTGAAGCTTCCTCAACAAGTACGTTTTTACTAAAGAAGAAATGAATTGTAAATAGCTCGTTAATCAGAACCAGAAAATACGAAATCTCTGTCATCCGACACAATACTGTCGGGAACGGATTTATTTTTTATGCATTTTTGCTCCTTTATTCCGAAAAAATAAAATATTTCCGACCTTGAAACAGACTTGGACCAAATACCCCCAATTAATAAAATCTGATAAACTAGATTATTATGAATGAAGCGAAAATGATAGTCGTTAGTCAATGAAAACAATAGCCGATTATTTACGCATAACGTTTCACTTTTTGAAATTCTCATTAGATGCTGTAAATCTCTTTAGGTCATTAAGGTGCTGCATTTGCAAAGGTTGATTGATGTTAACTTTCCGATTTTCCGAATAACCCGTTAAACCGATATTTTACGATGAAAGTGGCCTGGGTTACCGAGGCCGCACTACATTTAAATTGATAAACTGCTGTAGTTTATATAAGTGCCACCTACTCAAACATACCTGCTAATTTTATTCGTTATATATCGTTCTCTCAATTTATTGTTGTTTTTCTCATTACTCTTGTGATATTTGATTCCGAGTGTTACCGTTTTAAGGCTTTGAGCTGCAAACTGGCTGACATTAATCCGGTGGGTGGTAACGAAGAGTGGGCACTAGAAGTAAAAGAAAGATTCATGGAATTGGCTGGGCAGGATAAGTCCCTGATTATGTACATTCGGTACGTGGTAACTATTTTTTGTTAAAACTATTTCTTTCAGGTATTTTTTCACATTTCTAAAAAAAAATGGCTTAGACTGTAAGATGATTTTACAATTTATATTAACGTGTGGGGGGTACTGATAAATTTTTTTAAAAGCGTAGTTAATCAGACCAGATCGTGTAAAATCATTTATTATTCCTTATACGCATGTATAGCTAACATTGCTTTTTATCATGTTGGCTTACTGATATCTGTTATATTTTAGTACAAATAGTTCTTGCTGAAATGTTATTATAATATAGGCACGTAATGAAGTCAACAAAGTAAGTAAGTACGACAAAAGGTTGATTTTTGCACGGTCGGTTCTAACTGAGATGCTTCCCTAATTGCGTTTTTCTGGTTGTTATTTTAGTTCAAGGTCGGATTTTCAATATAGCGTCGAATTATTCGATGCCAACGACTACCAAGAAAAGAGTGAGAATCAAGTTGTGTCTGTCAACGAGAGGTTGGTTTACGAGGGACTGGCTACCGGAATAACAGTACGCAATATTGCCCGCCTGGATGAAAAAGGTTTGTCGTGCGCATTTACCCTAAAATGTTCGTTAGTCATATAGGGTTAAACTTATATAATATATTTTCTAAAAAGAGAATATGTTTTACCCCATTTCGTGTCACCGCGAGACAAGTGGATCTATAAATGATCTAACCTATTATTATAATTTCGTAGATTTTACAAGAGCAAAATAACGAGCCATTGAACAACTCATATGAATAATTGCGTCTAAAAAATAGATATATAATCGTCTCTACTAATTTTGACTGTCCGACTTTGCACTATCTTTATGTAAAAGCGCTATTTCAATCATTTTCTCAAACGCATGCATGTACATTGTACAACTAACGCACAAATTTATTCGCTCACGCACACACATACAAAAGAAAACCAAACCTTTTACGACACGACTAGCAGCGAAATGAAACACACACATGCAGACTGACACATTCGGACAAACACGGAAACACGCGGCCACACACAGATACAAACGAAAACACACAGACATCAACGGTCACACACACCAGGCTTTTAAATGATAATTAACTTACGCATTATATTATCGTGAGACCTTATTAATAGTTGTATCTTGTATGTTTACATGTGGGATGGACCATTATTTTGAAACCTTATATATAAAACAACCAGCAGCGGAGTCCAAGCAAGAGCAAATCGCCGTGGAAGATCTGCTGGATACTCCTAACGGTTCGCCAGCATCCAGCGAGAAGCAAGATGAACCAGAGCAAGAGGAAGAAGTGGACACATGGGTTTCTGTCTCATTCGTCGAGTCTCCCGCTTCTTTCTTTGTACAGACCAAGGAGCAGTGGCTTGCGTGTAATCAGCTGATTCGCGATCTTCACAAGCACTTTGCAGACGTTGTTTTAGAGGTGCTTATCAATGCGAATTAGTGGAACGAAAAGCCTGATATGGTTTTAATTTCATTAAAATGGTTTTAATTTGGATATATTTATGGTTTGAGTGACTAAACCAAACAGTCATTTAGCAGTTACAAGTTATCAGACTGCAACGTTCTACAAAATGAAACCACGTAATTTGCATATTAAAAATCTTGCAAAACCATTAATTTTAAGGCTATAGACTATTTTAAGGCTATAGACATTGCGTATAATTAATATTCTTCTTTTTCTAACGATTCCTCTTAAAGCTATCGAACGCCTGAAATTTCCAACTGGGCCATATCTTTTCGATTAATCATGTTCGCCAAATGACATAACATTATATTCACCCAACCTAATTGATCACCGCAATCACCATGAACCTTTTGCCCAGGTCGAAGCTGACGAAATGCTATGGAAAGCAGGCGACAGTTGCGCTGTACTTTCCAAGCTAGAGAAGCGTTGGTGCCGCGCACGGATCGAGAAGGTCTTGAAGGAAAATGTAAGGTTCTTGAAAGTATTACGAGTTGAAAAAATCTTTGGAAAACTGAAAGACGCCTTTTTGAACAAAGCGTCGATTAAGTGTTGCAGTAAATTACAAGCACTTTATTCCTAAATATTTAAAAAAACAGTTTAATTTGAAACACGGTAGTTTATTTTCTAACAAAAGGTTTCCAACATTAACTAAAGGTCTTTAGGTTTTCGGTTAAAAAGCTATTCGTCTGCGCTTTTTAGTTGGCAATTAAATGCTCTGCCTATTCCTTATTAAAAATACGCGTAACCTTCGCCTATTTAAATTCCGAAGTATTGCTGTCTTGATATCATTCCGTATGCAGAGCTGCGAAGTACGACTGACCGACATCGGAACAAAAGAAACCTTGCCAGTTGTCAATCTACGCCCGGTGCCGGAGCAATACTCGCACCAGGCGGCCACCGTTACAAGATGTCGCCTGATAGACATTTCGCCCGCCGGAGGGAGCAAGTGGACCATGACGTCATGTGACACCTTGAAGGTTTGACCAATTAAAAAAAAAATTGACGAATTTGGGCCATTATTTGGTGCACTCTCCAAAATAACGTTAACGGAGGTCAAAAGCAACCTCTGGAATTGCAAAAAAATATGTCTTGCTGGGATCGTAAATTTCAATAATATATGGACTTGCCTGAAACACATTTTTGACTTAACAACCCTAGGACTATAGTTTCCGTTTTCTAATTTTCTTATAAACCTAATGTTTTTTTCTCTAAAAGAGTGGTCACCAGCATTTTTTTATAAATCTAAGAAACAATTCTGTTAATAAACTAATATTAACCTTGTAGTAAATATCACGCAGGCCAAAATAATTAAATCGACGGGCCTTAACCTTAAGGAAACCTGGCGTTCAACTAAACAAAACAAAAAAATATAACGTGCGAACTTCGTGATATGAATTCGTTTTCGCTGGGTACACAACACCCCTTACCCGAACCCTTACCTGACAGGAGATGATATCCGGAAAGGAATGTCGGCTGGATGTGGCTACGGGTTCACGGGAAGACGCTCCTCTTCCGTGCAAGCTCTTCCTTCCTCCCGAAAGAGAAGGAGGCGAGGAGAAGGATGTGGTGAAGGAGTTGGTCATCAAGGGAGTCGCGCTCCCCGTAAGACTTGGCATGTTTAAAAGGCAAGTCTCACTTAAAGTCCCACCACAATCGCAAGCCCTGGTCGTTAGTCATCAGTAGGGCCATTTTTATTTTAACCTAAAAAAAAATGTTTGACTTTATTTTTATCAAATTTTAACTTTATTTTAACCTAACGAAATCGCTTATTTGTAGAGGCTACAGTTCTTCCTTGAAATGATGCCAGTTACCCAAACTTTACCAAGTTACCCAAACATAATATTTTGTCGATTTCAGACGCAAACGTAATATTTTGTCGCAAAGTAAAGTTGTTTTATGGATTTAAAAAGTGCGTCGTGTTTTCTGGCGATAGATTTAGCTTGCTTAGGCATTTTTGTATTACAGAATATCAGTAGGCTATTCCTAAAATCCAAACTGTTGATCTTCGAAAAGACCACGTTTATGAAGACGAAGTGTTTTATAAGAATTATTTAAATGCGTAACTATGAATAAAAAAAATAGACAATTTGCGATAAAAGTTACTGCTGATCCAAGTGGGCTTTGTGACATTTTGTCTGGTTTTATGGGTTAATATGGTTTAATTGTGTCGCAGTTCCTGACTTACAATACTTCAACGATGATTTAAAAAAAAATTACTCTCAACAAACACAAAAACTTTGTCAAAAGTCATTATTTGTCAAATTTGACTTTATTAAAAATTTTGACTTTATTGTAAATTTTAACTTTATTTTGACCTATAAACTTAGAAACAGTCCCCTAGGTGCTGGAAACAACTTTATTCTTTGATTCGTGGACAGACGAGCTCCTTAAAATTTTTTAACTTTATTGACTTTTGCGGGCCCTAGTCATCAGTTAATAAATGCACTCAAGATACGTATACTGTACATCCTTGTTGCTGTTGATAGGTTATAATGACACAAAAGTTTTGTCATATACCAATAGCAAGATGTACACTGACTTGACAAATTCGAAACCCTGTATTTAATATACACTGTAAAATTGTATTTCTAGTGCACGCGACGCACCTTCACAGGATTACTTCGAGCTCGCAGAAAGCCCGGAATGTTTTCACGGCAACTTTACCAGCAGACCTCTACTCGAAACTCCAAAGTCGTCTGCCAAAAAGAAGCTGGACCTCGTTCGAACTCCGAGCGCTGAATCACCGCCGCGAAAGAATCCGAGTCCTCTGAAGAAGAAAAAGTGCATCAGCGACCTCCAGGACCCTTGTTCATCTGCAGAGGTTTTAAGCACGAAGGAAAGTGAAAACGTTGAGGACAGTAATATCTCTCAGTCAATGGCGCACGATAGGGAGATAATACGTAAAGAGGATGCTCAAAACAATCTACAAACCCAATCTCTGATTGTAAATACCAAATCAGAACTTAAAGACGCAGAGAAGAAAGCGTCTCCAAAGGTCGAAACGAAGCCAGAATTGGATTTAGAGGACGTATTTGCCGACGCGGAGGAGGGTGCCGCCCATTTGGCTCCGGTGTCGGATCAAACGCCGCCCCATTCTTCCACCTCGTCTACAAACGATGTCGCCACCTGCAGCCAGCAATTGATCCATCACGACGATAGCACTCTCCAGCGGCGCGCGCCTCATGCAAGTCGTTCGACAATCCGGGCCAGAATCCCGGCGGCCGAGCTCCCAGCACCAGGCTCCACTTTCCCGTGCATCGTCACACACATAGAGAGCCACAACGTAGTGTACGTGCGACGACTGCCGGCCAGCCAGTGCGGTCCGTCGGATGACGACATCCGCTATCTGCCGCCACTCGAGGTGATCGAACCCGGGGCGCCGTGCGTTGCTCGCTACTCGGTCGACGGCCGCTGGTACCGCGCTGAGGTAAAGTAGATCTGTTGATCTGTGCTTGTTAATTTTTATGTAACATATAAAGTGCGAAAGGAATTGCGTTCGCGAATTGGCCAGCTTTTAGGTCGGTGTAGAAATATTCGGGACTGGTATCGGAGATCAGTAGATCAATACTTCCCAACCTTTTTCAGTTCACGACCCACTTTAAATGCATGTTTTATTGTTCGACCCACAATGAGGTATGGCCAAACAAATAAGGCTACACTAGTGCATCTTTACTACTGGCGTACGTACTGAAATTGTTAATGCAACAACACATCTAATTGTTAAGTATTTGTGATATTGTTGCATAAATGTTACGTAAGTGTAATGTAATAATTTCCCGATCTAATAGAAAACTGTAACATTTAGAAATGCTTCGCGATCCGCCTGAAATAGCTTCGCTTTCGCGACCCACTAGTTGGGAAGCACCTCAGTAGATTACATAACGGCCTGATGCATATGGAGAAACGCTGGTTTACATTGATATATATATTCACTTCTGGGTGTTCGCACCAGAGCATGCCGGGGAAATAGCTAATATACACTTCCTGAGTCTATTCACCGATCTAACAAATAACCTTTTTAACTGAATTAGGAAATTAATCTGGAAAACGATGCCAAACTCGTGAAATTAGTTTTATTTAAACCATCAACCGCTACACCAAACCCTGAATCAATATAAAATAGCTGTATACTATGTGCCTCACATATGTGTACCTGTGCCATCCGACCAAATAGCCAATTCCGCAATTCAACTGTACTTGTACGAACGCTATTCGGCAGACAACGCTTTTGTTGTTTTCAAACTTTGTCGTTTACTAACTCAACTTCCATATCTGTAGAACAAAATAAATCTGTAGAGCAAAGATTTGAGTCTCCATTTTTAACATCCACGTCCCCATCCTGCATTTCCTACAGTATAAAATAGGTAATTTTATATTTACTTTCAGGTGATCAAGTATTACCGCGGCCAGGGCCTCGCCAAAGTGCTGTACGTCGACTACGGCTTGCACGAGGTGGTTGCGGTACAGGACATGGTACGCATGCTGACCGCCGAATACAGCCGCCGACCCGCCCAGGCAATTCAGTGCACGCTCTTCGCAATGCCACAGCCAGCTGACTTGATGCTAGCCGAGGCTGTGCTTTTAAATGCGCTAGCAGCCCTCATAGGCAACCAGGAGCTTGAGTGCCGCGTCCACTCGGTTAATAATGATATGTGGGATTTTGCCCGTCTCTGCGTCAACCTCTATTCGGGCAAACCACGTCGTCTGCTTACCGACCAGCTTATGGAGGCTCTTTTTGGCGATGTGGAGTAGCCTCTCCTGGCGTCACTGCCCGCGTGGTTGACTCTGGACCTTTATCTTATTTTTGTTCGAGTTCCAAATTCGTTCCCCCGCCGCTTGTTTTAGTTTCATTTCTTCATTTTTCTTCTTTGTTATAAGTGATTCTTGCTTTATCGTGTCCCTAACTTGATTTTGTTTTGCCCGAATGGTGCCTTGGTCGACCAATATATTCTTTCGTACTAAACATGTGCTATTTGGTGATGGTTAAGACAAAAAAACTATCAAAACACAATTTTAGTAGCGTAGCATCTAACTCCGCTTCGCTTCAGTGTGAAAGATAAAAGAAAAGTTGCGACAAAAACTATATTAGACGAGATTAAAGTATTTAAGTACCGGTAACTGTTAAGTAAAAGGGTAGTTTAACCGTATGTCACAACCTTGAATATAATGTTAACTAGGGCTACCATATTTTCAACACCCAAAAAGAAGACATTTTTTGCCGGCAAGTAAAACGAAAGTAGAATTGTTACATTTGAGTTTGATGATGTTTTACATTTCCTTTGTTACAGACACAAAAACACAAAAACCACAAATCAAATTTATTTTTCCGGTTCAGCCCACGAATACTTTGCGGTTCCCTTAACTTTTGCCAATAAGGAACGATCATTTTTAACGAGATCGTGAAAATATTTGCACGAAATATCATTGAAATTATATACAACTGTCAAGATGCTCGAAACTCGTCAGTTTACTAAACATTTCTTCGGTTCTGGAATGCTGGACATACAATGACACTGATAGTAGGCTAGGCCTACAAAACTCACACCTCTGCTTTATTAATGGGCCTTTTTACATGTGAGGTTCTGTTGCAATTTTTCTGGTATAATGTTTGTAACAATGTTTTCAATTACAATCAAGAAGGTAGGGCTGATAGGGCAATTTGTTGGAAAACCTTTTTAAACCAGCAATTCAGTATGTTTCATGGCTACAGTATTTTTTTGGAAAGAAATACGTCTCAAGTTTTGTTGAAAGTATAAGCAACTAACTCGAAATGCGAAAAAGAGGACATTTAGGCATTTTTAAGCGTCCTCGGATCCTCCTAAAAGAGGACATATGGTAGGCCTAATGATGACCATGGCGGGTTGATGGTTCGTCAGTAAGGCTATCCAAGGCCAGGTGGTAAAAAAGACTTATTTGCAACAAATCTAAATTTGTTGACAAAAGGGATGTCAAGGCTGCCACTCGTAGGGATAATCCCCTACAGTAGGGTATTCTCGACTGAAGTAGGGGATTGGGAATACCTACGGGGAAAATTGTACTTTCTAGAAATTTTGTTAAGAACAAAATATTATTCGGTTTAGACCACTGATCTCTATCTTCATAGAAATCAGTGGTTTAGACACGTGCAGGTAAACATAAAAAACGCAAACTCTATTTTTTTTTAGCAGAAATGCATTTCAAACTATGAACGCGAATCCAACTATAAAAATATACTAAATTAAATTTTTTTTAAATGATTTTAAAATGGAAAAGTATAATTATGTTAGGGGGTTCACCTGGTTGCAAATAACAAAAAACATTTTGTGTGGCGGGAACAGGATAGTGTTTTGGTTTTTTTTTTTATTTTTCGGAACCATAGAGGTAAAATTTGTTTGTAGTTAGATTTACCTGCTGAGCTAGAAATTTTGTGAGCATATATAAAATGGCTGAATCTGAATCTGCACCCAATCTACCATGGGTTGAAAAATATCGCCCTAAGTCTTTGGACGACCTCATATCACACGAAGATATTTTAAAAACAATTCGACGCTTCATGAAAGAAAATCGTTTGCCGCACTTGCTATTCTATGGACCACCTGGTACCGGTAAAACGTCGACAATTTTGGCTTGCGCAAAACAGCTCTATTCACCAAAACAGTTTAATTCCATGGTGCTTGAACTGAATGCCTCTGACGATCGGGGTATCGGCGTAGTGCGTAACCAAGTAAGTCTGTTAAGCTGTTTACAATGTCTCAAGAGCAGGGCCGGGGAACCTATTCCAGCGCGCCAAGTTCGCACAGGTGGCCGGGGGCACTGGTCTAGAATCCTACCACAACACACATTATTTGGGTTAGGGTGCTGGTTAGCGATTGAGTTGTGGTAGGTCAAATATTATTATTAAATAATCAATATAAAAATACTTAAACCCAAACGTTAACCATCACCCTAACCATATACGCGTTGATTTAATAATTGTTTCAACGCACTTTTATTTTAACACCAACGAAACGAGTTGTCAAGGTTTAAATTGCAAGGAAGGTGAAACATATGAGAATAACTGTAATAATAATTATACTTGATCCTAGATCAGCATTCAGGGCTGTAACAATCACCTGTGCGACCCTGAAACGTTGGATTTGTTGTACATCATTGAATTGAAAATTAAAATAGACCAATAGCTTAGGAAGCGCACGGCTTCGAACAAAAATCAGTCAGCAAGGTCTAAAACTTTAAATCTAAATATGCATTTCGCCATATAAAAATGGCATCATCAGTTTATCTTAAGTATTCAAATAGAATCTATTCTTGCTGACTGATTTTTGTTCGAAGCGGTGTGCTTCCCAAGCCAAAATGAATTTCCTTGGACTATTTACAAGGCTAACAAAGTAATTAAAATCGAAATAAATCATAAAAGTGATGCAAAACTTGGATGTTTTTAAATTTATTACTACCACCAGCCAAGCCCTAATCATTGAATAATCACAGATGAGTGCAAGCATAAAAGTGCAATTCCGGCAAATAGCCAATTCAATTTCTTATAGCACTTAACACGTATAACTATATTTGTACAACACCGACTAATTTTATATTAGCCTATATGAAGATCCTTGTTTCAAACTCTTAGGTTCTTTTTAACCATATATATATATTGATACTGAATCGAGCATAATTTTCAAGCTTCACTATTTTGATGTTGTTGGCAATCACAAAATTTAATTAATTTTTTCTGTCTGCAGCTTAGCATCAAGTGCGAAAATGAACATAAGTTCTAAATTTGTTTTTCAGGCCAATGCATAGTATTATTAACTGCTCTCTGTGTATATATTTAAAAAAAGAAGCAAAATACAGGTTTATGCACCACCCCACAATCTTATATTTTGCCTATTCAAATGTTCTTAAAGCAAACATTTTTTTGTTGTGAGAAAAGTAGTTCAAAAAATGGAAGTGGCTTATAGTGGAGTTTGCACTGTAGTGGAGTCAGCATCCATCTCATGAACATACGGCCCAGCTCAAGAGATTACTAAACATTAAAATTCAGTGCTCACTTATACTATTTAAAATCAATTAACCTTAAAAGATGAATTCTGTGGCATATTACCACTAAAAGTTGATAGGTTAGTGCGCGTTGTTGCAGAAGAACTTAAAACATTTATTTTTTATAACTTACTCTCAACAAGGAAAGTAGGTTTGGATATAAGTTTATGTATATTTTTAAATGACTTAAGGCCCAGTTAAAGTTATTTGCAAAATAACATAATTTGCCAATCAAGTCATTGGCAAAAAAGAAGAAGAGTCTATTTTTATGACTCCCTTTCTGGTATTATTGCTTAATATAGAATGACTCACTTTCCCAATCACCATTTATTTTTATAAAAATATTTCACTTATGCTTAACTTGCTTTTGTGTCTCTTAAAAAACTACCTAAGCTTGGACTAAGTTATTTTGTTATGTTTTATTCTAAGTGCCTTAACAAAGGTGACTAACTAGTAATTTCTTTAGTCTAGTTACTTCTTCGTATTTTTTCTCTGCAATTGAAACTTTACTTTTGTATAGATTTTAAGTTTTGCAAGTACAAGAACCATCTTTAATCAAGGATTTAAAATGATTATTTTGGATGAGGCAGATGCAATGACAAAAGATGCACAAAATGCATTGAGACGAGTTATGGAAAAGTTTACTGAAAACACAAGATTTTGTTTGATCTGTAATTACTTAACTAAGGTTTGTCTAATATAAATTTCCATTGTTATAAAGGTATGTCAAATGTGATATCATTATTTAACTTTGGAGAAGTAAACACTTAATACATAAACTTTACTTCCATATTATTCAGTTTGTAACACTACCTGTATTCACCATCTTGGCTTGCATATAAATTGTTTAATAAAAATCTATATTCTAAATTTATATAAGTAAGTATGTGTTTTACCTTATTTTTTTGATGGTTTGAAAAGGCCGTTGTATGATATATTTTAATAGTGGCTTGATATTTTATCTTAGAAAGTTTAAAGGAATGCAACATTTTCTTATATAAACAATAATGAAATAACAGATGTAAATTATGTACTTTTCTATTTTTATTGGATTATAATATTTAGATTTTTGCAGCTGAAATGTATAGTTATTTTTTTAGATCCTAGTAAGATTCAAAAATATCTTGCAGACACTTAAAGCATGTCCTAATTCTATAGATTATCCCAGCTATCCAGTCCAGATGCACCCGCTTTCGTTTTGGACCATTGACAACCGACCAAATGAAGCCACGTCTTGAGCATGTAATTCAGGAAGAGAATCTTAAAGTGACCGATAGTGGAATGCAAGCAGTTGTCACACTTGCATGTGGTGATATGAGAAAGTCACTTAATATTTTACAAAGCACTTCAATGGCCCATAGCGAAGTTAATGAAGACACAGTATACACCTGTACAGGTAAAGAATTAAAAATTAAAATTGATGTGCTCATCATTTATTTTTTCTTATAAGGTATATATGTATGTTTGCCTTATTTTCAATGTATTGCTTTAACGATGTACTAAAATGAGTGATATCTCTTTTGTAATATTTATATATGAATATTTATTTGTTTGTAAATTAAAAAAAATTAGCATAATTCAATTTTTTCCAAGGCCACCCCAAGAAAAAAGACATAGAAGATATCTTGGATTGGATGCTTAACAAAGACTTTACTTCGGCTTATCAAAGCGTAATTAAATTAAAGACTGAAAAAGGAATGGCACTTCAGGACATTTTGCAACAGGTCCACTTGTACATTCACCGCATTGACTTTCCTGTCAAAGTGAGAATTCACTTGTTGGACAAAATGGCAGAGATTGAAGATCGCATTGCCGCTGGAACAAACGAGCGCTTGCAAACTAGCTCGATGGTGGCTGCTTTTCAACAAGCCAAGAACATGACTGCAGCTAATGCATAACTTGTTATTTTAAACTAATGTTATTTCCTAATTTGTGAAAGCAGATTGACACACAATGGTAATGTGGTAAAAACGTTTTTGTTAAAACACACATGAATATTGACCAACAAAGGCTATACTAAGTAAAAAATGTTTGAGTTGTAAATCTGTATTGCCATTTGGAATTTTATTTCAAAATATTGTCGTTTGTACAAAGTAAGACTCGATGATGTCATTTGTGTATAACATTGCAATCATAAGTTGTTTTGGTTACATTACAATCATACCTTACTTACATTGCAATCTTAAGTTGCATTCAACCTTTATTTACCATCTTTTTAGAAAATTTTAATAAGGATGTCTGAGCAGGCACTAAAGGTGCAGCAAGTGTTGCAAAGTGAATTGGAAAGTCTAAAGGAAGGCGCCAAGGTGTATGAGCGCCAGCATAACAGCAACATACTTTTTCTGTCTAACAAAAACAAGACACTGTCTGATTGCAAGAAGTTACAAGCTGAAATTAAACAGTCACTGCCACCAAATAAATACACTTAAAAAAGGTCACAAACTGTTGAGTTAATGGTGAGGTTCATAGCTTCTTTTTCATGCCATTACTCTGGTAAAAAATTATTTGCTATGCTAAATCCCTTTTTGTTCAAGTCACGCACTGCTAACTCGCCATTAGCAATTGGAAGGCAAAAGCAAATGTATACTACCAAGCAGCATATGAAGTTATCAAAGCCACCAAATATTTTGCTTTATTGTCCAATGGAAGATCAAGAATCTGTTAAGACTTTGACAAGTTTTGTTGAAGTTTGTCTTGCTGCAAACCAGTATACTGTGTATTCAGTTAACTCTGATGTATTCTACAATGATCCTTGGATTGAAACTACAACCCTCTTGGTTTTGTGGAATTCTAATTTAAATAATCAAAACTTAAATATGGTTAAACTAAATGCCAGACTTCAACAGTATCTTGGAGCAAAAGGAAAGATATTGAGTTTCATGCCAAGTGTGATGCAAGATGTGAAATTTTGTTGTGTTGAAACAGATGTTTCTAAAACATCTGAAGTAATAATGGATTGTGGCAATTTTGTTGTAAAGTGCTGGAGTGGTATTTACTTAGAACAAAATTTGAAACAAACTGTGGTTGCAAGAATTTTACATAAGGAAAGTAAACATATTGTGGCAACTATCAACTCGGAGAAGACGGTGGTTACAACATCGGTAAGAAAGTCTCAAAATTCATAATGTGAAGTTTGGAAACTAGTTTTCATTTTTATGAAATGAATTTAAAACAATAAACACTAGCTTAATATCTGTTTTTTGGGGGATTTATTTATACTTTCAACGGTTTATCCAGTTAAATTTTGGACACTACAAGTAATTTCAGTTGGCTATTATTAAGGTCATATGGTAATCTATTTGTGGTGCTATTTACTATAGCTAGTGCCGTTTAATTAATTTTCACATCCTTATAATTTCACATCCTTAAACATGATTGAAGTTCACCATACACCTACCTTGAAAGTATAACATTAAACTATAATTTGTTCTGTATTTATTTGTTAGCTGCCCCTGCTAGACTTAACACATAATGATGATGCTACTGACACAGTTAAAGTATTCAAGAGTCTGCTTCAAATGTTGATGATTCGAATCAGCACTGAACAAGAAACTGTTGGAATATTAAAAAATACAAATAATGTTCCAGAGGGTGCAGGCTTACTTTTTGCCACTTCGATTAATTTACAAAACCAGTTTTTGTCATGGTAAGCAGCATTTACGTATTGTGTATCATGAGAAGCATTTTTTTAACAAGAGCTTTTGGCAATTCATAAAAAAAACTTTTCTTGAGGAGGCTTATAGAAGCTTTATATGTACACTGTTTTATTCAAATTAATTACAAAACTTGATTTTTTTTAACATTAATTCTTTTGTAAGAGATATTTAGGTCACTTTCACATAAGAAAAGCTTTTTTAAAGTTTTATTTTCTGCTATAGTTCAATTTAGTTTATAAAAACAGTCTTGCTTCCCGTAAAGTGTTCACACATTTTTTTGTACAATCTAGGTTTAAACTTGAGCCTCCTGTGTACAATGCTGGAGGATTGAAGCTAATTCCTGCTGTGAATTATCAGAAAACAGGTTCACATCTTTAAAACTTAATCAGTCATAATTCATTTTCAATGGCTGTTATGCTATAAAGAAATACAGCAGTGACTGTTTTGCAGATCTGCAACATGAGGAATTCTTGTCACAAAACAGCTTCACAGTTGGCTACTCTGCCAAAGGTGACCCCTCAGGAGAAGAAGGTGTTTGTTGTGATTTTAACTGGCAATGTTATAGAGATAACCTGAAGTCCGATGTTTATGGGCACCATGTTGTATATGCAGATGTTATTGGATCCACTATGACTGTATTTGACGGGTTGGTCATTAATGTTCTATGGGTCGCACATTGTTTTTGATATATATACAACTAATGTCCTTCCATTTCTAAACAAACATGTTTTTTATAGGTTAAGTTTGAAGTTGCCTGAAAGGTCTGGAGTTGTTGCCATCGCCAAACAACAAACAAAAGGACAAGGTTTTTAGTTGACAAACAAAAAAAAACTTTTCAAATTATTATTTGTTAAATATAGTACTCTAAATGTGTGAAGAATAATCCTTTTGTTAATCAAGGTATATACAATGTATTTTAAAATGTTAAGGGGGTATATACAATGTATTTTAAAAAGGTATATACAATGTATTTTAAAAAAGCAAACTAGCAATTCTGGTCAGACACATTAACCAGATCTTAAAAGATATATATATATTTCGCCAACTAAGGCATCTTCAGTATATCTGAATAAAAACATATATACTGTTGCGTTTGTTTTTATTCAGATATACTGAATATGCCTTAGTTGGCGAAATATATATACATCTTTTAAGATCTGTTTAATGTGTCTGACCAGAATTGCTAGCTTTGCTAGATTATTTTGATGTATTTTGAAAGGGCAATCTTTGTATTATCCAAGGAACATTGCCACTTGTTTTAAATTTTATAGCTATTTATCTATTATTCTTTTCTGTTTTTCTTTTGTTATTACCCTTTTAATTAGAGGGGAAGTAATACATTTAATTAACAGGCCGTGGTGGTAACAAGTGGCTAAGCCCGGTTGGTTGTGCAATGTTTACTCTGGTTGTGGTGATACCTGTTGCTTCCAAACTTGGAAAAACCTTGCCCTTTATCCAGCATATAACTGCTGTTGCTGTTGTTCATGCTATTCGAGAAATGCCAGGTCTTGGGGTAGGTTCAAGCAATTAAACAATATTAGTTTTATATTGACGATACCGCTTAAGTGCTACATCTTTTTCAATATTTTGACTTTAAAACAAATGTTAATCACTTGGTATCCACTGTTGTCTGCTGAAGTATAACCACATTAACTTGGTAAAAACATCGGTGTTGTTGATAATCTAAAAACTTTAGGATAAGTAGTCAAAGGCTCAAAAAACACTATTTTAAAACTATCTACCATCGTCAAAGCTTTAGAATTAATAAACAATTATAAAACAGCAAATAACAAATTTCTACTGGTCCTATTTTTCCAGGACGTCGATCTTAGAGTGAAGTGGCCCAATGACATATATTTTGGAAGTTCACTAAAGTTGGGGGGCGTCGTTGTAAAATCGACCATGTTCCGAAACAACTGTATTGCTTCAATAGGTGAGCTTTGCGCCAAAAATTTAAACTCGCCTAATAGTTCGTACTGGACTGCATACAGGTGACTGTTAGACTTACCCATCTTCCAATACACGACGACGTGATTAACTCTTCACAGAATTAAACCATGCAGAACAATTACATATTCAAGTGATAGATACGTTAATTTTTATTATGTATAGTTTCTGGAAGGGATATCCTACCATCAAGTGTCAAGTTGTAATATCGGTGCTAGTCCGACTAAAAGTGGTATCACTGTTAATCTGATAAGAAATGTTATTTCTTTTCTTACATAAAATTTTTGTAAGGGAAATTAAGGCCGCTTTTACACAATTATAAGCTTTTTAGCTTCATGTTGTACCACATTTAAATTTAGGTTGCAAAATAGTCTTGGATACCATTAAGTTAACACAATCCGCAGCGATACCATCTATTTTTCTGGCTGGAGAATAGTAACGTAATTTGCTTCAGTACAGATTACAATTTGGCAAAATATCGGGTTTCGGAAAACAATGTCGTGCATCGGACGTCCTCAATTTCTGAATTTTTTTAGAAGCTGAAATAATTTCGGTTTTTAACTGGCATCTGTGATATTCTTACAGGATGTGGCGTCAATATTGCGAACGAAAGACCTACAGTCTGTGTGAATCAGATTTTAGAAGGTATGTAGCAAAGAGTGGTAAACAGCTTTTTTACGATTCAGCTATGGATAATAATGCTTTGAACGAATTAAACTCTACTTTTATAGACGAATATCACATTGCCCAGAAGCTACAGACCGAAGAAGTTATTGCAAGAACTCTGACGGCCTTGGAAAAGCTAATTTTTGATTTCCAGAAGCATGGCTCTGACCAGTTTCTTGAACTCTACTACAAATACTGGCTGCATAGGTTTAAAAAGGCTTTTTGCATTTTTAAAAAATACTTTAACTGGTGGTTGCAAGCTCGATGGCTTGTCCATGTAGTAATGTCCGTGGTAAAACCAAATTACTTTACGTTTTTACTAAGCGGTCCTTGACATGACAAAATTGCCGCGTAAACAGAGAACAAGAAAGGATGTCCTTTACTTTTTAAGGCGATTATGTTTGGTCAAGCGAGTGAAAAATAGCAAAAATGCGTTGGGAGCTTTAAATATTGTGCTAGCAGGCTATGGATGTCTGCTAGCTTTGGACGGAGCCGATACCCAATTGCAAGTGGTAGTATCTATACTCGTCTGATACTACTGTGGTATCCGTGGCGATAGGTAAACCTAGGCAGCGATTTCTGCCTTAAATGGTTAATTTATGAAAAAATGGTAAGTTTACAACAGACATAATAATTTAATAAACTATTTTTACACTAAAGCAGAGGGTATACCTAAACTGGGTAAATTCATCTGAACGTTGAGTGACATCTATTTTACTTGTAGAATAGCGAAATAACGTTATTTGGTACCAGATCGGACAACGGAGTTTTTTGTCAAATTTCGAGTGTCGGTATCGGAATTAAGTTGTCAAGTATTGGCCATCGCTAGAGCTGGCAATTAATGTTACCTTCTCCTTTTCGGCAGCGGTTCTTACGTAAACGTGCAGCTGGAAAAGGGGTCAGGAGAAACACTGAACGCGTTGGTGGCTGGCGTGGACGACTGCGGTTACTTGAGGGTTCGTTTGGACGACGGCAGTGTGAAGACACTACATCCCGACGGAAACAGTTTCGATTTGACGAAGAATCTGGTCATTCCGAAACGTTGAGAGTTGTTAAAGACGACCAATTTTTCTGCGGCCGATAGCGATTTTACCCGAATTTCTTACCGGAACTATGAAATATTTTGTCACAAGAACTCCTAAAAGATTTTAGACATGCCGTCACAAAACTACGTCATCCTGGAGAATCACCTTATCTTAAGAAACCTAAGGTTGTCGTTCGGTCTCGTGTGCAAATATGCAACAAATGTGGATCTAAATACCAGGGCTGGGAAGCCGCAGTAAAACAGCATTGACTCCGGCTCCAGCTTCGGAGCCATTAAACAAATAACCAATTGCTCCGGTTTCAGCTTTAGATCCGTAGCATTATTTTTTTTAAAAGTTGCTTCAACACAGGCTGAATTGAGTTACATTTGCCACACTAAACTCTTCAGTAGTTTTCATTTGAACAGCTTAATATTGTTTCGAGCTGAAGGTAATTGTCATAGCTTAGCTTTCAAAAGTTAAAAATGCCTTCTGCTCCAGCTCCCGCTCCACTAAAACATTAAAGTTGGCTCCAGCGAAAATAATTGGCTAAACATGTTTCGCTTTACAAATGTGAGGTTTATACAAGCTTGGTTTGTTTCCGTAAATTTTCTTTGTGAAGATTTGCGTGTGAAATTGGTTAGTGTCATTAGATGTAATTTGGAGACTTGTTGACCTTTTTTCAATGAAAAAAATACATCTATGAAAATGTTTGTGTCTGCTTTCGATTTGCAAGTATAGAAAACAAATAGAGTGTCGAAAACCTTTAAGTTCACACTACTATGCCTCTTATTTAGTATTTTATTTAATAATAGTGTATTACGTTAACCTAACAACAATTACAAACTTATTGTTATGTCAAGATTGTTCAGAATTCCAGATTATGACTTAAAACGTCAAATATAAAGCTTGTTCGTGGTTTATTGTTTTTCCAAAAACTGATACTGCTTTTTGTAATATATGTAATAACTTACGCAGTTGATCCTCCGTATTGTATGCCGTATACCGTATAGGCATCAACGCATCGCAATTAATGAATTTGGTATATAGGGTGTGTGAAAAATGTAAACCAAATTGTTCTTTGGTGTTTTTGCAAGATTAAAAACTGTCGCGTTTTTGGTATTATACAGTTTGGATAAGGTTTTTCTGTTTATGCGATACAGCTGGAAATTTGTTAAATATTTCAAGCTGTAAATTGGCGACTTGTAATTAGCTTGTAAGAATTGTCTACTAAACTTAACTTTTTTCGTGAAGAATTTTCAACAAAACTAAAAAAAATTCAACAAAATTTAGCTGAGCTTTACGTCTGTTTGCCTCAACGTAATAAGAAGTTTTTTAGTAGGCCTATCATTTGGAAGTATGGCGAGGGTCAGAATAAGAGTTAAACCGGCGTGCCGTAGTTGGGTGACCCCTGTATTAAACAATCATTATGAAAAGCCAATCTGGTTTTAACTACAGAATTTTATTAGAAGATCAAAACAATACCAACTTTAGCAAAAAGTTAAAACATGTACAAGTGAACTGAGACGGATCAAAGTGCAATATCGCGAATACCATTTACACATGTCATTGCCACAGCGTTCGGGCCAGGGATGTTTTGAAGACAGCACGCGGAAATGACATTTTGCTTCCAAAATGTTCTGGTGCCAAGTTGCATAGTTCGTTCACACACACGCACACACAGCCGATCGCCGAAGCGCCATAAATTGAAGTAAATGCACGTTAACAATTTAAAATCGTTGAAGCTAAAATTTAAGGGATTGACATAATCGTTGGACATTATTTATGTACAGACATCATCTTCAGTCAGGCATTTTAATGCAGACAGAGGAACCGCACCCTAAAATCGGGGCACAGCTTGCCGTCTTTTTGATCGGAGTTGTCGCAGAGAAGTCCGATGGCGGCATTGTCCGCTCTCAAGATTGGCTTCCAAGTCAAGCTGTAACGAAAACCATTTGAAGATATCAACAACGCGCACAAATGATACAGAACGACATTGTATTTTTTAAACAAATCGCGTTTGCTTGGCTTAACTGGTGTAGTATATTTATTATGCTTTTAGATACTTTGTTGTTAGAAAGATCCCTTTTTCGTTTACCCCTCTCACAATGATTCATTTTTAAATAACATGTTTTAATATTGAAGAAGATGGTTGTGTACCGATGATTAAGAGAATGGAACAGATATATTGTTTTTATTCGAAAAATAGGCTACTTAAATAGTTATTCGCGACTCTTAACTGATTATGGGTAGTAGTCATAGTCTCAGAATTCTCTCGACAAAGTTCAACGTATTCTTGTTTCATAATATTGTTGAAAACAAGTTACTCACTCAACCATCGGTCCCCTGGTCGACACCACTTCTCTTTGCATGGCAACCGGATGAGCACAAGTTTTCTTTATGGCGGGATACATGTAGGCGATCCTTTCCAAGGTCTCGTCGTCGCCACACCCGGTCGAGTTGTCGGTGTCAAACCACATCGTCCATTCAACCTTGCACTCTGCACGGAGAAGAATATAATATAGTCACGAACCAGACGACCAACTATATGGCCTGATTGCAACAGTCTTCGTTGACGATGTATAAAAACAAAGGCAATGTAGGAACAAACTAAAGCAAGACGATATCCTTATAGCCAAATTGAGTAAAATAAAGGAAAAACGGAAAATCTTGCCACGTATATCATACCATGCCTGAGAATTAAAAAATACGAGTGATCAGCCTAACTAATTACGTCAAAGTTTCAGGCACATACAAAATTCCGTTTAGTCAACGAAAAACATCTTTAACTGTCCTTGTATAACGCCAATATTAAGCCAAAATCACTTGTACCTATTGAAAGAAATAACATGCCAATGTAAAATATTACCGTCGGAAGGTGATTTATTTACATTCGCTTTTAGGCTTTTAAGGCCTCTATGTTTGCAAACAGGCAGACTGACACCAAATTAGTTCTGGCACTTACGTGACATGACCGACTCGTCTGGGAAGCTCCAGCTGTCCGGACAGTCGTCAGTGGTCATTTGATGTGCGCCGTTCTGGTAGGCAACAAACACTTTCTTCCACTCGTTCACGTAGAAATGCTTCCACTCGTTATAGCTCGCTTTCCACTTGGACAGCACGTTCATGCACGTCATTCCTTCCACTGGTAGAAAAAACAAAAACAATTGATGCATTATTATCGATATGAGGTTAGAATATTGAAAGAGTTTGTTTGGGCCAAAATGGTAAACGAAACAATTGGAATATAAAAACAGGCTTTTGTGACACCTGATTTCATATTTTTTATATGACTTATAGGTCCTATTCAATTTACAGAATGACTTGAGCCAAAGTTTATATTCCTAAATACCTAGAAAAGTCCCAGATCAAGTTTTTACCACCCCAAGTCATTATTCAGACATTTGCCATAGCTGCACTGCACGTCAAGCGCAAGCAAAGTCATCAGTATCAAAAATGTTATTAAACTTGTTATATTCAGAAATTTAATTTAAAAGTAACACCCTAAAATAAAACAAACACATTGCAAAGCTGTATAGAAAATTGAATTACCCGGTAATAACTATTTTGGAAGAAATTTTGGGATCTGCATTGGACGCATATATATAAAGGTAAAAACATTAAACAGCTCTTTCATGTTGAAAAAATTGGCACGTCATAATGCACAACATACTATAAAATCGAAAAAAAATGTAGCATTTTCTTTCAAAATTTTGCGTTTACTTTCGGGTAAAGTGCAAAAAAGTTGGGGGTCACGCACAGCAACGAAATAAACATAGAGCGAATGCAGACATAAGTGAATTGATCGCAGGCCTAAAAAAATGTTGGCTTCCGGGTTAATAGTAGTTGGACCACGCTGACTAGAACAGCGATTTTAACTGTCATCATCTGTTTGGAATAATAATTTAAATTTTAATTGGACTGGAATTGCTTTGCAACGAGCAAGCTATACACGGCACTCCAAGACCTGCACTGTTTCCATGTAGCAACATTTTTCTATACTTACTGAGCTTTACGCATGTCTTGCCGTCTGCCGCCAGGCCCTCTCCGAAGTCACACGAGCATTTGACGGTTCCATTCATTGTCTTGCACTTGCCGCCGCAACCTCCGTTATCGTACTTACACTCATCTGTGGGAATTAAACAAAAATTGCGTCAAACTGATAAGCAAAGTTCAGTCATAAGAGAACTGTGTACAATAGTCAAACCGTTGCAAATAAATCGTTTTTTGCCAAAATTAAGATTGTATTTTTAAAATGTGTGTTTTTCTTGCCTGTTGTGGAAATTCATACAATTGCAAGCAGATAGTTTTTAGTGGTATACCTCGATTACGAAGTATCCTAATTAATTTGTAATTATATAAAACTACAATATCTTGAAAGAAGTTTACTGTACTTTTTCAAACGTTACTAGTTTATGCATTTAATACCATGTTGATGCACCGTCAGGGGTATTGTTTATCTCAGCAATATTTCAAAACACCTCAGGAAAACTGCATGATAAGATGGTCATTATCCAAAGTTATAAAAATACACAGACACTAAACTGGATAAACCTTGGTCTATAGTGCCTAATTGACCTCTTTAATTACAACGAATAAACTTGATCTGCTTTTGACGACACAAACCCAGCAACGCACCGTGGTAGTGGCAGCCCCACTCTCCTTCCCGGTTGCCGCAGTACTGGTCAGTTCTGCAAGTGCTTGTCTCACAGTCCCACTCCGAGTTGCGACACTGGCACTTCGTGTGACACATTTCGTCGTACGAACAGAAACCGTGCTGCGGAAACGGAAAAAAGTTGATGACTTTGTATGGTATACCTTAAAGCAGTGGTTCTTAACCTTTTTTCAGCCGCGCCCCCCTTTGGTAATTTTCTCATGCCTTGCGCCCCCCTATGAAAATCTTATCACTAAGAAAACAGGAAAATAGTGAAGGGTGTTGTTGATCGCGCGAAGCGCGTAATTTTGAGTTTTATTTGGTCGAATTGGCTAAACTGCAACCGAAGAGGCGTTTCGCATTGGGCACACAACACATTGCGCGAGCTTGACACATTGATTTTATCTAGCTGATTTTGACGAACGTGTTGCAATGGCATTTACTCCACAGTTGTAAGAGTTGTATGATGTCGAGCGCAAATATTAAACATTGCGTTATCGTGTTTCAAAAGATGTAAAGACACAAAATACAACGGCAATATTGCAAAAACAATATAGTTTCGCGCAAAAAAAGTTCGACTCCCCCTGTTGCTATAGCCTGTTATCATATATAAAATATGGATGAAAAATAGTCCGAAAGGGCGATAGCTTTTATCGTTTATCTTTAAGTTAATTTAATTGGGCGGTGATACCGTGGATTTTGTAAAAAGGAATTAAAAGATTCAAAAAAAAAAAAAATTTTTGCAGTTTTAATGTTAAAGTTGGCAAAAAACAGAGTTTGTATGTAGGAATTATGCCTAACCCAAACGAAACCATTAAAATCACTGCAAAAAGGTAAAATATTGAAGTCGAGCTCGCGCCCCCCTTAGAATTTCTTGGCGCCCCCTAGAGGGGCGCGCCCCCCCGGTTAAGAACCGCTGCCTTAAAGCGTCAAAGTTAGTACACCCCGGCAAGAAATACTTGTGACAAAAAACAGATACAGGATAAATCACTTGTTAATATAAAATTTCACTAGTAATACCAGTGAAATATAACAGCAGAATACTCCAGCAAAGCTAGCAATTCAGGCCAGACACAATTAAGCGATCTTAAGATTTGAAGGATATATTTCGCCAACAAATGCATCGTTAGTAAATCTTATTCAAGTAGAATTTTAAAATATTTTAACTGGGTCTTACCTGAATTTTAAGATCTTTTAACTGTATCTGACCCAAAGTGATAACTTTGCTAGAGTATTCGGCTGTTACTGGTCAGGAATTAAGGTAAAAATTTATCTTGCAAGGGTTAAGGTGATTTCTATTTTTACATATTCAGTTCAACAGCAAATTATATTATACAAGTTTAGTATAGGCACAGTAGAAAAACGACCGTACGATAAAGGAGGTCGAACGATAAGTATGTGACTATGCCAAACAACAAATCTTGAGGAAAGGATTTTAAGATTACCGGATAGTAGAAACCTTCGTAGGTACATCCGCATTTCTCAGCTGGCACGCATTGTAAACCGCTCCAAACGTAACCGTCGTCGCACACGCAAGCTGTTTAAAATAATTTAACAATAAAATGCTGTTTGCTAATAAGCTGGCGCAGCGTGCCACGTTGCCCACAATGTTATAATGTATGCCGAGTATAAAAAAAGAGTACGAGGTTATTCATAGGAGTAAATATAACTTCTATATTTCGGTCCATAAGCAACGTTAAGCATTACTCACGAGACCCAGTTAATTGTCTTGTTCGTGGCTTCGTGCATACCACTTACTTTAGTCAGAAGAGAGACGGACCCAGATAAGCTAACGCCGCACCTCTGCATCTTATCACAGGATTGGTTTATCCAACAGCCCTATGCCCTACTTGCCATAAAATTGACGTCCGTCTGATTTTCTTATTTATATAAGAAGCCCTATACGTACTTTCTTGGTCGGGCATTGAGTTGAACTCCCTGATCGCAAGGCATTTTTTAGTATCCAAATCTGCACATATCGGTTGGCAGGCTTTTGCTTCTGGGTCGAAGTGAGAATTCGGGAAGCACGGAACAGCTGCAGTACAAAACACAACACAACGTTAAATGCAGTTATTCTGGGAATAAAGGTTCAGCTTGAGTCGTATATTTTCATATTCAAATTTAGATAGGTAGAATCTTTGCACATTTTTTTAGGGGATATTGATTGATAGTATGTGAAAAAATACAGAAGAACTGGTGACAACAAATTGTATATAAAAATATAAACAATTCAGCGAGAGGAATAGGTTATGTATTGAAACACTCTTTGTTTATACCAGTGGTGTTATAGTCGAGTTGAAACTAAGTGGGTACAATCGAAAGACGTTTAATGAGCCAAAAGTCGAAAGAAATTAGTCATTTCTAAAGCAGTAGTTTTAACATTTTTATTGTTCTAACCCTATAAGAAGAAGTTTGTGGATTAATATTACCCTATTTTTGTTTTAAAAAATGACCTGCCATGAATTAATGAACTGTAATGACTGATGTGAATTCAATTAAGCATCTCCACATTCAAAATTTTAGGAAATGGGAACTATATTAGAGGACAAGTGTAACACCTAGCATAGTTTACAAAAATACACCCCAAACTTATAATTCATACCACTTTTGGGTTATTGCCTTTTTGAACCACTGACACCGAGTAATAAATAACTACTGCACAATGCTGGTCAACATTGACACTCACTCTTCTCCAACAAGTCGTGGATAGAGCCTGGGTTGGGGCCGCCGTGCGTCATGCACTCGGTCATGTAACCGGCCACCATTGTCTCCAAACTGATGAGCAGATATTTGGCGCCGCACAGTTCCTTTTCGCAGGCCAGCTTCAACGCGCTGGGGTCGACTAGTTTCCTGCAGGTGGCGAAGAACGGCGAGTCGAGAAGCGCGCAAGCTCGGCTGCCCCTGATGTACCCGAGGAAGCGGTCTTTTTGGCAGCGGGTTTCGTTCAGGGGTAGTCCGCCTCGGCAGCTGCGAGAATACGAAGCGCGCAGGATTATTCGTTTGCGGCGTTCAGACGTCTTTAACGACATCGGTAAGCAATGCTTGCTGTAGGATCAGCAAAAAACGCAATTCCTACTGAACATTTTACACGCATACGTTTTGAAATTTTTGAAGGAGAATAAAGCTAGACATCACCTAATGTGGCGTTGAGGTGATTTCCTTATCTTTTTCGACATTGCCAGGTGCGATTTTTGGACTATTACGAAAAAATATTTCGATTATTCATAATTTGGACAATGACACGGAATTGGGAAAGAAGTGCTTCAAATAAGTGGCGAAAGTTATAAATTTGTAAGTGACTTCCTAAAGGCGTTATTCCCAATTTAAAAAGATACTTCTGACTCCAATGTTAGTATGACGGCCTGCTTTTTTATTACGCAACAATTATGTTATTACGAAAACATGGTGATTGTGGGTAATTATAACTAAAAAAGGTAATATAATCACCAGGAATTGTTTATTTTATTCATATAGGTAATACGAACTCTTTAAGTTCTTATCGAGGTTAAAACGTTCCTATCGAGGTTAACGCTAAAAAAACGTCAGAAAAACTATAGTTAGCACACAGCTAGCAAATTGATTATTTTTTGAGCAAGTAAGTTTAATACAATGGACCCAATGGCCATGTTTGAATGCCCCAGCATGTGATTAACACTGTTCATGGGTTATATATTTCTCTACAGGACAGGTTACACCTGGCGCCAGTTAAAAAGTAGATCCAATTGCTTTTTAATATAGAGTAGATCCGATTGCCTTTGCAAGGAAAACCAACACCGGCTGCGTTTCTCTACTAAAGCGTTTCTCTATACTTACCCTTCCGTGGACCTTGGGTGGAAGACGGCGTTTGCATGCACTTTGTGATCGTCCCACAATACCATTCCGTCCCACTCCTGCATTGCGTACGCGTTTGCGTCACCGAAGCTGTTGGCATCCCGCGTGATTCCCATTGATGTGTTCATGAAGAGGTCGTTTTCCTTAATCTTGTCATTGTTGCCGCATAAGCCTCCCACTTGGTTGTGTAGGGCTCCGCTCACCGAGATGACGATTCTACGATTGTGTTATAGTTTCTTCATTGCATGCTAAGCTTTGTTTGTAAACTAGTACAGGCGAACTAACGTTTGACTTTTAATCAAACAGTTTTTATGCATGGCGTAATATTCGTTTCTTATTTGGAATAATATTCGTTTTGTATTTGGAAATCAGTGACGGAATTTAAATAATTCAAGGATTATGTTATATCAGGCCTATCCATATTTTCATCGCGCAAAATGAGGACAAAAAGTCTAATGCAAATGGAGACATGATATCTCTTTTTGGATATTATACGCATATACAACAAAAAAACATGAAAAGGAAGCAAATTTATTTGGCAGCCTCATTTACCCTGAGAATTTGATGCTTTCTTTGAAAAAACTAAAACTGCTAAAAAAGAACTTTTGAACAATTGTAAGTGTCAGAGAACCATTTATTTTTATTTGAAAATAAAGAAATACCTTTTTTGAAAAAGCGTATGATATAGCCGTATGTTATGCTAACTTCAAATGGATAAATGCGAAGCACAATGAAAATAAACTTGTTTGTAGTGCGCTTAATTTATGCCACATTCTTTATTTAGGGTGCAGGCCGCAATATACTATATGTTATTCGGATTTGTGTAGCTCAAAGTTTCTCCTAGTATTGACCGAAATCACAAGGACGATTGTAGCCTACTCGTTGAACAAACCTACGAGAAGTTAACAGGCAAAAAACATCATTTATCTCACCCTCTATGGAAGTGCATCGCGACAACGAGTCCAAAGTCGAATTTGGCCACCGTTGAAGCTCCCAGGTATCGAACTACCAACCCCTCATATTCGCTGCCAGGAATAATGCGATGTCCGTTCACCTGCAATTTTGTCATGATTATAATGATTTACTCAAATAACTCTGTTGTATGAAGCATTTGAGTGAGGTTGTTGTAAACACGGCATCTTTCATTCCAGTTTACCACCCTTTTAATAACATGTAACTATGGGCCCTTTAAATAATGTGAGCTTTATCAGTAATATGACTTAAAAAGAAGTGACATACTGTATATTTCGCAAAGTAGTATAATACTGTATATTTGCAGCCGTTTGAAATAACAAATCGCACCATTGGTGTTTGCAACTCCGAAGTCATGGTCACGACCATGCTCTTAAATCTGTCGCCTTCAGCCATAACGCCGATCGTAACCATCATTCCAACATTGCCGCTCGGTAGCATGTAGCTTCTGTCCACCACAACGCTGAAGTACGGCCAGTCTTTGCCACCATGAGCGCTGTAAAGTTTGTTTCCAGTAACAAAAATTGCCATCCGCTAAAGGTTGTAACGTGCCCATGCGAGAATCGTCAAAACAAGCGCACTTTGGCGTTATTTCATCCATACCATAGTATAATTCTGTGCTGTCTATTCAGCATAAATTTTAAATTGTGAGGTATTCTTGTGAGGTAATTGTGAGGTAAAGCCGTAATTCAAATTTCAGGGGATAATTTCAAAGGATAGTAATTTATGCTTGACAACAATATCTAAAACAGTATAGACTTTCTTGTCTCAGTCAAAATCAGTCACTATATAGGTTCTAGTTTATAAAAGAGAAATATATTTCGCCAATCACGGCATCATCAGTCTCTTAATTCGAATGAAACAATATCTATTGCGGCTTTTGGGTGACTGCCTTTTTTACGTGGCCAAGATAGCAGTCGGGATTATTACAAAAATTGATTTTGGTTTTTACACTTTATACAGTACTTGCCCACGTAAGAATCGGCAAAACAATTGCACTTGATAATGTAAAATTTATCATGTACTGTTTACTTGACTGGTTCAAGCACTATTGAAAATCACGCATGAGTGTTCTACCTGGTGTTTTATAATTTATTAACCTTGTAGTGTTGTGGCATATTTTAGGACGTTTTTTTTATGCTGATTTTGTTCTACTGACGAAAGACAACCAAGCGTTGTTCTGTTTTAAGGCGTATTATAAAAAATCATTGGTTACTTTATACAAGTAGGCCCTACTGTAAAGATGAAAATGGCCACAAAAAACGCGCGACTTACTGGACGGCCGTATACGTGCACTCCCCGTCAAAGTTGTACTGCAGTTGGTCGAAAGTAGAAATGTAGGTACCGCCCCAAATAACACAGCTCGAAGTCTGCAAAGCAAACGTGTAGAATAATTTCATTTTTGTGATTGTGAGTTTCAACACTGAAAGGTCAGTATGAACTATTCACTTTCAAAAAGTTAAACTTCAAAGTTAAACTAATAACAGAATCGCTTTTAATGATATTGTACCAATTCCTAAAAGTTTAAGTATGAACTAAACTGACTACGTTTACCCTACATAGGTGGTTTTTAACAAGGGTGCCGTGGCACCCTTGGGTGTCATTTCTAATGCTCAAGGGTGCCGAGAGACATTTAAAAAAACTGATTTCAACTCTTACATTTTTTGTTTAAGATTAGATTAGAAAAATCCAATTATAACTTCCTACGTTGTGTAGAGTGGATGTGTGTTGTTCCAGTTCTGATATTGTGACATTCTAGTGAATTACCTACGGTAAAATCTTGTAGGGGTGCCGCAATTTGTTTAATATTTCTGAGGGGTGCCGTTAGCAATAAAAGGCTGAGAAACACTGTCCTACATATTGGTGTTCGTAAATGTACCCGCAATACTGTAAACGTTTACGACAATAGAGGCTTTTACATATGAATTATAATGCTCTTAGGTCAATCAATACTCGACATGTTTTTATTAACTTCTTCCAACAAAAACTTAATAACAAATAATGTCGATTTTTATTGTTGAGAATGATAGAAAAGTTTACCTGTTATCCAGGGGCCTTACTTTAATAAAAAAAGATGCGCATTCAGTCAGGACGCTTTTTGTCACATGTTTATGCATCGTGGTGATGGCTGGCATGCTTTATCTAGCAAGCGCCCAAGTTCACCAGACAGTGACGCAGAGTCCGACTAGCGTTTCGTGCCCTGCTTTGTCTTCGCGAATCACCCCCGAAAACTTGTATTTATAAGCGAATATACCAACCGGCTCGACGCATTGATACGTGCTTCCCACTAGCATGCATTCTTCCTCGCCTACGCATGAGACGTCCTCGCATTCCCAGGTGTTAGGTCCGACGCAAGCGCATCTTCTCGTACAATTTTTGTCCATCTGCACGACTCCTGCGCGAGATGGTTACGTCGTGTTTCATTCGAGTTTTTGCCAGACAAAGTTTTCGAAACGAGTGACACATTTCGCACGAAATACTTGTAATATCTCTAGGATTGACAAAATTAAATCGCACTTCTTTTTAATATAGAATAACATTAGGTTTACCAAACGTCCCAATTTCCAAAAAAAATATGGCAACGTTATTTTTAAAAGATATTGTAAGTGTTTTATATTAGATGCAACCCTTCATCATTAACAAATCGATTTTAACAAATCTAAAAAGGTATTTTGACTAGGTTTAAACGTGCATTCTATTGCAGGAAGCATAGAACCGGAAAAGCCAAAAAGTAAGAAGGTTTAGCCATTAATAAGGTGGACTTAACCTTTTTAGTGTCACCAATTGGATTTTGATGGGTTTTAATTAACACTTTGCAAAAAGATTGTGGGCTGCGAACAGTTCATGAATAAACGTCAACAGAATGGCCTGACAGTTTACATTGAAATGAACACAAAAAAATCGAAGAGAGTAAACGCTGATACGAATATTCGGACTTTAAAGATACCGTCTAATCGCACTGTTTCCCCTTTATATTAACTTTCCCTTTATATTAGTTGAGTTGTCCCTCTATATTAATTGTCAAATTCCGCTTTTGAATCTAACTATACCGACAGTGCAACAACAACCGCAGAAAAATGGTCCAGTTTATAGTGTCCGAATGATATCGGCGGTTTGGTCCGGAAATCAAAACCTTATCACGTTAGGTCAAAGTTTGTCAAAATTTTTTCAATTTAAAATCAAATAATTAAAAAAAAAATTATTAAAAAAAACAATAGCCAGCTTTTTGAAATTGATCGTTCATTTTTTTTAATTTATTGTTCAATTTTATGCAAAAAAATAAGTTTTTTTTAATTTATATTTAAAGTCATTTCAACCGTATTATATCTTCGTTAGAGCAATATACGGTATAAAAAACGTGTTAATAACGACGCCTAGGTTATTTAAATCAATGTATTTCTAACAGGTCAAAATTTTATGTTGCACTGAATATGTGAAAAATAGAAATCACCTTGACCCTTGCAAGATAAATGTCGACCTTAATTCCTGATCAGTAACAGCAAAATAATCTACCAAAGCTAGCAATTCAGGTCAGACACATTAACCAGATCTTAAAAGATATATATATATATATATTTCGCCAACTAAGGCATCGTCAGTATATCTTAATTCGAATGAATCAGTCTAATTAAGATATACTGACGATGCCTTAGTTGGCGAAATATACATATATTTTTTAAGATCTGGTTAATGTGTCTGACCTGAATTGCTAGCTTTGCTAGATTATTTTGCTGTTCAGGTCAAAATTTTGTCAGAATAAATTGTTTTTAGGTCAAGGTTTGTCAAAAATTTATTTCTCGGGTCAAAAAATAATCGCCCTACTTATTACTAAGAGAAGGCAAATTTACCCTGCTCGACTGGGAGCTGACCCTCTGGGTAGCACATGCATTCGTCCTCGCGAACACAATCTCCGTTTTCCCACAAGTAGCCGAATTCACAAATACAGCGATCAGCAAGACCCGTTAACGGGCATCTGCAAAGAACAGGTAATGTCTTCGACAAGGCTGAAAAAAAAACGTGACTAAAGCCGCATTCCAACGTATAGTTTCTGAATATCTTATGTGTTCAATTCTATTCTAATTTGAACAAAAAGGCAACACCATGTTTAGTCTCTCAATCGGAACGAAGAATTTGAATTAATAATCTTATATGTCAAAAAGACCTAAAGGTCAATTTTAAAGTTTAAAAGCATTAAAATAACTATACTACCACAGGATATATGCTATTCACATTAATAAAAGAAGATTTATCCTAAATTTATGTTGAACTAATTAAATGGTCTTAATTGAAAAAAGTAGATCCTCTAAGTTTAGTGTCGATTTAATTTAAAAAATCTAAAATAAATCTAGTTGTCCAAGTCTGCGGACGTGTCAGAACAGTTTTGTTTTTATTTTAACACATTTTCCGTATATAGTTACAACTTTGCTAAAACGTTTTTTGCGTGTTATTGTGTAGTATAAGTTCAAGTGTTACAAAACTACCAAACGGAGTTTTCATTTGATAGACAGCTTTTCTTTTTATGTTAGGAAGCTTCTCCATTAGTATATAGTCAACAAAAGATCGTACACATTGCCATCCTTGTCAGAAAAGCGAAGTTAAAGCTATATACATATACAGTGCTAAAATTTCTTACGATTCTGATCTAGTCGGGTTCTGGCAAGTGTTTGGGCACTCCGATTGGCACGTCTCGAAAGACGAATGTTCCGAGCATGGTGGCTGGGTGATATTGGTATATTCAACCCAGTTGCACAGCACCACATCTTTATCCCTGCAAGCATCCACCAAGGATTCAAGGAGCTGTTGAAAATAGTCCTCCTTACAATCTTTCGAATGTCAATTATATTTAACACATTTTTTAATAAATTAACCAAAGCAAAAGGCTTCCTGTCTTCCCAATTAGGGGTTCAATTCTAACAAAGGCTTCCTATTTGCCTACTATGTCTTAAAAAAAAATTGCTTGATGTGCACTATGCAGTTATAGCGACGTTTTATAGTTCGTGGAGAAATATTTTGCTGATCGTTTCAAACAAACTGTTAACCCATGTGTCGATTTTATTTTATTTTGGCATTAAAGAGGAAGCTTGATTTTACACAATTTTTAGGGAAATACGTCGAGTATCTTTTCTCACATCATTTTGACCTTCTAAAATGTTAATAAACCCCATTTGTTAATACAGTAAGTACATCGTTACCCCTGGTAAGATCAAGGTTCGAATTTTCCTTTATAAAACTGTGGACTGCAATTATTAAGTGGACAATAAAGACTATATAGAGGACCTAGTGTTTTGCATGTAAATAAAGCAAAATGTGAACAACTAAACAACTGGGTGCAACATTTTTCGATTTAACGGTCAAACATAGCACCTCATATATTTGCCAAAGCAAACCATTAATTATGTCGAATTTCTTGTTTGGGGATTGTAGCTTACCAAGTTGCGCGTCATCAATCGGCCCATCTGACAGGCGTCAAACAAGCAATCCTTGAACGCTTGCCTAATCTCGTCTTCTATGTTACACTTGGCAAACAATGGGTTGGTTATGTTAAAGATGCCACAGTTCTCTTCCGTGTACCTGAGAAAATAAATATTTGTAATTTCATATACAGCTTGACCTTACGTTGTCTCCTACAATTGCGTTTAAGCATAAATCGTGCGAATTGCTAAAATTGGTTATCGTGGCAGTGCTGGAAAGAGTAGGCCTTAATAAACCAAATCAAATCGGTAAAAATAATAAAGAAGGGATGACTTTTCCCAATTTCTCACTTAATTCTAATTTTCTGTCGGGCAATGTGAACTCCCTTACAAGATGAAATGAATATATTGTTAATAAGCTATTTCAACGAGCCATTACCATGGAAGTTTATCGGCCTCCGAACATTCGATGGGGGTCGGGGGTACCGGGCTGTCACATGCGCCGTACTGATGACTCTGGCCGAAAATATTGACGTCGGTCGTCACTGTGCCGTTAGACATCTGGAAGTCATCGGTGGGGTCGCCGTTGTAGTTTCCGCACAGACCAGAAACCTGGACGGAAGATGTTATCTTAAAAGCAATACCCTTAAACAGTTTTTCGGCTCTCTTAACTCGCCAAGCAAACACGTCACAATAGATTTACGTTTTGGACTAATCAAGCGCCAACTTTTATTAAACATTTTTCACTGACGAAGCAGACAGATTTTGGTTCCATAGATTGAGTGTGATCGAAGTTTGAACAGCATTCAATATTGATTTATGTGGGTAACTACGATATCGTTTGACGATCACAAAGTGGTTTTATTTGAGATAAAGAGGCTGCATAACGATACAGGAAAGATGCTTTGAATACATGCTGTATTCAATTGAAGAGTTTCTAGAATAAGACAAAAAACTAATAAAAATGACTTACATGCCGGGCAAATGTTCCTGGTACTGTCACCACAAGGGTTCTGCTTTGGAAAGATATTTTAAAGCCGTCGAAGTAGAGTATCGCTCTGTTGTTGATTGTTTCGATGCTGAAAATGTCCTTTAATGTCCACGATCTGGTCACGAACCGGTCGTTGGGTGCAAACCAGTCGACAAGCTAAGAAAATATCCTGTCAGGAACTGCGCATATTTTGGACTGTATTACCGTACACTGGATGCCAAATTATATCATAACAAGGTTTTGACTGAATTTACTTGTTTCTTGTCACAGTTATTCCGCCAGGTGCGACATTGGAACTGTGTTCTAAGAATTGTATTTATATCGCTATTAAACTATATACAGCACAATTTTTATATATATAAACTGTGTTGTATATAGTTTATTAGAGTTGTAACGACGTGCTTATACTTCAACAACAGCCAATAACATACAGCCCGTTTATACAAGCACTGTTTCGAAGTTAAGTAGACTAATGTGGCTATATTTTGGAAATAGCGGACTTGCAAATTTGGTGTGGTTAACGTCAATTAATTTTTTAAATTATTCAAAACATAGGTTTGGTGTTATGCTCAGGTCACACGAGCTCACAGGACTACGTATCGGTTTGGAATTAAAAAAATCCACTAAATGTATTTGTTTTACTTTACAGATGTATATACATCAAACAGCGATGAACTTAATGAACAGTCGAACAACGCTATTTAACAGTTTATAAAAAAGCTAACTATAAACCGTACCGTGAAAGACCCGTGGTTGTCAGGTGTGGTATCCAAAATCCACTTCATTTCGCGACCGTCAATGTCTAAGGTCACAAAAACGGTCTTGAGCCACGATACATGGTTACGGCCGAACAAGTTCTCGTTTTCGGTGACGATCAGCACTCTACGATTGGTGTGCGGAATCGTAGCGTTAAGGAAGACGTACTTGCAGTTGCCCTGGAAGTCGTAGTAGCCACCGTCCAGGGTCATGTAATGCGGGTCGCCGCTGGCCGTGCACTGGGCCGATTCTAACGTTAAAACAAGAAGTGGCGTAAATGCTGCCTTATGAAAATAGCTATGGATTCGAATATGGATAAAGTCTAGCACAAAAACGACGCGCGCAAGGGGTTATAAGGAAGAAAGAGTAATTTATTTGGTTTGTAATGCACACTTTGACTTTGTTTTGTTTTAATACCGCTGGCGTTTCATTTGTAGGCCTACTTGTTCAAAACACGATGTTTAAGGTAATAGCGTTTTTTTTACTCTCAATTGCTAATGTATTTATCGAAAACGTAAAACCGCTTTTCGTGTATACGGATAACAAATAAGCGCCTACAGTATATTTCGCACATAGTTTAGCTTGAAAGGAATGAAGCGTGGAAAGTTTTACAGATCGTTGGTTAGAGACCGAAACGTCCTCTCCATACTAATATAACGCCACAAACAAGGCGCAGTGTTTTAAATTTTTGACTTGAAAAAAACTTTAGCTTTTGAAGCTTGAATAAGCCAAAATGGTCGACATAATCTTGATTAAGACTTTTCGATACGAGAGTGTATTTTATCTTCAGTTAATGTGGCACCCGAAGGTGCTAATTACTGCCCCGACAAGCTACATTACAGATCCGTGCATAGTAGTGTACTTATTTTAATAAAAAATAAAAAAATGGTATTGCCAAATGCATCAGTTCGAATTGCCTCGTTCTCGTCGAGCTTACCACTGGCGACGCATTGGTACTGCTTCGTGGCAGGTGACACTTTGCAAACCTCCCCCGCGGCACAGCTGGTTGGCTCACAGGTCAACCTGTTGTTAGCACACGTGCATGTCGACGTGCATCCGATCGTTTTGAAAGTTGCTCTATTCTAAAATACAGTAAGTTGTATTAAAAATCAAAGTTTACTTGACTGTAGCACGACGATCAATTTTGGCGTGGCGCTTTACCGAACCTGGTAAACCTGAAATCAAGTTAGAACAGGCCGCACCAAACTCCGAACTTATGAGAAGAGGCCAGTCTCAATAGCTTATCTTTAGTTGCTTAATGATTTGCCTGACAACGTTGCCAGTAGAATATCAGTAATAACAACCGGTTATTAGCATACATCACTTGAAGTTAAACAAGAAAGTGGGCAAAAGTTTGTTAATATACCTTGTAGTAACGCCCGTCGGACAAGCAACCGCAGTCTTCGCGACGAACGCATTCTGTTCCTGACAGTACGTAGCCATCGTTACACTGACAACCTAAAGGGCAACAAAATTATGTTACCATCCGAACTAAATAAATTTTAAACATTTGGTGATACTCATTTTCGAGGCAAAGAGTAATAAAGCGTTTGTCACAAAAGATGGTCATCTAATGTTTACCATTGTTTACTTATAAACAGAGGCCGGGTTATGCTGTAAGCCTTGTAAGGCTAACCAGGAAATGTGACAACATCTGATTTTCTTGGAGGAGACAAGCTTCAATATGAACGAAAAAGTAAAAAAAATAACATTCTTTAAAATTGACATTTATAAAGGAGAGAAGACACGACCTTTCAGTTCATTTTAAACGTTTCTTCTTTCTTTTTTTGTGTTTATGGCTCTAACGATGGCCTGAGTTTATGTCAAAACGTTTGTAGACAGCACAATTAGTCGATTTTATCGAATGTTATGACTTTGTTATTTTTATTAAAATCACGAAGGAAACCCACGTATTATGTTTGAAAACTACAAATTACTAATTAAAAGGTGCACAGCCCATCTAAAATAGCTTATCGACTCCCCGAAGCGCTGATTTGTTCAATACGTATGTGGTGTAAAACTAACACAAATAGGTATAATGTATGTTGTTCCTCAGTCATATTACCAGCAGCAAAGTTGCATCCATACCTGATACAGCGAGAGCGATACAGCGTTTGGCAGCTGTCGGATCCCGGCAAGTGTTGGGACAGGCGCTTCCCGCATGCTCGTAATGCTGGTTGGGTCCGCAAGTTTTGGCTAAAATAACAAATAACCAGTTAATTGGTAGAAAGGATTGCGTTGGTCATTTCTGTTTAGTTAACGCAATGATGAACTGGTGTGGATCCAGGGGGCTGGGCATCATGCTATGCTCACGCCAAACTATATTTTTACCAACTTTTCTTATGTTAAAACAGCAATTTCATTATAAATACTGTACGAGTTTGTTTTATCTGCCTAATGCCTCGCACATATTCTTTCAAATTGAAAGCACGGTCCCATTTAAACCAAATAAACGCCTTTGATTGCACTTAGGTGCGGTTTAACTGGATTAAGCTGCATTTCCGCACGAGTTTGCTCTTACGTATATCGGCTACTTCTCTCCAGTTGCACACTTCGACTCTTGCCTTTAGGCACGACTCGGCGTAATCTTCCAATGCCTGTCCGAGCGCCAGTTTGTCACCTTCGGTAATGCACATGTCGAAAAGGCAATTCTGCAAAAGAATAACCCTACGTTATTAAAAATTTGGAGTTTCCTGCTCAATAAGTAATATATATTAGTCTAATCAATATATCATCAAATTAGGATAATTTTTCAAAGTTTCTCGCTTTTTCATTGCATGGCCATAAACTTGGATTAGGGATAGCCGATGCTATGTGTTTTACTTCGCTACGAGATACTTGAGGTTAAAACTAACGCGGTTTAAATCAGTGTTGTAAACAAGACATTTTGAAATGACCTGAGTCCAAGTCAAGTCTTTAAAAAAAGTCCCCAGTTGCCCGAGTCAAACTCCAGCTAAGTCATTATTAGAGCAAGTCTACTCCAAGTAAAATCTCTCATATAGCAATCTATCGTTTTACGTGCAAAAGTGAGATAAATAGCTCAGTTTTATAGTAAACTGTTAAATGAAAACACCCAATGTTTGACTCAATGACTTAAGTCCAAGTCAAGTCATTTTTACCAAAACCACTTAAGTTAAGTCAAGCCATTTGAAAACAGTGACTTAAGTGTACTTAAGTACCTCCACCATCTGGGTCAACACGTTGATGTCCTGCGAAGGTCTGTCATACAAGACTGCATATGCACCTAAGTCAAGTCTTTAACTTAAGTCATCGCAACACTGGTTTAAGTCAATACTAAATGAAGCCCAAGGTTACAGTTTCAGTCACCAGCCACTTCCATTTTTTAGGCCTTCTTATCATTTTTGTCTGTATTTGTTTACACCTAATACGTTTGTCGCGCTCAGGCATTCGGCAGGTTGTTAGCAAGGATCTGATATTTATGAGGCAACACTACACCACTTGGCATCGGGTTATCAGCTCCGACCCAATGTAGTTTTTCCTTCTTGTGTATGCACGATTTGACCCACCTTTATAATGCCTTCTGTTGGAACTATCGCCCTGCATGCGGCAAAGCACTCGCTGTCGACCAGCGAGCACATCTTGTTATATGAGTCTGCGTTCAGACAGGGTCCAGGCTTGTCGCCAAGATCGCCGTCTCGGCATCTGCGTGAAACGGAATTAGGGATGAAAACAAGGCGTTTTAAACTTCAGGATTCTATGGTCTGACTATACAGGCTTATTAAACGACGATAAAGACGACATGGGGCATTTGAACAGCGTTTTACATTGAAAGTCCCACGATTTTTTCTAATATGTTTTGTCCAAGTTTTAGTAGTCTTGTATTTTTAAAATATTATTTTCCTATGTTTACCATGATAAAACACAACGACATAATTCAAACTCGGCCATGTGTTCTAAATGAAATTATTTGTTCAACGCTTCCCGTTTGTATTACAACATATCTTACAGCGTTCTATGAACACTTCTTTCGTATAAATACTCGGCAATACCAAAAAGTTATTAGTTTCAAATAAGTTTATTTTTTAATAGAGCACATTATGCTTTAATTTAAAGTCTTATAGGCTATGGTCTACGTACCCCGAGGCGACTCCTCCGACCTTGTGGCTGTTACCGAAATCTATTTCATCAACCAGAACGCTCGAGTTTGTCGCAAGAGCGAATTCGTCTTCAGTCTCGCCGTTCATGTTACCGCACAGTCCTATAATGGAATATTAGCTGTGCTTTAGAATTATATCAGGGTACCTGTGGACCGGTATTTTGCTAACATTTAAATAAAACCCAGTAGTCAAGGATTCGATTAACATTTTTGTTAATGGGAGTTACCGAAGGCAATTTAGTTGCCTTTTAATTAGTGAAAAACTCCGGCTTGTTATGTTTGTGTTTGCATTTGAACTTAACATCATGTTGTCTTTGATTTTGGAAGTTAAAAAGATGTGGTAATATGCTTTGGGTAATAACAAAGCCTAATCTGGCGACTATAGATATTAAACACTTCGGCTACGGAACTATATGTATAAAGTTCTTTATGGCTCTTTACAATATGCGCTAATCATATTTGCAGCTGTCATTTATTTCCTGCTACGTTTAGAATATAAATAGGTATAGGGGTCCAACATTGCGTTTATTCTTCCAATTAATACGACACCGCTGCATTCTGCCTTTATTGCTTCACCATCTACCGAACTGGCCACTAACCTGTCACTTGGTTTGAGTAAGCGCCCGACAGTGTGATGAAGAAGTTTGCATTGCCATTGTAGGTTATCTCCAAACCAAACCCGGTGCTCAGGACTACGTTGTTACCCGTCAGTTGGGCTCTGATGCCGCTGGGAGTAGAGATGGGCAGTTCGGTACTGATGCTGTTCAACTGTACCGGAAGTAAATGGATAAAGTGAATAAAACCTCGACGTTGAATTAAATGTATGACAGCAGCTGAAATAGTTTGCAGTAGGTTTCCTGGGCAATCTAAGGCCGATTTATGTTTGCCTGGATTGCAATTGGATTGGTACATATTTTGTGTTCCAGATTCGCCCCGCGCGCTAATGATTTATGTATTAAAGCTTTAAAGAAAAAAAAATTAAACTACTTTTCAAAGTCGAGATAAGATACTGTCTAAAAAATTGGGAAGAAAAGTGAGCCACGAAGGCTCGAAAGAATTATAGGTTTTGTAGAGAAAGTAAATCGCGTTTCTTACGGTCATCTTGCGCTGCTTAAAAAATCCAAACGTGTCGTTGTGGATCCGGACAAAGGCCCGCTTGAACCAAGAGACCCGCTTGTTCCCGCCGCGATTTTCATTTTCCATCTGCAAAAAGCAAAATATACGTGACGTTGCGGTGAAATCCAGATGGTTGTCGACGTGTGGGATACCGCTTGGTCTCGTCATTTCACGCGCTTTTACAACAATGATCTGTAAAAAGGATCATTTCTTTCTCTTGGAGGATGAGTTGGGAAATCGCCGAAAAAAAATGAGTTAAGTACATTGAGGCACAACATTGTGGTTGGTCACAGAAATACTATACTGTCCTGTAGTGGTGGTTTTATATTTTCGAACAAAGGCGTGCCACAGCCTATTTGTTATATTTCCGCCCAATAGCCCAACATTTTGTGTCTTTAATCTAACATGAAATGCAAACGTAATAGAGTATGGGTTCGCTGTAAAATCCCAACATTTCCAGTTTGTAAATAAAACGCGAAACGCAAACGAACAACGGGGCAAAATTAGGGTGTATCTTTATAGAATCCAAGACCATCGGCGGCAAGTTTTGGCAAGTCGATCACTCGTCCGCTGACGCGTATATTAACAAGTAAAACTCATAGTTAAAAACATGGGTAAAAATGGATGAGACTTTTGTGGGCATTTTTTCACTGGGCATTTTTCCCTTTCATCACTTATTTGCGTCGCCAACTCGTTGTCCCAGTCGTGCTGGCTGCGAGTCAAAAGTGCTTTTCATTACGTTTTCTATACCTTTTTTTAGTTTATTGTCATGTTTCAATATTTTATTGTTACTTTTATTGGTTTGTTGATGGCTGCGCTCCGGTTTTATTTATTCATTTGTTCTCTTAAAGGAACTGACGATGCCACTTGGCGAAATATATTTTCCTTCTAAACAAAACGTCCAATCCTGTTTTTACTCATGTTTTGAACTATGAGTGTTACTTGTTAATATACAACAGAGCAACTTACGTAGACGGCGAATGGCTCTAGGGTTCCTTGCGTTTCGTTGAAGGTGGTTTCCACCATCCTGTACAAGCAAGTGCCCTGGAAGTCGAAGCTCTTTCCGTCAAAAGAAAGGTAATGCGGGTCGCCTGTGGCTTGGCAAGTCTGAGGGTCTGCGGTAAAGAGCTTAAATTAAACGAAGTCGCGCAATTTATGGGCTGTTGCCATACGCACTTTATAAAATTTCTACTCGTTTAGTCGAGATGTGTAAAACTATAAATATACAGCTTGATTAACAAAATCCACCAAAATGCTATATATGAGAAAGCGTTCTGAAGAGTATGTTGGTCAACTGTCCAGCATTAATGATAGAGACGGATCCTTAATTACAGGCTTAATTTAGTTTTTTGAGCTGAAACAGCAGTATTTACATGTAAAAATGCTCCTTTTACATGTAAAATGCTTAATGCACTGTGAAATAAACAAACTGTGTATATCAAAGAATTTAAATAGATTGTGAATTTTTTTTTTATTTCACTTTTTAATGTATTAGTGGCAAAACGTCGTGGTTGATTACGAGATACAAGTAAAAGTTCGGGTAAATATTTTGTATCAGCTTCGCACATACCATCTATTACCCCCCACCCCCATGAGTACTTTTCACCTGCTAGTTTTTCCTCTCGATTACCTCTTATGCGCTAAGCGCCATACAACTTTAATCAGGTAAAGCAAACAACTCACCGACTTGTCTGCAACGCAAATCGCTTTCGACTGTCCACCTTCCGCTTGCTTGACAGATGGTTTGTGTTGGACCGTTCACAGCGTAATTGGCCCCGCACTTGAGAGTACAGATCGACCCCATGTTGTTGACGTCTGTGCATACGATGTTGCTTCCCGGCGCGGACTTAAGCACTGGGCACTGATAATGTGAAAGAATGCATTCAAATGGGCAACAGAGGATAATATTATACGAGAGTTGTCGTCAAAGAGAGGATTTAATAAATCTTGCAGCAGGTCGTCTTAAATAAAGCATTTTTTTAAGTTGGTTGGATAGTTATACCATTATCGTTTTGCAAACTTCTCTTGCTACCCTAGTCGCGCGAAATCTTTTGCATTAAATTGCTCAGTAGAGTACCTTTGTCCTTGTGTCTTTGACAAGAACGTTAAAACTGGTGAATAAGAACTCAGACGCTCCCGTTGGTGAGGCAGTGAATGTAACTCTGCTTAGGGTTCCAGCGATTGCGTCGCTTGGTACGTTTATGGAAATGACCACACTCGTTTGGCCGGATACCAAGTTTGCACTAAAAAAAATTGGTAAAACAAAACAAATATGTATAGGAAAATATAGGAAAACAAAACTATAGGATTACAAAACAAATACGCTTACACTTCGCCAGTGAAGGTGGTCAGTATCTCTAGTCAAACAGCTTGGCAAAAAATACCGGAAACAATTGTAATTAATTTTTTTAGCAAAATTCCTTAAACCAAACAACAAAAATTAAACATTTAAGTTTACTAATTAGCTTTTTACAGAATCGATAAATGTTAGGGTCAATATATAGTTAATATTGTCTGACTTATACGACTCTGGCCTTCATTACCAGAACCGTTAAGGCGGTAGATTGGCACAAAGCATACTAGTTTTTACCTAAGCCTATTGGCAATTTGACACATTTTCCCTTCAACTTACGGTGATGACACACTTGTAAAAGCACTGGGATCCGACGTCAAGAGATTAAATTGCGTGTAGTCAGCACTTCGAATGAATGTCTCCACCTGTATAAATAATAACAACATGATGACAGTTTTGGTGTTTAAAATTGTTTATAAAAGCCCACGGCGCCAAATAATTCCGACCAAAGTAGGATGAACAAGTATTCTGTTAAACCTTTGTTCTTATCTTTTTTAAGATGGATACTAATTTGCTATTTAAAGGGCAAAATGTTATTTTCTGGCATTTAAAAATAATTAAAGCATTCAAACGAAGAATAAATACAATTGTGCTATAAATTTTGTAAAATCAATTTATTTTTTTTCAAACTTATTTCAATACTAATTTAACTTATCGACATTCCAGTCAATCGCCCACTGTGCTATGCAGGTTCGACGGATATTTTCGACTGGTCACAAATCATACACATACGGCTTTCAGTATAGTAAATGTTTCATGGATTAACATGTTTGTTAGTTGAATTAATTCTCGGCTTACCGATGTGACTCTTCCAGCTTCCACAGTGATGTCATCGATTGGGTCAATCGACATGTTTGCCACTATAGGCGACACGGCGCAAGGGTCCACCCGAACAAACTTGACACCGTTTTTGTATCCAGTGAATTTCTAAAGGTTAGAAAAACAGAACACTTTTTTATGAAACGGTAAAGAAGAAAGGGAAGGCCCTCCTGTTTCAACATCGCTTTGTGCCAATCACTTTCAGAAGGCGTGCATGTGAACCAGTGTTGTAATGACTTAAGTTAGAAATATAAAATCAACAGTGTGACCGAAGAAATACGGTTGTGTCTATTGCGCCTGGTTTATCAGGTTTTTGTACTCATTTATTTCCTTTGCTATCATGCAAAAAAATAGACGAATTCCACAAAGCGTGTAGTAGTACGATCGCCTGATAAAAGCAACCACTTTCTAAAGGTTTTATTCAGTTTTCAATATCACATGTAATTGGAACTCCGTCCATGTTTATTTGGCACTAATTCATTGAGTCGCTTTATTGAAAAGACTTCCGTTGCTCCCACAAGTCGTTACCATGGACCTTTTGCCAAACGCAAGAAATTTAAGCGAGGAATGTGGGTGCTAGGAACGTGGAACGTCGAATTCTTTCGGACGGAGGAAAAGCGGGAACGCCCATCGTCTTTTAGTCGCCCACGCAAATACCGCGACGGTGCGACACATTTTACCCTTTCGGCAAGGTTAAAGTTGCGACACGCTACGAAACACACCCTTTTCAATCATCGTTGAAAGTCTGTCCGACAGTTTTCTGGACCCCTATACGAAAGCCGCGATTCAACTTCGGAAGTCATTTAAAATTGGGAGTTATGATTTGCATGAAGATAAAGGATAAGGTAAAACACAGAAGTCTGTTTCCTGAATCTATAAGGCGAACGCGTACCGCGCTGTGCAGCAATATTACACATTTTCTATACTTATGATTGGCTTTCATTGCCATACAGGTCCCACCACATCTCCTCATTTACTCGATTCAACTGACACCAAAAATAAAGATTGCATTGTTGCTAGATGGGCCGCGAAGAGCATTCACGCAACAAAGCTCGTGTGCTGCAAATTCTCAAAAAGTCTTTGACGCGTTGCCATAGCATCTTTACAACTAATTTCTCGACACGCGTGGACAATACGCCCGAACCCACGCATTTGCGCCTGTTTGCAAATGAAAGAGCGGGAAATGTTTTTGCCACCGCGGTGGTGACACTCCCTTTTTCGCCCTACTCGTTTTTAAGTTGTTTTTGACAAAGTCCCTTTGTCCATTTTCCCGTGGTGATGAAATTAGACTGACTTGGCAAATAAGGCTCGGCACGGTAATATGTGAACAATATTTTTACGCGTAAGCATTTAACAAAGCCACTTTAAGTGCCTTCGAAAATTCCCTACTTTAGCTTGAAAAACAAGATTGGGACTTTCCTTAGTAAGGTTTTCACATGATTTAAACATTTTAACCTCTTTTGGCTATAACCAGTTAATTATTCGTCGGGCGTAATTATAAAATTAGACAATAGGGTTTTGGATCAACACCCACGCTGTCTACAAATAAGGCTATAAATCAGGGGTTCTCAAACCAGAGTTTGCGTACCCCTAAAGGCATGGAAAAATACTTTTCGGGGGTAGGCGAGGAGATAGTAGTGATTTTTCGCCACATCGACTGCAAAAATCGTTGCTATAACGTTTATGTGACTAACGAGAAAAACGTTTAAGCTTACCAAGTGCATCGTTTGAAACTACAAACCTTCACATCTTCATGAATTGCCACAAAACATCGACAAAGCACTATTGTTGGAATACATATGTGAGAAGCAAGCTTTTAAATATTTCCACCATCATAATGTTTGCATGACATGGTTTGTCTGTTTCGTGCCAAATGAGATTTTGCACTACTTTGTGACGGTACTCATCACAACATACCGTAACTGTTTTAAATATCAGTTCATCGACGCCCGCCAATTGTTTAAGCCAGGGTTCTTTAGAAAGAGTCGGCACATATTACGCTATTAGGCCGACATTTACTTTAGCTGAAGTTTATACTTTTATAGCAGAGAAACTACAGCTATGGCTTCCAAGCGAAAACTACACTTGTTTTGTGTTTTCAATATAATGTTTTTAGGGGTAGGTCATACAGATAAATCCAAAGGTTGGGCAGTTGAAAAAAGTTTGAGAACCCCGCGGCTACAAAAAAAATGTTTATGGATCGACACTCACGCTGTCTGCAAATGAGGCCAAACTTTTCACAAATTCTACTAGAAACTACAAAAATTGGTAAGCACTAAGCATTACTGCACTTTTAGCTCACAGCAGGGAAATATTTGCATTAGGCCAAGAGGGCTTTTTGCTAGCCCGCTGCAACGTAAGAAACCTTGAATCGAGGTCAAAAACCTTGAAAAGTTGAAAATGCACAACACGCTTTTCTTTGATGCATGGTGCCGCATATTTGCGGAGTCTCGGTAGACTGAGAAGAGATGCTTCGAAGGTTTTTCTGGGTTTAACTTGAGGTGCGCGTAAAACTTTCTTTGGTATTCAGCTCAGTCGCGTTGTTGCATATCGATTGACCATGCAATCGTTTCAAAAGTGTATTATCAGGTTTAGCAGGGGCTTCGAACCTTAGTGACTGGACAGGTCAATAAAAAGGGCCGAATTCATGTGTTTAATTGTTCATACGTGCGATCGCCAAAATCTATTGGAGGCACCAACTTGTCTTTACAATAAAACATTTTTCTTTTATTTGCGTGATTCGTAATTTCGGAAATATTTCGATTTGGGCCGTCGAATTGCATGCAATGCCAAAATTAATTTGTTCGCAGTTATTTTTAGGGATGTCATATGTCTATTATGACGTAGAATCGGAACCAATACTGCTAAGTGTTTGTACCGATACTCATCCGATTACAAATAAATAAATCAGTTTGAGCGGTGATTTTCAAAATAAAATTTCTAATTTTAGGGCTCCCTAATTAGGTATTGGGCATCGATTTTCCTTTCAAATAAAATCATTTTTTTCACTTTTATTTGTGAGCTTTCGTAAACCTTAACAACGCATTCGAATGACTTCATCAACTAGATCGCTTTGGATTTGTGTACAAAAACGACAACAGTTGCAAATAAAATCACCCCCAAGTTCATCAAAACCCTTTATTCCGTTCTGCTTTGCTATAAGTGAAAGCTTCCATCTCGATTAACTTACGATAAAGAATGGCTTGTTCGGCACAGTGATAGTGCTCGTAGTGTAACTTCGCTGACCGCAATGCAAGGGCAGTTCCTGCCTGACCAGCATGGCTCCAGCCTCGTCCTGGAATTCGACAGTATCCAGGCTCGTCCCAAGCTCAAGGGGACCAAAGATGTCGGCGATGATCGTCACTTCGCTTCCTTCAAAACGAACAAAAAAAATTAAATCAAAATTGCGAGTGGAATTTGGTCCTCGGTATTGCTTTCAAAATGGTTTGACAAAATTTTACAATTGTGGCGTTCAGTTTGAATGAAAAAAAAAACAAAAAAAAAACAAAAAAACACTTGAACCTTTATTAATCACTGTTAAAAAAACAATTTAGTAATTAATACTCTCAAGAATATTTTGTATCGATATAGCGCCCTAAAATATTTTCTATCGATTCTTCGGCCTCTAGAGTATTTTGTACATACAGATTGTGAACCCCCCCAAAAAATAGGTAACTAAATTTGTTCAAACTGTCGAGGTTACGCCAAAAAAAAAGGTTAACAGGTCTGTACAGCTTGTTTTTCAAAAACAGTTTCGCTCGCTCGAAAACACAGTTTCGCACTTTTGTAAAGCAAAACCATGAATAGCAAAATGGTAGGAGGCGCCTTAAAATAGGATCTTGTCTCGTCGTTTTTAGTCCGCCATAGCATTCAAGGCCAAAACCGTATCCGGCAAACCCGTCTATCCCTTTGTGCGGTATTTGTCGTTCAGTTTAACCACGCGTCTGTGAACGCGCCTGCACGAAACCTAACTTGCGCACTTTCGCTCAAGTAGTATAGAGTTACCGCAAAATTATGGGTTTGACATGTTCCACTATACTTTGTATGGTGCTCCATCCCATACCTCTTCTATATTATCATTCGGTCTCTTACAATACGCTGCGTATCGCAATATTTAGAAAACATTTTCACGGGTGCCTGGTATGAATGAATCAATTTTGAAGGGCGATAAACAACCTTTTATCGCTTGTCACTTGTCACGAAAGTGAAGATATAAAATAAAACATAAAGTATTCTATAATATAACATTGGGGATTTGTTTTTGATTTATCCTTGAGTTTGTTTTGTTGGTTTCGGGTCTTTGCGCGTTTGATAAACGTTATTAAACCCGAGATTTATCATTATTAAAGCCTGGGTCAGATCAAGAAAAGGCACGAGATCATGTCAGCCAAACACCGTTAACTCATTTGCCCTCACAACGTATTTTCGAAATTTATGCTGATAAATTTCAATTTATCTAGAAGTGCCTCATCTCGTTTGCTTGTGCGTCACTTTTTTGCTTTTAGGTTAAATATTTGCCGATTTGATGCAAAACGAATTACCAAGCGATAGTTTTGCGTCTTGCGCGACCCTTTGTTGTTATCTTCTTAAACGTATTTATAGACTTTCAGTCCCACATTTGCGCACGAGTTCGACCGCGAACAGCAGGTCCCTTAAGGCTAATAGTAAAAATTTTACTTTGTGACGTCACCTCTAAATCATGCCCCTTAACTCCTAACCGAAATCCTGGAAGCCCCTGACTAAAACCCCTGTTTTTTTGTATAAACGTCAGTGTGTTGTCCGATATCGCCCTCAATGTTTTATCGCGATTGGTATAAAAACAATTAACAAGCGTCCCTATTAAAACCACGTGCAGCTCTCGAAAATATCAAATTGTTAGGAAAGAAACAATTCTTAAGCGCTGCGCATCAAAATTAAAATATCTAAACTTAGTAGTTATATTTCGTTATCGAATTTTGATTGAAACAACATTTCGGCTTTGTCTTTAGAAAGTTAGATGCGGTGGCGTTTCCTATATCCCCTCATTAAGCCGATAGGGAAAGTACCCATGTACGATCTTTATGTAATGTTAGTGCGGATAATTGTGAATATCAATGAACAGAATTGGTTACACTTTGGGTCATAAGTTAAAAACAAAACTATGAATTACCGTTGGCCATAAACATGTGACTAATTAACTTACTTGTCATCGCCTTGTTTATCGGGACAGACCATATAAATGAAAACTGCGAGATAACTATCGGGTTTACGTTGTGTACACCAGCGACCAGCGTACATTTACAAAGCATAACTTAGTGTTGCTTTGTTTTTCGTTCGAATTTATACCTATTCGTTTGGTTTATGATGTTATGGTTTGTTGGCGTTCTGGATTATGCTCGTAAGGAGAAATATCACATTTTGCCCTATAACATAACCTTGATATTGACGTTAAGCTCATGTGTCGGTAATATGATCATTAAAAACTATAACAAACAAGTTTACAGTCAAAATTTTCCATAAACCGCATTTGTAGGCCGTCTGCAGAATTAACTTGGTGTAAAATTCCGGGTGGAGTGATTTTGATTTGAGTGAAATTGTTTACATGGTAATTGCTATATATGCTTTATTTATCAGTACAATGTGTTCTACTTTTTTATATCGTTGGTTAAACCAAGTTTAACAAAATGGCTAGTGTTACAGGCATCTAGGCTACGCTTAGATAAAAAAACATTACATTTCGTGGCAACATGTCACTTTGTGATATTGGACTCAAGGCTGTAGGAATCTTTGGACAGGTGGCAATTGCCCCCACAAACTGCATTTTGCCTATTTTAACTATTTAAATGTATTTTATTTAATTATGTTTCTGGTATCTTAAACCAACTTAAAAATCGTTTTACACCAAGCGCGCCATGCGTTTTATCGCACCCTCGAAAAGGACAATTTGACAAATTTCCGCGAATCGATACCACCTTTGCAATGGTTTTTGTATGAGAAAAACCATCTCTCTCACCCAAAACATAAACAAAATAAGAAGTTTTGAATGTCACATGGTGTTTTGTTACGTCAAATTAATGTTGTGATGTCATCTAAGCAAAACGTTTCGTATACCCTCCCTTCAGTTCTACATCCGTGCCTGACCTTCCCTGACTGCACAACCCATTACAAATGTGATATTATTTATCATTTAAAACCAGCATTCTCGAAATTTTATGTTGAGCCGAAGTTTTCGTTATATTAGACAAAAAGTCAGCTTTTTCCAGTATTTAACATCCGATGTGTTGATAAAACTATAGCCTATATAAAACAATCGTGATTCTTGTCGCTGCACATAGACACGGCTTCATCAAAAAGGTTTTGACGAGGTTTAGGCCCGGGAGAGGACAAATTTGTGAACATATTGGAGAAAATCATTGCGTTCAAATAAGCGAGGCCACTCCATTGACATGTAAAGGCCAACTGAAAGTTAACACCTGGTCAAATCCGAGCGCCGAGCCGCAATAATCCTTTTCGCAAAGTTTCCTTGTCGGGGTGTTTTTATACGCCCTATTGCCCGCCGTCATTACTGGCCCAAAACGCCAGTATGCGTTAAATCGAAGTACACGGTGCGAAAAGACGCGGGCCTTGTGTTTCGTAACAATGGCTCAACAACCGGCTTTATTTTGTCGCCGCTTTTCCAACGCTGGAAAAATATTTGAGCGTCGTAAACGCTTCAGGGAATTGTGTTGGACGTAAAGCTAATTTCCAGCTGGCGTGTTGTTGTAAGTTACGGCACGCCTTGTGCACTATTCATTGTTGACGTTTCAAGAACAGGTAGTTTTTCACAAACCGGCGTTTCTCCCGGCCTTGACGTTAACTGTACATTACAACTAAACTAAACAATGGCACTGTTAGATATAGCGAAGCATTAAACAACATTAGCCGTTCCTAATGCGTAAAAAAAATAAAAAAATGGCTGCTGTGTTTATCTTTGTTGACTCTTGCATCCTACGCTGCAATTTTATCAAGAATAGTCTAGAAAAACTCAGGAAAAGCTGCGATTCGGACAAGCTTTAGAAACTATGCCAACCTGCTCTTATTTGGGGTCTGTGAATCTTTTTTCCATCAATGACTTCTTCCATGGTCGGAATAACCCCAAACGTGTTGATCGTTGAAATTTCAACGCTGAAAAATAGCGAACACTTGGACGTAATAATCAGTTGTTTGTTGTATTACTAGAAGGAAAACCATGTGTTCGAGTTTAAAGCAATATATATTTGTAGTAATTTTATATTTGTTATTACAAAAATTCGATATCCTAGAATAAAAACCTAATATTTAAAACAACATCAAATTATATTTGAATTTTTTTTTTAAATTCTGTAGTCTGCGGGAGATTTATCATATGCCGTGTTTCAGCTATGTGTTTTTAGTGTTAAAGATTGTCAGTTCTTTTATTATATTTATGTTCTCAGTATTCAGTTTGATCGGATTTTTTTTATGGTTGGTTGGAATAATAAACTCCAATTCAATTTGATTTCATGGTTATATGTTTTTTTTTCGTTTTTATACTAGCGATGATGTGTCGCAAATCAGAGTTAGGTAAAAATGCAAAATGAAAAGTAAAAATGCAAAAATGAAAAGAAAAGGTTTTGGTGTAAAGCTGATATATGTCTTCTTGTACCTGTACTCAGTCACTCCCGACACCGTCAGCACGTAATCTGCCGGTTCCAGATTTGTAACGTTGAGGACGATCAGCCCGGATGCCTCGGACTGGTTCGTTACAGTCGGAAAAGGCGTATCAGCTGTGCAGTGAATAATCAAAGAAAAAACATTTAGGCTTTAGCTTAAATTTCGGTGTGCAAACTTGGTGAACAGATTAGTGCAACCATATTAACGTCGTTGGTTAAATGTGATAAAAAGTGATTGTATAACGGTAATTTCACTTATTTTATAACTTTTTGAAAAAAGTTATTACGCAGAACAGTACCTTACCTTTATAGTATACATCAGCCGCAAAAAATGTTACATACATTTGGTAATTTTTAGACTGATTGGGGCTTGTTTAATGCAAGCACACTCATTAAAGAACTGCAACCAATGGAGTAATGGCGAAAATGATATACACAGCGTAACGGTCTATAACACGTACCATCGACTGGCAATACAGACTCATAGGTGATGCCTTCGCCAGAAAGAAGAATGGTTACGACACCATCAGACTCCACAGTAAACCAGGTTTGGTTATCTGAGCGGACCACGGCGTTGTACAAAATCACCTAAAAAAATTTTGTGGTTGCCTTTTTATTTGACGCAACAGGTGTTTACATATATTGTTTTATTGTAGAACGCCATTATTTTGTTTAATTGTGGACATTGCTTTCCGGTTTAGTAAAAAGCATTTTTTGCGGTAAATTATAATACACGAACGACACCCTTACTCTTTATTATTGTAAAATAGCTAAGAAATTTCAAATATAATATTTTAATAACTTACAGAACATGAAAACCATCCGGTACAGATTTGTTTCTGACCATTAAAAAACTGGTTCATTTGCATAATGAATGATAATTACGCTAAAAATACTCATTAAAAAGTGTAATGTTTATCCCCAACTTTCCAGTAACGGTGTTGTTAACTAAAATGGATTACTCTTATGTACATACCTTGCCTTGGGCTGTCAGAACCGAAAACACTTCGGTGACCGTTTTAAAATCTTTTTTGTTAGTTATGGTCACCATTCCACCAGTGTCCTGTGCAATTTCTTTGTACAGTGGAATTCCAGCAGGATTCGGGAGGTTTGCTGTCACCAGAGATATCACCTGGTGAACGTCAAAAACAACACACATATATATATATATATATATACGCGCAACTATAGATTTACTGAATAGATCAGGGGTGGGCAAACTGCAGGTCGTGAGCCACATGCGGCTTGCCGGCATGTTTTTTGTGGCTCTTCTAGTCGAATCGTAAAATTCCTATAAAAATTGGTCTACCGTACCAAGCCTCCCAAGAGTACCGTTTATGAATGTTTCTCTTTTTTATTTTCTTTATTTAGGCCAGCATTTCGTTTATGACGTAACAATAGACATAGAATCCGACGATTTGATTAACAGTAAGGCAACGCAATTCCATTGCTAAGGTTTAACTTTTCAGAGAGGTTTAAATTTTAGCAAATCAATCAAAAGACTGATATTGATAAATATTGTGCATGTTTTTTTGTTATTACAGGTATTATTATTGTGTTAATTACCGTTTCGTATATTACAATTCTGTTATTATTGCTAAACTTGCATTATTTACCGTTTTTGTTGCCTACCCCTGTTATAGATGTTAAACACTAACAATATTGCGTCGGTCTCATTTAGAAAAATTTTTATTCACACTGCAGGACTTCTGAAATAAATGCCATCACGCTGTCAAAGTTTTTCTTTCTACAAATATTAGAATCTTAGTAGGATGGATCCTCGTAATTTTGATTTAGGGGCAAGGTAAAAACGTAACGCTAAAGAAATATATCCCGTGCAAAAATATAAAAGTCATTCTAGTGTAAGGCGACAAAAAGCCTTTGGCCCTTAAATGTTAGCAAAACTGTCATGAGAAGCAAACTGTCTTTATGCCGACAAGACTTTTAAAAACAGACTTAAAGTATCGACAAAAAAATAATATACGAGAATTGACACCGGACATACTAAAAAAGTTAAACCTCAACGTCAAGCCACATAAAACTGGATGCCGGTCGCGGTTTGTCCACCCCTACAACGGGGACATCCTTCGCAGTTCCATCTTAAACTTACCCTAATCTTTTTAATTACAGCCAGAGCAACCACGATGGGTTTGATTTCGATATCCTTCGCATCTGCGTCCGTAATCATGAAAACAATAGATCTGCAAAATGACGATTGAAAAACAAATTTAGAATTGGAATTTATGTATGTGCTTGTCAAGATTGATCGTGGGCTCAGTTGGCGAGAAGAAACTCTACCCGCTAAATGTTACCAGAAGTAAGCCTATGCGCATGACGATTCCTCATTTGTTTTTTCTTTGCAAATTGGTTAATTTTAAAGGATTACTATATTATTTATTTCGGTACAAATTGCAGTTAAGGCACTCTATAAAATGGATTACTATAATAAACAAGAAATAGGTTAATAATTATTAGGGTCTGCTCTAAAGCCTTTTCAAAGGTAAGTAAATAATGAAAGCTTGTTCGAATGGAAATACAAAATTAATGATATTTTACATTGGAAAATATAATACCGTTACAAATAAAATCATTTTTGTTTTTGTTTGGTGTAATTTATTTGGCCCTTCGGAACTGTGGTAACATTGCTTCTTTTTACACGTTTGATATTATTGAAATATGTTTGGTAATGGCTTCTCTCTAGCTTCAACATACCTCTTTGTACTTGCGACCAAAGCGTTCAAAATACCCGTCAAGGCCCTTTCAGGAAAATCGCCCCCGCCTCTTGCTGTAAGCGCTTGCAAGGCAGTAATCATCTCCTCAGGATCGGTTGTTTCGGTTAAAGGACCCACAGCTGAAAAAATATTAAAGCCAGGTTAAAAACGAACCTCACCAGAACGAAATATTTTGTTGTTATTTAGTTATACAATATTATCGAGAAAAATTACACCTGCATGTGAAACTGAGTTGGATCAATTGTAATTTTTAATTGTAATTGATGTAATTAATTACAGGTTTTAAAGTAACTGTAATTGTAATGTAATTGAGATATTTTTATTCTATGTAATTCTAATTGAAATTAAAATTTGCTAAAATTTTTGGCTCAATACATTGATATTAAGAAAATTGAAGTTTCAATGCCGAAACTCGAAATTGATGTAATTAACTACAGTTTTTAATGTAATTGTAATTGTAATGTATTTGAAACATTTAAGGAAGTAATGTAATTGTAATTGAACTGAATGAAGGTAACCGACTCTGATGTGAAGTAGTTTAAACATCTTGAAATATCGCAAAATTTGAAATGTTTATTATACATATTGATGATTTTGTATGTGACCAAGCCCTTACAAAGTGTATAACAAACGTATTAGTAGCAAAATGCGGTTCTCTTGGTACTATTCAAATGAAGTTGTATTTACGAACACGATGCCGCAGAAAACGGTACTAGGATCGCTTCGCGACCATGCCGTTTCCACTTATAGCGTGCCTATATCTCGGTCGGTTGAGCAAGGTCTATAGGTAGGAATGAGGTCGTGTGTTCAAATATCATAGCTGATAAGTGTTTTCTAACCTTGCCCTCGTTGTTTTATGCCGGCTGTTTTTCGTAAACCTTGTCAATCAGCAATCTTATGTAGTTTAAACTTAATATAACTTGTTTTGGGCTAGGGGAGACTGAAGAGCTGTGTATTAGGTCTATTACCAGATTTACCAGAGACTGAATATGGGAAATACTTTAAATTAACTTCAAACAGAAAAGGATAATAACTTGGATCGTTGAAAGGGCTGAGCACGTAATATAGCGGTTGATTGGTTGTTCCAAGAGTTTGCGTGATAATGTTGATCGTCTGGTTTTTTGCGTCTTCGATCTCGCCGCCCATACTTCCGGTGTCGTCGATCGCAAACGAAAGTGTCGTTCCGACCTTCAGGCTCAGGAAGAGAAGATACTGGACGTTGCCTGTGCGGTAAAGTAATCTTACGTATTAATAAACATTGGCGGCTGTTGTTATAACGCGCATAAATGCAATAGAGGTCTGAACGTTGGCTCGGTTAGTACTTAGCGGTGTTGTTTTACTTAAGTCACTGTTTTTAAATGACTTGACTTGACTCAAGTGATTTGAACAAGAGACTTGACTTAGACTTTTGTTTGGTGAAATTTTGTTAGATTCACCGTGATTTATGCTTAAAAAACAGTTTGCTCGCTAAATGTCGCATTTTCTATTGTTGCCAATCACATATCAGTCGGAACCGAATACGTTTACCAGTTTCCTTAATAATTTATTATTTTATTATTTTTATGCAAATAACCTGCTCTGGTATATAGCAACGTTATGATATATTAGTCCCTAAATTCAACGTATTATGCACTAAAAAGTAGATATTTGAAAAACATCGCACCCAAAAACCAACGCCGAGAGGTTAATCAGAATAAGACGAAACGCATTTTCGTTCGTTTGAAAAAACACTGCACATTCCCCGTTTTGTTAAAAACCTATACAAATCAACAAAATGATCGAACCTATTAAGTTTTGAATGCTGAGCAAGATGTCGTCGAGCAGTTTTGCGATCAGCGGCGCCTGGTCATCGGTGATCGCCTCCAGGTCGACCGTGCCGAGATCCGGACTTTCCAAGGTGGCCAGCTTCATGAGCCTGACCGTTTCGGCCCTGGCCTCGTCCAGTTCGTTGCTGACGATCAAGCCAATGACCTTGCTCAAGACGATCGACGAGTTGACACCAACCGTGGTCTTACCCGAGTGCACGCTGTCTAGGTAGTTTCCCAGAAACCTGGCCAACAATGAAGGGTTGATGAAAGGCGTCGAACCTTGAATGCATTACTGTGCTGTAAGTTCAGCACTAGTCGTTGCGCTACCCGCAACTCCGTAGATTGCCAAATAGTTGTATTGGAATTTAAAGGCTTCAAACCGGTGGAAATTCGGTCAAAATTTCACGTAGATCACCCATCACTTATATTAACCCTCAATGATGTGACATGCCCTACGGCACAGATGTAAATAAAAGGTTAAACGGCACAGAACATGGCTTTAAGAACGGTAAAATAACTAACCCGGCGGTCGAAGCGGTTTTCCCGAAATGGGCAGTAAAGAGCTCGACCAGAGTGTACTTCTGATCCCTGTTGACCGTGGGGAATCCACCGGGGCCCGGTATTTCGGCGAAGATCTTCGTCGTGGCGTCCACCAGGCTTTGCAGCACCAGTTTGTCAAAGGTGGTCCCGATGGTGATGGTCGTATCACATTGCGCTTCCTTGATGGGCAAATTGTATGTTACGTATACGCTGCTCAGTCGAGTTGCTAGTACACTGCATTTGGCGCGCGCGTGTTCAATTGACTTCGCGTGGCATGCGAAAAGAATGTGCATTTGTCTATAGACGCAGGTTAAGCAAGATCACTTTACCAAATAACCGACACAATCGGTGGCTCGCAAAGAACATACGGCTGAACTTAACCAGCAAGCGCTTGTTTAGTCGCTTTATTTTAATGTATACGCGGTTTATGAAAACTTGTGACATTTCTGTGAAGATATTTTAACGTTTAGTCCATTTAACTTTACACGGCTTTGTTTTAAATACGCATGGCAGTTTTTTGTAAACTCGTCTCAAGACCAGAAAAGCAATTTCAGTAGCTTATATTTTAAGGTGTACATTTAGTCCTAATAACCGATAGTTATATAGGTATATTATACTTTTAAATCGTGAGCAATAATAGGAAATAAATAAATGCTAAACCTTTTCAATAATAATGATAAATTTGTTCCATAGTCGAAAGAAAAGTTTACCTTTTTATTGACGTTGTCTAACATCTACGAAAGGTAATTAAACGTTTTTACATTAAGTTTACTAACAGACGTCAAATGTATAATGTGTTCTATTGGTTCTAATTGATTCCGCGGTCACATGCAATTGGGCTATCGTCTCTAGTTTGCATAATTATGCACGGTACGCTGGTTTTGAGGTAACGTCAAGTGTTTACTCTGAGCTATACGCGCAATACAATACTCGCAAAAGCGATTTTATCGGTTTACGTTATTCTCAACAGAACATGCAAAAAGCAAGTAAAAACAATTTTTTTAATAATAGTTTTTAATAATATTGGCATTACATTACAAAAACAACAACTAATTAACTAACCGTTTGGGTCGGATTTTGGAGCAGAAAGCCCACAATCAGCAGGGCTACTGCCGACTCGATCTTCATAATCGTTTTCAGGTTACTCAAAATGCAAAAACGTTAAATTTCTTATTCAAATTGAACAAGCCTATTGAGTGCTTTGCAAAACAAATTAATAATTACTTAATACAACATTTTTGCGCTATGTTTATTCACTATCACGTCCGTTTTGCACCTTTTTAAAATAGTATGGAACCTAAAATTTCCGAATTAACACAATCCGACAAACTCAACAATTTTGGTGTTTTCCTTGTCCGTATTATTTTTGTTATTGCTCCCGACAAATTGAGTTAAAAGCTCCGTCGCAATCGTAAGAACTGCGCCTAGCTAAACACAAGTGTAGGGGGCAATGATTCTATGTTATTAAGCAACCATTCAATGTGAAAGCATTCAAAGGACACCGACGAATAGGCGTAAAGTTAAACACAAGTCGGGGTTTAACTATTTGCCGACTCTGCGTTGCCGAAACTAGCGCGTCTTCCCGCGAACAAAGCAGTCAAGGTTTCGAGTCAACACAGACTAAACCTTTCGCCATTTATGAATTCCACCTTTTGGTCAACATCCCATTTAGTTAGTGATTGAAACTGAACGATCGCCAGGTTGCCTAAGACTCAAATGTAAACGACCGTTAGCAACAGCTTATATGTAAACGACTGTTGTGTCTACAAAACACAATGGCGCCCCCAATTTCTTCACTGTTGTTTGGGGGCTGCTTTTTTCTCTGTTTTTACCTGCCTGATAGCACGTCATGCTGCGACTATACCTTTTTCCAGGAGCAGTGGCGTAGGAGAATTGCCGCCTTTCAGTAAACCCTTTCGACGAATGTGAAGGAATTGCGCGCAAATGCCTTTGAGATCCTCATCGGCGCACCCGCGATGTCTTCAACGCTGCCACGGTCCTGCTCTTACACGGATTCCTATACCCCATTTTCAATAGCTTTAAATTTGCTTTTAACATGTCTGTATATGCCACCGTAAATTCTTCAGTCATTTTGACATTACATTTAACGTTATACCAAATTATCAACATGCTTTACCCATTTGTTTTTTTTGTTTTTAAATATTATTGTAACCTTTTGATCAGATGAAACAAGTTCGAGTTTTTTTGCCAAGGCTTAAATAAATAAAATGATATGTTCATTTAGGAAGCCCTAATGCAATTTTACCTCAATGTTTTATTGTAAAGGATCTAAAATGCATAAAAAACGGGCTTAATGTAGCAGAAATAATATGGAATGATTGTGCACGATTGGGATACGAGCTGACATGTCCACATTGGTGTGCGACTGTGCGTACGGAATTAAAAATTATAGACCAAACCTGCGCCATGTGGTCTTAAAAACGATAAAATTACTACTTTCAAATGTTTTCTTTATGCTTCACTAAATTACAGTTCGAAAGCAATGTGACCTGTTACATTCGAAATATTCTTTAAAGCAAGGGTCTACAACCTGCGGCGAACCTGGTCTAATGTAATTCTTTGGCTCACGACCTATTTTGCAAAATAAAAATGGGACCAATCCAAATATATTTTGGCTATTTTAACTGGAAAAAGTTTGCTATCTGCGCGAATCTTGTTTTGCTTGGTATTTTATGCTCCGCGCGAATCTTGTTTTGCAAGAATTTTTATGATTTGATTAATTCTTCTTGGCCCTAAGGTGTCACGAGTATGGCAACTTTTTAGGAGAAATTATTTGAGGTATGGAACTCTCTAAGAATTAAGTTCGCTTTGTCGCTGATGCATTCCATCATTTCCAGGTTATTATAAGTTATTATAAGTTGTTATAATAAAAAGTTTTCATGACAAAATTGTTAGTGGAGATTTAATACGGCCGCAAAACCTTGCTGAGTCTGGTTTTGGCCCGCGACTAGAAGGTTTGCCGATCCCTACTTCAAATAATTAACGTTTGGTTTGCTCAATGTACGCATTACCCTTCTAACCTTGCCTTTAATGCCTATAGTTTTCAACCTGAATTTTTATCAGGAAGGAAATGGACAATTGGTTCTATACGTTGAACAGGGATCATCTTTCTTTTCGTTGTTGTATTATGTTGTTTACTCGCTTTGGCATCATTGATTTTGAATTTAGTTTCCTTTCCGCACCCTAATATGCAACAAAGAACTTCCAAGAATAATCATGTTATTGGATTGTGACTAGTTAAGTGTGCGCTTATTATTGCATTGTGGTTCGTCGGGCGTAAAGTTACCACAAAAAGGTGCTGTTCCAAATTGAAGTGCTTTCCGGACATCGCCCATATATTTTGTACAAAAAAACAGGCAATCTCCCAATCTTAAAAAAAAATAGGCTTTCCTGCCAATGTTTGCTCAAATATTACCTAAATTGTAATTCTGTATGTAAGGGGGGTTGTATTTAACGAACATTAATAAAACAAAGCTTGTTCTACTGCATGTTGAAAAACTGTAACGAAAACAAACGCTGTTAGACTTTCTCCTTAAACCCCCCCCCCCGCCCAAACAATTTAACGCGTAGGCTGTGTAACGGCGCCGCCCTATCGTTTCATTGCGATTTCCAAAAATCAATTGGTGATTTGTTGAGATTATAGGATACAAGGGCTGAAAGACGCCGGAAGTTTGAAAAGTTTAATAGAACGCTCGGCAAGTTTCGACTCATCGCTGCTCCGGCCGTATCGCGCATCAATTTGTTCCTTGTCATAGCTTACTTTGTTTATTTCAATGTCAGCGCCAACGGAAAAATAAACATTACTTACTTACTTACTTTCGAACCCAACAAGGTTATGGTATGTTGTTTAAAAATGGGTATATAGCCAGATCCAAAATATACAAATGCAGCGATTGAGAAAGAATTTAACTTGCTTTTGTCACTCACCTGTAGCATAATTTTATACCAGTGCTGTGAAGACATGAACGAATGGATTGACCAGATTGAAGTATTTTGGGAAAAGGACTTAATTTGAACATTTGAAGAACGAACGACTTGACTTGAAAGTGGGTAACTGGGCATACTTATTGAATACATTTTGGTAAAAGTGTGTTGTTTCCGTTACTTGTTTTTTGAAATTATTTACGCGTAAAGCGATTTGCTGCTTTGTAGTTTTGCTATACACTTTCGCCCAGAACGGACTAAAGTTTAACTAACTAAAGTTTATTAGTTAGTTTATAATTATAACGACCTGTCTTAAAATTAGCTTGCTACGACTATATCTCAGTATTTGCCTATGTAAGTTATTTGGATACGGGATTGACTTATCTTCATACACGAATCAGTAAAAAAATACTTGTTTACAACACTACGATTAAAAAATTGACTAATTATGCAATAGCAGGTTTGAAAGCAAATGCTACAAGATCTTATAACATAAACGCTTTTCGGTATAGAGACAAACAAAGGAATATTGCTGCAATAAAATGGGCCATGACGTTTTCGCGCGATAATGATTCAAAATATAAATCCTGAAAAGTTTAAAGGCGTGACCTATTAACGAAAATCATCTCTAATGAAATAATAAAAGTATGAGTTTATATTTCTGACTTGGAATAACTTAAAAAAAATTTGAAAAAGCGAATAGAACTGTTAACGTGTTATTGATACAACAATACATGGTGAAACAAGTGCCTTAAAACTGGACACGTCGTTGGCGCACAGTATCAAACCTCCGCCCATCGCAACAATTTGTTCCGCCGCTTTATTCTTGCCGACGCATCGGTTAGATTTGCAGTTTACGTTTACGTCTGTACTTTGTGCGAATCGCAAGTTCAGTCAAGCGCGCAAATAGTTGGCAGGGCTTCGGGCTGATTCGTTGCGAAAAACGTGCCGTTACCCGGTTTATTCCAGGCGGCCGAAAGAAAGCATTGCCTGAAACGGCACGCTCTGACGTAAATGAATACCTAAGGCGCGTTCAACGCTAAAAAGGCAACAGGAAAAGACCGGTTGGACGCGGGTCGGCAAAAATCGGCCGGCGGCATACGCGGGTCACGTAGAGAGCCTTCCATCACGTCAGCACCCCGACGGACAGCCGTCGCGCTTCGCGGAGATCGGTTGCGGCCAATTGCGCGCGATTGACGGCCACACAGGATTCCGGATCCTGGCCGGGAATTATTGTCCAATATAATGAAGTGGAAGGCAGGAAGATTAGAGGCGCGCACCTCGCCCTTTCCTTGTTTGGGTTCTGGATTAAAAAAGGAAAACCCTCCCCTTAAAAGTAGGGTATATCTGTTACGCTGCATTGGGACGGCGAGTTTTAAGTGCTTATCCCAGCCCTATATAAAAATATTGAAGTTTGAGTTACATTTTTTTATCACTTCTTTATAGCTGGCGACTTTATGGTTAACTGCATGTTTTATTCCTCGTTTAAAAATTGAACATGTGTGGTAAACGTGGTTCGGAAATTATTTGTCATATTGCAAGGTTTACTGACGAACACTAATCGCTGGACGTTAATCCCGATATTATCCCTATGGCACGCTGGGGAACATTTACCGTTGTGCGACTTGTAATCAATTATAAAACGCCACTTAACTTTTGCACTTAGTAAAATAAACTAAAGATAAAAAAACGTTTCTAAACAAATTAGACTTTTAAAACTAGTAGAGGCAATAGACAACCCAACACACAATCAATTTATTTTAAAACTTAAAAAGACCAGTCGTACGAGACTTGGTACACTTCGAACACAGATGGACTTCAGGATCGCCCAGTAGCGTATATCGTTATACTTCCTAATTGGTTAATACGAGGGACCCATAGCTCATCTTTCGTCATTCGGCGTGCCGGTTGTCAGTGTTGTAAATACTCAAGTTAATGACTTGACTTAAATTTACTATGACTTGACTTGGACGTTAGTCATTTTGTCAAATAACTTGGGTTAAGATAAGAATTTTTTATTTAATATATATTTTTTAAATTGGTTTCTTTATCTTAACTTTGGCACATAAAATAAATTATTGTTGTTGCGTTGTTGTTATTTTTTGGTTGAGGTATTAATTATAATCGGACAAGTTTACCCAATGACTTAACTTAAGGTTGACCTATAATAATTACTTGTCTGAGACTTGACTTCATAAGTTGTTTATCAAATACCTTGGGAGTTAAAGTCTTTTTAAATTGACTTGTTTACAACATTGCCGGTATAGATAGAACGTATTTATTATTAATGTTTTTTTTATAATGTTTACTATTTTTTGTTTACGAAAAGTCTCCCTTTAATCAGTTTAGACTCCAGCAATAAGAACAAAAAAAGAAAAACCTCATCGCGGAACAGAACACAGTTCAGAATAAAACAAGAAATTAGCCTATTGTCGGAATAAGTTCTAAACATGTCACAATTGTGCCAAATCCTCTAAAGCAAGATGTAAACAAAATCTTACCTAACCCCCCAAAACACCTTTAACTTCATCATTCACTTGACTTAACGAAATATTCCAACCCATCCCAATCAACTAATTAAATCAATTGCCCCCTCCTAACCCTCAACAAGAGCAAATAGTCCGTTGCCAAAGAGCGCTGCTCAAACGTCAAAGTCAGAACAGCGGCGCCTAATCGCGTCTACGCAAAAGTATAATGTGTTATTCCGAATAGTATATGTGTTGTTCCGCGTATATATTAATGCTCAATGGTTTTTATTGTATCGTTGGTCTTAAAATTCGCGCGAATCGAAAAAAAAAAACTGTATCTCCATTATTTAAATTAGCTTAAAAGTGTAATTTAGAAGTCATGGCCTTGTTGCCTTGTGATGCAACAATAAGTCATAATGAAAAAGTCAAAAGAACTTAAACAAAAATGGCTCGCGGTTCACTAAAACTGCTGGATAAAAGTTAAACTTTTGAACACTGCTGTACAGTATGGTTTATTAAATCCGAAGGTCGCGGTTTGAACACTGCTGTACAGTATGGTTCATTAAACACAAAGAAACGAAACAAAAAATTGTATTGTATCGTAACAATTGATCGCGAAGGGAGGCATATGCTAGGAAAATATCTATTGTCCCATCAAACTACTGATACAAAATAAATTTGATTCGGGCAAAATTATAACTACAATTGAAGTAGGTTAACAACATTTAATTTTTTCTTTATAGAGATCGTATTCAAACTGGACCAGAGAACATTTTTTTAACGACACCACTAGAAAAGTCTGTTTGACATGCGACACGGCTAGCGATAGGAATTGTGTTAATTTATATTTATTTGTCTTTCTGTTAATAAGAAATTCAAATCAATTGGTGCTGTTTTCTTGTAACGAGAAGAAAATGCATATGTCATGGAATGAATACCTGTAAGCATCTTATGAACGCATTAAGTTCAAATACGAAATGAAATCATAATGCGACACCCTTAAAAAGCCAAAAGACGCACCAGGGCGTCGCGATGCACAGTTTGATAACAACTAAACTAGATTAATAGATTTCATTAGCGCTTTGGGTATTTTCAGTTTCAATGCGTCGCCTTCGCGGTATGGATAACTACCATCGCATTCTTCCAACATTAAGCAAGTTGGCCAAATTCCGGCACGAGTTTAACATGGAACGTGACATTTTGATGCAGTTTTTGGATCGCGCCCTCGTCGCGTTTTGAAGATAAAGCGTTCGTCGTGTTATGAGGTAATTTGTTGGCATCATTTCTAAAACCTTTATAATTCCCCTAAAATAACTGTTATAGAAAACAGCACATGTAGTAGGCTATAGCTCTTCAGCTGCAAAAACATGTTTTCCAAACAGGGTAAAGCATATACTTACAAAATAAAGTCACTCGAAGCGAGAAAACCAAGAAATACCGAAAAATTTTAAACTACAAAACCATACACGGTTTACAATTAAATAAAAGGTTACATAATTGTTCAAGTTCCAATATTTTTTAGTCATTGGTCAAAAAGATCATCGTCGTGTTTCGTTTATTATATTTTGTTTTAGCTCAACTTCACTTCACCTGTATCTTTTTTACTAAGTACTTTACCTATACAGTAGTCAGTGACTTTTATTTGCGTACGATGTTTGCCGCATATGGTGACATTATGTGCAAGAAGTAATTGGTCTTTGTCACACAATAAGATTATGGTGTTGAAGATAATCCGTTTTTTGACCGTCTGTTTGTTGTAATAATTTCAAGCTTTGTTTTATCAGATTTATTTAACATTTGTATTAGGTTTATTTATTACACGCATTATAACGCTTACGAAAAACCTATTGAAAAAAGAAGGTTGGTGAAGTGAAAAAAAAGAGTCAAGTTGGCTTAAAAGCAACTAATCACATAATTGCCTGATAGGGGCTTGTCCAATCAACCGTTAAACCAAGGCAGATTCACTCATCCATGCAACTTTTGTTAGAACCCCTTGGGCCTTGATGCATGATTTATATTTCTTGAATATTCTTGTATTATTGCCTTATTTAAGTTATGTCTTCGTTTTTTTGGCTTACTCCTGCAAGTTTCAGTTGTTTATATTGGTTGCGTCGTCTGTATAATGCACCAGACAAATGCCTTGACAGCTTAGGAATTGGGCAGTTGGGCGATTTTAATTTTTGTGCTTTAATTTTACATTTCATTAGACCAGAGGTTTCCAACGTCAAACACTGAACTAGATTAACTATTAAAGTTATCGCGTTTTCTCAAAGTAGTTTCATTATACTTTTCTTTGGTAGTATGATTAACGACGTATGGACTCGAATTTTAAATCGAACAAACATTTTTTTATTGCGCTTCGCGCCAACACTTTCTTAATGTCTCCTTAAATGTATTAAACACGTTTTTAAATGCAAAAAATCCGAGGCCCGCCTGATGCACAGTTGTTCTAACATTTGAATAACACAATTCTTAGTTAACATTTTGTACGGCCCGCAGAGACCATTCTGAGTTTGGTTGGTGCCCGCGACTAGAAAAGATTGCCGACCTATGATTTAAAGTCTTGGCGCAGAAAGTTGAATTTTTCCTGGTAATGACATAACCTTGTAAAATATAGGAATTAATCTTTTATGTTGAGCTAACGTCAAAATTGGTACCTACGTCATTAACTTAGTTCAATTTATACACATGTTCATGTAAATTCCTATAGTGAATGTGTGTTAGACAACCTAAAATATGACTGACAGCTCTTTGAAACGAAAGTGCAGACAATATGATGTTAGACAACAAATATTACAATACTTTACTGTAAAGCAAGATGATGGGGGCGATATGAAATATTATGAAACCCAAGGGGGCACTAGTGTAAAAAGGTTGGGAAACACTGCATTAGACTAACACGTCTGTACGTTTTTAACATTGGTGTAGTTTGAGGACAAACGAAGGGCAGTCAGAAATGTTGTTTATGCGACAGCGTCTATATGTTAACGAGTCAAACGTGGGGGCATCATATTCACGGAAATCGTGTCCTTTCGCTTGTAACTCAACCCTGACGGTTTGTTCGCTATTCACAGCAAGCGGTTTTATTTAAATGAATTTCCGCCGCCTTATTGAAAGATTCCTGCGCCTGTTGGTTTCACACAAAGAACATGACAAACGTCATTGTTTTTCATTTGCTCAGAGCAAACCAACTTAACTCACAGGCGTGGATGTGGCTTTTCTGTGGACTTTGTTTTATTTGAAGTTACCTCAAGGACAAATCATAATCGAACAAAAGATGGGCATAATGCTTAGACTTAGACTATAGGTAAAATACCCGGTTTTGCCCGCTGGGTAAATATAGTTTTTACCATTTTCTAACTGACTTACTGTATGTATAGTTGAACTCGCTATGTAAATTAATTGCAACTGCAATAAACGCGATAATTTGCGAAATTAACCTGAAATTTGTTTTGAACAAAATGAAACCATACATCGTGATATGGGCTCTTTATCACTCTTGCACATCACATGAGGTTATTATCGGGTAGGCTTAAAAGAGACGTTAACGGAAATTTAACTTAATACCATAGTAAGTTTGCTAATCCCCGTTGAATAAGCCTATACGCCGAACAAAACAATACTGTCCCAACAGACTACGTCATATCTGTATTTTACCCTCTGTTGTTAAATGCGACAATAGAATGAACGAAACCCACTGAGTTGTATTGCTAGATGGAAATCGGATTATCCAAGTTTTACCACATAAAATGCATTATGTGCTAATGTTTTTCAAGAAACATCTGTGAAACGTTTAGTTTTAACACAAGTTTTGTTTTAGTTTAATATTATTGTTTTCATTAGCCACAGTTGGTTTTCTTCTTGTTGTTTTGTATTACACGATATTTTCGTTGACAACGAAAATTAACAAAAACTATCAACTCTGTAAAGAACGAAGTTAACTAGGGCAAAATGAATCCTTAAAACTTTCCGGAAATCTTTGGTAAAAGGCGAAAGATTTACACGTTGTGAAAATGAATCCTTCAAACGCCAAACGTTAAAACGCCGATGTTTGAATAGCGACATCTAACGAACAGTCCGATGCGGAGCGCAAAAAAAACTCTGAGAACTCGCCCAGGTATTGATATACACGCTGGGACATTACGGTTAAACAACAGTTCGTGCTTATATTTTTGTCCTTGGGTTTAAAAATAACTGTACTGATATATCGTTATTTCTTTATAATACCTTATTAGGACAAAATTAAAATATTGCGACTCTGTAGACCGCAACGCAAAATTGCATTCTTTATCACAGCATTGTGGGTCTTATATCCATGATTACCAAAATTGTGAAAGTGATGTATTTTCGGGGGTAATGTGGACTGTTTAACGTGCTTCTTTATTTCTAACTGCGAATCAAGTGGAAACACAAAGATAACACTGGTAAATCATGCTGATTACAAAAAGAAGACTTGTTCTGATTATAGTTTTAGATTTTTCTGTCACGTTAATTTTTTTTCACAAAACTTCATTTCAGTATTGAATGATAAAGAGGAAATAATGTATATATATATATATATGTACAAGAACCATGATCTACACTTTTTGAAGTCGTTTTTTGACCAATTAACGATTACGGCTCACGTATCATAGTTCAACGAAAGGCGATTAATGATGCAAACATCAAGGAGCTCAGAAAAACAACTAGCCTGCGGTGAGGTTCGATGACCTCCAGCCATACCGGGACCGTCGCTTTACCAACAGGCATTTAGATTATTTTCCCCCAAATTAGCACTACAAGTTAGTGAAGAGCAAGCTTAACTTTTCCACGAAGATTTGTATGGATTGGTTACGGTCTACTTTTTACTCTGTTGATTTATGTCATTATAAAAGGTCGCAAAATAACAATAGAGTAAGACGTTAGAGTTAACTGTTTCGACCTGACAAAGTATATGAAAGGAAACAAGACGAGGACAATTACTGCAACATAATAGGAAGTTAGTTTTGAAATAAAACTACCGCTAGGTAGAGATAGAGAAACTTTTACTACACAAAGGTCTGTGGAACATTAATATGATGGCCGATTTCTGTCGGTGCCCTACGAGAGATAGTGGGAATGCATAACAACATTCTGGATGCATATGAGGATGCATATGAACACAAAGTAAAAAAAATATGTACATTTTTTATATAATAATATTAATTCCAGTATTGTTATCATTCTTTGTCATGCTATTAATTTTGATTGCTTTTTACACATGGGGATAATAATTGGACTATATGAAATCCCTGGCTTTGTCCGCTGGTTACTATTTTCTAACTGACCTGTGTTGTTGAACCGGCTATGTAAATTAATTGCACCTGCAATAATCGCTAAAATTTGCGAAATAAACCTGAAATTTGGTTTAACAAAATAAAACCATCCATCTTGCTGTGGGCTCTTCATCACTATCGCACATGACGTTCTTCTTGGATAGGTTTAAAAAGGGCGTTAACGCAAACCGAAATTTATTTAATACCTTAGTACATTGTTTCTTAACCTTTTTTACTTAGGGGCGCACCTAGAAACGTACGAAAACGTGGCGGCGCACCTTGCGAGCGAAGGGAGCGCGAAATATTTCTCTTAAATTGCTTGCATTTTTATATTATATGGGTTTTATAGTTGCATATCTTTGAAGGGACTTCCAGCCTTTGAAAATAAAAACGTATTTTTGCCCGTTAAGTCTTATTCCGATTAATTTTGGAATGATTTCGACATTTTTCCTTTCGCTCGCGGCGCACCAAGCAGCCTTCCATGGCGCACCGGTTAAGAAACGCTGCCTTAGTAAGTTTGCTAAGCCGGGTTGAACAAGCCAATACCCAGTATTTAAACGTGACGAAAATATGAATTTATTTGGAGAACCCACCACTAAAAACTAATCCGCAATTTACTGAATACACTTTAGAATTTTTACACTGTTTTGAAAACACTATCCAACGTCAGACAAATTCGTACCCCGTTTAAAATAAAAATTTCTCCCTGGTAAACCGCTGCAATAAACGCGATATTTTGCGAACTATGCTAAATTTTGCGTCGGTAAACATACTACAAGAAGCAAATAAGTTTTAACCCGCGAAAGATAATCGGTGCAACAAAAACACTTTTATTCAGCGAAATCTCAGAATTTTTATATAAACAGCTAAAAAATATAATATTCCCATGTCCAGCGTGCGCGTGTGGAAATGTATTTAAAAAGACTCAAAGTTTACGAACGATTTTATCGTACAGTCAAGTATAGCGAATATCCAATTGGCGATGTCTCCCGATTTTTGCTTCTGATATGACGTGTGTAACGGCAACAGTACTTCAATAGTTTTGCCTTTTTTAAAACAGTGAACCATATGCTGTTCGATTAAACTACTTTTATTGAAACTAATGTTTCAAAAAATAAATTAAGACCTACATAAACGAGTGTAGGCTGGCTTAAGTAAATTTATTTTTCTAAAGATTTGCCTATTATATTGGAGTCCAATAGGTTTTTTCGTTGCTTTATATTATGAGAATGGACACATGAAGCTGAATCACGTAATTTGTTTTATAACGTCATAAAAGGTTTAGCCTACGCCCTATACGGTCTATGTCGTGAAACCAGTCGAACCTGACTTGAGCAGTGTATTTCACTTCCCTATTTACAATTGTATCTATAATTAAAATTCGTATTTACATGCTGATAAACAAAACCAATGATTTGGGTTTTTTCAAGGTTTAAAATAACTTACACGAAAAGTTTCCTCAATAAAATCCAGTCATTTATACTCGTTCGGAAACGTTTTAAACGTGTTTTGAGAATTACCTGGTATTACCAGAAGCGTTGGCTGGCAGCTTGTTCGACAATCCATACACAACATTGTTTGGGTTTAAGAATTTCGAAAAGATAATGATCAGAAAATCAGACACTTAATAAAATGATTTTTTTAATTTTATTTTCTTCTTGAGTAGTTTTAGCTTAAAATATTATTTTTCTCCCTATCAGCAAATGATGTTACGAAAAAAATCAATCGGAGGACCTTTTAATAAAGATTTTTTTCTTAACTTTTTCTGTTTTAAAAGTTACGAAGGAATTGTGCCCCACTAAAAAAGTGTTCTTATGCAACAAGCGCAAAATCGCCTGAACTTTTATGACTGACTATAAGCGGAAACGAAATAATTTAAACGGACGTCCTAACTGCTTTCCCATCTAAGTAGTGCACCAATACCGGTATACCAAACCAATTTTTCTCTTTGACTTAAAGCAACAATATATCCCTCTATTGCTTTTCAGCCATGTTTAAACCTTAAAGAAATAACGCAAAGTCAAAATATGAGTTGTATACGTCAACAATGTGCCGTTTACGGCGTGTATAATCATAATGTTTTCACTCTAATATTACTATAGTGAAACTTTTAAACATCACGAATAAAACAATAAAACATCACCAACAGAATAAGCTTAGTCAGCATCAGTCATGTATTTGAAGTTAAGACGAAATTTCCTATCAATCAAAAGCAAATGTCAGCAATATCAGGAAGTTGAAAGACTACGTTATTGTTTTGATCCAAAAACTCTGTATTTTAGTTTTGACGATCTCGTGACAATTTTACCAGCTTCAAAAACTACGCTTTTAGAGTTTTAATAATGTTTTTTTTTAATCAGATGGCATAACCTACTACGTCACGGCATAATAAAACGATATGTATCAGCTTAATAATATAGATTTGCGCGAGAAAAGTGTATAACAAATTCCCCTTCCATTTACCTTATCGATCATTGCGGGACAAATTTCAGCGTAATTTTAACGGCAAGGCATGTTTGCGTCATAGTTAATGTATTTCTAGGACTTGCTGATTAAAGAAGGCAAGAAGTGATATGCCCTATCGGTGACTTTCTGACGTAACTGAAAACTTTCCATAAAAGGTCGATAAAAAAGTGCATACGGCTACAACAGTCGACAAAACTTAGCGAGATTGTTTTAAGGTATTACGTATAGCCTTTATCTAAAACGGAAAATAATAGTCTTTTTATTTGTAGCTTTGTAAACGTTGTGCTTTGGGTATATTAAGCACAAATCATTTTCGACCAAGTCTTGCAATTTACCGACTTGTATATGCTATTATAAAGAAGCAGAATAGTCAAAAATTATTTGAAAACGTGAAAAAGTATAGGTTATTCTCTAAAACGATTCACCTTAATACCTTATGTGGATTGTGTGTGGTGGCTAAATTTCTTGACATGTTAAAGCAATCGCGCACAAATTGTTATTTTGGCCAATAAGTACCCTGATTCATTGTATAGTGTGGTTGCTTTAAAATGTTTTATTGTGTCGACTAAAAAGTGGATCATATTGGCGGCTTAATATGAGCTTTGATAGAAATGTGGTGCAATTTTCGCCACGTGACGTATATTTAGCCTAAAGCTGAAATCATTACCGCAATGCCGGTTTGTTTGGTAGAAATGCATAATCCTTATATGATCCTCTTTGTGAAAAAGATTTACGTGAGGCTGTGATCGAGTTTCCGAGAAACGAAGATAGCTTTAAATTTACGTAATGGTAGCAAAAAAATGCTGTGAAAGGATGAAATAAAAAATGTTAGGAAGTTTTTATTGAAGAATTATTCGCTATAGTTGTAGTCAATTACATAGTGCTTTCTCTCCTTTGAAAAATCTCCAAATTTTTTGTTCTATTTCTCTATTTATCTGAAATGTAACACATTTTGTTGCATTTTTGGAGATTACCGGCATTCCACCCAGCAGATTTTGTTATCTGGATTTGGCTTTTGCCTACTAATATATATTCAACGTTGTCCCAAAAAGGCGTTGTAAAAACGTCGCTTTAATCCCACGCAAGTACATTATACAACCAAATAAACTACAGAGTACAACCAAATATAGAGTACAAGGTTTTGTGAGGAGCACAGGGCTCTTACAAAGAGCCTATATTATCTTTGACTTTCTCAAATCCACGTTAAACATGTTGACATACCGCAAAAAAACTAGAAAACGTTGTTTTTAATGCCGTTGTATACAGATGACATCTCATTCTTGCGCACATAAAAAACGAACCTTTCTCTTTAAACTTGGAAACTAAAACGGCCCAAGGCGACGAATAGCTTTCAGGGTAAGAAAACAAAATTAAAAGAGTAATAGTTGCAGGAGTTCGAATTTCAAGTGACGCCTACGTTCCGGGCCTACGTCGTCTATAAACGCGAACATATACATAAAGTACATATATCTGACGGTGGAACGTGCGCAAAATAGACTCGGGTAACTGCGGTCCGCGTCAGTGGAATTATCGCGAAACAAAGTTGTTTGAGTTTCAGGTCAGAGTCAGTCCGTTATCTGTTGTTGAATCTCGATCAGCCCTGAGTCAGGGCGACCACTGGAGTGTAATTTCGGTGCTGAGTTATTTCGCCTGCGTCGCCATCTTCTTGCTTTATGTTGCGATCGCGGTATTTTTCGCTTCCAGCGGTTTTTGCGGTCTAGCGCTTCTTTAACGCGCAGGAAAGGCTTTGCTTGTATGTCGGATATTACAAATTTTAAACGTTCAAGATACCGTTCAAACAGTGAGAAAATTTCAAGCTGGCAAGCCAGACTTTTCGTATGGCCGCAATTGGTCGTGATCCTTACTAGGTATAGCTAGCCTGCCGAGACATGTTCCAGATGCCACAAATATCCGTTAGCTCTTTGTTTTGCTGACAGGTGGTGGTTGCCAAATCCATTTAATTACAACGGCTTACTATGGCATACTGGCAATTACCTTTTCCTAACTATGCTGTAATTCTATTGTTCTGGATGAATATCCCTTGCGGTATTTTAAATATTTCCCGGATTATTTTTTTTGTTGTTAAATTATTTGCCACAAACACAAATATACAATACTAAAAAAATCGACATATTTTTGCAAACCTTAATTTTAGGTTGAACGCATGATAATAAGTACAGCGCATATCTTAATAACCAGAAATAAGTTATAGTCGTTAAATTGGATGTCTAATTTTTATCACATCAAACATCTATAGAACGCCATTTGAACCATCAGACTGTTTTCTGCGTATTGCGTTATTATACTAACAAAACATATATTTCCATTATTACTTTTCGTGCAACATGCGTCGTTTTAGGTTGAACCAATTGCTTTATGGAAGTAAAGCATCGTGAGTTAACCTCGAACGCCAAATTGTTTGTTATATTGTTTTACAACGTTTTTAAATTATGTTGATTGTGTAGTTTCCCAGACGAATTACATTTATCAACCATTAGTTACACGTAACAATTATGCTCGTAGCCGAAGGCATAAAAATACCAAACAATAATTACGAGGGTGCTGTTAGGCTTGGTACATTTTAATTTTCCTGCGCTTCAACCGCAAAAATATTAAACATGGGGAAAAATGCGTACATCGGGCGAAGGCTATACGTCATTACAATTAGCTCACTTCCAGAATTAGATTTTAGAAAAATACCCGCAATCTGTCGTAGCCTTAACGGGGGCGAAATGAGGATAGGCTCGCCTCGGACGGTCAAGACCAGTATGCGACTTGATCTCAAATGTCCTGCGAACCAGTGGCACTAAAGAAAGCGAGAGTCCCAACTCTAAGTGGTTCAACACACCCGGGCGTGCGTAGGAGGCAGAAGTCGGCAATTTTGCCTCCAACCAATTGCTGTTTACCGCAGTCGAATGCGGCATAAGCGCCAATTGCGGGTAAAACAGTGCTTGCGTCGGCAAGGCGCAGCCCAACTGCGTTAACCGCCGCCTCTTCACAGGTCGCTTTTAAAACCGGCGCTTGCCGCTCATCGTCGCAGATGTTTAGCAGAAAATCGGCAGATGAGCAATGGTCTTCATGACGCACGTTTCGCTGTGCGTGCCTTTGCAGTGTGAAAGAACGCGGTAAAGCTTTAAATAACCATATAGAACAGGTAAAGAAATACCATATAGAACAGGTAAAGAAATTTAAGCTCCAAAAAGCTACAAATCTACTAATTTGTGGTGCTACATAAGGTTATTGGGTTTATTTAGTGCGAATTTGTGCAATTCGTGAGAATATTTATGGGACTGTGCTTCTTACCTAAATGGTGAGGACATTATGACTAACTATTAATCAAACACTAATAAATATAAAACATTGCATTAAATAAAGTGCTTGGTCAGCGTCTTAATAGACTTAAAATCGTCAAATATCACTACAATATTTAACCTTATCTCCTCAATATGTGCAAGCCGTTTTAATGCCACAATAATCAGTATGTTTTAACATCAAGGTCTACTTCGATCGTTGGTTGAATTCAACTTTAACATTGTTCAAGATTTAAATATCCAATCGATTAAAGAGTTTTCTAGAAAACTTTTCCCTAGTCGGCCTTTGGATGGAAATCGTTGCTCAACTTTATATTAGGACTGGGGTTTAAACTTTAAAGGCACGTTACAATGAATCGCTTGTTATTTGAAGTTTTTCGCATGGCGTAAGTCTTGTCCCGCCCTTCTTCGAATTCTTTGTCCGCACACGAACGGGGGACACGCAGCTGAATTACGTCGTGTAATGCTGCACAGGTCGTTCATGCACCTCGCGTGCGCAATCAACACAGTTCAGCTGAAACGCGGGAAAATCCCGTTGGCGTTAATCGAGGCCAGGCGAAGTTTGAACCGCTCGGCCAAATCCGATTAAAAAGCCTTTTTTTCGTGTAAGGTACATATCATACAATCCCTGGCACGTACTGAGTAGTTCATTGGAGTGCAAAAACTTGACTACAGGCAGCATCGGAACAATCAGCCTTGTGACGAAATCATTACACATTACATTGCATTACGGCCATTAAAATCAGCGAAAGCGATTCCGTGCATGCCGCATTCACGCATTCCACTCGCGAAATGGCGCGAATAAAACGCCAAGTCAGCCCAAGCTGAATGGTTATGACGCAGTTTCGTTTTCTTGATAACGTCAAAGAAATCAAATTCCTCGAAGCGTTTGAAAATCGATCAATCAGCGAGCGAAGGCGATCACCACCAGTTCTGAAGTTTGACGTCATCAGTTATTTAACGATTCCGTTTTATAAACGTTCTCTCTGTGTCGCCACCATAAAAGACGATACGCGTTAACTATCGTGCTCTTGGATTTTTCTTAAAACGTTAGCGCCAGTTTTATATAAGATCGGCGGTCGTTGAATAGCTATGTTTGACGTGGCAAAAAAAGAAATAGATCGAAAAGCGGCGTTGGCATTTCACGCGCTCGAATAATAACTACAGCAATTACATTTCCGGCCAACATTGATCGACATGGCGCGCAAAACGCCAAACGCGCATTGTGGCGCAAGAGTCTTGGCGCCTCGTGCCGCTTCTGCGCATTGCTCCCGTACACTGGCACCCTGACATTTCGCCTGGCGATTTAGCCAAACGTCATCAAAGTTTACCTGTTACGTAGGAGGGAAGCGTTGGCCTCACGACGCCATCATAGCTCTGATCCTGTCACGCATACCAGGGGCGCGCCCGCAGATCGCTTTCCATGGGGGAAGCTTTATTCCCATTTTTTTTATTGTAAACACATGGGGCAAAACGATACAAACGTAATAGCTAAAATTAAGGCATCGTGTAACGAGTGAATATGGCGTTCAAGCACGCAATGCAACGGTTTAACAAAATAGCTTACACCGTAACACGCAGCGTATATGGATATTTATTATCGTTTTGTAAAAAGAGTCCCCATTGAAAAACGGTTCGAAAACCGAGTTTAAGCAATAGCCGATCAGGATAATTTCATTTGCGCGAAAGGTAAAACAAAACATTGTTAATCAAAGTGAACTAACTTAATATGGGGTAATCATAATGTAAAGCCTCCTCCCCCTTGACCCCCCTATTTATCGCACGTTCCCTGTACCGAAGTGCCCTGGTCGGCCGATCAATTCGTCGCAGGTTTGTTTAATGTGTGTGTAATTGCCACTCGTTGTTTAAAGGGCGGATCCTGATCGACCTGGCTAAAACATTAAGGTTTTCGAGAAAGTCACGAGGTTGTGTAGCGGGAAGGTCGTTGATCAACACGATCAAACGCTTGCTGTTTTAATCTATAGTTTGTATTCTGCATCCGAATGTGTGTGTAGTGGCTGCCGTTATTTAAAGCTAGAATCCTATTTCAAAATTGTGAGATTTTTCACTGTTGAGGTTAATGCCGCAACATTAATAAAAACCGCATCGGTAACTCTGTGTACAAAGTCGCACGTTAATTAATGAACAAAACAGTTAAGATATTGGACAGGTCCAGGAATAAACGATAGATGAGGAAGATAGATATCTCTCTAAAGTAGCTCATAACAATTATGTATAGTAAGACAAATTAAATTAGGAATTGAGAAGAAGAATAGTGAGATAAGTTAAAACTGTTTATTCGAAAAACGCAGAATTGTAACTATATTAAACGGACAGTATAACAAACATAAATCAACCCAAATAAAATAGTAACGGAATTCTTATTTAAACCACGTGAAGCATAGGCATACGTTTATTTGTTTAATGTTGTTCTGTTGTTGTTCGTTCATGTCAGTTTGGTTCCACTTTATAACTTTTCGGCCAAAATAACTAACAGTAATGGGGTCAACGTATACAGTCGACGCCACAGCGAAAAGCAACCTTGACCTTGAACGACCTCACTTACGTGGTTCATCACACAGGAGAGCAGCTTTATTTTGGCATCGCGCAACGCAAGTGTGCCTCACACGAAACCCAAGAGACCGGGGTTTTTCCCCAACGACGCGCGATTTATAGCGAGATCGTATGACCTATGCCGAAGTCGGCGGGTCTTTTGTGGCGGCAATTGCCCCGCAATTTTATCTCGGAATCGTGCCTCGCCACAAAGGTAAGGAAAGTATAGGAATCGCGCACAGCGAGATTCGTGAAACGATAAAGCGTCACGATTGGAGCGATAGTGCCCGGCCGCGCCGCCCGACACTCGATCTACAATTTGTCAGCATTTGTAACGATCTTGCGCTTGCCCGCGCCGTCGCTTAAAACAAAAGGTGGTAAGAGGTGAGCGCGCAGTGTTCGTGTTGTTCCCAGCAGAACGAATTGCGCTCCATCAGTCGCCGGTGTGATTTGCAAGAAGGCAGACCCAGTCGTGTATTATGTTTGAACCGCAAGCCGTTTGTTTTCTGAAAGCTTTTAGGACGAAAGAAAATTTGTTGGTCTGTGTAGGTCGATTTGACACTTATTGAAAAACACGTGCCGCTGATGCGCGTAATATTGTCGTAGCGACGTTTTGTTTCCCGGAAGACGATGAATTGTTTGACGAGTGAAAATTTGTCGATCTATATAGGTCGACAATTGTCGCTGATGCGCTTAATTTGTTGTAACATAATTTTGTATTTAGATTGAATTATAATTATTAAAAGGTGAGGAAACATAGATGAATTTGATAAGAAAAAAAACGCGAACACACAACTATATGGTTGGAAATTTAAAACAAATGACCGGGGGCACATTTGGTGATTTGATCGTCCCGTTTTCTTTTCGATTAAAAAAACATAAGGTATATTTACAGACAAGTTACTGTAGCGTTTCCTTTATACCTTTAGATTAGCGTGACTAATAAAAAAGCTGCCACGGTGATATTTATTCTACATAATTGTTAAGCTATAAGGCGTTATTGTTTAAAAAGAACTATTGGCTGCAGTTCGGAAACATTCAAACCAGTAAGAAACAATGCTGTTGTTGTTGCTTGCGTTAGTAATAAATAATGTTGATTGCGTTTGTAATAAATAATAACTTAAAATGTGAATTCTCATCAAGGTTGCAATCATTTTTTTTATCAAGGTTGGCTATCTTTGCTCGGTTATGGTTCTGGCTGTTGAAAAGCACATTATTTATTCGCCAAACCGTGTTAATTTTTGCCTAATCACTGCTCGTCGCGTTACTATTATTTGACAGACCAACTGGTGGATGCCAAAACCACTTGGCGTCACTTGAACAACGTATTGCGTGCAGCCAACCGACTGGTTGCGCAATAGGTAAATGGGGGGTTGATGTCGCTTGCCAATAGACGATCCTCATAAAAAGAAGTCTCGCCCGTGCCAATATGCATGGGCAACTTCGGTCGAAAACGAGTCATGAAACGGCAATAGTGTTGTCACGCAAAGCGCGATGACACTCTACAGCCGGAGACTGGTTTGCATTTAAAGGTTGTTGCGATCGTCGCGACGTGCCCCGGAACTCCGCACAAATTCTGCCGACGCCACAAAAAATTATATAATGTTGAGCGGGTATAAGCGTTACCTTCGTGTAAAATGAGTCAGCTTACACGCCATTGTGTTGATTTATCATTAACCGCACAAAAATAACATAAACGAAACCGTATATTATACAACAATTTTTTTACACTCACAATATTTTGGATTGTTGCATTCAATGTTACTATCAGGGGCTTTTAACAAGTATGAAAATAAATTGTTAAAATAATTATCTATGCTGATGAAATTTACCCTGCCACGTAATATATATAGCCTATAGCTATAATACGTTATTATCAGAATTACATCTTGATTTAAACATGCTGGCGAAACTTACAAAACACATATATTGGAGAAATCAGAACGTGTTTTATCTTCCGCGATCTTACAGAAAAACGAAGATGAGAAAAAAACGGATGTTTCAAGCCGTACGTCAAATGCGCGGGCACCTCTAAGCAATCCTGGCGTGTTAGCAATAGGCTACAAAGGGCTTAACATATCTTTCGTAATCAGCCGATGTGCGTCACAATGCGAGAAGTATTAGCGCCAAAAGCTGAATTCGTTCGGCGGGAGAAACAAAGGCGGTTGCCGGGAGGAGTCCGAAAGGTCGGCGGCGCCGAACGCGCGAAATGTTTAGGCAAACACGTATTCAAGAAGGACACCTCGCACGCCGTCAAATCGCGGAGAAAAAAACGCTCTCGAGTTCCGATTAATTACGACCCAGGCGAAAAAATTAGCTGGCCACAGCTGTGCAGTCCGTGTGGACATAAAGAGTCGGCAAAGCTATCGAACGATTCAATAGTTGTATGAACTCCGCACAAATTCTGCCGACGCCACAAAAAATTATATAATGTTGAGCGGGTATAAGCGTTACCTTCGTGTAAAATGAGTCAGCTTACACGCCATTGTGTTGATTTATCATTAACCGCACAAAAATAACATAAACGAAACCGTATATTATACAACAATTTTTTTACACTCACAATATTTTGGATTGTTGCATTCAATGTTACTATCAGGGGCTTTTAACAAGTATGAAAATAAATTGTTAAAATAATTATCTATGCTGATGAAATTTACCCTGCCACGTAATATATATAGCCTATAGCTATAATACGTTATTATCAGAATTACATCTTGATTTAAACATGCTGGCGAAACTTACAAAACACATATATTGGAGAAATCAGAACGTGTTTTATCTTCCGCGATCTTACAGAAAAACGAAGATGAGAAAAAAACGGATGTTTCAAGCCGTACGTCAAATGCGCGGGCACCTCTAAGCAATCCTGGCGTGTTAGCAATAGGCTACAAAGGGCTTAACATATCTTTCGTAATCAGCCGATGTGCGTCACAATGCGAGAAGTATTAGCGCCAAAAGCTGAATTCGTTCGGCGGGAGAAACAAAGGCGGTTGCCGGGAGGAGTCCGAAAGGTCGGCGGCGCCGAACGCGCGAAATGTTTAGGCAAACACGTATTCAAGAAGGACACCTCGCACGCCGTCAAATCGCGGAGAAAAAAACGCTCTCGAGTTCCGATTAATTACGACCCAGGCGAAAAAATTAGCTGGCCACAGCTGTGCAGTCCGTGTGGACATAAAGAGTCGGCAAAGCTATCGAACGATTCAATAGTTGTATGAACTTCGCTAGGCTGTAAACACGTTGTCGTATTTTTTATTTTATTTTAGCTGTTTTGCGCAGTAAAATCAGGATAATAAGATGTATCATTTTAATAAAGGTAAAGTAGTGGCAGGTATAGGCTATGGTCAAGTTTCGGCAATTGTAGGTAAGTCGAGCTTATAGGGTAGCAAATTTTAGGGAAGGATTTATTTTGCGGATAATGTGTAGCCTCCGGCACACCGTGGGCTTTAGATGGCGTCAATTGAGATGGATCTGTTGTAAAGTCCCAACTCCGCGTTAGAATCGGACAAAGATGTTCAGGAGATTGTTTGGTGAAGTTTTATAGTTACGGTAACTATTTTTAATAGCATTTGGGTTAACATTTTATGGTAAGGTATTATAGGAGAAGACTTTTATGTTTAATTTTTTTTTTAATATTAAGCAATCGTTTGGTTCAGATTACCCATGTGCTTGATGTGTCAGAATCGTAAGTTTTTATTTAGCAATGTTTAAACCGTTGTTGATCTGTTGTTTAGCCAGACTGTTGACCCACGAAGAAATAAAAGATTCAGCAAAATGTGATGATAAAGTATTTGGCGATTATATCGTGAGCAATACGATTGGAATTTAGATATGTCCGCCGAATTTTGAAACACGATATTTCCAGATAGCAAGTTCCCAAATTTAAACGCTTTTTCGATGAGCAATGAGTAAAAACCGATTTGTCCGAAAGGTCAAAATTTCCCTTTTTACCGTTTGTTTATCGCGGCAACCTGAAACCTGGAAAAAATAAAGGCAGCCAAATTCAGGAGATAAACATCAGTTGATTTGGTGTTGCGCTCGTGAAAGAGCGTTTATTGTTTCGAGCAGTTGCCGACGAAAGTATGATGTTTTAGTACCGGTCAGCCCTTGAGGCATGGCATGATTTTACGTTGCGAAGTACGCTAATGTGCACAAGGAACATTCAGGCTACCCTTGTCTCGTTTTGTGGGTATCTGAGTAGGATACTCTCCCAAAAAAATGGGCGAAATTTATGCTTTTCCGTAAGTGTGTGTTTGTAGACGACGTGCATGGGAGATAAAAGAGATAATAATATACTTGACACGAAATTCAGAACCAATTATAACATTCTTCTGGTAAATGAACAACCAAAAACTCTTGGTTAATTTTTTTAACTGTGAAATATTATTCTTAATTGATCTTACTTCCCTTTTCAATAGATAGAAATCGCTCTTCTGGTGTAAACGAAGTATAAACCGACGTTAATCGCCACCAACAAAACAATTTATTGTTTTTAATAAATGAAAATGCAGTTTACAGTTTTTTTTCTGCAATTTAAATGATCTACAGCAAATTTAAGCTAATCTTTGACTAATACCGATGTTGTGTAATTTATTTTCATATTTTGTTCGAATCGTTGTGATTCAGCAAAATTGCAAACTGACCACCAAACAGGGGTGGCGCCAGTGACCTGCGTTGTGTCATCACTAAACGTCAGAAAAAATGCGTTGTACAAAAAAATGAAATGCTGGCACTAGGGTCGCAGACCTCGGGAAATGAATTTTTCTCTATTGTTTTATTAACTGCTCGTGCCTTTCAATATTGTAAAGGCAATAGGTACCCGCCTTATGAAAGTTCTATAACCAGTTAACCACTCGAGTAACGTTTAGGGTTTGACGCTATATTTTATTCTAATTACTCTTTGTGTTAAATTTGTCTCGGTAAGTTAAAGAAAAATATTCAATGCGTTTAAAATATTTAAACCAATTTATTTCATCAAAATATATAGCGATTATTTTATAGTCTACATTTGTAGGGATAAAAACCATTTCTTCTTCGCAATATGATTAACCTCTCCTGTATATCATTTAAAATCGTTTAAGAAGATCCGTTCATTTATGCTACTATTCTTTTCCAACGACTATAATTCGTACAGCGATCAATCCTTTAAACAAACGTGTCGCATTTTGCGTTGACTTATCAAATCGCTGAATTCCGACGAGGAGATTTTGCGATGCAGGCTTAAAACGCCTAAGCACCGGCCGATCGCGAAGCGTCTTATCGTTCACGACCTAATACCTTAAATCGTGCGCTTTTGTGCATCTTTTCAACCGCTTGGTACAGCGACAAAACGTCATAATGCTATACGATGCCGGGCACAACATGCGGGGAAAAACTGGTCGGGTCAGATTGCGAGATATCAACAAAGTGGCTAGATTGCTTGGGCGCGCGATTATAATGCAACGTGAGGCCAATGACACGCCAATGCTTTGGCTGGCGAGAAAACGCTCGGCAGGGATGTTACAATTTTTCTAAATGGCACATTTGCGAGTGGGCAACGATTTTGAATTTCTAAAAAATACCAATTATTGTCATTACGAAAGTTTTTTATTTACTGGTTTGCAATTCAAACACTATTAGTCCCAAAGCGTCATTCTCTTACATGGGTTGTAACTGTTTTTCTTTAACAACGACTAACTGCTACGGTAATATTTAATTCGATAAGTGTTGCGAAAATTCGTGATTGCTTAACGTTTCGCTTAAATCCGGAAGTTATTTTGCTGGTCGTGTCACAAAGGAGGCCATTTTTTATAAGTTCTCGCACGTTTTTCTAAGTTCTCAATATCCAACGTTTTATCAAACAATCAAGCAAAACAAATCAAGATTTGGTTGTTGTTGTTATCGAAAGGTTGCCAAAGCTACTGGCATAAGAACGCATTCCTGGCGTAGGTTACGCAGAATCGCAATTCTGCGCCAGCGTTTAACGAGTCAGTTCTGGGCGATTGGCAAAAATGCACGAGGCCAACTGCGTTTTCTTGGAGCGCGTTCCCGTCTGTGGCGCACTCCTTCATAAACGTCACACACGCGCATAAGTAGCCCCCACTAATTGCCCAGTCTTGCCCATCGCAATTCAACCGCATTGAGCGAGTTCATAAAACCCCTTTAAAAAAGGAAAAAAGGCGCCACCCACTCTCTCCCGCGGCACGCGCTTAAACTGGCGCATATCGCCCATCGCGGTTATTCGCCTATTGTTTATCTCATACTGCATGACAAACCGCTCGCGAGGACAGCACGCGTACGAACGAACAATTCGAGCGACAAGCCGCTAATACGACGACGTGCAATGCACGCAAAAGGCTCAAGCCGCTCGCCCGTTTACCCTGTTAAGCAACGGAACTCTAGCACCTCACGATGTGCACCTTGTACCGCCAGGGTCCGAGTCAGCAGCCGTAGTTTACGAAGTAAAGCTGAGAATACTGAAAACTGCAACTTAAGGAGGCCGAAACGCGACTGCGAAAGGGAACGAAAACCTGAAGAGCAAAAACCGAGCTTTTCACGAGCGAGGATTTCCAAGGATTCCAAACGTAGGAAAGGCGCGATGGTGGTGGACCTGAGGGGCTTCCTCAACAAGGCGCTGGTGCCTGCAGCGGTGCTGTTCGTCGTCGGGGTTTTTGCCGACGCGGCCGCCGTTGATGCCACGCATTACAGGGGCGGAACTATTTCCTGGAAACCGAGCTCCGACTATTCGACCAGCAACCGCAAGGTAAGTGACCCAAACAGTTGTAGCTGATTTTCGCTTATTCGTTATCTCAACTTCAGCGATCGGGTGATACGTGAGCTCTGTATAGGTTTATTTTGCCTAGAACCTAAATCGGGTCGAATTTCTATATTTGGTTGGACATTTGGATTAGGTTTCGCCAAAATTCACTTGACCCTTGTTACATCTTGAACTGCCGAAATTCAACATAATAGGTTCGAAGTCGTTCGGTAAAAGCTTACGTTTAATAATGATTTCTGTCAAACCTTACATTCAAACAAATGAGATGTAAAAATAAGCTTGTTTGATCAGTTACTATATTTGTTAAGGTTTTCCATCTTTAGTGCAATGTTAAATTAGCCGAATTTTACAATTTTGCGTTGTGTTTCTCCACGGTTTGTTTCATCAAAATCAAATTGATACAATTTGCGGTGCTTTTTGCAAGAGGTAAATTTGCAATATCAAGAAACGTGTGTCCAAATTTTTGTAACAAATTCTAATGCTCTTAAAATGACTTGCCCGTACAGGTACAGCTGATTGTGGTCGCACGCCAGCGTTATTAATTACTACCCTTGTAATCGTACTAGTTAAGGAAATGCCCGTTTTTTTCCCGGCGCGTCCTTTTAAATTATGTAACGCAAATCGCTGCGCAATCCGTCCATCGAAAACCAGAACGTCCGCTCGTAACAGAGAGGTGACCGCGATTGACGGTAAGCGACAATTGAAAAGCGTAATGTCAACTCCCGCCGCTTAAAAATTCATGTAGGGGCCGGAAAAATGCGGCTTACGAATCGTCGCCGGGCAGACGAATCGCGGGGCCGCGCGGCCCACACCCGGTACTTTGGCGGCGGCGTACCTGGTCCCCGCAATTTGGCCCGCTTCTAAGCGACGGCGGTAACGCGAAACCGAAATTTTCCCGCGCGACCTAAACGGGCCCTGGCCATTTGTGACTAAATTGTTCTCGATTTGTTGCCTTTGGTATCAAGACCTATATGTAGATGCTACACTTATATCTGTAGTTCGATCTGTAATATACACGGGGATGAAATTTCGGATCGGGTAAAGTGGCATTTGCTGACTGTAAATGAAATGGAAACGAAACTTTTATACATTATTACGAATGTTTTTGGTATTTTTTACCTTTACCTAAAGGCAAAGTGCGTGACATCATGAGCTTACAGCTGAGTTTAGAATCCAAATTGTTTGACTTCTGGTAAAATACTTTGTCTTTTCCGGCAGTTTTATGTTAAAGGCTTAACCATTATTTCAAGTTATACTGTTCTTCCAAACAGGAAAGAATTAGGTGTTTTTATTTGCCCAAATCCAAAGAAGCGTTTAAAATAAGGGTAAAAGTTATAATTTTAAGGCCGCATGCAATCGTGACCCACAACCTTGTTATAGGCATCTCAATTTTATGAGGTTTCCGTGACACCGTCCCCTTCCGGTGCTTGTGCTTTTCGGGCGAAATTTGCGTTTTATTGCGGCTGTCGGAAGGTTAATTGCCAACGGTTCGAGTTTTTTTCTTGCAAAAAAGCAAAGTCGTGTTTTGGGGCCGAAAAGTGATTAGGGAGCACGTGACCAACACGCGTGCGCTATGATCACGTACACACGGCATTGGTTTTGTGCTTTGTTCCGCGATCCCGCCTTGTGTAAGGCGCGGAATTGCAGTTTATGAACTCTGATTTTATGCTTCAAAGCACACCACTAAATGGTCCACTATATACGCTTTCTGTTTATTATGTCATCGTAGTTCTATTTGCGCCGTATTTGAAAGCGGCCATAGTTTTCTCATGCAACCCTATGCCATTATGCAGTTTACCATCAGTAAGAATTAACCCGTTAAATCCTTGTTTTGTGGAAGAGTTGCCTGCTATATTTTATTATGGAGTTGTTAAAATATAAACTTTGTTATGGTGTGTAGTTCTTCCCAATTACAATCTAGAAAGAATGTTATAACAAAAAAATCTAGCTTTGGTTTGGGTTTAAGCCTATTCTTTATTTTAAGAATCTCGCGCTGTTCTCGAACCCCAAACATTTTGCCAGTGCCTCGCCCTTGACAAACAATAATGTGGTGTGTTTTGTCACATTTATCACAATACGATTCCTTTAATTCTACACGGGTTTAAAAAATTCCAGTGTAGCGATTTTAAGGGCAATTGTTTCAGCGTTCTCATAAGCTATTATCGCGTTTACTAATATGGCCGCAGCTTACTATGCGGTTTATTTGTAACTTTTTAAAATCCTGTTTTAAACAGTATTAAAATACTCATACAAACATATTACATATATGAGCGTGTATATAAATGAAAATGCTTTGAGTTTTAAATTCCTATACACACACTATTTTAAACCTAGAAATACGTTAGTTATTGTCATAATACCTAAATATCTTCTCAAACACCAGTTGACGACGGTTGAAGCGTTTTGGCCACCTTGTTTTCCGTCAGAAAGCGGTTACACTGCTCTTTGTAATTTTCCGGGAAACTTTATCACCTTTTGACCTTGGCCACATTATGCCGTGAAACGAGGTGACAACGTTGTCCGATACAATCGCCTAGATCCGCGCCTATTTGCCGATGCTTGCTTAAACGTGGGCGTTGCTTATTATTTGTCTTGCTTGTTTTTTGTACGTTGTTTTTAAATAACGTTTTTAAATAAATTTTGGTAATTTTGCCTATTTGAAAATTGGCATTTGCCAAAAAACTAGACAAAGGCACATTGATATCCTTTAGTTCGGTACATATATGCATATGGTGCACATGAATACAACTACAACAGTTGCTCTTCAATCACGAAAACCTCTACGTTGCTATTCGCTCGTATCGCATATTTTGTCGTTTCGAGCCGAAGTATTTTAACTGTACATAAACTTATTGCCACTTTAAATTAAACCAAACAATAACTGCTACATTAATCCCGTAAAAAACGCCATGTAACCACACTGTGTTGCTATAATTACAAAACAGGACCTGTCGAATTAGTCATGAAAAGAAAAGCGAAAATGAAGCTTGAAGGTCTTGCGATCCGCGTTTACATATCTTGCGTTTAACTTATTCTCACTGTAATTACAAGTAAAGAAATATTTCCTTTTTTACATGTAAACATTACATGAGAAGCGATATAAATAATTTCCCGCCATTCCGTATAACGAAAAACAGCTTTGCACCAACCGATTGTACATTTTTCAGAGAGATTTATATTTTGAATTTAAACATCCTCTTGCCCTTCCAGGTCGAGTTTACGTACAGACTGGCGTGGACGCGCAGTCACACGAAATGCGACCAAGAGACCGTGGACAATCGTGGACTGATTGGCGACAAGGACCTTACGTGGATGTGCCTATCAGGATGCAGCGGACCTGTGTCTCGATCTAGTAAGTCGCGAGCCTTACATGCACATGTGCTGTTATCCGAGCCCCAAATTGATTACGATTTAGTGGCAAAGATATCTTCGGGTTTTAAAGATATCTCACCTTCTTAATGCGTTAAGACAGTGGTTCTCAACCTTTTATGGCTTCCGGCACCCCTCAAAAATAATAAATAGATTTTCAGCACCGCAACTGGAATTTCATTTTACTGAAATGACAATATAAATGAAATTGGAACAACACAACCAACTTAAAACATTTAGGTAAATATCTTTTGATATAATGGTCGCTAATCGTACACAAATAGTTGTTACCAATTAAACAAAAACCAGATGCTTGAAAATTCTTAAATGCCTATTGGCACCCTTGAGCGTTAGAAATGGTAGACCAGGGGGCGCGACACCCCCATTGAGAACCGCTGCGTTAGAAGTTTGTTACGTACGACAAGAGTTGTTGGATGTAAAACTAAGCGCTTACGACTGTGATGTGCGGAATGTGTATTGTGTTGTATTATTAACTGACTCGGGGTAAAACTGATAACCTTGACTACTTTGTTCATGTAATTCCTAAACTTATTTTTGTCGCTGACCTATACGCTGCACGTGTGACGAACATGTTGATTGTTATGACATGCTCTACCTCCGCTTCCCAATGTGGTGTCATTATGATACCTTTCTCATTATTCGTGTTGAAACTTCAGCTGTTGGTATTTTCTATTTGAAGCAAATTAGCCAACACTCTCTTCACAGCTCAAAGCATCCGGTGTACGTCATCCATTTTGCGAATAACAAACTTAGGTTGCTCTTCAATCATGGCAACAAACCGAAATGCCGGAAGAAGTTGACGTATTCAGTACAGTTTTGTTAGGACATGCTTTTTTGCGAAAAGAGCTAATTAGACATGCTTTTTTGCGAAAGAGCAACTATTATTCGCCATGTAACCAAAGCGAGAATAACAACAACACCAAAAGGACAACAACAAATCATCTAGTATTTAGCGTTACGTAATCCTTTCGAAACGCCGCGTTGTCATTAGTTAGTCTGGCATAGGACGTTTGTTATGTCTATTAGATCCGAATTACAGTTTGGTCTACGCTGCGTAACAATGCCATTGCCTTATAAGTCTATTTCGGTCCCCAATGGAGTGAACGTGATGCGTTCATTGAATGTATCGAATTGAACTCTAGGGCGGTTTTGCAAACGAGCGCTGGATGTATCAATGCATCGCGTCTGATTTGTTAAAGTTTTGGCGCTTGGAGTATCTTTTTACCATATTTGCACCGTCGCGTATCTGCTCCGTTGCTTTGACGTAAAGACTGTCTGTTGCATTAAACCTATTTCTCGCCAAATCCTCACTCTTGGACATCGACAAGGTTTTCAGGATTTTTTACGTCACTTCCACGTTTGTGATTAATCGGCAAATGCACACGGCCTATACGTAGTAACTCCTGTATTTTGAAGCGAGGCGTCATTGACGTGAACTTCCAAGAAAGCCTTGTCGGTGACGTAAATAACAAACACGCACAAAGTCACGTATACACACAGCGACATGACGGGTTTAAGGAGAAACCACCCAAAAATTATTTCTGCTTTGCATGAGTTCAAACCTGTCCCATTTAGAGTGTAAAAGGCTTATTACCGTTTTTCACAAATGCACTATCCAAGAAAAATTTTTAGGTCCATTTTCTTGCCACTTATTTGGCCTTAACCAAAGTCGATTTTAGCTATTTGAAACGTGTTTGACGTTTACCCAGTTATATTTAAAGTACAAAAGTACACAACAAACCTGTATCTTAGTAATGAACGATAAGCTATATACACTAATTATGTCGAATTTCGTAAACATAGATTAAATATTTATTTCGTGTTTGCATGTTACCCTATTATATATTTATCATTGGGCAAACTAAGTGATATGCGAAATGTCCTTTTAGGAGTACATTGTACGAACTTCAGCGAACCTCACGACTGGTCTACAGGAGAAAACACCTTCGAACACGTGTTTCAAGACGACCGACTCTTTGAAATTTCGTAAGTATTATTACTGATGTAACATGTTTACAAGACAAGGAGAACAAATATCGAAAAGGCGCGTTTTAATCTCACAAACTTGATACTTAGTATTTGCAAGTTAGACAAATTAGGACGCTGGAAAAAATAAAAAAGACGCCTTAACTGTTCGCAAAGCTTTAACGGGTTGTGGTATCAAAAGATGACGTATTTCATTGTTCGTCCTATAATTCCTGTTTAGTTTTTTCTGCTCGAGTTTTGTCGGCGACAGCCACGACAAGGTTCCGGTAAAGCAGTTTATGGATCATGTCACGGTAAAGCGATTAAAGGCACTTATAGAAGCGTTGATTTTCAGTCCGTTGTTTAATCGTTGGCTTGCCGAGAATCCTGAAATCCAAGCACCGGTAAATAATGCAACAATGACTTATCCAGCGTTGAGCTTTGATCACCTTGAACTACTTAAAATCACCTTAGCTACAATCCGCCTTAACGTTTAGCGATTCGGCAAACACTTTCCATAAGGAAGTTGAAAGGTTTCTCCATCAATTTACTTCCATCATTAGTAAACTCGCGTAATTCCTCATGTCAGCTAAAACATATTGGAATGAAGATTCTGTTGGTTATGACGTATGCGCTGTAATAAAACAAAATCTAATTTGGCACTGAACCAATGGAAACGATTTTAATTTGAGGCTTTACGAGAAAGTCATTTAAGCAGAATTGATTAAAACACCCAAACGTCCTTCACTTTTAGTTGAGGAAAATGTCACTGATGACGTAAGACAATAATGATTTAGGCCTACAACGATTTATGCGAAGGGATATTGTTCCCATTATAGCAAGTTACATACGGCGCTTTTAGCTTAAAAAGGCGGTTAATAGATTTTCGCACAGACCAATAATCAAAATCAGTGGTATGCAGTCGAGAAAATTCGAGTTTACATCAAACTATAACGTCCTTAGTATTTTGCTGGTAGTTGGGAGCCAAGGGTAGGATTTGCCCCGTATGTGGTAAAACGGTTTAACAAACTGTATACTGCTTTTGTTTCACGATCGTCCGATTTGCATTCACCACAATCGGATTAAGCCTTTTTCGGCATGTAACGACAATGCACAGGAAAGAATCGGATTAAGGAACCGGTGACGTGGAAATATACATTTAAACACGCGCGCATTGCAAAATATTTTGAGTTGAGATCGCCTCAATTTAGGTTCCTTTGATAACAACAAACTGGATTTCAAGCACTACAAGTCCACGATGCCTCGATTGTTATTAGGAATTTACTAAGTTGGATAAACCCCAAGACAATAATATAAATCGCTTTAATAAACGTGTAAACCAGTGTACTTGCCCTCCAAACCTTACCTCGACTTGTTTTTTGGCTATATAAACGTAGAAAGAGTCGATTTTGGGGCAAAAACACAGAATATTTTTTGAACAGGTACATGCATTGCTGCTGGGCGGAAACGAACAACACAAACGCCAACACTGAGTGGGCGATGACCACTAAAGTATTACTGGGAAACAGGAGCGACACCGGAACGGTCAACAGCGCCCCTATTGTCCATTCGCCTCTTACTATTCGGTGAGTGTATTTAGTTGGCGATTAGAATAGGTCCATCGAGAGAGAGAAGAGGTGTGTTGGAACTTCATAAATTTACTATTTGTGGTCGAAATATTTAAAAATATGCGGCTTCTGATTTTATTTGTGATAAAATTTGTTGTAACCGACTTTTATTAGAAGTATACAATAAATCAAGATTGGCATAAAAACGATGACTGACAGAAAATGTTTTTCTGGAGTTAGTGTGTATTTTTTACTATAAACGCAATTCTTAATACTTACCGAGCTTCAAAGGTAGGTTTGTCAATATATATTGCCTAAATCACTCAAACAAGTATATTGCCTGAATTACTCATTTGAAAAAAATAGGATGTTCCTATTGTTTTGCAAATGCTCGATGTGTCCCCCCTCTATTTTTCATACAATTGTTATCATTAAAAAAACTCAGTGGTAAATACAATACCTGACAAAATTGATATAGACGAAAGAGTGAGTTTTCAATTTTTAGTTTATAAAGTGCTATAGAATTACTTCGCGGAAATCTAAATGGACTATTTGTATAATGGCAACCGAAAGGAGTGGTGTTTTGTTAGAGAAACAGATGGGAGAGGTAGACCAGCGCCTCGAAATTCCCGTAACTTTAATCATTACCTATATATGAACAAAACCACAAACTGCTGATAACTCAAAGTGGCGTTCGATATGAGCACCTGTTTCGCGACGTTGTTAAAAATCACATCCTATACGACTTGCCAAAGCCGGTGGTTATGGCCCTCCAAATGAGTGGTCGGAAGGCTTAAGAAGCCGCCAAGTTACGTCATTTAATCGAGCCTCAATTGACGATCCCGCGATAAGGCGGTTACAAAGAGTGAAATATGTCCCGAGGCATTGTCGATAAAGCAGGGCATGTATGGTGCTGCAATGTTGTAAGGGGAGTTGCAGAAACTTGAACCACGTACCCTGTATAGTTATAAAACCGCACAAACTTTACATATACTTTAACATATACGGCTTGACAGTCGCCCGATTAATCCAGCAAGTCGGCAAACGTTGTTTAGCCAAAAGCGGTGGTTTTTGGCGTTGCGGTCATTGCTGGCGATTAACGAGGCGTATTGCGGCAATCGCTTTAGAGGATGGTAATTAGTAAAGTCCAAAAAATGTCAAGGGCGTGGCTAGCTTTAATTCGAAAATCCCCTTATTTGGCATTGAACAGATTGGGCAAGCGATAACACTACAAAATTAAATTGGTTTAATTTGGTTATGCCGGAAAAGTTACAAGTTCATGCCTAAACTTTTGTTTGCTAACTTTAATGTGAATTTTCGTCCAAATATTTGACTGTTTGGTTACTTTGCTTATAGAGCTTTGATTTAAATTTGTTTTCTGACTATGCAAATTTATCTCTGAAATTGTAAAAGTTTTTACCTAATTTTTGCCAAGTTTAACGTTTTAAAAGAGAATTTATAGACTGGCGATTTTATTAGTTCAAAAGGCGAAAATAAGGGCGGAGCCTACAGCAGTGATTCTTAACCGGGGTTCCGCGGCACACCAGGGTGCCATTTTAACGCTCGAGGGTGCCTAGAGATATTTCAAATTATTTAGGATGCCAATTTTTGCTCTATTGGTAAGCTTCTTGGTACAATTTTTTGTGTACAATAAGAGTGCCAAAATTAAAAAAAAAATTTAAACCTTGTTGCATAGTTAATGTGCTGTTTCAATCCTGTTTATTGTACCGTTACAAATCAGCAAAAATACAACTATTTATAGTTTATCTAGGGTGCCGCAAGCCAAAAAAGGTTGGGAACCACTGGTATAGTCGATTTCACGAATATTTCAGGTATAAAAATGCTATATTTCCTCGCAGAATCGACAGTGGCGTTCCGTCCACAATCCAACTGAATATTAACGATCCTGATGGCGACAACGTCACTTGTCGACTTGGAAGGGAATTCGCCGAATGTGGACACGCCTGCGATTTGCCGAAAGACTTTCAGCTCGACCACGTGAGCAAACGCGTTGGTTTTTTCTTGATGAGCGTTAAGCTTAATTTGTTTGCGTGAGACACTCCTTGTATTAAACGAGATGTAAATTCAATCAATCCGTTTACCCTTCGATTTTGATCAGTTCTGTGTAATTGGATAAAGGTGGTGCCATGGTAAACAACAGGCCTATTTGTTATTCCTGGGATAAATAATACTGTCTTGCCCTATATCCCAATAATTATTAAAATTAATAAAATACCAGTTTCTTTTTATTTTTAAAAAGGACGGACGTGCATTTTTCATGACATAAGTTAAAACACCTTTTTAACGCACAATATTATTTTAAACTTTTTTACCATGCAAATTTAAAAAAAGGAAAACCTGACATAAATTGTTCGTTGAAAAACGAGAAGTCATAAACGCGTGCTTATCGATAGGTCAATTGCCGCCTGACTTATACGCCCAGCGAGAATGTGACAGGCAATGCAGCCGTTTCCCTGTTGGTGGAGGATTACCACCAAGACGGCTCGATCTCTGTGGGACTTTCTCGAGTGCCTCGCATTTCGCCGCTCAGCTCCACGCCCTTTCAGTTCATCGTGCAGAGTAAGTTGGGGGACCTGAGTTACAACGACTGCGGTCGTATTGGACACGACTTGCGTTCTTGTTCTTTTCTGCGTTTTGGGCATCGCTGACGCGTCGTTGGCATGAAAGATACGTTATCGCGGGTTTTATCGTTTCGTATTAATCTAACAGAAACTTTACACTTTGTATCTAAATTTGACTCGAAAACTTAAATTTGTCCATACATATTTTCACTCGCCATGACAGTTAATTACTATTAACAATTCCAATCTACTATGTGTTGTTGCTGAAGTAGGCCTACCATCGCTTGTAAGCTACCGCAGGCAAAACTGAGTAAATCTTTACAGAGAGCATGGGCTCTTAAAATATTTTTACCGCGGGGCTCTACAATTTTTACAATTTTTTTTCTTCGCGTGGACCACGGAAAGGCCAGAAATTGTCAACAATGACGTCACAATCAAATAGGCTTCAGAAATATGCTGATTTTTTTTTATAAATTTACGTCACAATACAAATACACATTCAGTGCTAAAATGTTTTCTTTTTAATTAAACTCCTTTCTTTGAAAAATGAATTTTAAAAAATACACTCATATTTCAATTTGGCCTTCATGGCCCCAATAAAATTAGTTCACAGACCCCAAGAGGCCCATGGACCCGGTTTAAGAAACCTTTGCTATAAAGTCTTTACTCCGGAACTCTAACAAAAGGTTAAGGCTACTTGTTGATTGACTGTAGGTAAGAACTTGTCAGTGTTTTGTAAACTATTATCACGTTAATTTTATTCTACCAGTCGGCGATCCAGCACCTAAGGCAAAGGATTGCAGCCAGGGCTTGCCAGATCTGAAGCTGGGCGCTAACAAAAACCACGTTACCGTTGTAAAGGTGGGCCGACGATTCACGATGGACGTCAGCGCATCGCCGTGCGACTCCAGAACCAGGTGAGTGTTTTCAGTGTTCAGGTGCCATTGATTTTTTGTTTTAGTTTCAGTTTGCGGAAGATTAATTTATATTCGACAAGCTCTGTGTTTTGTGACAATATGCCTACTTCAGCAATTTGTTGTTTGACATCATTTTTTTTTAAGTTTATATATAGGTCTTAGGTATAGGGAACTTTTTATCCTATACCAGCTCACTCCTGCATCAGCGCTATTTTTTATTTCCTTTTATTTGTAGTTTATTTGTGTTTACTGTTGTTGAACAGAAATGATATTGCCTTTATTGGCGTAGGCTAACTGCATTAATCGGAATTTTAATAAAATGTTTGAGTGTTTTTTAACCTTTGTGATTCGTTTTGGATCCATTTAAAAGTACTTTTCTTAGACCATTTTGATGACACTTAACCTAAATTTACAAAGCAATAAGGAATTGTAGTTCTTTAGTATAAAAACTCGAATTGTATTTTGCGAAAGAAGTACTTGTATTTTTTAAAATGCCAAAATATACTCTTCAGGTTAAAAAATGTGAAACAGGTACAGAAAGTGTTTTGAAACGTCAAAAGGTTCGAAAATTGTCTTGATTCTGTAGAATTTCCGGCTTTTCGATCAACGGCCCGAACGGCACAGCCCTCGGAGATTTCGTAACTGTGGGCGGCGGCGCAATGCGCACCCAGCTGTCGTGGTTACCGCGCGAAGGTCAAGAGGGTCGCTTTAACGTCTGCGTGTCGGCCCAGGCTGTTACAAAGTAAGTACGAAACCTTTGTTGAACTTGCTCACCTAAACCTATAGTTAGATATTCGATTGACTCTGTCGACCTTATGGCCCCTGCCTTTTGGGCGTCGTGGAAATTTCGCAGGGGAAGGTGTAGTGTATATTTGACAGCTTTGTGACGTCACAAAATCATGAATAGAAATCCAAGTTTGAAAAATAACAAGAACGTTAGTTGGCTTTAAATATTACTATCAATCGGTTTAACTTTGTGGTAAAACCGTATCCTCGAACAATGACGCTATCTGTATGCTGAATAGCGTAATACAATTAAGAAGAGTCACGGTATCAACTTAACCGAAAACCGGAGTGACGAAATACTACGGTTGTGAATTAATTTGATGACGTTAATACAGTAATGTTGTAAAACAAAACGTGACTTAGTACGACTGCAAACTTAACGTTCGCAATACAGCCTTGTTTGCAGACTATGACCAAAAAAGTATTTACCTATTTCATGTGACATCTACTTTTGATGGTGTATTCTTTGTATTTAAAGCATTAAACATAAAGTAACAAAAATACATGTTGAAAATCACGCGCTTTGCTGTTCCTATAAGCTTAGCTCCAGGGGTTATGTACCGGTAAAAGCAGGATGGATAAGATCATTCACGCCAATGTGTTTTTCTGTACGTACGGTAATAGAAGTGCCAGTAAAGTTTGCTTGGCAGACAAATGGAATACATATAAATGACGAACGGGTGCCGACGTGAAAATTGCTCACTTGTGTTGGTTTGGAGATAACGGGCTTTGAGCCAATCCCTGATTTTGTTCTGCTGATGTTTTTCAGATTGTCAAGAACCTATAGAATATCGGACGAAGTGTGCGTCACCGTTCTTGTCGAACCTGGTAAGCGTCTTTATTGGTATATCGCATTTAACAAACTCTTCACTGTGAAATCAAGTTTACAAAATTTTAACAAGCCTAAGGCATGACAGGATTTTAATCCAGTAGGTTTTCAACGAGTAACCTGCTTAGATGCAGTCCTATACAATCCGCTAGACTTCGAACAGATGTTGGCCACTTACAACACTTACAAATGACATAAGCTATTGCTGCCAGGCAAACTATATAATGGAGTGTAGCTCTTCCAGCAGTATATATAATATAATCGACGTTTCGACGTGCTATACAGAACGTCTTCAGTTCTGTAAAACAAGATTCCTTATAAATCGACAAGTAACAATTTGTGCGATTGCAAACTCGTTTGGTGCAATAGCGCGCGATAGCTTATCGGCATTAGACACGTCAGGTTTTACGTTCATGGTGCTGGCGCGTAAATGGATGTTCCACGACTGAAGAAAACCTCGCTTGTGGTAATCGGTTTCCTTCGTCAACACCTGAGCAGCAGAAAAGTTAATGCTGTGCTTGTGGGTAGTTGCATGGCTTGCCAACGCTGATTTCTTGGCATCCTACTTACCCACATCCCTTTCGTGCTCCTTCCGGCGCGTATTTAAACATCTAGCCGTCTCCCATTTAAACATCTACCCGTCTCCATGTAAATTTCGTCACATTCATCGCACGGTATAGCATACACCACACCCCTTGTCGCAGTGACCCGGTTGATGCAACTGCGACAAGGGGTGTGGCGATTGGGTTTTCTCATATCCTCACAATGCTCAAAAAGTGGTTAAAATACGGCGAGCCATTACTAAAAATGCCTGCCTTGCAAACCCCTGCAGCGCGCCCGAAATTGGTACAGGGACATGCTGGGTTTCGCTTTGATTGACGTGCGACAACATTTCCCGTCGATTTAATCACGCGCTGAACTTGCTTGCAGCGGTGGCCTACTGCCGGGGATCGGGCGGGATGCACTTCATCACTTTCGACGGGCTGCGCTACACCTTCAACGGCGGCTGCCGCTACCAGCTCGCCCTTACCACGTTCGACCCTCTGTCCAGCGTTGGCCAGCAACTGCAGTCATTTAACATCACCGTAAGTTGTCGGACGCCTATTTGTATATACTTACATAATTACGTATACGTGTCAAAAACAGCGTCGAAATTCAAATCGTTAAGTTGTTTGCACAAAGGCGCAAATTTTTATGGTTTATTACTTTATTACAAAGTTTGTCGCAAGGTAATGCTGCTATTCACACCACTTATTATTTTCAATTGATGAAGCTAAACTTCGTATAACAAGTTAAAGCGTTTGCTTTGGATACGACACTTCTTGTTTTTGATTATTTGTATTGTTTTTGATTAATACCGATTATTTAGTTAATATTGGTGCGATGCATTGAATTACTATTGTGAATTACGTGAAGCGATCTGACAATTACTTCGTCTAAGTTGCGTCATGTGGTGACGATGCTTACATTACGATGTACGGCAATGTCCAAGTGGATATGCGCATAAGACCAATGTATAATGCGAAATTGTCACCGTTTCTCATACTATACCTTTCTATGACGTTCTAGTTGCGTAGTTTCAACGAAATATGGTCGTAAAGTTTAAATCATGGGAAGCCGTTTGTAATTTGCGCTAACGAAGTTCTACTGGGTTTTTATATTTTGTTCGAAGTTTGTACTGTGAACCCCGACCGTAATATATTTTGCGGTACATCTTCCATAATGACGTAAGGTGCGGTTTAACGTATAGCCCCGATTTCACTGTTGTTGCTTACAAAGGCTAATACACTTGTGTATTGTCTTAGCAATTTTGGGATTATTTCCTACCAAGTGTCAACGCACGAACCAGTGCTGTATTGGCATACCGTAGGAATTGCAGGTCTCCTTTAAATATTCCCAAGCAGCCTCCTTAGGTTATGCGCCCCTCGGCTATGCGTTGTTTAGCAACAATAGCCGAGAAATGCGCGTAATCGTTTTGTAACAGTAGATGCCCTGTTATAACGTCTCCATGGAGTTTAAGATAAAGCCGCAAGACAGCGATTTGCCTTTGTGGTGCCTAAACGTCATGCAATCTGAGAATTAGCCACAGCGCTCCTAATATATAGGATTACTGGAGGAATAGCGTATTCGTGTCACGAATTCTTTATCGGCTCGTTAGGAGAATGATGCGAAATGAAGCCCAAGGAATGCCAAAAGTTACAGGATACTGCGTGTTCCTGCTAGTCGTCCCGGTTAAGGTTATCAACTTTTTGCAATAACCTAACCCTATAATGCGTAAGTTTTAGAATCTGGTGGAATCCAGTTGATTTTACTGACCATTTGTCGATGACCTTAATACTAACGTAAATTATAGCAGTATTAGCGATTGAATATTTCGTTTTTGAATGCGAAATTTTTTTGCATATCTAAGCTTCGTATTGTTAAATAGTATTTGTATCAAATATTTAGAAAAGAAAAGTGAAAAAATTCCTGTGGCGCAACAGTAACTATATAGATGACCCAAAATAACTATACTATGTATAAACTACAGCGGCTGGCGATTCTAGATAAACCAAAAACTAGTCTAACTCTATGGTCGACTTTTTAGACTTTAAAAGCTCCAAATTAGATAATTTAAATTTAATTTTAAAAAATACTTATTTACCTTTTATTCTCGTCATCAGGTTCTCAACGACTTCAGTTTGGGTTCGGACGGGCGCCCTCATGTGCGCAGCATTCGCATCACCATAGCAACAAAGACGATCGAGCTAAGAAGGAACAAACGTATCATGGTGAGCTACACGTTGGTCGTTCTATTACAACAGGGGCTTCGTTTTTTAGCGCTGCCCGTCGTTTTTCGGATATGCAGGCCACATTTGGTTGTTTTTGTTTTTGCCGAAAATCCATACAGCACAAGGCGTCTTCTATAGAATTGTTCCAAGCTCAACAATAATTCATTATTCGATGGGTGGAAAGTGGTTGCACGTTTTTCCATTGCCACATCCCCTAAACAGCAGTGCACAGTCGGGTCAGAATACCGAATGCAAAGTCTTAATTTTAAGGCAACATTTATTCAGTACAAACTACACATTGTCTGCATTACGCTCGAAAAGCACTATAATAGCTTATTCTACTTGAACGTGTCATTACAACAAAGCTAAACACCATTTTCGCAAACTAATTTATATAGACACAAGTAAGACTTAAATCTGTACCTGATGGCAGATTTTAAGCAAGTCCGCAATTTACGCTTTCCGAATATGCTTTATAGACCTTCTATATTACAATAATAATAATCGTTGGTTGTGCAATATTTCGTGCAATAAAGACACACGCTAATGAACTTGTCATGCAAAATTTAAATTTCCAATAGCTGACTAAATATGTCGGTCGTGTCAATAGGTTAATTTAATGAGTTTCGTTACGTTTCAAGCGATTCGTAAGGTTTAGTGAGCATTCATCATTTAACTCGTTTGGCGAGGTTGTCCATTTAATTGCGAAAGCTTTGTACCAAACCACTAATTAGGTCAAATACGGGGAAGTTTGCTTCCCAGTGTGTTTGCCACCAAATAAGTGCTCGTGTCTCTCTACACACCATTTACTGAAAAACCTTATCTGTCCAATTATGGAATTTTGATGCCTCGACTGCTTTCCACGCCAAACCGTAACGTAAATTGAAACGCGGTTATGTGTTAGGCAATAAAATGCAAATGAGAACTATAATGACATCATCAACAGTCCGACACATGTATTGTCCTAGCCCTGAAATGCACGAGAATCATTAAAGGATTAGGAAAAACGGGGAATTATTACCTGCGCGATGCAGTCGAAATGATGAATTATTCCAAGCAGAAACGAACCGAATAACTTTAGAAACACATTATAAACTTAATTTCCATCCTTCCCGTTTGCTTTTAGTATACATTGCTAAAACACGATGTATTGAAGAGACGAAATACTTCCGTATAGCTAGAATATTTTATTAAATCAAGTGATTTTTCGTTTTCAAATCGTTCAGGTCAATCTAAAAAGGCTACGTTGTTCAATATTTTTGTAGACTAAAATTATTTTCTTTATTCCTTTGCCTATAGAGTTTGACATTATTATTACCAGCTGATTTAAAAGCAAACCTTAGAATAACAAATAAAAGGCTTTGAAACTAAAAAAATGGTATACACTACCGAGATTATTTGCTAATGCATACCTTATTATGTGTGCCATAATCCCATTGTAAAAGTTTATAGAGATATATTCCCTGAAAAAGAATTATTCACATTTTTCTGCACCACAGGTCGATGGTACGAGGGTCCACGCTCCTGTAAGATTCCGCGGCTTTAACGTCGACCTTAGCGGCAAGTATGTTCTGCTCACGGCCGACTCCGGACTGAGCGTTCGCTACGATGGCATGTCCGGCTTCATGATCGGCCTGCCTACCCAGTATACGGATCACGTGAAAGGTGAAGTCAGGCGTTTTGTTGTTGTTTACTCAAAAAAAAAAAAAAATATATATATATATATATATATATATATATATATAACTTATATATAACTTTATCTTTTGTTTGGTTCAATTCGAATCTTCTGTATGAGTGAAAATGTTTTTATGTTCGATCAGTTAATCCTAAATACTTTGAACAGCGATTTGCCTTTTGCCGGGTAAAATTATGGCCTTTACTGCCCGATGCACTTAAATTGCACATTGCCAAAAAACTGCTTGTTTTGAATTAACGTGAGTAAATATTAAAACCATTCGGAAATATTTTGAACGTCTCGAATAATTAATTCTTTGTTTATTTTTAACATAATGTTCATAATATTCTAACTATACCCTCCAGGCACTTATGTCCAAATGCTTGCATAGAGATAAAATTACAAGTTTTTTTAGCGACTCGATGCTCGCTCTGCTAGAATTACTGGTTCTATATTATAATTAAAGAAATTATACAACACTTAAGATTACATTTTACGTTAAAGTGTACTGTACGTACATACAAATGTTTTAACACAGATTTTTATTACAACGTGATGTGATAATCACGCAATTAAAATAAATGAGGTAATTATCCTTATTTACAGCTGCAAAATGCACGATGTGACATATTGTATATGTCGATTTTGCAATAAACGCTCAACACGTACAACTTCAGGCCTCAATCACCTCGACTGAGGTCAAGCAGCATCAGGAAAAACGATTTTCTTATTTCACGACAAAGTGTCTTTGAGTGGCAGTAATACACGAAGTTGCAGTCAGTCTGTTAAAATAACATGATTGCCTTCTTAGCTTCAGTGGCATAAATTCGAAGCCACACATACCAACGATCTAACAAGCCATTATTGTAAAAAATAAATTGCTTTTTGCCTATACCTCGTTACAAACCGGTATCGTTGCTATACTGGGTGTTACCCGTTCAACCACTTTTATACAACCCGACGACTTGAGCACAAATAAAACAACAAGTTGACATTGCGTGATTTTCTCCATAACCGCAAAGTGTGATCTCGAAATTTGCCCGACCACTCAATTGCAGTCGTTTGCTGCAGTGCGAAATGCCTTTGCTGCAACAAAGGTCCAATAAGGAAATTATCTCAGAACTTTCCGTTATACAATCACCCTGGTCAGTTTATTATTGTTTTCTTTCGTATTTGTTGAATGTTTATCAAAATATTTTCACTCAGTTTAGCAAATTTTTAACAAGACCTTGTTTTGGCGCAGGTTTGTGTGGCAACATGAATGGAAATCAGAGCGATGATATGCAAAGAAAACCGGATGATTCGTTGAGCGCCCAACAGTTTGGGAACAGTTTCCAAGTCGGGTCTTTTGGGTAAGCGTTAGTCAAGTCCACATTGCAACAAGGCCAGGCATTTTTTTGCAAAAAAATGATTGTGTGCCTTGGTCCACAAAGCTATGCCCTAACTCATTTAAAAAGAGCTATCTACCTGTTTTTTTCTTACGACAAAAACCTGATTGACTAAAATGTCGTTGTGAGCTTTTTGCGCATACGAGCGCGATCTACAGTGTTGGTCCACAAGCCGACATCTTTAATCCTCATTAATTTATTTTCGCTTACAACTTTGTGGTGGCGACCGTGTAAATTAAAACCGCTAAGAATTAGGTTTCCAGGAAGTGAAATAGCAATCTGTTATAAACGACTGTTTGCGTGCGCACGGAGAACTACAGCAAGCGCCAAGTCGTTAAATTTCTTAAACAAAGCTTTCTTCTTATATATTTGGTTTACATAATTCAATCTGGTAAATTGATTTTCTGCTGTTTTCTTGGTATTATATTGCCCGAAATGCATTATCTATAGTTTCGAGCTTAAAAAACTTATACATCGCATAAAAAGGGGCTACACTGGTATAGTCATACAAACATTCGGCAAAATTTAACATTTTTTCTGCATTGTGCAATAGCTGCATTCCACCGCCGCTGAGAGACCAAGCTCTCTGCTCGTCTGGAGAAAGGGCTTTCCACTCTCTCGCTTGTTCCACCATCACAAGAAACCCGGGATGTTTCGAACCCTGTCACACAGTGATCGACCCAAAACCGTTCTTCGACGTAAGTGTTGTTCACTTTTTCTCTGCCCAACGCCTTGAAAACACTGGCAGCAACTGAGTGTTGTTTAACATGTAATTATATACCAATATTGCAGTAAGCCTCTTACAAAGACAGGACTAGTAAAATTTGGCTGGCTCTAACGAACCATTATTTATATTGCCTGAGCGAAGAAAGTATTGTTTTGGTATAACTATAATATTTGTGTATTTCGTTTTGTTCGAATTTTAATTTTTTAAAAACTTTATATTGTTTTTTAATAACGATGTCGCTCGACTGTCTGATTCAGAACTGCCTGACGGCGATGTGCGGGACTGTCTTTTCGATTTCCACCCTTGAAACGCAAGTTGGTGCTTACGCCGACGCCTGCCAAATTGAGGGAGCCACCTTCTGCGATTGGAGGAGCGCCATTGGTTCAGGTTTGTAAGCTTCTGCATTTTGCTATGTTTTTTGTAGCTGCACCTTTGTAAAAACATGTTGTTACACAAGGACTTGACGAAGTGCTTTAGGACCAAACTGGTTAACGCGCAAGTGAACTGCTCTAAAGCGCATGCCGTTCTTCAGCTTGAGCTCAAAATAATGCACATACTATTTTTAATTCATTCCGACAATAAAAAGTATCAGCAAGTATTTTGTAAGACATGTTTTCATGTAGAAAAACGCCACTTAACTAAAGCATCTGTAAAAAAAGAATAACTAGTGAAGGAAGTGTTTTATGTTTTTCAGCACTCGAATGTGCTCCCAACTCTCACTACAACGCGTGTGGCCCGGTGGAACCCCTAACCTGCTCTAACCTCAATTCACCTCGACCGACAATACAATCTTGTCAAGAAGGTATGCGATTATTGCCCTGTGATAATAATACATACATTTATACATTTTCATTTTTTAAAGATATTACTTTGCCTAAGTTTTCAAAGATTTTACTATAAATTTATAACTTACATTGCTTTGTTGATGGTTTATATAGCGTAAACCAAATTTCCTTTTTTCAGATTTAACGAAAATCTTTGAATAGATTTAATGAAAATATTGAATTCTGCTGTATTTACTGACTTCGCAAATTTGTTTAAGAAAGAAAATTTACCAAGTGCTAATCACGCTTTTCATCCGCAAAATGTTGTGTAAGTTTTACGGTAAAGAATCGCACGTTATCCGCAAATCCAAAATCGGTCTTTTCTCACCAAACGATTGCCTTCAGTGACAGTCACCACTGGAAACGTAGGCCTACACGTGTTACGTTTTAATATCTTGTTTTCCTGTAATCTGGAGTTAAATCCGAGTTGTGTTTGTTAACAAAGACCTAGAGCCGCCTATGATGTGTCTGTTTTGTGATTGCAACTGAAGTAATTTTTCTCAAAATCTCAAATCCATCCTTATAAAGACGCAGGAAGAATATATAGCATAACAACTGCCCAACAACCATTGTATTAGCAATTATAAATACCAAACATTTGTTGATCTGTTTTTGCTGAAAGGTTACTGTTTAATCCACCAAAAACAAACAGCAAAGTTTAAACGATAATTTTATATTGAACTTTACCGTTTATTTGTAGGCTGCACGTGCAATGAAGGGTACGTGTTGTCTGGTGAAAACTGCGTACCACAATCGAGATGCGGATGTTTTCTGCAGGGAAGCTACAGATTGCCAGGTGGGTTTTGTCTTCTTTTAAAATCCTTTTTTTTTCAACCGTTTTTGTTTATATTATTGCATCTATATGTATTACTTTATTGTTTAGAGCATAATGGTTGGAGGTTGTAGTAAGACGTAATAAGAATATCAAAGCCCATACAGAAGTAGGTATCATTTTGGACGTTTCGAATAACTCTTTATTCATTTTCAACATCTGTTGACATCTGTTGATGTTGAAAATGAATAAAGAGTTATTCGAAACGTCCAAAATGATACCTACTTCTGTATGGGCTTTGATATTCTTATTACGTTTTATTGTTTAAAGATATTTAATTTGAAAAAGCGCAATACGAAATTTTCTTTGAAGCTATATGAATCCAGATCACGTGAGTTAAATAATTACACTTACTTTATCGAATATAGCCGATCATTTTATTTCGACTGAAAAAATAGTCGCTTGGATCCGTTATCCCAAATGTTCCTGCATTTAAATAAGATCAAAACTCTGGACATACAGAAAAAAACGAATTGTTTTACGCGTGCCATGCTCAGATTTCAAGACAGAGTTTCCGAGTGCTTATTGTGCTGCCGTTATTCGCGGCGAGAATACCGAGAAACGCTTGGCTCAAGCTAACCGCCATTTGCATCGTTTTTAAATGAAGGCTTCCAGTATCGCTCCGACGACTGCCACTTCGAGTGCACGTGTTTCGGAAGGAACCAGACCTCGTGTGTGGCTGTGCCGCCCTGCGACGGAGGTGAACGTTGCGGTCCGCACACGGACGGGTTCATGCGCTGCGTCGAAAGGCTTCCGGTAAACGACCGTTGTAATTACATCTTGTCGATGTGCGTTGTCATTTCACGACCGGGCGTCCGGGTGCAAATTTTACCCGCAAATGGCGCTTGCGGAAGTTGCTGTTAAAGGGGTGTTTCGTGGAATGACCTGAGTGAAAGTTGAAGTCGACTGAAGTCTTTTTCAGTTGCCAGTTAGTAAACACACTGATCGTTACAACAACTTAGTTCCTTATTCAAATAGAATCAATACACAAAGTTACCAACACTAAATAATTAACACAGCATAAATATGAAACTAAACTTACACCTCAACCAAAGTAGATGTTAACAGAAACACGGTCACGTCTGAAATTAAGGACGAAGGAGACAATTTTCTGCTCGAGACAAAGTGCGCCACTATAGGAGCAGTGTTTAATTAAATAAAACACCAAAAGGTTGACACTGAGAATTGTCAATTTTAGCATTTAAATGGTAGGGCAATAAAGGTTTGGGAAATATTTCGTTTACAGTGCAGTTTATTTTGAGCCGTACGGAGAAAAAATCAGCGACGGGTAATTCGGATACTTTTCCTAATTTAAATGCAACTGCAAGCGCGTCACGTGTTGTAGTGGATTAACATACAGGCTATTGTTTGCGAATAGGCATGAAGGCCCCCAAAATAATTTACAGTGTCAACCGCCAATAGATTTTAATATAAAACACTATTTAAATTTCGTCACGAAACCCGGGATGGCGAGAACTGCTTAAACCCATCTTTCCGTCATACAGGCCCCTGCAACTTGCAAGGTGATTGGAGACCCGCATTACAAGACATTCGACGGAGCAACTTACGACTCGATGTCAACCTGCGCTCACATCATTGTTAAGTAAGTCCACATCGTATTGCAACCATTCCGTTTTATTTGCTTCACAACTTTCAGACCAATCACCAATACGACCAGGCTGGTCCCTGTATATTTGAGTAAATTTTACGTCGTTTATCCGAGTCAATTTCTCCTAAAAGTATATGTCACTGCATAGTTGACCCACATAAGTACATTTTTGACCCTTATGCATATTGCGCAACGTTAAACATTTTTTAAATTAATCATTAAAGGGAAGATTAATTTCCATTTTGATATGAAGTTTATCGTATGCTTTTAAGACAACTAAACATAGCCTAAAAATATATAGCCTTTTATGTGCTGCTATATCGTCACGTGTTTTGATTTATTTTGCAATGTATATTTTAAATAGCTTTTTATGTGCTCATAAAAGAAAATATGTTAAGTTTCAAGAATTGTAAACAAAACGTTTTCTTTTTTACAGAATAGTTCAAGCATAATTTTCGATCCAATTTGGAAAATTAAAAAAGAATAGGTATTTTTAGAATGCCGTTATCCACAAAACGCCATGACCGAACATGGTCATCAACGTAGTTTCTGAACAAGGGCCATTACCCCTGAGTGCTTAAACTAATGATCGTTAAACGACACTAAATTCGTGGTATATTAAACGCCACCTCCGGTTTTTTTCCTGAGATATGTGTGCTGTGAAAAGTCCAATTTTAAGAGTGGCGTGAAAAAACGATGTCGACACATTTCGTGAAATAAATGTAGTCTTATATCTGCGAGTTAAATTTATTTTCTTACAATTTTGAAATGCTTAAACTGACTTTTAATTAAATCGAGTCAATTCATGGGAATATATTATTATACATCAAACAGCGAGTGTTCAAACTCTTCGACTTACGAGTATAGACTTGAAACCAATTCCATCATACTAACACTCATCTCGTTCTTTGTGACAACGCAGGTCGAAAGAGGGGGCGTCGGTTGTCCCCTTCACGGTGGTGGGACTGAACGCCCAGCCACGCCCCAACAACAGTGTCTCGCACGTTGCCGAGGTCCACATCAACGTCGGCGGCAACAACTCGATGAGGATCACACTAACCCAGGGACCCGTAATCAAGGTGAGTCATTCTTTTGATTTTTGGTATGGGCAGCTCGACTTGATGACCGTGAAGGTCTTAATTTCGCTGTCCGAGTGTTTTTCTTTATGTTCTTTTATTAATGTTTGCAAAGATGCAGAAAAATAAATTGAATCTTGAATCTGATCGTGACGTTATTTCAAGGTCAGCGTCTGTATCAAACGTCGTTTACTTGCTATACGCATAATATACTTTTGCGATGAATTGGAGGTTAAATTAAAAAATTAAAGTCCGCAGAAACGTGTTTAGCAAAACTAAATTAGTGTAAGTCATAAAATACACAAAAAATTAAGTTTCTTATTTTTTACCTTAAAACTTACAAATTTTTTCTTGAAATACAAAGCATACACTCTAAAAAAATTGTAAATTTCACTTAAAAATCATCGTATTTTTTACAATTCTTAACCGCAGGCGGAATTTACGTCAATATTAACGTTAATCGAGCATGTTTTTGTGGATCTTGTACGACAGCCAATCATAAGCTATAATGTTTTTTAAGGACGCCTTGGGTTTAAGAGTAAAAAGTTCATTTCCCGATAACCTCCACTTTAAAAACTTTATATTGTCTAATATTGGACGGACTTTAAGTTTAAACCAGGTTTGACTTATCCCGTTGCATTCTTTTCAGTACAACGGAGACGTTGTGTTTCCCGGCACCTCGTTCCCGGGTGTGACGTTTCGCAGAAGCGCCCACTTCACGATCGTGTCCTTCGACTTCGGTCTCGTGATACGATGGGACGGCGAAGACCGGTAAGTGCTGTTCCGCTTGAATATGCAATAAAATGGTCTAAAGCAGAGGTTCTTAAACTTTTTTGTATGTTTTACCCTTTTAGCAAAGACGAATTTCAGATTTACGCCAAATATATAAAAATAGTGCTCATACATGACTAAACATTGAAGTAACTAACAGATAAAAAGTATCAATTAGCGAAGCATAACGTTACCGACACTAAAAAACTAGACGATAAAGAATCTATAGGCTACTAGGCTAGCTTTGAATTAGCATTTAATCTAAACTAGGAAAGTAGGCTACCAATACCTAGGGTTGGCACATTTTTTTTGTTCCGCCAACTGATAAGAATATTTTGATTGATAGCTCGTTTATCCCCTAAGAAGAGGAAATTTACCCTCTGGAAAAATATCCCCGGTTAAGAAAGGCTGGTCTAAAGTATTGTTCTCTTAATCCGTGCCTAATTCGCTATACGCCCTTTTCTCGCAGCCTTCGCCTGTCGGCGTGGAGCACCCTCAAGAACCAGGTGGAGGGTTTGTGTGGCAACTACGACGGAGACGCGGGCAATGACATGCAGGGAGCCAACGGCGGGGGACTCATCACCGACGTGGATCGCTTCGTCAACAGCTGGCGAGTCACGGGACTCGACATCGACGGGTAAGCTGCTTTCCACTGCTAAAACATTTATACATGATTTTGTCGTTCAATGTAAAACAATTCTGTCGAATTTTGAAAGCTTTAGTCCACTTTAAAATAAAGGTGAATTATTACTTTGTGAAAATTCTGCTTGCTTGACCGCGACTTGAACAATTGTAATTTTGCTGTGCATGGAATGTGGTGCAGTTTCGATTTAAAAATAAAAAAGTTAAAATAAAACCACATCATCAAACTAGTTTTGCTTCTGTTTTTTTAAGTATGCCCGTAAATGTTTTTGTATCAACACTATACGACAGATGATAGTGAAACCAATAAGTAATAGGTTGTTTTTTCACGTTTCAATCGAATGTTTGGTATTTCTTTCGTGTCTTCGCTGTTCACTTTGACATCACCACCTTAAATTAATTATTTAAAGGAACTACTACCCCGAGCCGCCACGCAACTCAACAGAGCGCTGCGTACGTCATGGGTTTCACGGCAGTTTGTTGCAGAATTGTATCTCCTTCTCCAACGACCAACCGGAACACACGTAAGTTGAGCGATTTATTGTTTTTCAAAAAAATATTTTTTTATGCTTTTTGACACTCGCTTGCTTTAACCCTAAACAACACTGATTTAATTGAAATAGTTTCATCGAATGCAGCATTTTGCATAAAATACACTCGTGGCAATCGGCATAACGTATAACGTGTGTATTTGTAGTCCAATATAGCCCACAGAGTAGCCACAACTGAATTAAATGATAAGGCATAATGAAATAAGCACGATTACGCGACTAAATAATACAAACGGCATGAACTGGTTATCAAATGACATACCGTATTGTAATCCTTTCCAGGAAGCTCGTTTAACGATAAATAATAATCTAATGACATGCTATCACGATGAAGCACATTACATAAATTCGTGATCATATGAAATAACTAAACACCACTAGAGCCAACTCGCACAACTAAACGCGTTCTGGTCTATAAAACGCTATTCGCCGTCGTAAACCACGAATTTACTAAACTGAGATTCAAACTGCCGACACTGGAATACCCCGTCCAAGATCAAAACTCACCAGACTGAAACTTAAACTTACGTCTCAACAAACTCCCGTGAGTGTACGTAGCTTACCTGTAATGTAATGGCAACATTTAAACGGCTGCAAGGCCATGAGGAGCGCATCATGTGGTTAGCACTTTCAACATCTATTTTCCCCCAGTTGCCGAGACCGGAGAGTTGGTGTCATTGCTTCACCTTGCGACAACGAGGCTGCATCGGAAGCTCATAGACGAAGCTGCTACATTCTGATCGATGCGGAGGGACCATTCGCACCCTGTCACTCCGTCTTCAATCCGTTCAAGGCCTACGAAGACTGCCTTTTCGATTTGTGCGCCTACGACGGCAATCAGACCTTGAGGGTACGTAAAAAATGCGGTGCGATAGTTGTCATCGTGCGTTGTTTAGAAACCTTTGGAATAATCTCTATAGTAACAAACGTACGGATCACAAGAATCGCTGGACTCAATCGTAGATATCGCAAGGGTTGCAAGCATTTGTTGATTCGTAGGAATCGCACCGATTGATCCTACATCGATTCATGTTATCCATGCCATCCATGTGATCCTGTATATTGTAGATACACATTACTTGCAATTTTAATTTTGTCCTTTTGTATCCTGGGGTTCTATATTGATCGCAAAATGGAACGTTCTATAGGATGCGGTTGTATTTTAGTGCAGTTAATAATTGAAAGATAAGTCCGACACCATTTACAAAAGGGTTTCTTTAGTCTTGACAAATAACGTAAATTGTTTGAGAAAATCAATTTTATACATCCTTATTAGTGTCATTATGCGGGTAGCCAATGGTATTTTTTTAGTTTTTTTGTATGATATTCGTTGGTAGCAACAAAGAATAACCTCCTCGGGTGCTTTATCTTAACTGATTTTTCTTTTACGACAGGAGCGCATTTTGTCGTCGTACGACTATGACTGCCGCGAGAAGAAAGTAGATGTTGGTGCTTGGAGGGAAAGCGCGGATTTACGTGAGTATATATATGACTTTATGGACATAAAAAACTGCTTGCGTATGGATTATGAGAAATCGGATTAAAATTTAATTTAAAATTGCGCAGATGTGCAATAAAACCTTCTTATCAATCAGAATTATTTGAAGATTCCAACGCTTGCATTTTTCGTCAACGGCTACTGAACATCAAACAACAAAATAATCTCTCATGCCTATAGTAAAATGAAATAGTTAAAATCCGATAATATACTGTATATGCCGAAAACTCACTCACTTTTATCGAAAAATACATGCGATTCATTAAAATAAAAATTTCCAATGTGAATCCAACCAGATTTCGAACACGCAAACATTTCGTTTAAACTTGTTTTCCACTCTTCAGCGTTGATTTGCGGAGTGAACAGCGTTTTCACCGAGTGCATGCCGCAGTGTCAGCCCTCCTGTAGTGACATGGACGGATCTAGTTGCTCCGGTGATCCTGACTTGGGAACGCAGTGTGTGGAAGGTTAGTGGCCAGGCTGGTTCTGTCAGTTTATGGTAGCTATATGTGCTGGTTTAAAGTGATATGAAACCGTGTTTTGGTTAAAAGGTGAAATCAAATGAATAAAATTTAATATCAGAAGTTCTTTGCAAAAATGATTTGTCTGATTTTTGGGTTGGATTTTTCTACCACCTGGTTTACGTGTTAACATTATTTTGTATTCGTTTTTTAGAGACTGATGATGCCGTGATTGGCGAAATATATTTCTCTTTTATAAACTAGAACCTATAGTGACTGATTTTGACTGAGATAAGAAAGTCTATACTGTTTTTGTTTTATGATTTGCATGTTGACCTGTTCTTCATTCTAGTATGTGGCTAGCATTAACAAATTTTTTAATATTTTTGTACCGAAAATCATTAGGCTGCCAGTGCATGGAAGGGTTCGTGGTGTCGGAAACGGGATCCTGCGTACCTCGTGAAAGCTGTGGATGTGTCGTTAATGGCAGATACCAGCTGCAAGGTAAGTGATTTTTCTCCCTACAAACAATAATAAATTAGCAAAAAGCGATATGTTATATGCGCAGTTTAGAGATATACTCGTTACGATTTACCACCTCATTAAATCGATAAGCATTTAATTTACATAAGGTTAACTTTTTTTAAAATGGTGTGTTTTACCCAGCAATAGCGTAACAAGGTTATGCCCTTTTGCAAATAGTCCACCAACGATTTATTGGTAAACAGTATTTTGTTGGTGTGTAAATCATTCTATAAACTAAAAAAAACTTTTGATCGATTCATTGACTTTACATAATTCGCGATGCATGGTGAAAATTAAAAAACCCTTCTAAAAATGAACTATCCAGAAAAGACCTTATATCGGAGTGATTTTTGTAAAATTAAAACACAGGTTTCAAGTATCGACAAAACAACTGTACCGAGGAGTGCGTCTGCTTGAAAGAGAACACATTACAGTGCCTGTCAGTTCCCACCTGCAAGATCGGGCTTAAATGCGAAGCGGACTCGGCCGGGTACCAGCGCTGTGAGGGAAGACTTCGGGTAAGTTGCTGTTGTTTGCTATTTATGCATTAGGCTATGGGGCAGTTTTAGTGCTATTGCTGCTAACGATAAATAAACCTGCGAATTTGACCGGAAATAAGCCTTCTGACAATTTAGAGGCCAGACATAACAGCGTACTGTAATAATAGTAAACAGAATGCTTGGGGGCGCACTACCAGATTAGTTAGTCTTCAAAGAATTATTAGCAAGCCAGAAAAGAATGGAAAACTTATACATTTGAATTCCAATGCAATGACCGGGGCGCTAATTTTAACCTTGCTTGAATAGTCGAACTGATTTAAAAAGCCTCCGGAATGCACCCGGTGTTTATTGTTGGTTTACCAATGGCACTATGTAAAAATAATACAGCGTAAACGGAATAGACCAATTTTTTTGTAAAATATAGGCCAAACGCCTTGTTTTAAGTTCGTTGTCAAATTTCAAATTAGGTTTAACTCAAAATTAATATTTTTCAGCGTCGGGCAACTTGCAAAGCGGTAACTGATCCCCATTACAAGACCTTCGACAACGTGTACTACGACTCCATGGGAACGTGTGCTTACATTATGGTCCAGTAAGTTGCAAATATAACCAATTATACGTGAAAAATTGAACCACATGTAAACGTAAGCGCACAAAATTTGTAAATCGTACGGTCTTGTTTTTTCTAGATATGTCTCACTGTACACCAATTATAGTGGGGAGTTTATAATTTCACCACATTTTAAAGTTTATAAACCAAACTCGGTCAGACTACCGAGGTTTAATATAAATTAACCCCTAAAATATGATCCTATATTGGATTTCACCTTTCCTTTTTAACCAATCCCTTGGACGAGACAACTTTATAAGATTTTTTACGCAACAAGTCACGCAAATTCTTTATTTAAGAAATCGAGCCGGCACGCCTGCCCCTCAGTTCCGTGTGGTGGCGGTAAACGAGAACCCGCTGCCAGGCTACCCTGTCTCCCATGTCAAGGAGGTCCATGTGCACTTCGGCAAGAACAACACCATGATCTTTAAACAGGGACCCATCGTCGAGGTAAGCATTTTCATATGATTGGTTTTTAGTGTGAAAACCTGAGAACGATTTTCATGCTTTTTATGTTTCGCAAACTTCAAAATATGTTTTTAAAACAAGCAGTCGCTGCAATTTGTTTTCTGGATAAAACTTTGGATCATTATACAACCTTTTTGTCCTATAATACTGTTTACAATATTCCAAAATAAAACACAAAAACAGCAGATTAATGATACAATATCATAATTTGGAAAGTTGCTTAAAAATAATATTCAAATCTAATAAAAAATCGACATTTATTTACACTAACACGCTAAAGTTGTTTATTCCTCTATGATCTGCTTTTTAACCTGATGTATAATTTAAATACGATTTACTTGACAAGTCACATGTGATTAAGTATAGCTTTGTTCCAATGAAATGTTTTGGAATATATTTGCTTCAGCTTAACGGACAACGAATTGAACCTGGAACTGAGTTGCTCGGCTTTGTTGTGCGCCAAGCAGGAAACTTTATCGTGGTCGACTTCGATTTCCGTATTGTGATTAGATGGGACGGCAAAGACAGGTATGGATGAATTTTGGTAATTACGCTCTTGGCGTTACCAAGAAGTTTCTTTATGTTCGTAAAATATGCTTCATAGGAAAGCAAGCAACACCCATGTTTCGTTTTCATTTTTTTTCTGCGACCAGTCGAACCTCATTTTAGGACACGACATTTAGATGTCCTAAACACTTATCTCAAATGTTTTAGACAACGGTTAGTTCAATTATGCTTTACAATTTGAATAACCTATTGTGTCTTCTATTTAAAACAACCTATTCTGACTTCTCTGCTGTATTTGAATCCACATTTTCAGAAATCAATTAGGGTAGTAAATGTTAATGTATTCTACTGTTTCTGTTTTATTGGAAATTTAAGAGCAGGACGGAACGTCCAATATCTTTTCAATTTAAAGTGATTCTGTAAAAACACTTAAAAAATCCTGCAAATTTCTAGTAAAATAATTAAAGCGGCACTTACTAAAATTTAATTTCTAAACCGATTTAACTTTAGCTACTTAAATCTTTCTCCATCTCTTTCAAGGCTTCGCGTGGTTGCCTGGCAACCGCTGCGCAACATGGTCGAGGGCCTGTGTGGTGACTTTGATGACGTGTCTTCCAACGATCTGCGAACGAGCTGGGGCGATACAACCGACGACGTCAGCACGTTCGTGCGAAGTTGGGAGATCGACGGATACAACACCAGCGGGTATAAAAAACATCCTCCTCTAAACTGGATCTTGAGCATTTGTAAACTTTAAATGGGGTCTTATCAAAACAGTTGTTTTACGAAATTTACTTGTATGCTGGATATAATCACAAATATAGCAGAAACGTTGACATAAAATTATCATCTGAGCGTCTCTTACCAAAGTCAGAAACACGTTTGTTAAGACTCGGTAATTAGCGATGCATGTGGTTTTTGTTTTGTCCATGGAAACCCCTGATAATGCAAAATTGCGTAACTATAGTATTTTGCTTTTAATTGAATAAAGTTGTTTTAGATCTTTTTTATAACCTTGGTGGTTTTGTTTGAGTCTTAAGATATGGAGAAAAGATCAACAACAAGAAGTGTTGGAAAAGGCTTAGATCCCAATATAATTAATAAAAATAATAATATAATTATGGTTTTATCAACTTCTTTTCCTCCACGATCAGCTGCGTGCTCCCGCCGCCCGCCAACGCGTCTGATCTGTGCGCCGACGAGAGTGCCGTGGCACAGTACGGAAAGGAGTGCTCGGGCCTGACCGACCCCAATGGCCAATTCGCCGCCTGTCACTCAAGAGTCTCCCCCTGGAACGCGTTCCGCGACTGCGTCTACGACCTGTGCGCGTACAACGGAAGCACGGAGTACCGGCGCCAGAACTTCGAAGACTACAGCGCCGACTGCCGGGAGGCCGGCATCAAGCTGCCCGAGAAGTGGAGGGACGTCGTCAACATCAGTGAGTTTGATTTTTTAGATACATAATCCAACTTTGAATGCGTTGATTTCTGTAGGGTTTCGGCCATTTAAGTGTCAATTCAAAGTTATTTCTGTTATAAAGATTTTTCGGGCTTATGCTGTTCTCCCTTTTCTTAACGCTTGTTATTTAGCAAGTTTAGCGAACGCACAGTGACTGTATTGCTTTAGTTTGAAGCAGGTTTGTTCAACTTTTAAATTTTTTTGACAAAAGTAGATACGATACGATAGTTTCGCTATGCATTCTTTTATTAAAATTTATCACGAAAGACTGTACCATCGGGTGCTAATCGATTTTTTAAGCAAGAATTAGTTGTACGCATTGTATTCCTTTTAAACTGTCTTGCACCTGCTTTATTTGTTGCTGTTGGGACACAAATTATAGTTGGTATTGTCACTTAAACGATACAAGAAAACCACGAGGCATGATGACGTGTAGCAATTAAAATCGTGGACGTATATAGTAGGTGACCGACAATTTTGCTTGATTTTATCAGCCGTTGAATGCGGACCCAATCAGCAACCTGGCGCGTCCGAATGTCCCCACTCCTGCACAGACCCGGATGGAAGCAAGTGCCGTGCCAGCAATAACACCGATGATACTGGCTCTCTACTTGTTGAAGGTCAGTTTGTGTTCTGTCGAAACAAACGTTTATTATAGCTGTTTTTGCTGCTTCAGAACACAGCAACTGTATAAGAAGAAGTAGCAGGAAACAGATCTCAGAGACTGTGACCTTGATCTACTTAACTTTCCTCCAGCCAGTTTTCAATATGCATTTTTTGTGTTACATCTCTTTTCATCGTATAGAGATGCCAATTGTTTTTTGCTCTTTTATGTTAATTGAAATTCTTAAATAGCTCACCAGACGGAAATTCTGTCAATGCTCTCCTTTTGGTGCAATTATTTTATAGGTAGATGTATTGCATTTGGAACTTCGTTATGTGGCACACCATAACACGTTGTAGGTGCCCAAAGACCAAATTAAATTGCAATTTTTAATCTATAGCTCTCTTTATCCATATGGCAGAATTAACTCCTGGTGCAACAATATTCTTTACCTGTAAATCAGTTGAAACTGTTTGTTTGTTTTTCATTCCCGAAAAGCTTTAAGAATCCGTGCTTCGTCAGATTAAAATCAAACTACAATCCAAATTGTATTTCAACACCACAAATTACAAATTGTATAAATATGAAACACGCGGCTATCAATCAAACATTGTATTACTCGCAACCATCAAATATCGCATAAACCTTTGCCGAAACGGTTAAACGCTATCTAAAGCGAAAGTTTTATCTTTAAGGTTGCATTTGCCAAGAGGGTTATGTTCTCTCCGGCCAGGTTTGTGTGCTGAGAAGCGAGTGCGGATGCACCATCGACGGACAGTATCACATGAAAGGTGAGTCGCGTTCAAGTGTATGTTGCACCCGTTTCCCCTATCTCGCTTTAAACACCATTATTTCTTCCAAGGCTTCGTCTACAGATCCCGGGACTGTCAAACCGAATGCAAGTGTAGTGGAAACAACACTCTCAACTGCATCCCGGCACCTCCCTGTCCGACGAGGTCCAAGTGTAAGAGGGACCAGGACGGTTTCAAGCGTTGTGTGCATCGCCTCAGGGTGAGAAGACTGTAGCTTTGGTACTTACAAAGTGGCTTTAGGCTTGGGTAGTTCAACTTGATGAGTAATACGCAGCACGAACTAATTTGTTTCCTTCGTGTTTGTTTTAGCTCTCTGGGGGAAACTAAGGGAATCTATGCAGTATTAAATAACCATCTGTAATTGTCCTGGCCAGTTTATTTGGTGCATGGTGTCAAGTTTGTAAAAAATTAAAAAAAATGTAACACACAATTTCTACTGCAAATGTTGTATACATGTGTACAAAACGAACGTAATTGACTAATTAAAAAGATCTGTAGAATTAAACAAATTTATATTGAAATAATATATATATATATATATACATATATATAACGTGTATTACTGATTTTTCATTCAAAAATCCAACCACCTCAAGTTACGTTTTGTAACGCTAGACGAATTTGTTTATATGTGCTTGACTTTTCAGCGTCGAAGGACCTGCAAAGCCGTCACCGATCCGCATTACATGACGTTCGACGGTACGACTTACGACTCGATGGGAATGTGCTCCTACATAATGGTCAGGTGCGTACACGCGGTTTGCTTTTACATAGACCAGCGTGGTCCAACTGCAGGCCCGCGGGTCAAAGTTGGCCCGCGAGTTCAGCTTTTTTGGCCCGCGAACTGATAGTCAGCTTTGGTTCAATCTGGAAATATCACTTCAATTTTTGTTTTTGTAATATTTTGGTGTTGAAATTATTTCATAACTACCGTAACTGAACAAAGGTATACATTCCATAAAGTTAGTATATATGCCATAGATAGACTATGTATAATTTGCTAGCAATAAGCCCAAGAATCGCAATTTAAAAACATTGGCCCGCAAGATAAAATAAACCTTGTTTTGGCCCGCGATGAAAAGAAGTTGGACCACCCTGACATAGACTATGACTCCCTAAGACGCGCTGGAAATATAGATAGTCCTGGCTTTGGGCTCGCCTTTGGTATTTTAGCAAAATATTCTATTGTATGCTATCCAACGTTTAGAATGTGCGGTCTTGTCGGTTCCTAATTTGCTACTGCGCAAGCTAACTCAGGACTTGGGTAGTCCTAGTTCACTATATACGTCCCGGGTATTTCAGACAAAACGACTCCGCCAAGTCTCGTGTGAAAGTATAGAATTCAGCGAACAACGAAGAACGCAGTCTGAGTTGTCTAGTCTCTATTTTATAAGATGAACATGCCGTCGAAAAGAAAGAAATTTTTTTTTCGGATTTGTTTTGTGGGGGTTGGAGACTTCGGATGTCAATGTTAAACTATGCGATGCGAGCGCACCCGAAGATAACAATTAACCACGAATAGAACGCTATAACAGAATACAGTTTTAACAACATTTTTCCACCATTTTGTCATTCCAGGAACAAGGCGAACTCGTCAGTGAGCGACTTCATGGTGGTGGCGGTCAACGAGCAGCCGGAGCCAAGAAGGATCGTTTCACACGTGAAGGAGGTCTTTGTGCATTTCGGCGACGCTCAGACCATGCGGTTTATGGCGGGACCAGTTGTGCAGGTAATGTTTTTTTAGGCTACATTATTCTGTAATGATTGAACAGCATTTTTATTGCCAAGGTTAATGATTTAAAATAAGGGTGAACAAACTCAATATGTTCTCGGCGGGCCGGGCCGTAATAAATTTCCACTTAACTATTTTGTTATAAAAACATGTGGCTTCCAAGCATTTTAATGTTGTTAATCTTCATCAGGACCGAACCTGAATGATTCGTGCAATCATTTCATCTAGATTCTAGAGGGCCGTAAGATGCCGATCCCCAACTTAAAACAACATATTTCTCAAAGTTGACTGTATTCCACTCCGACACAAATTAAACATTATTCTTTGAAATCTTTCGATTGGCCCCTAACTCTAATAGAACCATGTAATAAGTATTTATAAACTAGTATACTTATTATGTTTGGAAAGCGCACCATTGAGTTTCAAAAAAAATTAAATCATGATTTATTTTCATGATTTCCAGCTTAACGGTGTTACTGTCAACCCCGGTTTCAAACGCGACGGTATTGCGATCCGCAAAGCCGGCAGATTTACGGTGGTTGACTGGGATTTTGGACTCATGGTACGATGGGACGGAGAGGACAGGTAAGTTCAATTTTAATGAAACAAATTAGAGCTTTAACGGATTGTTCAGCTTAGCCTTATTAATATATGGAGTACAATTTAAACATGTTATATAGCATGAAAGACCTATTCACCTGTGGTTTTGTATGTGGTAAAGCGACTTAGGTGCGATAAAACTTGAGGATGACGCAAAACCTAAACAACTATCATAGTATCGTGCAAACATACATATATATAAATATACCATGTTATGCTAGTAAACAGCCTTTTATTTTTCTTAATGTTCCCGTACTTAGGCTGCGTATATCGGCGTGGAGTCCACTGCGCTACCAAGTAGAAGGCTTGTGCGGAAACTTTGACGACAACCCGACCAACGACCTTACTGCGCCCAACGGAACCATCATCAGCGATATCGACAAATTCGTGGACAGCTGGATCATCGAGGGATACGGAGCCGAGGGGTGAGTGTAGTAAAAATAAATTACATTGATCAGCTGACGGTGATAAGGCAGCAGGATTATGTTTATATAACCATATTGAAAAGTATAACAAAGCGCTTTTCTAAAAACGTAGCCTTGCTAATATGATATTATAAGGATAACTGTCTTCATTCTAGCTTAGTATAGACATGCATCTATATTATGCTCAAGCAAGATAACGCCTCGATTTCAAAAACTCACTACAAGAGCAAGCGAGCACAACTATTTTATTAGTGATTTGATAAACATATTATTTTCGGAAAAAGTAACTGCTTTTGTAGTGCCGTTTGTTTGCAACGCAATTTTGTATGATAATACAACAATTTACTTGGGTCGCAAGATTATACCAAATTAATTTTTTTTCAAAACGGGTCGCCTTAAAAACGTGTTGGGAACCACTGCTTTAGGATATAACTCTATGGTACTAATCAGGAATACCTTGCGCAAAAAAAAAATTGTTTCATCCCTTACAGTGGCTTACGTCGAGTTATTTCACTGAAAATACCAATACTTTTAGCCATAGATAGAGTCAAAAGCGTCTGAAATGTTATCCAGCCTAAAACCACGAGCTTAATTCCCTGGCCTAAATCTTCTTTTTTCTATCCCTTATACAGTTGTCCAGGCGACCTCAAGTCGGACCGCATCCCGCCCAAGTGTATTGACCCGGCCGAGCTGGCCAAGCACAACTCGTCCTGCTACTTCATTATCGACCCCCAAGGCCCGTTCCGCGCCTGTCAGGGAATGGCAGAGGCCCAATCGGCCTTCAAGGCCTGCGTTTACGACCAGTGCGCCTACGACGGAGATCCGAAACAAAAGGATCGTGTTTCTGCTTCTTATCTCGCAACTTGCTTGGACGAAGATGAAGAGGTGAATGATGGAAACCAAACTTTGACACCACCCGAGGGCTGGAGACAGCAGGGAAATCTCAGTGAGTTCCTATAAATGTCGAGTTTTGTGTGCACTTTTTACCTGCTGTTGCATTTCATGGGATTGGACTTAACATCCATTCGAAACTGGAGAAATAGAAGGTACCTTGTATAAGCAAATATCGTAGTTTGAGGCTACCACCATTTGTCAACATTTTAGAACCTTTAACTGATTTTTCGAGGATGGTTAGGTCTCTACAATGATTTTTTCTTTAAGACAAAATCCGGCGCGGCTTTGAGTTATGATAACTCTACGTTGTTTAATGTTAAACCATTAATCAACATTCAGTCAAGGTTAGTTTCCTCTGGCGCTGTACCTATACGTTTGTATGTACAAAACCGTTGTCTCAACTTACTAAACCTTTGCTTATTTCTAAACGGCACGGTCTGACATATATCACTAAAAAAGAGACGCAAATATAGGGAAGAAAGCCCCTAATTGCACTGCCCGCTGATTGCAAGCACATCTTAACCATTCGCTTTTTCTTCGCAGCCGAACCCATCTGCCCGCCGCACAGTCACTTCGTCGCTTGTCTGCCGCAATGTCAGCCCAGTTGTGATGATCCTGACGCGTCTCTGTGCTTGGCTGATCCTCTCATCACTAAGGAGTGCACCGAAGGTAAGACACGCGACAGTCAGCGGCGTTGTATTACTAAAACGCGTATTTTAGACATATTTCAGATTAATTTAGAAACATTGGACATTGTGTAATTTATGGTATAGGCAAGAGTATGCAATTGTAAATTAAAGTAACACACATCTTGGAGTAAATAGTTTGCAAAATATTAACTTTTCGTTTGATGCAGTAAATAAAAATGATAAATAGTACTATACCTTTTAAAAGAAATTAATGCCCAAAAAATAATTATGCAAGAGGTGTAGGCAACTTATGTTTGATTGCGATTGACTGAAATAGTTTTAAAGACTCTCAATCGACTGGTTCGGAGAAAAAAGCCGCAAGACACTTATTAAACATTTTGAGCGTTAATTGCTATCCAAGAGTTCAATTTGTTGCGTTAAAAAACATTTTTTAGGTTTGTCCAGACAACAATCGATCATTTTAATGTTACGCTAGTGTGCGACCGCTACTGTAATGACGTAACGCATGTTCGACGCGATCGATCAGGTGTAATGTGGCGATCGACCGGTGGATCGCGATCGACGTGCTAGCTTCCCTTCACAAGACAAAAGTCAGATCTGATGACCTTTTAGGTTTTCTATCAGTTTGTTTGTATGTCGATAAATACGATGCAAGAGGCAGCATATTGCAAGCTTGGGGCTGATCGTTTGAACCTATAACTATATTCGTCACAACAAATATTCGTGGACGATACGTCAAACACTTCTTTCTATTGACGTACTTTGAAACTTTTTCAGGTTGCAAGGCCGACGAGGGCTTCGTGTTGTCTGGCGCCGAGTTCGTAACCCGACGACACTGCGGTTGCATGTACGACGGAATGTACTACTTGGTAAGCTTTATATAATACTGGTTAAAATAGATGGGAAAATAAGCAATAATGTTAAAAAATAAAATTTGGTGTACGCAGTACGATTTTAATTATTGTATTCAATTTGTAAAACAATACAAAATAGAATAAACAAAAAACAGCCACAGGAAAAAATCTCCAAAGTGTCCAGTAACTAAACGCAGATGTTGATACAAAAATAGATTGGCACTACACTAGTAGTCCATTATGATTTCGGAACTCAACAATTAAGTAGGTTAATATATGAACACGCATTGTTTCTGTTTTAAGGACGGCCAAGTCTTCATGGCTGACAACTGCCAGTCGCGCTGCACTTGTCGCGAAGCTTCGGTGTCGTGTGTTGCCGAGGGGTGCGCCACTGACCGCCAGTGCAGGCCGAACAGGAACGGACGCCTCGCCTGCCTTCCCCTGAGTACGTTTGCTTATTTACTTATTTCGCCAATATTTTTTTCCATATTATTTGCAATGTGTTCGTTAAATTCAAAGTTCAGAGACATACTAATAATATTACGGCATTGCAATTGAACGTTTTGGAATATTTTTTACGCATAGTTTAGGATCCTATTGTTGTGGTCGATAGATTTGACTAATTACAACGAAGCTCAATGACCGTCATTTAAAAAAATAAATCGTTTAAGACAATGTTTCAAACTCGAAACATTGTAAGTTCAACCTTGTGCGATCGCAATCTAGGGTTATCAAACGTGTAAACCATTATTACCTGTTGTCTTTATGCAAGACGACGCTAAAATCGAGTATTTATTCCAATTGTACAATTGTTCTTCCCGCAAAATTTTATTAAAGTGCAAGGTTTCGGCAATCTTCTTCAGGGCAATATAATTGCAACTAAAAGCGGAAACATATGGCCTTTTTATTCTCGTGTACTCAATGGCCGTATAACACACGCCCCTTTTCACCTTCAGAAAAGGAAACTTGCAAGATATGGGGCAACGGTCACGTGACCACCTTCGACAGGCAGAGTTACGACCTGCTGACGCCATGCTCTTACGTCGTTGCGTCATCACGCAATGCGTCACACCCCGGCGGCGTCTTCATGGAAACGGAGCGAAACGCCAACGACTCGGTCACCACCATCCGCAGCGTGTCGGTTCGGTTCGGCGGCTTTGAAGGTCCCGTGGAACTCATCAACACAGGGAGCGACGTAGAGATATGGGTAAGAAAACTTGGATGTATTGTTATTCGGAACCAATGTTGCTGCAGTGCGTATAAAATCAATAGCTCGAACAAGTAAAAGTCAAAGTTTTAAATCCAGGTAAATGCAGGATCAAACATTTTTACGCAACTTTCCTCACTACCTAAGTTTAAGTACAAAATATCCAATATATAAATAGTTGCTGACAGGCATATTGCTATTTAAGACCTTCTGGCATTACTGATCGTGCTACGTCAGCAACAGACTATATTAGATATATCGTAGTTAAAAATCCTGCCTCTTTTGTAAGAAACACATCGTACTGCATTTTTCTCGGGTTCCCCATTATTTTGACGTAATTTATTTTTACAAGTTCGTACAATAGCGAAACAGTGATCGACAAACAGAAACCTGCTGTCTTCGGGTCAATATTTATGCAGCTTTTACTGTGTAGTGATGTTTTCGTCTGTGCGTGACGCTAATTTGGCCGGCCTTTTTCAGTTATATTTATGCTTTGTGGTGCTAAATTGCGTGTGACGCGAGTTTAAAATATTGATCCGTAAACATTTTTTGTTTGTACTACCACTAACTGTTACTTATTTCAAGGTTAATGGTGTTAGCTACGCGCGCAAGTGGAAGTCGGTCAACAGCCAAGGTGGCCGCATGGTGGCGCGCCACAGGGGTCACGTGGTTGTTGTGGTTTCCAGCAAAGGTCACCGGGTCGAATTCGATGGCACTCAACTCGTGGTCAAACTGCCGGTCACCTACTTTAATGTGGTAAGAACCGATAACTGGAATCTTAGTATCACACAGAATTCAGTAAGCACTTAATTTGTTTTTAGTATTGACTCTATTGAGCTTTATTTTATCTCTGCTATTAACAAAATGGTTTCCGCGGAACCACAGGTTACCATAGCTTACAATCCCTATCTTACGCTGTAATTGATATAATGTCGAAGTTTTGGAGCAGAGGAACGCTAAAGTTTGCGTTTTTTTATTAAACAAATGTGCTAGTGTTGCGCTGGGGAAATTGTTTGCAAACTTTAAATATTTTATTAATGAATAATTTCACATAAATGCGGTAAAAAACGCGCAATTTTAAATTCATCGATTTGTTTTTACCTAGATTCACGGACTCTGCGGCAACTTTAACAGTAAGCCAGGCGACGACCTCAAGGTCAAGGACGGAAACGTCACTGATAACGTGGAGCTCTTTGCCGCCAGCTTCCGGACGAGGTCGTGCGACGCAGTTCGAATCCCGATTCCCTCCGTTTGCACCGATCAGCAACTTAACAATTGGTAACTGCACCGTATTTAAAAAGCAATAAATTTTAAGCAAATATACTTAGGACCCTCCTGTCTTAGTCAAAGTAAGTCATTTATAAGTTCTAATCTTTTAACAGTGAAATATGTTTCGCCACAAAGTATGGCATTATTGGTTTCTTTATTCGAATTATGCGAATGAATTGCTCCCATTTGCAGCCACTGTGGTCATTTACGTGTGAGGGCGAGGAGATATCTTCCTATGTTACACATACAGTTTGTCAAACTCTAAGCCGTCACAAATTTTTGTTAATAAAATGGTCAGTAGTCAGTTTCTCAGAATACGTATTGTAAAAGTGAAAATAACTCATTGAACACAGACATACATAGGTTAATTTATTACTCTTTTTATGTATACTATATTACTGGAATAATTGCATACCGTAAACCTTTGAAAACGTGTTGCAGCCTGCGTACCTCAGGCGGTAGAGACTTCGAACCGCAGGCTAGATTATGCAAACAATGCTATGCATGCACGATAATCCTGATTAGCCCATCCTGTGTAATAGGCTATACTGTATATTAAATTTAATGGGGTGCATCATAACTTTCGACTTATTACAGGCGCCAGAGCGACAGCTGCGGTGTCATATCAGACATTAACGGCCCAATCTCAACCTGCAACAAGGTGCTTCGGGGATCGACCACCAGGAGGTATGAGCGCCAGTGCATCCAGGACCTATGCGAAACGAACGGGGACGAGAACATTCTCGAACAGGTAATTGTATTATAAGCATTACGTCTGCGAAATTTTTCCAAACGATTTTTTTAAACGATTTGCACAGTTAAACCTTAACAATGAATGAGTCTTGAAATTACAATAGTTGTAAAACGTTTTGAAGCGGTTGCGTAAACTGTCTCAGCTCTCGTTTTTGCTTGTCAAGTAACGTGTTATTTTTACCTTACTGATTGCACCAATCCCACAGACGCCATTTGTGTTCCTAATAATAATATCTCCTTAAGGTGTGTTACAAACAATAAACCAAATTGTAACAGGACTTTGTTTCGTTATTTCTTCTTATTTGAATTAAATACAGCAGTTGAAAACGTACGGCCTGTTCTGTTTGCATATTTTATGTGGCTTGCATAGTAATGTTATTTCAATACAGCACAAAAAATGTAAAACTGTTGTGTACATAAGCTATTTCTTTTATTGGGCTTCAGCACTTTGGTAATTTATATGTAATATGCTATTTGACATTAATGCCTAAGGACGAGTTTCCTTAACCCTGTTTAGGTTAACAAGAAAACCACACTTGTAATACTATTTCAGTCACTTCAATCCTACACGTACGATTGCTTGAGCGCCGGCATCCGGCTTTGCGAGTGGCGCGCCTTACTTAACGTCACCACGCCTACCTGTCAATCAAACTCGCACTACGTTGGATGCGCGCCCGCCTGTCCTCCCACATGCGGGGAAGTACCCGACGACAATGATGACGAGTAAGTGCCACAACGTTCGGTTTGGAATTTCCGTGCCTTCGTTTTTTGTCGTCATTACGATATGACCAAACAAGCAAAATTGTTTAGCTAAAGTTTTTTAAGCTATTTTAAAAACCGCTCTGAAGTTAGTTAGTTAGCTTTATTTGTTAACTTGCTATTTTTTTGAAACATATTTCAACTTAACATGACTTGCAACCTATAGGGTCATTACTCATTAATTTATTATTAAAACGCTGGAATTTTTTTTTTTAAATCTGGTTTATTTGTCACAGTTTTCATTACAGTGGTCGCGAAAGCAAAATAAAATATTTAATATAGGGATTTTTTTTAAATAATTAAAATAAGTGGCGATATTTATGACCTTGTTGGGTTGTAGTTATCGATTGGTATGCTTTGTTTCTAGCAAAAGTTTTACGCAATCAAAACACAGACAGAAGGCCAGGAGTATTTACGGTTTAGAATTAACCCTTTTTTATCGTTTCTGAAGCTGTACCCTTGCCGATTACTGTGCCTGTGACGACGACTTTGTTCTAAAGGACGGCGTGTGCATCCCGAGGTCAACTTGCGGTTGCAATGTCAACGGAGTCACGTGGTCATACGGTAGGGCAATGTTTTCCGTTTTTTTAAAATCGCTATGCGCACATAATTTGGTCAAATATTTGTTATTTGAAATCGATGTACTGTTGTGTAGGCACCGTATTTACAACCGACGATTGCAACCAGACTTGCACTTGCTACGGAAACGGACAGTTACAATGCGAGGTCACGGCTGGATGCCTTTCAACCCAACGGTGTGCGATGGTGCGTGGCGGCAACTACTCGTGCGTGGATAAACCCAAGGTGAGTGTGATTTACCCTTTAAAAAGTTAGATTGGCAACAAAACTCGCGTAAATAAACAATGTGTTTTATTCTAGAACAGTGGTTCTTAAACTTCTTTCAGCTGCGCCCCCCTTTGGTAATTTTCCTATGCCTCGCGACCCCTACGAAAAACAATTCGGAATTTTCAATTAAACATCATTGAGATAACTTGAAAAAAGTGAAGCGTTTTTTAGGTCAAAAAAAAAAAAAATTGAGCTTTATCTGGTTGAATTGGCGCTAACCTGTAAATTCAGGAGGATTTTCGCATTGGGCACACAACAAATTGCTCGTGCTCGACACATTGATTTTACCCGGCTGATGTGAACAAACGTGTAGTGGGGGCATTTCCACAGTTGCAAGGCTGTGATGTCAAACGCAAAAATTGAACATTGTGTTATCGTGTTTCAATAGATGTGACGGCAAACAATACAATGGCAATATTGCATAGTTCGATCGTTTACCTATATGTTGACAAAGCTGTAATTGAATAGGCCCGTTATACCTTTGATGATTGGAAAACATAAAATAGCACTCGAAGAGAATTTGGGATGAAACGTAGACAATAAAAGTTGAAAACACAAGAGTGACCAAACCATTAAAATCATTGTAAAAAATTAAATATTAACTTGGAGCTCGCGCCCCCCCTAAGAATTGCTTGGCGCCCCCCGGTTAAGAACCGCTGTTTTATAGAACATATGTTTTTTACATTGCTTAATATAATGTTACATTTTAGCAGATGTTATTTTACTTAATAATAAAAATTATCTTTTAAAACTGTGTGTCAAGCACAATTACACTGCAGTATCCCTTTCCTGATTTAAATGAACTTTTTTTGTGTCATAATCCAATAAATATTTGATGTCTTTGAAAATGTGCCTATACTAATCTATTTCCAGAGCAAGTCTATGTGCAAAGTAACATCGGGACTCCGTTACCGAACATTTGACGGTACTTCTTACCACAGTGTCACGACATGCGCATACACCATGGTCAGGTACGAAGTTTGCCATTTTGCAATACAAATTGCCCCCATATAAGGGAAGTGCTTTTTTTCCACTGTAATATCTGCCAGTTTTTTAATTTAAATTTATATGGCGTTTAATTAATTCTAAAGGTGTTAGATGAAAACAAAAGCAGAATTTAAATTTTATTTAGCTTTTTTTTTTATCTCAATGGCGATATAATGTAATCGTCAAAAACGGAGCAAGTTTATATGTGCTGTTATCAATCTATTGGGATAAGTTGTGCACATACATTGTCTTGATATTAAATGTGGTAGATTCTATTCACGCCTTTATAGCGTTGTTCGCTTCAAATGTTATGGGTTGCTTTTTTACAGCTCAACTGTGAATGACGAATTCCTGAAACCGTTCAATGTGACCGTGATGCAGCAACGAATGGATTCCGACGCGCCACGATCCACTATCACGGAGGTGAAAATCTCATATGACGGAGGTGCTCACGAGCTGACTATGAAACCCGGGGTGATTATGAAGGTAAGGCATACTGTTTCTCAAGAACAAAATGAATAGAAACTACGATTATCTTCTGTTGGTTAAGGTGAACTTTGAACTATAGTATGATAAAATTAGTAGATTAAGTTTGCTTGGCTTATAGTTTGCGCATATTGTTGGGCGTTACCTAAATTTAACCTTGGTTTGTCTGGTTAGCAAATATCAGGAAATATGATTTGCAGATATAGACTAATGTCTGAACAGTTTGTTTGACTTTTCCAAAGCGCTTTAATTCCCACAAATTTCCCTTCGGTTTATTTATTAGTAAAGTAAAGATTATTTGTTTAGCTTGACGGTATGCTGGTCGTCGCGGGGACTTCCCACGAGGGAGTTTCCCTTACCCACGTCGGGGAAGATGTCGTTGCCGCTTTCGATTTCGGTCTGGTGGTGAGGTGGAACGGAGCCAGAGTGTAAGTGATTAACATATGTACACCGAAAGCCATTCCAGTGATACGTAAGCCGCAATCGTTTGTCAAAAAGCAGCTTCAGAAGGGCCAGACCACAGTTGTTTACACATCATATGTGTGTGCATCTTTCATTGCTTGACATATGTTTTTATTTGGTAGAAGTTTAATATTTATTGAATAATATTTTTCCAGCTTGCCAAACAAAATACAAGATTTGAGAAATATAACGGTATCCTAATTTTCCCAACGAGTAAAATACGCAACTATACTTGAGGCCTTATACTACTGGCCTAATTCAACTATTAAAATTTTGTTTATCGCAACATGTAAAAATTAAGGTTAAATTTCGTTTTGTATGCGTGCAAAAGTTTATTAATCTAAACACAGGAATATTTCAAAATGTTTTTGCCTGCAGATTACGAATAGACGCGTGGCATCAACTCAGTGGCAAGATCGGAGGTTTGTGCGGTGACTTTGACACTCTCCCGTTTAACGACTTTGTGCTGCGTAACGGCTCAATAACCGATGACGTGGCAACATTCTTCAACAGCTGGGAGGTGGAAGGACACGGAAACACCGGGTACGAAAAAAAAAAACTTTTATTCTGCATTGAAATCCAGATTCTTACACACGATTTGACCATACAAATCTGTTTTAAATACAATAATAAATAGAAGATCGTTGTTATTTTTTTGGGGGTTTGAATTGTTAATTAGTTGGATTTTTTGGTTGAAAATTTTTATTTGTTTGGAAGTGTATAACAGTAATGAACGCACTAATTCTGTTCGTTTTTTATCATAGTCGGCCAACAATATACATAATATTTTTTGCAATAAATGTTTGCGCTAATCGTTTAAAATTTATTGGAAATGACGTGTTGGGGAAATAGGAATAATGGTTTAAAAATTCCAAAACAGAAAATACTGCGACTAACTCCCACAAACTCATCAAGAAATTCTGCAATATTTCCCAGGTGCCACGAACGCGTCAAGGGCCCGGAACCGCCGCCCTGTCCCGACTCGGACGCCCTGGCGCGGGCCCGGGGCCACTGCAACGTCATCGTGGACCGGTTCGGGCCCTTTAAAGCCTGCCACTCGTTGGTCGATCCCCAGCAGGCCTTCAAGGATTGCGTTTTCGACTCTTGCGTCAGCGGCGCCGAAACGGCCGACGAAAATCGCGTCATCGTCAGCTACTCGATGCGATGCACCGACGAGGGGGGTAACGTCACCAGGTGGCGCACCGACGTCGGAAGAGGTGATGGTTCGCGCGGGGATCCTGCGTCATAGGGAATAATTTTGTGGAAAATAAAATAGCTTTAGTTTACTTACAGTAAAGCGTTGTAATGGATAAGGTAGCAAGAAAGCTCTATGGAGAGATATTTCGTATTGTTCGTGTTAATCAAATCTAACATCGTAAAATCTATTTTTTCACTTCATTGGAAATTCTTACTCTAATTTTTAACAGTATTTGATGAAGTCATTTTACAACAATTAAATTGTAACCTCGAAATTTTTCATCTTTAAACCTATGAAAAATTGTTTAATATTAACTATATTTATATTCGTATACCAACAACGCATGGAAACCGTCGACGATTTCTAAAGTGCGCGCGAGTGCATATTTTAGAAACGTGTGGCATGCAGCGATGCGCCGTGTGTCCTTATTTTCGGCGCAAGTATTGGAAACACATACTTGCGCCTATTGTAGCATATATATACTGGAAGCAGCATATCTTTCAAGGCGCGACAACTGAAAAGTTGAACGCGGGGAGAAACGTGTGTGCTTTCCATGTGTTGTTTTGCCTTGGGTCGACGTTTCGACATATACTTGTCCTGACCGAGTTTGTTTTCTGCATGAACCCGACCTGCAGAGATCGATTGCCCCGCGCACAGCACCTACAAGGCGTGCATGGCGCAATGCCAGCCGAGCTGCTCGGACAGAGCCGCCCGATCCTGCGGTGCGATTGACCTGCTCGGACAGAGCTGCGTCGAAGGTGCGCATCGTCATACGTCCTTTGTTCTTGTTTACTTTCAAATTTTTAAACAAAACAAACACAAAAATACCTTTGCAAGCGACACCGAAACCGATTCGAGGCGTTATGCAGGCAAACTGAGTGGCATGCTACAGATAAATCAACAGGTGTTTTCAACGGAGTTTCAATTTAGTCCAATTGCAATTACAATTACATTATAAACTGTAAATAATTCCATCAATAACAATTTTCTGCATTGAAACTTCAAATTTTTCAGTATTATTGTATTGAACCAAGATTTTAGCAAATTACAATTAAAAATACACAGAATGAAAATGCAATTACAATTATATTATAAACTGTAATTCATTACATCAATTACAATTACAAATTACAATTGATCCAACTCTGATTTGCACAAATATTTAAAATTATGTTCGAGAAAATAAAGTATTTTAAGATTCATGGTTTACTTGCTATACTTCATTTTTCGGCCTGATTAGATGTTTATGGGTCAGCAAAACCTTTAAACTAACTCGCAGCTGTAACAAGTTTAGCCTTGCTTTTTATGAAGTTTTTCAAACGCTCGAATCGGTTTTGGTGTCTTTTGCTTCTTTTTGCGGTAGTTCAACGTGGTATACTTTGGATTACTGACTGGGAATGTTTAGGTCTGTGCATGTGGTAGACTATAGTTGTATGCCAAATGTTTATTTCAGTTAATAGACACTGTGGTGTATAGGTTAATCTGTGCAGTAAGTTCGTTTTATTTTGTTTTGTCATTTGAGGATTTTCATTTGCATGTTTAGTAGTATCATTGAAGTAGTGCTTGCAAATATTTCAAACGTTGCATTGTCAACAAATGAAAGTAGTAGATTAGTAGCCTACCTTAAATAAACAAATGCATGAATGTATTTAATTAATCAACCAATGAACAGTCTAGTTAAAACAGGAAAATTGTTGTGAATTTCCTAACGATTTCCTTATTGAAATCCCTAACGACGAACTTATTAAATATGGACAATTTAACCGTAAAAATGATATTAGGTTGTCAGTGCATCGACGGTTACATGAAGGAAAACGGAAAATGCATCGAGATGAAAGACTGTGGCTGTTTATCAACTGACGGCCTTTACATAGCGGTAAGTCAGCTAATAGACGTACGGTACTAAAAAGTTTCAAAACAAAATTCCCACAATTTGTATTCTGAAGTGTAGTTAGTCGTACGCTGTCTTGGGGCACGACAAACGTTTTATTCACACTCCAAAATCATTTTTAATTTGTAGACTAATTTTACTCAATTTTGTTTAATTTGTATTCAAGTTTACAAACTGAATAGATTTGTTTTTAAAGAACCTGGTTTTGTTCACCTTTATATGAAAAAGTGGATTAACGAATAAAGTGAAATGCGACTACTTCTTACAATCGTATAACTGTTGTTTCTATTGTTGTGAAAAAAACTTCTGTCACACTCATAGACACTACTTTATAACTAGCCTATAAAAAGTTGAAAGGTTTGGTCAAGTATTCGAATGCATTGTATGCTTAACAGGCCAACAGATCCGGCTTTGTCGAGTCGTGTAGCAAGATGTGCCAGTGTACCATGGGACAACTGACTTGTACCGACGCATCTTGTTTGAGCGATCAACGTTGTGGGGTTAGGGAGGACGAATACGGTTGTCACTGGATCGGTAAGTTTTAACCATCAAATAAAAGTTTCAATACTTTTTAAGGTTTTAAATTGGCATTCACTGGTTTGTTTGTGCGTTACTATTTCGTTTTAAAAGAAGGGTCTTCGTACTTAAAGGGTCTCGTTTTTATGTTTTTGCTTGTTTGTATTTGGGAGCACGTACAAAGCGTTTAGAATTAAACGTAAATAAACATTTGCGCCTCGCTTTTTTCAGACGAGTGCGAGTATTTCAACGGTGGCTGCAGTCACACGTGCAAGGCTGTTAATGGTACTATAGAGTGCTCGTGTCCCCCTGGTCAGAACATGAGTGCAGATGGAAAGACATGCATCAAACCACAAGGTGAATACAACCTACCGATAAATTTTGCAATCGGCAGGGAATATTTTTTTACTACTGATTAACCTGCTGAGAAGGTGTACGAATTGTAAATCTTAATTTAGACCAAAGTAAAGTTGAATTGTTTAATTTTATATTTTTAAACGTTACTTTAGGCAAGTATGTCGTAATCGTTTAAAACGATAAAAATGATAAAAAAAATTCGAAAAAACGAGCAAAATTTAGCAATGTTGTTGCCATTCTCCAAGTTCCCAAACTAAATCCTATCGTTTCTCAATGTATGGGTTATCCGCGACCGTATTTTAAATTGGTTTTGATGCAAATGTTGGGCAACCTGTTTCTCAGTGAAAGAGGAGGCGGACTGTCCTGATAAGGATAAGCAGAAGACCAATCTGGCGGAATTGCGGAAAAAGTCTTTCCAGGAGTGGACGCAAAAGCTGGAGAAGTACATGAACGTGGTTGAAAACCCGACGAGCCAACCGGATTCCGCTTTAAGTAAGTAGCCCAAGTTAGATAATTGTATAGTAGTTTTTACTGCGGTTAAATTGGCCTTCATTTTTGTAATATCAAAATCAAATTAAAACTCGAATGTTTTGTTTCCGAAAAACACTCACTGCTTTCGAAATATGTATAATGTATGTTCATTAAACATTCCGGAACAAAATCAAAGTTTGAGTTTATGAACGTTATTCATATTTTAACAATGTACAAAAAAACACTACATCAAACACACTTTTTAATTGTTCGCGGGTTTATTCAGGGCACGTGCTATAACCATATTTTTGCTGTTTATAATCGCAGTTTCTTTCACCCTGTGTATATTTTAAATCTTCGAAACGAAGATTTTGGAAATCATATTTTCGATAAAAACATTTCTAATGACTACACTGCAGTTGTGCTCAATCTGCCAAATGTTGCGGAAAGCTTGCACGCTTACTATTCATTAAATGCCCGTGTAAGCCGCCAAGCTTATTTGCAAATCTCGGACTTTTTCCTTCGCTATAAAACAATACTGTGGTTTGAAAAAAACAGACTTTCTTCTACCATTCGCATATCTCTAACAAATCAACACATTTATAATCGTACTTTCTGTACAACGTCACAGTGTGTGGGTCGACTTGGACGCAGTGGCTGGACCGTGACGACCCCGGAGGCACCGGTGACGAGGAAACCTTCGCGCTGTTACGTCACGAGTTCCCGCATCTGCTTTGCAAAAATCCGGTCGCGATCGAGGCGAGGATGGCCAACGGAAGGTATGAGTCAGAGTTGTATCAATAGTAGGCCTACTTTGTAATTGTATGTGAGGCATTTTAATGTAATTGTAACTTGCTTACATTTTGGGCTCAATACATTGATATTGAAAAAAAATAAAGTTTCAATTGTGTTTCACGTTGTTTATTTTCTTCGTGAAGCGATAAGACATAAACTGTTCAACAAACAGAAGGTTTGAAGTAGGCTACTTTAGCTAGCGAAGTTGGCCTTTTCGAGTGACTAATGTTTTTGACAGGCAGTTTGTTTTTGCGATATTAATACCAACGTGAACATTAGTTTTGTCAGCTTCGCGGTATATTTTAATACATTACTGTTTATTGAATTATTGATCGAGCCTGCTTAGGTATAAGAACCTGCTTTTATTATTATTGGAGTCAGGCCAACTACATTTGTATTTAGGCATTTTTGAAATTGTTTTTGTCAATTAGTTAACAAATCGGGCTGACAAATAACGGTAACTGCTTTTACTGAGTATTTTTGATGTATCGCCTAATTTGTGTAACTTACAAAAACAAACACACGAGTCTCGTTCACGATCTGTTGGGCAATTTTACACCTCGGCCAGTCCATTAACGAGCTCTTTTTAATTTACTTCGCAGTCCGGCCACGCTCTCCGGCAACAACGTGACGATGAGCGTCAAGAAAGGTCTCCTGTGCGTGAACCGACTGCAGCCCGCAGGAAAGCGCTGCGCCGATTTCCAAGTTCGCTTTTTGTGTCTTGATACGCTCTTTTGAAATTCTCGCACTCTATCGATGCCTTGCGTTGCCCGCATTCCGTTTACCTGCACGACATGACTTCCGTTCACCGTAAAGAATTTTGCACTTGCTATGAGATTTGGAGGCACATAAGCCCTTGTTCGATCGTGTTTTATTTGTAGATAGAGATTATTTTGCATCGCCTGTTAATTTTCGTACTCTTTTCGCTGAGCGTTCCAAGTACCCTGACAAATACTGCTGGCCTAAATCTTCTTTGAAAACTGCCCCGCGCCGTTGTCTTTTCAGTCATGTTTGGAGATTTGTCTCGTTGTTCGTCATTTTTTTCGCCAATAAATATTAATATATATAAACGCGTGATGACGTGACTGATTTTTACGACCGGGCCCGCTTTTATTAGCTTTTTCGCTGAATAGCGTTTTGTCTGAAATAAGTAATTTGAAACATAATTGACTTTATGTGGTGAAACACGCAAGTATATGACAAAAACTCAATTAAGTCCGTATTTTAAATTCCTCATTTCACATGGGCAGTAGCCTATATATTCTACGTAATTGAGTTGATAATGCCAGAGTTCTCAGAAGGCGCGACTCTCTAGCGGTCTAGCCTACAGTTTCATAAGGCGTAATGGTTTAAAGTGGAACACTTAATGCAGTGTTTCGCAACCTTTTTTGGCTTGCGGCACCCTACAGAAATTATAATTAGCTTGCGGCACCCTAGCTCGTATTTTTGCTGAGTGGTCAACTGTAACGCTACAATAAACGAGATTAGAACAGCACATTAACTGTTTTAACACTTTTATCGTACATAAAATGTATCAAGAAGCTAAAGAATATGAAATATCTCTCGGCACCCTTGAGCGTTAAAAAGTGCACCCTAGGGTGCCGCGGCACCCCGGTTGAGAACCACCGACTTGGAAAAGTTTATTCGTCGTATCAACCAGCATGGGTATAGTTCGTCATAATGGCTGTTTGTTATAAAGGTTTAACAATCAAAATACACATGCTAGCACAGGGTTGCCATTTTTTAAAGCCAAATTTGAAAATTTAGGCTTTTTTGAACCTCTTTGGATTTTATTTTTTCAAAAAAGGCTTTTTTCGTTTTATTCCAAAATGTCATGAGTATTATGTTAAGAAGAGATCAAACTAACACGAAAAGTGAAAAAATTCCAAAAAAATATCACAAAAAGATAAAAATTGCTAAGAAAAATTTGCGAAAACAAAAAAAATTGCCAAGAAAAATTCCAAAAAGAGAAAAAAATTAAGAAAATCTGCCACAAAAAGAGAACTTCAATGTACCAGCATGACCATTTATTGCATTTTTTATTTATTTAAGGAAAAACATAGGCTTGTTAGAGTTTCTAGTAGATTTGGATTTTTTGGCCTTTTTTTAGGGTAAGTTTGGATTTTTTTATTTTTTACATCTGGCAACCCTGTGCTAGCAGCTGTAGTGTTCACGTCCGAAGCGCTTAAAGAATTTTCGTTGCACGGCGGCTTTTGTTTAAAAGTTTAATATCCAAACATTACAAATCGCCTAAGTGCTATAAATCACTCATAAAGATTAATAACACTGAACTAGTGTAGAACTAGGTGCGGGGGTTCAGGGTCGCGAGTCGAATCCGGACTCGACGGTGTCGATTAATTTGGCTGGAGAGTCGGACTCGGGACTTTAGTAAGAACACTGGAGAGGCGCTCTTTCACTATTGTACGTGAAAAGTTATGCAAAAAAAAATAATAATAATGCCGCATACCACAACACATATTGTTTGGGTTAGGGTGCGGGTTAGCGTTTGGGTGATTAATAATCAACATAATATTACTTGACCCACCCTCAACCAAACGCTAACCCGCACCCTAACCCAAACAATGTGTTGTGGAATGCGGCATATGAAAAAAGTTTTTTTTTATCAATTTTTACGTACAATAGTAAAAGAGTGCCAAAATATGGAATAGCATAGGGTGGAATGAGCGCCGTGGAATGTTACTTATAAATCTGAGATCTGAAGTTGTTTGGTGAATGGTATAACTAGAAATATAGCTTTATTGATTTGACTCAAAGATATTATAATCATAAGAACTCTCTGGTTTGACCAATTTGACAATGTAGAGATATTTGTAGTATTTTCCGCATCATTGAGTGCCAATCGTTTTGTTTTGGCTGAAACTATAGTATATAAACTGATTTGCTTTATGTACCACTGTCCGCCAAGACGTCCAGTTCAGTCGTCGAGTTCAGTCGTCAAGTTAAGTAATTTTGTCTCTGTATTCATCTATCACTTATGCTGTTTATAAATAACTTGACACATGATGGTATGGACTTAATTCAATGGACGAATGACCTAAATTGAAGAACTTAAGACCTTTTTTGGCGCTGGTCTAGAGTCTCAGTTCTGCAACAACATACATTATTTTGGTTTGGGTGCAGGGTTAACGTTTGGATGAGTCAAATTTATAATAAATAATAATACTTAACCCAACCCAAAGATTTTGCGTTGATTTAATAAGGGATTCTAGACCAGGGCCATAAATTTAACCAAATTAAAAAGGTTGAACCAGAAACATACAAACCATTTTTGAAGTAAAAATTAAATATATATGTTATTTACTTTACTTGATTATTACCTTAATTTGAAACTGAAATCTAATATAATTATATGGGTGTTCGAAGGTTCTATAGGATAATTTATAGTTGTCTGCTGTCATGTGTTCAGTGGACATTAATGACTATTACAAACCACAAATTGATATACCTCCAGAGATACTGAATAAGATCTTTGGCTACATATCGTATGATGATACCAGCAAAATACGAGTGGTAGGTATTTTACTGAGGTAATGAACACTGTTCTCAAACTTGGTTTTGTGTACCCCGAGAGTTATGTGAGAAAAATGATATGAGCATGTTCATATTGCTAGCACTTTGATGTTTCTAGGAACAGTGATTAAGGGAAATTATTTAATGAAAAAGTTTTTTTTAGATAAAATTACTTTCTTTTAGACTTCAACAAATCACTTTTATTAGAATGCTGAAAAAAGTAGCAAACAACTCAATCTTTTTTCTTTTTTAAGTTTTTACCCATTGCCTAACAATGTAATATGTACACATGGTTATTTATGAAAAATGCAGCACCTATGTGCTAAAAGGCCATAAATTTATACTTTATACCTTTATTTTTTTATAATTTAAAGTTATGGCTTCTAACCTTAAAACACATGTTTTCTTGTTTGCATTCATTAATTAATTATCGTATGCCATACAAAAATATAAATCAAAAGAGTATATATTTAAAAAAGTTGGAGAACCCATGACTTATATATATATTATATAGTAAATATGTGACTTTTTAGGCTAGTTTTATATAAGTTGTTATTATCGCAAATTATGTCACCTGAATATTTTACTTGAAAACAGGTTTGTAAGCAATTCAATGCTGTTGGCTCCCAATGCTTGAATGCTGGATTTTTGAAAGCAATTGCTCTTAAAGATAAAATTTTAAAAAAGGTATGGCTAAGTTTTGTTTGTGAGATAAAAAATCCATGTCATTTACAAACTTTCAATATGAAATGTAACATGTTGTACATAGTTATTTTTTTGTGCATTTGTTACCTATGTTTCTTCTTGAGAAGAATATAAAATTTCAAATATTTAATTAAAATAATTCCGTGTTTAAATAAGTTACAGTTTCAAGAGTGTTACATCATAGGATATTTCGATTTAAAAATATTTTTTCTTTGGTAATCGGGCAGATCAAAGATCAGTTACCGCGGCGAGAGTCTGAAAGGCGAAAACACTCACTGTTTCCCAGACACGATGCTCTTCAAGGGCTGGACACCCGACTATCCCTGCTTAAAATGACCTACTGCAAGTACATCGTGTGCAATAGATTCTGCTTTATCCCTGGCAAAGTCCTCGATGAAATATTTGCTGTTTTGTGTTTAATCGATTCGGCATCACCACTACCTTCCACAGCAGTTCTGTTGCAAGTAGGTGTCAGCCTTATTTTTGCAGGTCTGCTAACTAATTAAATAAAACCAATGATATTTATGAACAAATAAAACAGCTGACTAAAAACTTATTAGTTTTGGCAAGAAACAGTAACCTTTTAACCTTACTTAGCATATTTGAGACCTAAGAACAACATATTTTCTTGGTTGAGTGTACTCTTTATATACATTCAGACCTGAATAATTGTGTGTCAGTACTAGATAAAACACATGGGTAAAAATCCAATCTTGGCAATTTTATGCATGAAAATGGAGATTACAGTTCCTTTGGTATTGAATGACAACCTACTGTATAAGTTTGTTTATATGTGGATTGTGTTACTTTTTGACCTTAAAGACCTAACACTCATTATCAGTTCATATCTTTTGAAGGAAGTAAGGGATATTTCATCAATGGCAATGGAACATTTTGATGATTTGGTTGGAATCGACTCGCCGGATTCAGAAAGTTCTTTTGGTCCCCTTTTCAACAACTCTTCAGCTTCTGATAGCTCAAAAATACTGGGTAAAATATATATCCTAATATATTGACCCGGTTGATTGTTAGGAAAATAACTTGCAGTGTGCAGGCTTGTTCTTAAAATGAATTATCCATATATGTTTATTTTTACTATAAAAAATATTGTTTTAAATTTATTGCAAATGCTAACCAGTGCTGCGAATGCCCTAATTTTGGTATGGGATGGGTGGAAATGGAATACAGAGCTATGGATTAGGAGCTGGTGATGGGAACCAATGGAGTTGGTTAATTTAGCCCTAGTCCAAATCCACTTTTATTTCTTCGCTAGAACTTTGGAAGCCGACTTTAATTGTTTTAATTTGATTCCGCAGGCCTGGTGAAAACTGATACCTGCGCGAACTTGGCGCGCTGGAATAGATTTTGGGCAATATATCCGAAAGTTGTAACGATACAGAGTTGAAATTTTTACACAGTCCTTGTATTGCCTCCTAGTTTATATCGTTAAAATTTGAACTTGTTGGCTCAACAGATAAGGGTTAATATCGCTGAATATTAATATTAATTTTTTTTCAATATTTTTTGCTAAAAGTGTGATTGCTGGAAAGATGTAACCAATACAAGGACTGTGTAAAAATTTCAACTTTGTAGCGTCATTTTTAATTGCTTTATGCGAACATTAATTACGAAAGGCGTTTTTTCGAATTTGGGCAGTTATGAATTTTCAAAGAAACAGTAAACACCCAGTCCGAATGAATTTAAACATGATTTATGTCTCATTTTGAAGGTGGTGCCTCCTAGTTTATATCGTTAAAATTTGAACTTGTTGGCTCAACAGATAAGGGTTAATATCGCTGAATATTAATATTCATATTTTTCAATATTAATTTTTTTTCAATATTTTTTGCTAAAAGTGTGATTGCTGGAAAGATGTAACCAATACAAGGACTGTGTAAAAATTTCAACTTTGTAGCATCATTTTTAATTGCTTTATGCGAACATTAATTACGAAAGGCGTTTTTTTCGAATTTGGTCAAAAACGGTTAATGTTCGCTCTGTAGTCTTAAATGGTCTGTAACTACAAAAATGTGTAGCACTGTTATGATTCGACCACTTATGGCTTTAACAGTATGACAGAATATCGGAAACTTGGTTTTAAAATTACTTTTTTTCCAAGATCAGTTTCACAAACACATATTTTTGAAAGTATGAATTATAGAAAGATTATGCACTTCAATTGACATGAATTGATATTGTTGTGCCCTTCTGAAAAAAAGTGTTAATTGTGAAAATGGCAGTACTTACTAGATGTATAAAATACTTATTATTTTTAAAGTATTCAATTGCGATCAATTCATACAAGACCAGATTTGCAGCTTTACTTTAAATGGCAGTCCTTAATGTGCTTCAGTTCACTCAAAAACAGCTTATCTGTGTAACAGTGTTGGGGTAAGAAAAACAAGCATGTGCACCCACCCACTGCTTGTCCTTTCACATACCGCTTATGTATTTGTCATGTCTAAAAAGTTGTGTTGATCACCTAAACAAGGCAAGGTTTACTTATATTTATTTAAAAATTGTAGGTTTTGTTATTTGTGACTATTAACAGTTTTTAAATTATTCAAGCCAATAGATTTACAATTTTTTTTAATTTTGTTTTGACGTTTTTACAGGAAACTTTTCAGTTGAAACCTTATCTTCTCAGTCGTCACCAATAAAGCAAGTAATCGAGGATCTAAAAACTTCTGTCAACCGAATATCGACACAATGTCAGACAGACAAATCAACTTACCAAGCACTTCAAAATACAGTAAATAATTTTATTAGATTTATAAATTCTTGCTAAATACCATATTGCCGGACAAAAGTGTGGTCAAGAGATGTTAACTGACTTTTACCTGGTTATGTTTTGCTAATGCTGTCCAAATATTTCATATTTATTTAACTTATTAAAAACGTTGTGTTGCTTAAGAAGGCTAGTTGCTTACAGGTATAAATAACAATCTGTTTAATTAAAGTTTAAAATTAGTGTGTTCTATCAATATGTATCTTTGTCTACCAGGGGAGAATCCAGAAGATTTTAGCGGGGGCATGAACTTTTTTTGGGGATTGCCAAACAATTCATATTAAAAAAACACTCGTCCTCAAATAAGCAGCTATTTGGTTAAATTGGCAAAACGCATCAGGCACATAAAATAAATTAGCATTTTGCTTGAAATAACGGCATTTATCGTGAAAAAAATGCACGTTGTTGACCTGGTGCTCCTCATCCCTGGATCCGCCGCTGGTATTTACAAATTGATACATAACACTATACACTTTTTGACCAGGGCAAAACAAATCCAGAGTGTGTGGCGATTGAAACGAACCTAAACACCTGGTCGTTTCGCTTGCTACAGGTTGTCAAAAATTTAAAAGCTATTTTTTTGAGTGCATATTAAATTTGTACTCATTACTATATGTTGATATAGACGTATAGTGATTGCTTGTAATAAATGAACTGTATTAGCCCATGAACTAAGAATATGATTAAGCTTGGGGTTTTAGAAGGTATTGGCTTCGATCAAAGATCGTAATTGAAATTCCACTGATTCTCCACGATAAAAAGAGAAATATGTTTAGCCTATGGTGGGCTTAAAGAACCCTAAATCGTTTCATGAACTTCCGTATTGAACGATATTCTTTCGTTTGTCAGGTGGTGCGCCAACGACAGGACATTCGTCGTCTGAAACGCGAGATGTCGCAAAAGAATCGTAACTTTTCGCGACTCGAGTCTACCATGAAGCATCAGTTGAGTATGCTGCACGAAGTACAGTCCCAGCTAGGCGAACTGGTTAGTTGAGCGCCTGACTTTTATCTTCAGATTCTTGTTAATTTTTTTCGGTGTTTTTGCGCATTGTCTTTGTACAACATTTGTTTCGTTTGTTGGCATTAAAACAGGCTCATGAGAAATAGGGAAACGTGTGTTTGTTAAACGCTGCACGTGTCCCCTCTGTAACACCTAAAAGGAAAGTCGGTGTTATCAATAAATTTGATTTATCTATAAAAAAATTGTTGTAAATTGTAGTTACTTTGTGTTGTTCCTTGCAATTAACTCCCCCATGGGAATACTTAAATTCGAACCAGAATTTGAATGGTGTTCAATTCCGCTGTTTATATCGGATAGTTTGAACCAATATAAGTTTTTCGTTTTACTGCGAATGGTTGCGAGTGGCAAAGTTGGATAACGGCTTGAATGTGGCAAAAAATTATAGTGCTCGTTTTAGCCGAGTGCAGCGTCAGTGTTTATTCAGGCGAACAATTATACTTGCTGATAACCTTAGCCTAAGGTTGCAAAAGTAATTTTCCGCCGTAAAACGTGCTGACCTTGGAGAAAACGCACTACGTCACTACGTGGTTACTTTATGTCAGGGGTTTTTAAACTGGGGTCCATGGACCCCTTGGGGGTCGGTGAACAAGTTTTATGGGGTCCATGAAGGCCTAACTGAAATGTTAGTGTATATTTAGGAAGTAATCAATTTTTCATAGAAAAGAGTTTAATTCATAATAAAACGGTTTTGCACTGAATGTATTTAGACTACATTTCACTTTCACATTTTTTGGAACGAAATCAGCGGATTTCTCAAGTCTATTTGTATTGTGATTGTGTTTATGAGATCATCTCTGAAAATTTCTTGCCTAACGTGGTGCGAAGCAAAAAACTAAATAAAGGGTCCCCGGTGAAAAAAAGTTTAAGAACCCCTGCTTTAGGTCAACAAAATTATTAGGTTTTGTCAACAACATGGTATTCGTATTAATGTATCATGCTTCATGTTTTTTACGTAGTTATGCATTACAGTTTTGCAAAACTGCTTTAAATGACAGTTGTTTAGAATGGCAAACGTTTAAAACACCATTTTTTTATTACAATATCCACACTTTACCAAAGTTTTTGGCATTAGTTGCTGCCACTATAAGGTATGATTAATCCCGCCCTTAAAACAAATTGAAGGTAAATATTTATTAAAAAACACAAAACGATTCGATGTTCTCGATTCGTTATTGTATTAGCGAAACCTAATATTCTGGAATTCCCTTGGATTCTACTTTTTAACATCCCTATAGCTATAGGCTTATATTCTAACTATACATCTGTCCTATTGTTCCTTGCAGACTACGCAGATGCAAAGCTTACAGGGGATCCTGTCGCAACAAGACTCTGGATTGTTCGCCAGTGGGTCGCCACAAGGTGGCAGTGACGACCTGCCACTGATAAGTGGCACTTGCCGCTTCCGTCAAACTGCTACAAACATAACGCGGGCCTCAGCAAAGCGAAGCCATCCCAGTGAAATACAGGAATCACAAACAAATCACGTGTTACCTTCAAAGGTTGCTAAGCGATCATGACATAAATGTAAATGGTTTATTAGCTTATTTTTACATTTTTTCAGTTGTGCAATTAATAAGCCATAGGGTGAATATTTGTTACAGTTGGTAAATATTGAAACCCAAAAACACTGTTATTAATTCGTTAATTTACTTTTATGTGGTGCGCGTTACGTTTTTGCCTATTTTTTATTTTGTATTCGCGATATTCGCCCCACCATCGAGTGTGATGCGTCGGCTACGATTTTCGTTCAATCATAATGGACTGCCATTCTTGGTTCGTTGCAAATAAACATTGCGATAAAACTCTAACATGTTCACTTCCATCACTGGCCAAAACGCATTGACGCTGCCTGTCGGAAATTTATTTTAGTCACTTATCTTAACATCTAGTACAGGTGTGGGCAATTATTTTTAACCGCCGGACGCATAAGAAACCTAAAATGTTATGTCGAGTCGGGTCTAAAATAGGATCTCAAATACACGCAATATGACGTCAGGTTTAAAACAAATAAGCTAACGAACTTGTTATTACGTTTTGAGTTGCAAAAATGTGCAATTTAAGTCAAATTTAAAGAAGGCCATAGGCATAAGAATTTTGCGACTTAATATTTGTTTTAAAATGCAAAATGTATTATAGATAATATGTACATTGCTTGTTATATTGGCTTTTATCCAGTTATGAGGCGCGTTGACCCAAAAGTTAAGATTAAACTATGTAACATTTCGCACAAAAAAACTTACAATCTTTATTTTTATTTTTGGGGCTTTAGGCCGTCGATGGTTATACTTGCGGTGCAACGGCCATATTGCAAAGACGATATAAATCGGGGGAAACACACAACATTACATTAACTAAGTTGGGTTGACAAAGTGTGAATCAGTATCTTTCAGAGCTTAAAAAAAGGTCGGTATTTCATTCATATTTTAAAGGTGGAATACTTTCGACCGAAGCGCAAAAATATATAAATATTATAGGCTAAGTTTGTTAAACGTTTGTTGGAGAGAGTGCCGTCGTGCATAGTGCGCTATTTGTCTGTAAAGATGCCGAAAAACGCATGGAACATACGAGAAAGACAGAAGAGATTCGCCCGAGGCTGAAAACAATTTACTTTTAGGTATTTAAAACAGCCTAAAAATCGAATTTGGCAGAGTCATTGAGTCATGACTACATCCGTCCCTGTTAAAAGTGTTAACGATACACCCAAACTCGCCCTTGTTTTTGCTTAGCCTATGTATTTCAAGGAAAATAAAGCCGTGGGCCGGGTTAAATTGCTTGGCAGGCCGTATGTTTTCCCAGGTCTGATCTAATATTTTACGATTTTTATGGAATGTTTTCAGCCTAAAGGCGCCGCACATAACCTGGAACTATCGGAAAAAGAAGTTTCGCCAAATTAGTATACGGTATTTGAATGCATTTCATTGTATTGCGCACTAGTTCTTGCGTCTTTTGAATACGAACACAAGATCGAGAGTATAACGGTCCTATTCAAATTACACCTTAACTATAGATTAACGATTGAATTTATCGCGTTTTGCTAAATATTTTTTAATGCACGTTTTCATTGTGATCATGGATGACGCTGTGCTCGAATTTTACACTAAACAAACGCAAACGCGCATAAATTTTTTTAAATGTGCAAAGAAAGTTTAGGTCCGCCCTTGATTACCAATTGTTAAAACAAAATGCTAAAAACTACACGTTTTAACATAAGTAACAGACAAAAATTTATTACGGCCCGCCGAGACGTTTTTGAGTTTGGGTCTAGCCAGCGACCAGTAAATGGTTGCGGACCCCTGGATTAGACCGTTGTCCAAAACAAATTCTGTCAATTTAAATGCACTCGCGGAGCCCTATGAACCACACCTTGGGGTTCCATGCAACCCTGGTTGCATTAACGTAGATTACTGTTTCTTCAACAGTAGGCCCTAGGTCTAGGCATCTATGACTAAGTTAAAATGAAACCTTGTAGCACAGGGGCGGGCAATTATTTTTTACCGCGGGCCGCATGATAGACTTAAAATGTTGTGGCGGGCCGGGTCAAAAATAGGATCTTGAAAACACGTCGTAATATGACGTCATGCTATGACGGTATATATTTAAAAAAGCTAACAAACTTGTTATTACGTTAGGAATTGTGCGCAAATGTGCAATTTAAGTCGAATTGAAAGAAAGAACAAACTTCAACGTATTTGTTTTGAAATAAAAACTTTAATGTAGACTTAGTAGGGGATGTGACACATGAAACACACTAAAAAAAATTTACTCTGCTTCAAATATAGCCGTTTATCAAGTTATGGGGTCGTTGACCTAAAAATTATAGTTAAAATACGTAAAAAAGTCGCACAAACAACTTGCGATGTATTTTTTGCTTTTGAGGGTTAAGTTACCGAACAATATAACCTGAACTTAATTATTCGATCAATGTGGTTTACATACTTTATACCTACGGCAGGGATTATTCTAGGCAAGTCCGATAATTCTAGGCATGTCCGATGATATCGGATCGGAACCGGTAGCCGATACCAAGCAGTAGAATTGGTACTCGAACGATACAAGGGTAGTATAGGTAGCGATTCGATACCAAATTAATATAGGAATTTCAGACCTAATTTAATGATTCTACCATGAAACGTGCGAATTTCATCTGTTTTGCATATTTGAGCATAATACTTGCGTCATTTAGTCGTGTTGCAATACTTCTTTCCCAAAGTATTGGGCATCGAAATAGTATGCCAAGTATCGAACATTCCTTTTACTATTGTGACAACGAAGGCTTACAATGAACGGGGCCCTGTCATTATCTATTAGACCAGAGACTTTTTGAAGCAGGCTATATATTTGTATTCATAAAAATGTCAGGGTCCACCGAGCTACTAAAAACATTTTGTGGTATAGGGTAGGCTATTTTTAGAAAAATTAGCGACAAGGAATTTTACTATGTAGCACTATAATTCCATAACGACGCATTGATTGTGAACAAGTAGTGCATTTTCTTCACAATGTTTAAAATGGCCGTGCGCCACGGGGAGACACCTGTCTGACTTTGAGAATCACCGTTTTAAAGAGAAATGCCAGTTATTTAATGCTGACTAACATATTTAGGTTTTAGACGCCGTATACAGTTTACGTAACGTTTGTGAGATAAAACATTTGTCTCGGTAAAAATTGCAAATTAGTTGGTAGTTAAAAATAACCTGATAAAATTTAACGCTGCTTTATAACTTATATGAAATAGGCTACCTGATAGCAATGATCAGGCAAACGAAGGAATGCTTTGCGTGTGGTGAGACTTTTTAACCGGTGCGCCCTTGCTGATACCGTACTTAAAGATGCCTTTTTTCGACTAATTGACGTTGTTATTTTGCACTAATAAATGAAACCCCTTAATAGAAATGTTCTTGTACGATTGCAGGACACTAAATCAAGAAATACTTTTCAATATTTGACAAGGTTGATATTTTTATTTCTATATTGTTTATTGTGACATTATAGTACAAAACGTAATGTAAGGCTTACTATGGATGTCACAATATACGCTTATTATCTCAACTGGGTGCCGAAAGTAAAATTGTTTGAAACAACTGACTCTCGTTAGACGTTTACCTTATTGGCAGAAAACAAGTATGGAGCGGTGCGCTTAAAGCATTTTAACATTTAATATTTCATGCACTTGACAAAAACAGTCGGTTTTTTTGTTACCGTACCGCCTTCATTTGTCAAAAGTCCTGTGGGTTGTACAAGAGGCGTAGTTAAATACAATGTACTTTTAAAATTTGAATTGTTTTGGCCGTGTAAAGTAAGGTATATTAGGTTAATATGTGATAGAAAATGTGATTAAACATGAAGGAGGGGGTGCCAATTTTATAGTTTGCCGCTGGGCGCAAAATACCCTGGCTACGCCTCTGGGTTGTACATAACATCATACTTGCTTCCATTTTGGTCAAAACTACTGTCAGGCTGGTTCATCGCTTCCATTAGTAATGGTACAAAACTTTCATTTGATGTTTTTTCAAATTTGTTTGGCAGTGCGTTAAATATTGGTGGCGGAGGGATGATATTCACTGATCCGAAAAGTAATTGGGCGCGCTTTCAAGTCTTTGTAACGCGACCGATACGGTTTGCGTAACAAAAGCGGGTCCTTTTTTCTTTTCGTTATTCAGGCAAGTTTTTCTTTGCCGCTTCCTGACAACAATTTGCTGGACAAGCTACTCTAGTGGTCCCCAATCTTTTCTGGCCTACGCACCCCTACTAGCTTTTGCGGTAACTGGTTCACTGTATTGTTACAATCAACTAAACTGAAACAAAACAAATGAACTCTACGTAATATGGTAAAATATTTCTTGATTTGTAGCACTCTAATCTTCCACAAATACCTCTATCAAGGGCTTACTAAAAGAGAAAATGTCTCAAATATCTTACAGCACTCTTGACTATTGGAAAGTAAACCCCCGGGAACCACTGAGCTATGTATGTCGATTGTCGGTGTAGCAATAGTTCGTAATCGAAATCCCACTAAATTCCTATAACAAAGGGAAATGTGCTTAGTCTATATGGGCGTCAAGATACCTAAATCGTTTGATGAACTTCCTAAATAAGTTGGCAACTGCGGTTAGTTACTTTAATTTTCAAGTCCGTTGTCAACTGGCACTCTGCATAGCGTATTGCGAAAAAACTAAAGTAGCTAACAATAATACTGGAATTGTGAGCATTAAATTCAAAAGGTTAAATTGGACCCAAGAGGACCAAGATAAGACCAACGCCAAGGTCGGAATAAAACACAGTTCAGAATAAGACCCAAATAGTACCGTCAAATTCGGAATAAGTCCTAAACCCGTCGGAACAAGTCCCAAATGGTTAGAATCCGGCTTAAACAACACTTTACCAAACCCAAAACCCCACCCCAAAGTACATCCGTAACTCCTTCAATAATTTCAACCCAACCTATTACCCACCAATAACCCCAAACAGGGCAAAGAAAGCCTCCCAGAAGTCTGTAAAACGTTTTCGATACGGTTGCTCAACGATGGCTGTACGCATTTCTTCCCCTATTATTCAAACTATTTCGCCATTTCGCGACCATTCATTCACTTGAAAAGCTACGTGTTGGTCGCCTTGTTATCGAGTTATCCAATCTTGTTTTCCTCAGTAAGATATTGAAATAGTTAAGACGTAGATTTGAGAAACAAAGACAAAACGCAATGCCGAAATGCCCAACTTGCAACAAAGAAGTGTATTTCGGTAAGTTTAGTTTTGTTGTTCACAGAAATAATCTGATACAATAATTAACGTTGCTATTAGATTAAGGACATTGACAAGTAGGTACTTGGCAAGCAGTTAAGGAACCAGAAAACAACGAAAAAACGAACGCAAGCCAAAGAATATAACACACACAAAAAAAGTTTGTCGTGTTAGCGACTGTAATATCCAACTCAGTTTTGACGGCGGCACATTCTTTTGAAGTTTTATAAGGATCTGGCGCTCTGTTACACATGTTAACCGATGCATAACGGCTGAGCTTAGTCAGTATACCGCCAAAACTGATTGCTTCATGTCAAAGCTGGTGTATTGGACATTTCGGCAACAGGACTGAACCAAATCCTTACACAACTTATGTAGGCTTGTTAAACCTAAAACTTTCTTTAGAATAGAATTCGTTAAATAACTAACGTGGTACGTGGCGACTTGAAGTATCTGTTGTTCAGACTTCAGAATATAAAAAAAGTATATGAAACTGTTATTTGCTAGTCCGCAAAGCTCAAAATGGTTGATATATTCGCCAGTTTTATACTTACATTTACCTTAGCTTGACCAAACAATTTCGTTTTGTGTGTATACGAAAAATACGATACCGCACAGAGCGCGAGTTTTTTTATTTTAAAAGGTTATATTCCCTATAGGGATGTACTAACATCGTATCGAAGTTCAAACCAAATGCCAAGTGGTAGTATCGGTACTTGTCGATACTACCGTGGTATCGGTGCCGATGCAATAACAAACTGAATTTCAGCCACGATTTACGATCCAAGGCAGTGATTTCTATTAATTTTAATCTAAAAAATAGATAAGTTAATCACTGGCAGAAACTAAAATTATTCACGTAAAAAAGAAACTTTGCCCTAAGGAAATAAATTGCGTACGATTTTATTGATTTGCCCCGTTTGAGTTTGCAGTTTGACTCCAAAATATGCGGCATCTATATTGCAGTAAAAAAGAGTATGGAATATACCCCATAACATATAAATAGAGGCAGTTCATATAAAAAGGCCTAAACACAACGACTGACGAAAAAGAGGCATTTATGTATTTCCAATCACAAAACAATTCTACTTTTGTATTTCTAGTAAGCAAGATGGGGGTGTAAATTTTATTCATTTTCCCAGAACAGCATCAAAAGGTCAACAAAGTGTTGATGCTACGCCTTCGTTTGGCTCTGCTTAACGGTCTGTCGCTGACCTCGAGTACGCACACAACTGTACTCTAAAACTTTATTATTGGACAAAGGCCGCGTGGCGCGAGCGTCAACGCTGAGCTCTTGGTTGGCCGAATGTAGCTAGTGCGAACGATGGCTAGCTTGCTCCTAAACCAGTGACCACACTACCACTCAAACAAGACTGTCGTCGTACTTAAAAGAGTTTGAATTGCAACGAAGGTGTGACCCTCTAGGGCTAAAAGAAAAGTGAAATACAATAAGTGATTACGGGTGAAAACGTAAATATGTAACGGCAAAAAACGAAATAACACAAGTGAAGTGCTGTGAAGCAAATTAAACAAAATAAAACCAATATCCCCGCCCCCTTTTTAATTATGTTGCCCACCCGAGCTATGTTTTAGGGTTTGTGGCTCATTTTCTTTTAAATGACGTCCTAAAGCTACTTCATAACGTGACGCCATGATACAAGAGAGAAACTTCTTGTTTTCGGTCGTAAATTTCTGCGCAAATTTTGTAAAAATGGGTTTAGGAAATTGTGGTGAAGCGAGAGTGCAAAAGTTTGCGAATATTTTGTTTGAATTCGCAAAATATTTAGAAGAGCACGTGACGTACATTCAATATCCTTACATCTAAAATGTAGGGTCAAAAAAATTCTCAGTGATGCAAAAGACTTACTTTCAACCACATTGTTTAGCGTGTAATAGTTCTTAATTTGCTATTAATATGTAGTCATAGCAGTATCACGGTTCATCACACGAATCCGGAAAATTACGTCACTGTTACTTCCTGTCACTATAACTGTGCTTCACGCTCATGTATATATAGCTCTGATAGGCAGCATCGTATAAGTTGTGCGCTTTCAGTTTATCTTTAATAGTTTAGAACGTAGTTAGACGACAGTATGCCTAAATGCCCAAGTTGCAAGAAAGAAGTGTATTTTGGTAAGTTGCTGGCCAATAAACAAGTCTGTGATCAGCTAACTTGATAGGTGCAAGGTGTTTGAACAGCATATTTCGCTGGTGCGTCGCTTTCATTAGAGTTAGACAATTACTGGATTTTTGAAAATCTATTTAATATCCTGTTTGTATTCTATATACTCCGGACTAATTTTCAAATACAGCTACGAAGCTTTGAGTTAAACCTTCAATATTTAAACAGGCTTTAAACAGTGACAAGAAACATGAATTTGTTAACGGTTTGTTAATTATTAAGCTGTTAGATTCGGCGTAATGAATTGCTATATATCGCCAATACCTGACAAATCTGTTTATGTTTAACACTTTTGGTTCATCAAAGGAAGGCAGAATAATACACTGGGATCACATAAAACTGTTTTGTAAGTCTCTTGACCTGAGTGCTTATTACTACAGATATACCGACAAACTCACAAACACAGCCACATTTTTGACGGACCGTGGTCCGCTAGCCGTATTAAAACGTTTGGAGTATTAAATGCAGAACTTATATTCCATATTTGAAAGTGATTACTTTAATGAAATCACTTAATACAAATTAAATGTATCGTTACTTAATCAACTTTGAGTAAAAAGTGTTGCAACCTATAGAAAAAGTGTTGCAACCTATAATTTTGAAACTCAAGTTAAAAATTCTAAACAATTTAAGATTAGTTGGCTATACTATGCACGGATCGGTAATATAGCTTGATAATTGAAACGCAAAACCAAAAAGGTCGATAAGGTCTAGATTTGATTTACGTTAACTAATACGTATCGAGAACGTCATAATCCAGATGGTGCCGATCTATACTCGATATTTTTGGTTTCGCAATTCATTATTAAGTTTTAGATAAATTTTAATGTTTTTGTAAGCCTTAAAGTTTAAATATTTTATTTTAGCGGAGAAGGTTACATCACTTGGTAAAGACTGGCACAGACCCTGTCTAAAATGTGCAAAATGCAACAAGACTTTAACTTCAGGTGGTCATGCTGAGGTATGTGCTGCCAACCTGCTATGATTAACGTTAAAACGAGAACATTTATATACTTCTTCAATTTACTTTTTTTACCTTTAGCAAGGCTTAAAACATATGTAACTATATGCACAAAAATGCTGAAAAACGCGTAGAGCGTGTCCACGAACAGTCCAAAATCATTGGGAAATACGTTGCAAATACTACATGTATAGTGATTTTTTTCCATGAGCGTACTTTAAACCGGTGTTTATTCCCACGTTAAGGCTTGTACGTTGTAATGGATCTTGTATTAGTACTTCCGGCAAAATAGTTTTTTAGGCGATTGTCGCGTCTTTGTATTCCAATGAAGTTAAACAACCGGTAAAATTTCACTTTACTTTATTTTCGAGATAGATTTCAAAATCGCGTTTTATTTCTCATTCAAATATTATTGTAAACTTGGCACATTTTATTACACACAAGTGTCCATTAGATAGACGCACACTGAAAGTCAAAAAAACATTTGCAAATATTGTTCGTAAGAAAGGGACAATGAAATAATCTGAAAACTGTACGATTTTTTTCTAAAGTTATAAAATTTAATTCAGATTAATTTTTTTCAGTTTGGAAATGTTAAAAAATGTTACTAGTATTACCGGTAATTAATTAACAAAAGCGGTCAACTTCTAATGCTTTGGCCGGCCACATGTGGCTCGCGGGCCACATGTTGGGTTTTCCTGTCTTGAATGACTCGTGTGATGTGGTGTTTTACAGCACGACGGCAAGCCTTACTGCAACAAACCCTGCTACGCAAGCTTGTTCGGACCAGGCGGTAAGAAAACACTTTTCACCTTGCCTTCCTAACCAAACTCACCAATTTGGTGTAATTTAAGTTTTCCCGAGAAAATGTTGCTTTCTAACTCGTGAAGAGCTTGCTTAGCAACAAAAAATGGGGAAGTCCTCGTTCCATTTTTTTTATTTTTTAAATTATTCACGAATCTTCAAAGATTGAGCTGCATTTGTAAAAACATTTTACGTACTTGTTCTCTAATATAGTTTTGTTAATCAATGGTCTATTCTTTCTGCTCTTTCCTGCCAATGTCAGGTCCAAAACAGCGCGTCTGTCATAACCCTATTTTCCTGTTTTCGTTATAGTGTATTACACATAAACTGACGTCAAATAAAATGATATACAAAGTGATAAACGTTTACATTTCTTGGTTGATTGTTTCCACTCAGTGAAAATGTTTTGTACGCTTGTGAACTAACAACAAAAAGTTCACGTATTAGTAAACTAACTTAAGATTTGTAATCCGGATCAAAATCTAACTTTATCTGAAAGTAGAATAAATATATCTTAAGTTATTATTTAATACCACACATCCGGTTTCTGAGAGTTGTAAAATGGCCGTCGTTAATGTTTCTATGCACTTTTTTTATTACATTGATTATTTATCCAGTTAGTTTGCACATAAAGTTGCGCCATTTCTTATTCCCTGCTTTAACGGCCTGTCACTGACCGGATGCCGCACTCCAGTTAAACGTTATTATTTATTATCCAGTATGGCCGTGTGGCGCGAACGCCAACACTATAAGCACAAACTGTTGCACGGTGGCCAACGCCTACGCCAGCTTGCTTGCTAATGAAAGCGAACACAGTGTACCACACCACGCTCAAAACGAGACTCTCGAACGATAATATTTGGTATTAAAATACTACCCGGCAACAACCTAGGTAATCCCTTGCGACCTCCGTTTTAAAAGCACTGGTATAGGGTCCGCACATTGCACGTGTACAGAAGAGGAAATACATGGGTCACTAGTAGAAATAAGTAGTAATTAGACTTATAGGACTATACGTTTTCCTTTTGGCATACAGTTGCCCAACTTAATATAGGAATCGCAACTATCCCCGCAAAGCAACCAGACCGATAGATTATAAATTTGTTAATAGTATTAACATGATTGAAATCATTTATCTTAAAATCCTTGTTTGTTTTTCAGGATTTGGTCACGGTGGGACTGAAAGTCACAAGTACTAACAAGAACCTAACGTTTAGAAACTGAAGAGTGAAATCTGATTGAGAAATTCTGTATTTTTGTAAATTTCAACATACTGAAATTCAAAACGAACTTTTGTTTAAGATATGACCGATTGTATTATTACATGGATGGCTGTATTTTTTAGTTGTTTTGTAAATAAATTGTTAAAGTAATGCAATTTTTTAAGAGGTAACGTGTATTCAAATAGTACAACTTGCAAAGGGTTCTGTTTGACCAGTGGTTCTCAACCTTTTTGTTCTCGCGACCCCTTTTAAGTTTTTGATAACTTGCGCGACCCCCCAATTGTAATGTGTGATACATAAATTTTAAGTAAATGAAAGACACATTTTAAAATTGGCAAAATTCAATAGGGAAAAAATCTAGACTAGAATTATATCAAAATTTGGCTAAAATGCGCTATGCACAACAAGATTTAGTTTGAGTCAGGGTTGCCAGATGCTTGGTTTAGGATGAAACATTGTTGGTGTGCTGAAATTCGGACATTTTAGGTCAAATAATAATTTAGCACGTACGTAGTGCAAAACTAAAGGGAATCAGTAGAGGTAAATGTTCTTGGTGGGCAGCCAAATTCCTTACAAATTTACAAAATGGTTAGTCGTTAACAGCAGTGCAATAATAAAGCTTTCTGTAAATTCTATTTCAATTTGCCAAAATTGCAACACCAAAATTTGTTTACCGAAATTCTGTGGATGTTATTAGAAAAGGTTACGTAAAAAGTTATGATACCGCTGAAAAGTAGAAACACTTTGCCTGTAACCTATTGTAAACCTAGCACAAATTTTATTGTAAGTTAGCCTAAATTTTAATTTGGACTAAAAGCGCCCTAGAGTAGCCTACAGCTGACGCTTTTGTGCTGCACAGAATTATTGTAGAAATACGCATCAAAATCGAAAAAAATTGGATTTACGTTGGTAAAGTTGGTATAAACATGTTCCAAATAAATTCGGCAAAATTGGGACAGAAAGCTTATTGTCCTAATGATTTACAAAACGTCGGACACAGCAGTTTAAATTAGGACAATTTATCGTATTTGGTTCGAATTTTAGGCCTTCTGGCAACCCTGGTTTGAGCGTCCAATTATTTTCATTAGACATCGTTTAACTGAAGCTATAGAGCTTAATTCATTAATTGAAAAGTCTAATGGTGACGTCATATACGGGACAGGTTCACTGCAGAAAAAGCCACACAAAGACAAATGTAAGACTGGCGGTTTCTTTTGCACCTTCTATACTGCTCACATTTTGGGTTAATATTGCCGAATTCTGATGATTATTTTCTTTTTGACATTCTACACGGCGACCCCCCAGACAACCCCTTGACCCCCAGGTTGAGAACCACTGTGTTAGGCTATAATACAGCAAGAAGCAGTACGTTTTATAATACTAACACGAGAATCAGTTTCTAATTATACACTAGAATTAGCGTATTGAAGCAATTAAAAGATTTATGCGCTGTAAAATCTATTAAAAATGTAGGCGTAAAAATTACAAAATTTAATGCGCTATCATGTTGCATTTTTAATAGCCGAAAAGAAAACACACACGCGAAGTCAACCGGATGTTAGTTTAAGGCCGCAAACAAGTTAAAAAAATAGGTGCGCCTCCAAGTGCAACAATTTTGAAAGAGTTGAATTTACAATGCCGACAAAAAAGCGCGAAGCGTTTAAGTCACATAAGCAAACTGGAGCGAAGTCTCAGTTCTTTCATACAAGTGATTGAACTGAATTTAGGTGATTGAAGTGTATATTACATTAACGGTACTCTTATAGAATTTGGTAAGTTTATAACCCAATTTTCTGTTGGTGAAATATTTTTTTCACAATTCTTTAGGTATATGTTGTTTGTTAGTTAAAATACCCTTTGGATGAACGAAAAACAGAAAAGACCCTGGATTTGGATTTTAAAACCAATAATAATTTTGCAAAACGCCCATCACAACTCAAAAAGTAAACGTGAAAACATTACACAAATATGTTATCATCTGTTAAAAGAATTAGTTATAATATTATCCACTACTTAAAGACGTATAAGAAAGTGGTTTGGCAAAATGATGGATAATTAGGTGTATAGTCCAGGGCAGGGGTGCCCAACCTTTTAGCTTTTGACGGCCGCATTGACAGTCTTTATTTATCTCACGGCCGCCAGTACAAATTTTTTAGAGATGACGTCAGAAAGAGTCATACCGTGAAGTCATATAACAAATAATCTTAAACATACTCGTTGTTATCTAACGACCTCGTGCAAAATTATAGAATTGAAATATAGATTAAACGCGCGAAGCGCGAAAAAATCGTTTATTGGGTTTTTAAATGTGACACGTGACGCAGCTGAGCGGCTGATCGTCGAAACGACGCGCATGCAGTTCCAAGGTGGCACCAAGTTTGTTGACCTGGAGCACCGCGCCTACTGTCTGTGGTTTATGATTTAATATTTTTTGGTTTATGTTATTAACGAAAACGGATTTTTTTGTGTTTGGCTGTTTAATTTCAAACGCATGTACTCTCTTTCTATTTGCTGAATATCAGTTTAAGAATTACAAAGACTTACAAAATCTTATTCGGTTAAACTTTTTATTTCTACTGTTCAACCTGTCCCACAGTTTTGCCATAATTCTATTTCCATTCACAACTCGCGTAACACATGTCTACTCAGCCGTTAATTATGTATCATCAATTCCTATTTTGTCTTTATATGACTTCACAATTTGTTTTTAATTTATCATAAAGTTTGTATAAAAATCATTGAGTGTTGCATCAGTACACGTGTCGTTTTGCTGACATATATTTGTGCTTTTAATAAGGCTGCGCCTAAAGCAATGTATAAACAGGCAATCCACGCAAAAATCCTGGTACTTTTCAAATTTGCGATAACATAAACTAGCTAAACGATGAAAATTATCGCGCTTCTAAAACTGCTATTATTCTTACGCTTTTTCTCAGCGACGAAAGCACCATGTAAAACATTAAAGGCTTACGCAGCTTACGGTGTGCCAAAAACATTTTGGTACATAGTTATTTCAGGCAACATGCATTTCTTTTATCCAAGTGCTTATCTTTAAATAAAAAGTTCTCCAAATAAAAGCACATTTCGACTAAATGGGAGAGGACGCTGTGACCAGTTCGCAAAGTACATCTACGCATTGGTGCAACCTATTAGTAGGTCCATATCGTACGCGAAACAAAATAAATGCCAAATGTGACGTTCTTTGACACTGAGTAAACCAGGCCTGACCAACCTTTTAACCACTGAGGGCAATCCGGGCTTGCTATAAAGATAAATGACGGCGTTTTACTATTCATTGTAGGTTTTTAATTAATAGACATTTTACTATCGTATAAATATAATTGAAACACCATTTAACACCAAAATGGCCGTTCGACCGCCAACGCTGGGCTCTTTTCCAAGCAAATGTAGATAGTGCTGACTTCGTGTACCACACAACTGTAATTTTAAACTTTATTATTGGAGAAAAGCTACGTGGCACGAACTCCAACGCTGGGCTCTTTTTTTTTTAATCATTTTGAGGGATCAGATACCTCAGGGATGGTGGGTTAGCAATTTCCTTACCCCTATATTGGTTCAGGTACATCATTGTCGCGTTTATTTTATTTCATTTAAAGCGCAAATATATAAATAAAAAAGGCGCAAAAGAAAACGGAAAGGCGGATTGAGAAACAAAATGGCGTCTTGAAGAATGCCGGCCGAGCTACATTTCCCAGTATAAAGAAAATTAAGGTTACGTGTTAGAATTAAAAGTGAAGCAAAATTATAAAGAGGATCTTTCTTGAGCGAATGGAGTTAGCGCGAAATTTTATCCTAAAAAAAACAGTGACCGCCTGTCAAACCATCACTCAAACAAGACTGTTGTCGTGCTTATAAAGAGTTTGTATTGCAAACGAAGAAATGCCCCCTCAGGGCTAGGACAAAAGTGAAAACAATTAGTGATTACGAGTGAAAGCGTAAATGTGTAACAGCAAGAAACGAAATAAGACAACTGAAGTGCAGTGAAGCACGTGGAATGGAAGACATCATGCGCGAGAGGTTAAGAATCACTGTTCTATAGTTAAAACCATACAAACAATATAATCTTTCGGGAGAATGCTATGCAGTAAATTTAATTTTGGAGATTCTTGTATACAAGACAGAGCGTGACTTCGCTAAAGCAGTATGCATTGGGACGTATTCTATACAGCCGCAAACGTCGTGTTTTACTGTTTACGCCGTCAGGTTTATCGAAACAAGGTGCGGATCAAGGACTTATATCGTGTACATCATTTTTTTTTAAATAACGACATAAAGTTTCTTCGTAACGTGAAGCCATGATATAAGTAACTAAGAGAAACTTCATGCTTCTGGTCGGTAACGTTGCGCAAATGTAAAACCAAAACTTGGTAAAATAGATTCATGAGTTGTGGTAAAACGAGAGTGCAAAATTAGCGATTATTTTGCTGGAATTGGCAAAACATTTAGTTTAGACGAAAACGTGACGTGCACGATCAACTGTCTTATACTTAACTTAAAATTTTGGAAATTATCAAGATACTTTAGATTTTAAAGGACTGCGTTCATGAGGCACTAAAATGTTACGCCAAACTATTCCAGAACTCTACTTCACGGCCTGTCGACTGCCAAGCGGTACAATGCGTGGCTTTAATTGTATTAAAATAAACGACAAAAGTAAAATAATAAAACACTCAAACAACGAAAACCGGCCAACGCCTAAAAAGGTGACAAAAACGTCAATTCCCAGCGTTTCTATAATGATTCTCAAGCTAGCCCCAAAACACTGCCGACATCGGTTTTTGGGCACGCCAAATACAACAACGAGAAAGAAAAAATGTGTGCGTGTCAAATGTAACTAATTATTAGGTGCCAACGGAAAACGTGATAAGATAAGAAATAAAGCGTGAAAGGTGAGGTGCAAAAGTGGAAAAGCGATATAATTTACGTGAGTGAGAAAGAAAGAGGAAAACGAAAACACGCGTACAAACGATTAAACTGAAAAACAATAACGCACACACAAACGATAATAATCGGTGCAACACTATAGCTGGCCTAAAAAAATACTTAGTCACAAAAAATACGGTCCAATTTGACGGAAAATTACGTCACTGTTATTTCCTATCACTCTGCCATAACTGTGTTGCATGCTTGCGTATAGCTCTCGTAGGCATCGTATAAGTTGTGCGCTTGCAGTAACTTTTTTATCTTTAGTACCTTGGAACGAAGACAGACGGCAGTATGCCTAAATGCCCAAGTTGCCAGAAAGAAGTGTATTTTGGTAAGTTGTTCCCGATAAACAAGTCTCTGATCAGCTAAGATTGATAGGTACAAGGTATGAGGACAGTATACTTCGCTGGTACGTCGCTTTCATTAGACAATTGCCGCATTTTTTAAAAATCTATTTAATATCCCGTTGATATTCTATATACTGCAAATTAACTTTCAAAAAGGTACAAAGCTTTAATTTTAATATTCAAACTGGCTTTAAAAGGTGATAAGTTATATATTGCCAATAACCGACAAAACTGTTATTTTTAACACTTCCTTAGAAGATTAAATGAAGGCAGAATAAGACACCGGAATGACATAAAACTCTTTGTTGGTCTCTTGACCCGAGTGCTTATACATACTACAGCTATACTGACAAACATACAAAGACGGCTTTTTGCGGGCCTTGTGGGCCGTATCAAAACGTTTGGAGTATTAAATTCTGAACTTACAGCATATTATATTTATTATTCAACGTTAAGTGAAAAACGTTGTAAACTATGGATTGATTCTAAAACTCAATTAAAAAATTCTTCAACAATTTCAGATTTGTTGGGTTCATTATGTGCGAATCTGTAATGTCGCTTGGTAATCAATTGCAAAGCCCAAATAGTCGAGTAAATCGACGTTTGTTTTACATTAACTGAGGATGATACAAGTTTGTATCGAAACGTCTAAAAAATCACGATGATGGCAATCTTCCCAACCTTTGTGGCTTTGCAACATATTATCAAATTTCAGATTAATTATAAAGTTTTGTAAGCCTCACGGTTTAAATATTTTATTTTAGCGGAGAAGGTTATATCACTCGGTCAAATCTGGCATAGACCCTGTCTAAAATGTGCGAAATGCAAGAAGACTTTACATCCAAGTGCTCAATCAGAGGTATGTGCTGCCATGATTAGCGTTAAAACGACAAAGTTTGTATACGGTACTTCTTTAACTTATTTACAAGTCTGTTTACCGTTTAATAGGGCTTAAAACAGAAATCATTTTACAAGTTTATTTACACATTATTTACAAGTTTATTGACACTTTACTAGAGCTTAAAAACAGAAAGCATAGTTAACTCTATAAAAAAAAACGTGTGTAGCTCTTCCGTGCCCCACGAACATCATAGGGGAAGTACGTTGCAAATAATTTTTTTCACATAAAGATGATTTTTCGCTTCGCATGCTTCAAACCTGTGTTTGTTCTCACGTTAAGGCTTGTATGTTGTTGTTGGGTAACATATGCCCCTAGGGGGGCTTATTTATCTTGTATTAATAGTTTCCTTGTCGTTGTGAACTGGCAAAATAGTTCATTAGGCAATTGTCGCGGAGTCGTATTCCTTTGGAGTCCAACAACAGTTTTGTCTTTGAAAAAAGGGGCAAATTTCTATTTACATAATTTTCGAGATAGAGTTAAAAACCGTGTTCATTTTTTGTTCAAACAATAATGCAAAACTTGGCACACTTATTACCAACAAGTCTTAAAATATTCGGTCGAAAGACTTTGTCACAACACTCAGATGTTTCTCCAATACGGATTAGTAAACTCGCAGGAGATTTAGTGTACTTCAATCATTTTCACGTAAATACGTGCTTCCCAATAGTTATTTCATAACCTGCGTGCTTGCAAATAAGTGGATATTTTTGTCATGAGACAATTCTGTACTGTTGTAGAACTCATCCATTAGCTAAATTCACACTGAAAGCCAACAAACCATTTGCGAAAATGGTTTGTAAGAAAAAGAGGATGAAATAATCTAAATACTGGACGAAATCTTTCTAAAGTTATAAAATATTATTTTGACTGATTTTATCAGTTTGGAAGTGTTTAATAAATGTTACAAGAGTTAATTAATTAACAATAATTTTTTAGGCTTTGGCCGGCCACATGTGGCTAGCGGGCGTGATTTCTATGACTCGTGTGATGTAATGTGATGCTTTACAACACGACGGAAAGCCTTACTGCAAGACACCTTGCTACCCAAGCTTGTTCGGAGCACGTTGAATTGTTTTTTGTAACTTTCAAACATCCTAAAATTCAAAACGATTTTTTGTTTAACATATAACCGCTCTCTTTATTACATGGATGTCTGTATTTTTTAAATGTATTGTGGAAAAAAAATGTTGAGGTAATAAATTTTAAGAAGTAATTTGTGTTCAAGTAGTCTAAATTGCAACATGGATCAGTTAGATTAATACAGTAAAACTACGTTTTCGATATGTGTTACACTAGAAATGTGTTACACTAGAATCAGTTTTGTTAGTATACACTAAAATTACTAGAATCAGCGTATTAAAGCGAAGCTTGAGCATTTGTTTTAGGCTTGAGCATTGTAGCTTGCTTTAAAATCTATTTGAAAATGAAAAAATTTAAAGCGCAAACGCTTGTTTTTTCAAATTTAATAGTACAACCTGCTGGATTGCCAGTTGAATGTTAGCTCTGTTTAATGCATCAAACAAATTAAAAAAAATACGGCGTCTGTAAGTCAAATTTACAATCCGGCAAATAGCGTGAATCATTTGGGTCCCAGAAGCTAACGGAAGCAAGGCGTCAGTTAGTCCATCACAGGTTTCTTTACAAAGGCTTTTGATCAACACAGTTTCACAACAACACCTCATTATTCCTAAAAGCTTGAAGTGAATTTAAGTCAAAATCGTTTGGAAATTTAGGTCACAAAAATTGGATGGGATAGAGGTTTAGATTCCAGGCAATAAGACCCTTGAAGACATCATCAACGAAGCACAGTTCGGAATGAAATAAAATAGGACTAATGCCCGGTGCTGTAATGACCTACGTCATTGAATTGGTCCAATTACTCGACTTAAGTGCACTTAAATCGCAGTGTACTTAAATCGCAGTGCACTTAAATCACAGACAAAAAATTCGCGCGAAATGCAAAAACAATTTCCCTTTGATAGTCTTTAAAAAAAAAAGCGAAAATCGATTTTAAGAAAAATGAGGACTTAAAGAAAAATGATTTATTTTAGGAAAAATGAGGCTTTAAATTGCTTGGCATGCCGGGTCCGGCCCGCGGGCCGTACTTTGCCCAGGTCTATGATCCGCAGTCTACAAAATTGGTCCAGCGGTTGGTTAATGGTTAGCGCATTAGATAGCTCAGTAATAGTAGGATAATTGACTTCTGCTGTAACTTTTTTAATGAAAGTAGACTAATATCTCTAAAGCACAATTTTCGAGATACTAGTTTCTTGTACGTGCATTGCTTTGTTTTGTATAAAGCTTTGTCCGAGAATAAGCAATGTTAGACGATTATTTTCTGTGACGCAGACTGATAATAATAAACAAATTATGTGACATTATTACACATTGCAGCTCAGCAGTTGCAATCATAGTATTTATTAGCTTTAATATTAAAACCAGTGATGTTATAACGCCGACATGCCGACTATCACCATTTGCTAAATGATGTTGTGTGTTGAAAAGGTTTTAGTATTCATATGTGGCTAGCTTTAAGAGCCTGCGCTAATTTACTCATTTTGCCCCATTTATTGTAATTAGTTATTTAGAATGTCTTAATGACATCATTCGTTGGGTGGGGCATAAGGTATTTAAAGTATGACATCGCAAGTTTCATCATGGTGTGACGTCATAACTCAAGTCATTTTCAGAAACGTGTTGTTCGAAAAAAAATTAAGTTTAAATTACTAAAAACTCAATGGGTTCAAAAAAAAATTAGTACATTCTCGATATATACAGTATATAAATATATATTTTAGGGGTGGGCAAATGTAGAGCCATTTGCAAAAAAAAAAGTAGGTCTACCAGAGAGCCTTAAAATTATATTATTACAAAAACGGTAAATAATGCAAGTTCAGCAATAATAACAGAATTGTAATATATCATCATTCAGTGCCATGCCTGAACCAGGCTTCGGCTGCCATGAAACACTGTTTTCTCCGTATGTTACTATTTCTTGCTAATTCAAAAATATTCTCTGCTTTGATGTTCAGAAAGTCCCTCAGTTGATTTATAAGCATTTTTCTTTGTCGTCCAGGTGCACGATTTCCACATATTTTGCCACACGAAATTATGAATTCTTGATTTTGGTGTCTGGTTATATGGCCGAAAAACTTGAGTTGTCTAAGTTTTATAGTGCTTAACAGTGATCTCTGTTGATTGGTCTGAATCAGTACCTCTTGATTGGTTTTATGGGACGTAAAAGATATACGCTGCATTTTCCTCAGGAACCACATCTCAGCGGCACTCAGGTTGTCAATCAGTTTCTTTGTGAAAGTCCAACTTTCACACCCGTAGAGAAGATCAGGCCACACATAACTTTTAAGAACTCTCACACGGGTATTTACATTTAATTTTTTGTTTGTCAAAATTGACTTATTTATATTTATAAAAGCAATTTTTTGCCTGTGCAATTCTGGCTTTAATTTCAGATTTGGACCGACCATCATCTGCAAGTATATAACCAAGATATCTAAATCTTCGGGTTTGTTTAATTGGTTTATCTGAAACTAGTATATTACATTTGTTAACACCTGCTACTTTGGCAATTACCATACATTCTGTTTTATCTTCATTCAAAGTCATTCCCATTTTCACACTTTCTTCTTCCACTATTGTTACCATATTTTGAAGCTTCTTCTCGGATGTTGCAATAAGTACAGTATCATCAGCGTATCGAATATTGTTGATGTTTACACCACCAACTTTGATCCCTTCTAAGTCAGCTATGCTTCTTAAGATGATTTCGCTATATAAATTAAAAAGGTCTGGAGATAACACACATCCCTGTCGGACACCCTTTTCTATGGCAATAACTTCGGTTTCGGAGTCTCCCACGCGCACTACTGCATGTTGGTTGTAGTACAGGTTTTGAATGATTCTTAGATCCTTGTCTTCAATGTTGATGTTTTTTAGCATCTGTAGCATCTGCGCATGATTGACCCGATCAAAAGCTTTCCTGTAGTCAAGAAAGCAAACATAGAGTTTTTGTTGCATTTCGATTGCTCTTTCGCTGAGTATTCTCATTACGTATATCGCGTTTCGTGTCCCTTTGTCAGTCATAAACCCATATTGTTCTTCTGCAATTTCTGCATTAATTTTGTTTTTCATTCGATTCATACATATTCTTAGCAGTAATTTAACAATGTGGCTCATAAGGCTTATTGTCCTATAATCTTTGCACTCGATTGCTCCTGCTTTTTTGGCAGTGCGACAAAAATCGACTTCCGCATGTCTTGAGGAATTCGACCAGTGTTGTAAATGCTATTTAGAAGAAGTAGAAGTAAATTGATTCCAATGTCATCCAAAGCCTTCAACACTTCTATTGGAATTTCATCAGGACCCAACCGCCTTTCCATTTTTTATGCTAGCCAGGGCTTTCTCAACCTTACATTTCATTACTTCTGGCCCAGTTAGTGGTTCTTTAAACATAATTGGTGGGGCGTTTCTTGTTGGATCACTGTACAGTTCCTGGGTGTATTCTCGCCAACGATTTTTAGTTTCCTCTTTTTGAAACAAGATCTTTCCGGTTTTACTCTTCACGCAGCCCGATTTTATCCAGTTTTCCTTCTTTCCATTGAGCTGGTAATTTTTTGGTGAGCTTCTTTCGCGCTGATATTAAAAAGCTTATCTATCTCTTGACATTTTTAATTTAGAAATTCTTCATAAGCAGAGTTGCACTTTAATTTAATACACCTATCTAATTCCCTGTACTTCGTAAGATTTCTTTTGGTTCTGCGCCTTTTTTCCAGTAAACCTCTTATTTTATCTGTCATCCAGCTTTGCAAGTTCTCTCTCTGGACTTTCGGAAGGTTGTTTTCCATTAATATTCTCAGTGACGTTTTGATTTCCTGGAATATGTCTTCTGGCCAACTCTGTTTTTTGTCATGCAGGTTTTTCAGTGCATTACCCATTTCATGTTTCAGTACTTCCTTTAATTTTGCATTTTGACAGGCGGCAACATTGTATTGCAGTTTTCTTACCGGTTTTCGACAAATCTTTAGTTTGGTATAGATATTTGCGACAACAGGTACATGGTCGCTCGAGCAGTCAGCACTTGGATAAGTCTTTGCATTTAAAGCACTATTCCTGAAGCGCCTTGAAATTGTGATGTAATCTATTTGATTTCTGGTCTGGTCTCCTGGTGATTTCCATGTCCAGATGCGGCGTGGATGATTCTGAAACCATGTGTTGCTTATAGTGAGATCGTTGATACGACACCAATCCACGAACAAATCTCCACGATCATTGCGGTCGCCAAGTCCATGACCCCCAACAATGTCTCCGTCTCTTCCTCTTCCCACCTTTGCATTGAAATCTCCCATCACAATTATAATTTCACCGTGTTTGTATTTCTTTTTAGCTAAATTCAGTTGTGTGTAGAACGTTCTAATCTCATCGTCAGGGGCTTTTTCAGTAGGAGCATAAACCTGTATAATGTTGAGATTAGTCCTCTGACCTTTCAGTTTAAGAAGAATGATTCTTTCGGACACAGCCAAGCATTCCATAAAACTTTCAGCAGTTTTATTTCCGAGTATGAAACCAACGCCACGCTCATGCTTGCTTCCTCCAGACCATATAATTTTAAATCCTTGTTTAGTAATTTTGCCTTGGTCTGTCCATCTCATTTCAGATATGCCAAGAATATCAATTTTTAACCTCTTCATCTCCAAAATCACATTTTCCACTTTTCCTTTCTGATACATGGTTCGTACATTCCATGTTGCAATCCTTTTTAACTTTGATTGGTTTCGACGAGTAGCTGAATGACGATCGGGTATGACCTGACGAACATCATGATCCCTACCGAGCGAGATAACTGCTCCTGACTGGAGTTGGTTACCGTTAACGCTGTTATCGTTTAATTTTTTTCTATCAGTGTTCATTCATGTTGACTAGGCAAAGAATTACAAGGATGGTTTGCCATTGCCTTTCCTTGCCGACCCCTGCATTTAGCCAGCCTAACTGTTTCCGTCCGACACCACGAGGAGGTATGCAGTAGGACTTGGGAGTGTTTTCTACGAGAACAAACAACCCCCCATTTTGACGGACTGTAATATATAAAAACGGTAATTGCAAAAAATTGGCCCCTGTGCCCCCCTGGCTACGCCTATGACAGCCACACATCCACTCCTTTTTCACCAATATTTTTGAAAGTTGCGTGTTTTTTAGCCATTCGTCTGATGTCTGCCTTTATTTATGACTTGAACTTTCGATTAAAGGTTAATTTAAAAAAAAATCTCTCAGATTGTGTTCCCTCTAAGGTGCGCAACAGCGCAGCCACACCAGACAAATTGTGCAATAAATTTTCTTTTGCGCACTTACATCATTCTAAAACTGAGATCATTCTAAAACTCAGTTGGGACGTCATAATTGAGGCATGCCTCAAATCATAGCTAAATAGTTAATTATGTTTTCCGAGAGAACTTGCGAAAGAAAAAGGCACGCGTAATGCAGTGTATGGCACTTTTGTAATCTGAAGAGTGGCACGGCTTAGCATTGTCCTCTCTTTGCGTATTTTTTAATTTTTTAAGTATTTGCTAATATCTGAAACCTTAGCAATGAAATTTCATTGCTGTTAAATAACTCTTCGGATTGTATGTCTAGTAAAAAAATGCTGGCCTAAATAAGGGAATGATAAAAAGAGAAACCTTCATAAACCGTACTCTTGGTAGGCTTTACTTTTTGTTTGGAATTTTACGACTCGACTAGAAGACCCACAAAAAACATGCCGGCGAGCTTAACTTCGTAACTGAGTATAGCTGCACCGAAATCAGGGAAAACTTTCGCGGTGTATAACGAACATGTATTAGTGTTGAGCTGGAATGGGAGTAAATCAACACAACACAAATATTGCATACGGACGCTATAAATTTGTCAAACGTCAAAAATTAAACTCGATAACTTAGAAGAAATTGCGTTATGTATTGTATGGATCGAGTCTGAGCTCGGACATACAGAGTGTGAAAACAACACACGACGGCGCCTTGGGGCTGAAAGGTTTCCTTAACATGAGAAAAATGTAAACAAATCTCAAAATCTTTAGACAAAGCGAAACATTATTGCATTTAGATTTTAGATTGTTAAAGTTACCAAAACATATCATTCAAGGAGGGCATGGCCCTTTTATCGTTTTTACATAGCCCAAGAATATCCTGAACATATGTTATCTTGACCTAACATACATTCCTTTTTTATTTAATATATTTTGGTTTACAAGACTAGGTCACAAAGAAGTATTAAGCTATAACCACAAACATTCAGCTATTGTCGATTCTCTATATGCAGCGTATAAATTACTTTCTTGCATGAGTCGGCTAAGAAATGCTATATTGCTTAAACATCTAAAACATCAAAACACATAACTAGCTGCATTTTAGGCTGCTGCGTTTTACTAATACATTGCAAAGAGATTGTTGAGTTTACTGAAATGTATTACGCATTGTTTGTATTGATCTGCGGGAGCAGTGGTTCTCAAACTTTTTAGCTTGCGGCATACTAAATATCGCACAGTTTGCGAATCACTGCTTTAGTGTGCTACCGGGAATAGAACAAGACCAAGTAAATGGTAGGCCTCAGTTACTTGTGTTCGTTTCGATAGTATTACACTAGAAAACAAAACAGTGCATTGCCCAGTCATGACCAACGCAATATTGAAAACAACCAAACAGTTTTTAGTAAGCTTTAGCAGTGTTTGCCGTTTCTGGCGTTTGACATTTGCCCATGCCTTGCAACCCAATGTAAGGCGGAGGCATCGAGGCATGACCGAATGGGCGTGTTGCTTTTTTTGCAACATTAAGCGAGCTTTAAATGGAGATTTCGACTGTCTACAACCATTTTACATCGATAGTAGTTTGCGCTCTGCGGATAATTAAAACAATATTATTTAGAACAAATATTTTCAATTGTTTTTAATTGTAATTTGTTTAAGTTATTTGTCAGCATTAGGAGTGCATTAAGTCGTTCGAAAGGTGAATAAAGCGGAATGTCATGTGTGACATAGCCTGCATTGTACAGCTCCGATTTCTGCTGTGCATTACGTAATATTTTTTTATATTTTAGCAAAGAAAATACGAGTTAAGTTTAAATTTTACTGCATTCGACAAGATGAAGTGTCCCAGTTGCAACAAAGAAGTCTACTTTGGTTAGTATTGAGCAACCATAATACTATAGCTTGCAAATTAAAATGCTTTCATGTCGCTTGTTGTTTACCAATTGCAGTCAGAACAATTTAAGTTGTAAATACTACAATGAAAGTCTAATATTAGATAAAGTACTCGTTTTATAGGTTGTACTCGTGGATAATAAGCGAATCGTTATTAATTATGTCACCCATTTGGTAATTTTAATCGTAATAAAAGTATCTATGGGTGTTTTTAACATAGGGCAACTAAGTAAAGTTCTACATTTATTATTATGTATACACTTGTTTATATATCTAAAATGAAAGTCTTATATTTGGATACTAATGAATCATGATAAAAGCTTTATGTTTTTTACGTATGCAATTTTTTGTGCTTAGAAAAAACGAAATGTTTTTCCAGTCGCCTTAAATTCGAAACCGGCAGAAGGGTGTCGTAAAATTTGTTGGGTAAATGTAGACATAGTTCCAGTAACCATTAAGGCCATAAAAACAGTATCGCTACGAGAATGTTATTCTTAAATGAAGGTTTTAAGCTGAGTGCACCAGTTACGCTACATCGCACCACAACTATGTACGGTATATGACGTCAGCGCTGTACGTAAACAGACACACACCCTGTTGTGAACGTTCGGCACACACTCTGAATAATGCATTGTGTTTGCTTTAGTCGTTCACATAGCTTCGCAATATTAGCTCGTTCAGTTGTTTACCCTTGTTTGAAATGGTACGCGGTTAAACCGAAAGGATTGTAAATAACATGAGAACGAGTGAGCGTTTATGTCCTTCCAAGGTTTAACGACGCAGTATAGGAGAAGTGTCGAAAGCTAATAAACTGAAAAAACTACACTCAATTAGATCCATCTTTGTCCGTGGTTCCCAAACTTGTTTGGCTCGCGGTGCACTAAAAAATCTTAAATATTTCGCTGCACCCTTTAACAGAACAACAATAGAGTAATTTTACAATCGTCCCTAACACACGATCTCTCGTGGCACACAGTTTGGGAATCACTGATCAATGTCGTTGGCTTGACCCACACTAATCATATACTAAATGTTCGCAACAAAATTTCCACAATGTTTTTGTACATTTAATGTTAACCCCCCAGGAGCACTTTTGTCAAGTTTATTTTATAAGCTGTTTTTCTAGCAAGGTTTGGCGAATGGCCTAGGGACCCGTTTGGTCTTCCGCAACTTATCTTGGAATTATGACAGACGTCTGAAATGGTATTTCCTGTGCAGTTCACGCAATACAGGGTCATGGCTAGGCCATATAAGTGCAACTTACATAAACGCTATTTTGATAAGTGTCAGTCCGTTATTTAAGTAAAATACCCTTGTATATTGGTGCCAAGTAATGTATAAACATAGGAGTCGCGTTCCAAGTTTATTTTACAAAAGCCAGTTTTACTTGAGGATTCTTCTACCGGCAGATTACATCTTTCGTTAGCGCCCTAAGGCATTGCTAATGTGTAGCTTTGCCGGTGTATGTATGATAATCACTGAATTTGCGCTACACCTGTTGTTAAACTCGTCCAATACAGTGACGCTATCTTCAAAAGAACCCGGAGAAACAAGGAAAACATACGTCACGAAAAAACTACCTTCGTTCACTTTGAATAATTAACCTATAACTCCATTCGTTATTTACTGGACTAATAAATATTTCACGTGCAATTATCCGTCGCGAGAGCTTTCTCGGACAGTTACAGGATAAGATATGATTAATATTTCAAGGCACAGTCAGCAACAACTGGCAGCGCCTGTTGTTGTTGCTAAAACTTAAAATCGTGCTCGTTTTTAACGAGGAGTCAATCGGTTTAAAGGAGGGCTGTTGTTTCACTTTCTTGTGCTGGTTGAAAATAAACATCAACAAACAGTACACCAAATCAACAACATATACAAAAAGTGTTGTTACTACTTAAGGGGTGAACAAAAGGGTTAAGCAGAACTAAGTTAAAATAGTAACGCCATCACATTAGAAACGCCTTGAATGACTTTAACGCACGATCTACTGTGACTTGATACAAAACAATATAAAAACAATTATATGAAAGTGGCCTAGGATAACTGATTGACTTAATGTTATAAATATCAAATCAATTTAGTCGTACATGCGTTTGAAACGTAAGAATTTGGCTTTCTATTTAACTTATTAACCATTAATTAGAAACCAAAATGTTAAGGGTCAAACTTTTTTTTAACGAAAAATGTCGACTACACAATAAAACATCAAGTTTGAGTTTCTTGGCTTTAAAAGTACCCGGCTTCCTTTTTGCACCCCATAAGGTTATTTTTTAAAGCAACCAATAAAGACCTCCATATTTTTACCAGCTGAAAAGGTGACGTCTCTTGGAAAGGACTGGCATCGTCCCTGCTTGAAATGTTCAAAATGCAAAAAGACATTGACCTCAGGAAGTCACGCTGAGGTAATCTCGTTGCTTTTTTTGTTGCATTTGAGCGGACTCGTTGGGCTTGTAATTATAATTTGGGGCACCCAGGAGGGGCGAGGAGTCGTGCAAGGCTGGGTTCATGGGTCCTGGGGACTTCAGTCCTTGCGCGGGTCCTGTCTTTCTTTCTATGTATTCTTTTTTATTGTCTCTTGTCGTTCGCATTGTAAGTCAATCAGTTTACCATTCTTTATGTTTGTCTTTGGGTTGTGTAACATTTGTTAATACATTTTTGTAGTTTGTATACAATTTGTAATATGTTTTATAGCATGAAGGGAAGCCATACTGCCACAAACCTTGCTATGCTTCTATGTTTGGCCCAGGGGGTAAGTATTGAATAGTTTATGTTACATTTTTTCTTGTATAAAGGTTAAAATACATCAATTTAGATTTTGGAGAATCCGCGTAATTTACAACATATAGTATCCAACACTATAGTTATCGCAACGTAGGCTATACTAAACTTCTATTATATAGCAACCTGCTATTCGTTCGTCATACCAAGGGGGAATTGTTTCCGATCAGAGCTTTTATTTTCATAACTAAATTATCTACTATTTAAGTCTATAAAGTAAATTCTTAAGACTCATATAATAACTAATTAACAAAAGAAATATAGCGTAACATAACAGCATTTTCAATAACGAATTACTATTTAGAAGTAATACCGTTCACTTATAATACAAATGCCTAATCGTCTTGTATAAGTGCAACTAATTAATTTGCTTTAACCTATCTTAGTTGCATTAACTCAAAGGCTAATTAACCAACCCGCTTTCGACTGTGTGTTCATTAGGTTTTCGGAGAGTGAGATAATGGTGCTTTGCACGAAAGGTAGATAAGTAACGTCACTCGTTGTATAGTGCTGCGTAGGTATCGTCTAGTGCTGTTTTGTCCCAGGAATCACTAATTCTTCATCATCACACGCTTTGCGAATATTTACAGTTGAGCAAACTGAATTGTCGCTCTTTTAAAACTATTTTGTAGATTTTTCTTTTTCTATTTTTGGTGAAAAAAATAATATTGATGGCCAGAATTTTTGTCATGTTCAAGTATTTTAAAACTAACTCAGTCCTTACATATTCTGAAATAGGAAATAAAAACAAATTAGCGCGAACCTATTATACTGTAAAGTAGGAAATGAGCTAAATGCAAAACAGCAATGAAAAAACAAACATTAAAATTGTTCAATATATTTGTCGAAATAAAATACACAAGTAGCTAATGCAAAAACAAAGTTCGCTGAACTTTTAATGCGTTGTTTAAATATACTATTTTTAATTTGGTAAAAAAAGTATTTTAGATTAAAATGTGTAAAAAAATATATATGACATTTTTTATGTCAAAAAGTGCTTATGTAAAATTAGCTCACGATCTACAAATATACAACGTATGCTATCTTTTGCACGTTTAGCGTTCGTGCTTTTAGCTTACATTGCTTTTAGATTGTGTTGTTTTCGCATGAGCGTTCTTTTCGAATTGTTCATTACATTGCTTGGCCAACATTTATTTCTGCAAGCTCTTTGGTTAAAAACTACTGGCTGCTGTGTGTAGACGTCGAAACAAACTTGTGTTTCCAAAACTGAATCGACGCCACCCGCCAAAGTATTTACTACAGTCGTAGCGAAGCTATTTAGAACAAGATTTGGAAGTATATTTACACATTGGCTGCGCTGAATTGTTAACGTGGCTTACCAATTGTGATGTGCTTTTTCGGATTTTTTCAGTAAAAACAAGCATGAGAGATTTTGCAAAGCCAGATTTAAACATTGCCTTTGCTGGTGCATTCGTGTCTTTTCTTACTGTGACACAGCTCATTAAAACCTAGTTAGTTTATTCTGCTCTGTTGAAATTTATAACGCTACAAAATCTTGGATATTCACCTTCTTGAGGGTTTATTTGGTTTACTTCACAATATGGTGTGCAAAATTAGATTTGTATCTGTAGTCTAATGTCCGTACTTAGCAGGTCACATTCGCATTCTGTCTGAAACCCAATACCGCGCGGCAGAGATTTGGCACATATTTTCAAGAATGCTATGTAGTGTACACAGCACCCAATAGGAATAAAAGGTATACGGGTACGCCTATTCTATGGTTGCTGTTATTTGGCCAAAGAAACGCAGTGTCATGGATATAATCAAGTCTTTGATTTCCCTGAAATTATTCATGCCGGATCTTTTTGACGTATTAAAGGCAATTGGAAGATATACTATAACGCGTAACCATGGTTCCTATTGAAGGTCTGTGATAACTTATGGAAGGCTAAACAACGTTAGCAGAAAGCAAATTTGATCTTGCTAACTCAAATCTTTAAATCTTTTTACTTGCCCTGAGCGCTGAACAGTTTATCTAACGCACTGTTCCAGTACGAGGGTTCAAGCTTATCTTTTCGCCAAACCTTACTGGTAAATGTCACGGCATTTAACTGCTGTTTATAGACTAGCGCTTTCGTTGTACTTGCACGTTTATTCCTCATTTAATGTATTTCTGTTTCAACATGGCTTGTGTTAAGTAACGTGTTTGCCCGTCGGAATAATTATTAAAAAAAGCTTAACCAGTGCATTTACTTATGCATGTATATTGTATACACCTTAATAGTTATGTCGTCTCTATTACACGGCGTGGATCACACCATGAAAAAGTATTGGCCAGAAATTGTAATGCATGAGTGATGAGAAGCTCTCACTGATAAAACAGTATTATTATTAAAAAATCGATAATGTTTTTTGTCCGACCATTTCCTTTTGCTTCTGCATTTTGTGCTTCAGCTTGCATGAAAAGTCTGCTTGCATAACTAATCGTTTTAAACTTACGACTATATTAAGCAAAACTTGACACTTCTTGATGGCAGCAATTCCTAAATATTTTTACCTGACTGACTCATTTTTCTCCCTTTTAATATTTGAAGACCATAAAAGTTTTTACAAGAACAATTTAGAACATATTTAACAAAAAGAAAAATTGTAAACACTTTACATTAGTTACCTCAAAATACAGATTACTATTAAGGGTGAGTTGCACTCCAGTTTTAGAAGCACTGCTCTATAAATTTAATGTTTTTTCTAGATTTTCAATAGTAGTCACCCGAAAGTTGCTTTTAAAACTATCCGTCAGTGTCCAAGTGACTAATTTGTTAAGGTGTTGGTTTTTGAAACACTTATGTTTACTGCGACAGGCATTTGATCATATATTAATATAGCTTAAGCGTTTTGTTTGTTCTTTTGCAGGTTTCGGGCGGGGAGGCACTGAGAGTTACCAATACAAGTAAACGTATCACCCAAATTATGCACCGCTTTTGACTGCTGCTTGTTCCAACTGTATATAAACGTCCGGATCCCTGGTTTTCATTCTCCTTGATGGAGCACGTGTAAAGTAGTTTTCTAGTTGCGTTTTTATCTTTGTAGCAAGATGTATAATGTTTTTGAATGTATTCCAATTATCTCTGGCATATTAAACATGTTTCTTTTAAGTGAAACTGCTTTTATCGTTTGTTGGTCTTTAGTTAGTACTTAATTGCAAAATCATCTGAATATTTTACATGAAGATAAGTCTCGTGCGCATAGAAGTGGACCGTCTTTGCAGTTATTAAGGTCTTGAACTTTTCCAAACAGTAATGCATTTGTTTAAAGAAAGTTAAACTGTTTTTGCGCTTTTTAAATGTGCTTTTTGACCTGTCAAAGCGTGCCCAATGTGTAAGCTTGTAACTCTTGATGAACCCTGCAAGGAATTAATCAAAAACAAAGACGATTTTAAATGCATTTTTACGCAATCCCCCACTACAGTAGCTGTAAGTATTTTCCTGTAAGTACATTCCACTTGAGCTGGCTTGTATATAATGTGAAAATGTGCATTTACTCGCTTAATTCCGCACTCAATTTTGTTGCCTGCCGTTAAAAAACTACAGGCAAAAGCAAAGGCATGAGAAGTCTAATTATACAGCATTGTTACAAAAACAATTGTGTTTTATTTGCTTGTACTCGATCTACCAACGATGATGTTTTCTCAGTTCAAACCAGGGCTGCGGAGTCGGCTGAAAATAACCTCCGGCCAAATGAGCGATTTCGTTCAAAATGCCAAGTCGGGCTCCTACTCCTGCGTAACTGAAGTAAGATGGGTATTCAACAATCTGTTTATAGGGCTTGTAATATAACTTATCCACCAAAAATATAAGGTTGGAAAAATGTATAACATACATGCTATTTCACCGTTACAACTTACAGTTTGCGGCCTAACCAGTTTCGAAATTTGGTATTGCGCATGCACACATCAGACTCGGTACTCGGGTAGCTTGACGTGGCCTTAGTCGTGTCCCAAGTCTGACTCTAGCAAAATAGGCCGATTCCGTCAAACCCCGAGTCCGACTCCGCAGCCCTTGTTAAACTAACAGGATGCAGTGTTACAATAGGTGCACCACAGAAACTCGTTTAGTATCAAAAATTCTTACCAGTAGCATTACGTTTGATGGCTTGCTTGAGCAGAATACGTGTTCCGTAAAAAACAAAACAATATTAAGTATAATGAACAACTCTAAATACATATAGTGCACATATCCATCATTTTATAATTTGTAATAAACATATCACCGTGAGTAGAACGGCTATGATAAATTACACCATGAATTAAATTACCGGTAAAATTTATCGCGTTTCCATAAATTAATTTCATTAGAACTTTCATTGTGATCATGGATTGCGCCATGCCAAATAAACGCATTCTTTATCTTTAACTATGTAATGCCTCCAAGTAAATGCTGTATTTTTTGGTTATTTTATGTAGTTAGACCCGTTTTCAATAGCAAAAAAACCTGGTCACATAAAATTTAACGGCCCACAGATTCTTTCTGAATTTGTAGCTGCCCCGCGACTTGGAAAATTTAGAAACCACCCGTAAAACCGCTTAAACAAGCAACAACTTTTTTAGTTATTACCCCATGTAAATATATGTTTCATTCAAGACAGTTTTGCATCTAATTTGAAAAATACGGTTGGACAGTAAAAGCTAATTAAATTGTTCTAAGTTTGAATGATTTCGCAAACTATGCTGAAACATATGAAATAAACAACTATATTTCAATTGAATAAACAATACATTAAACAATAACTTCAAACGCACACGCCTTCGTGTTTATTTACTAATTATATTAAAAATGCAAGAAGCACAAACGTGACCAAACCAAAAGGGCATTTTTCGGATATGAAAACATTTAGAAAAAAATATTTAGTTTAAACTACGTGAAACGAACGTTTGCCAAACCAAGGATGTGACAAAGATAAATGTTGCTGACCTATTCAAGTACGAATCATTGTTTGTTGGATCTTTATACATAGGCCTGCAGTCCTACACGTATTTATATGTTTTTTGTCTGTCATTCGTAGGCCTAAGCAATAATAAGCATCTTAATGATGTTGACCTATGGTAGAATCATTTATTTACTTTAGAATTGTTCTAAATCAGCACCACTTCCATTAACAGAAATACTGTATAGCATAAGTGCAGACACTACAAGTTGGTTTATACAAAGAAAAGTAAGGCTTATGATTTTAAATTTTGTTTGTTTGTCTACCCGCCTTATCACGATAACCAATACCTTTATATGCTCTACTAACTGGTTGACAGGTCGGGAAAAAACTAGGATCTTGAAATCGCTTTACGATTGATCACAGGACCGTTTGGACTCTCTTACAGCACCTAGTGTTAGTGGAAATAAAGTGTCATGTGGCTTATGACAGTGGTTCTCAACCGGGGTGCCGCGCGATGCTATTTCTAAAGCTCAAGGGTGCCGATAGGTAGGCTATTTAGGAATTTTTCAGAATCAGATTTTTGCTCAATTGGTAAGCTTCTTCATACAACTATCTATTTGTGTATGATTTTTAACCATTACAAAAAAAATCTTTTTTCCCATATGTTTTAAGTTGATTGTATTGTTCCAGTTTTTCATTTATTTATAGTGATATTTCAGTAAAATACTTAAAAAAATTCCAGTCGGGGTGCCGAAAATCTATAAGGCTTACCGTAAGCCATAAAAAGTTGAGAATTACTCGCTTATGGGCTACTATCAAAGTATCACGTTGCTAACTTTTAGGAGAACATACCTTTAAATAAACAAAGTAAAAAAATGATTTTCTAGTGTATTTTGTTGGACTCACATTTCTAACTTTTAAAGTGCTGTACCTCTAAAATCCTTTTTTTTAACTACCGGTATTCTAAAATATAATTTACCCAATTTATAAAAAAATCAACTAATAAATAAACAATGTTAGAATGACCTATTGGTTTGCATTAACCTGAATTCATAGGCTACGCACCAATGCCAGTGTGACTAGTTTGAAAATAGTTTTACTTTGTTATGAGAGGGTCTAAAAAGCATTTGCTCTCTGAGAATTAATTGCTTTTTAGGCACTTGTCTACTTTAAACTGGACGTTTATTCGTACCGTGTCAAAACTACACCTTAAAGCAACTTACGTATTACTGCGTATAAATACGCTTAACAAAGATTTTTCATGAATAATTATGTTATTATTATTAAAGTTAATCATTTTTGATTTTTATTGAATGAAAATTTACAAAAACATCGAACTTCAGAATAGTAAGTCTTATAAAGAATACTTATCCGACTTCTATAGGGTATGAAAAATTCGGTTATGATTTTGATCTCTTAGTAGCAAAGGTAGACTTGATAACTAAAGAAATGTTTACAGTTATAAGAATTACTCTAGATTACATGATGAAAAACATTTGCTCTAACAATTTTCTGATTGTAAAATCATAACAAATAAATCTAAATAAATTTCCCTATGCTATTCATTCAAAACTTTAGTTGGCACAAGCAATGCAACCCCAAGCCAATGATGAGATTAAGAACCGATGTTGAAGCAAGATTTGCAGTACTCGTGGTATGCGTTGAAATTGTGCTAGTTTGAGGCACACTGCAGTTTGGTGCTGGTTCAACGTAAACCTCAGTAATCTTGGTGTAGTTGACAATCTGTTGAAACAAAACAGCCAATTTTACACAAGCTGTTTTACGTTTCTGAATCTCAGAAAGATTACGAAAAATATTTTCGTTTTATATAAAAAGGTTTATGAGGCTACTATAGGACGCTTGGACCCAAAAAAAAAAAAACGACTGTTGTGTACACCTAACTGATAAAATTGCCTACGATCTGTTTGTTGTCAACCAATGTTTTTCGACCATTTTTTCGCGGCGAGCCAAATACTAAGCGTAGGCTAAGTGTTACCGCGAAGAATAGGTGACCCAACTCTATTCATTGGGTAACACTAATTTACGGAATGATGAATGGTCGGAATGGTCGGAACGCTCACAGTATTATTATGGAATATAATAACACTTGACCCACCTTCACCCAAACGCTAACCCCCACCCTAACTCAAATATTAACACTTAAATTAGTGAGCGTTCCGACCAATCCGACCATTCATCATTCCGTAAATTAGTATTACCCCTCTTCATTAAACTTTTTGCAATCTTAAAGTGAATAAAGAAAACAATTGTGGCAGTAGTATTGGTAAATTTAAATTAATGAAATATGGGGTATGTATTCGTATTGCGTCCGTAATTTGGGAGAAACTATGCACAGAACCAATCTGAATAAATCTATTCATATAAACTATTTCAGTTGGTAACCCAGACAAATCAAGCGGCCAATTTTGGGTAGCGCCCCATATGTTATAAAATATTGATGTAAACAATTACGTCGACGCAAAATGACCAAAAATGTTAACGTTTAGAAAGTAGCAATACTAACATACAAATCAACTTTTATTATACAAGTTATAAATAATAACAAATGACTTGCATGCTGGTGAATATTTTTTTGAAAAATGGGTTTTACATAAGACATGGCCACAGAGTTAAACTTATATGGTTTCTTTGCAAATGTGTGAAAAACATGTTTAAGAAGCGTGGAGTTTGATATGTTTTTCGCATTTATTAGATTATTTTATTGTTGCGCTTTCTATAGTGCAGGATTAGTCAATGAACGGGAGCTGGAGCATATGAACAATTTTTTTTGTAGTACATTCAATTTTCGAAAAAATATTTCAGAAAGTACAAAGGCACCCACGGCGCCTAATTATTCAAAGGATTCTCTTAAAACGAAAACGTAATAGTTTGCATTTATGTGGCTTAACTATAAGGCAAAATATATTTTAGCGGGCATGTTGTAGTGTCCCCTGAATCCTCCCTTGACTCACTATGTCCATTTCTTGGCAAGATTGCATCAGTTCCAATTTAAGAAGCTGGTCACTGAACTCATCCGCCTTTGTTTCGTCCCATGGAAACTGTAACGTGTTCAAACATAATTAAAAAAAAGCTGCCTATTAGTTATAAATAGTAGTTGTTTGCAATATTTCAGGGTTAAGTGTAATGTTATTTCCCCTTACTTTCTCAAGCACAAGACTTAGTATAACATAGTCCACTTTAGTCTGTTTTTACAATAAAAAGACTACAGTACAATGCAGCTAGGAGGGCGTACTTACATAATATAGGCCTACGGCACCCAGAAAACGGGAGGTGGGCTTAACTAAAAGCCAAATAAACGATTTCCCTAACTAAAAATTGTAAAAAATGGAAATCATTGCGCTATTATAATATGTAAAACTTTGAATATCTATAATTTTATTTAATGCTAATGCCATCTTATATAGTATTATAAAAAAATCATAAATTGTGCCGGAATACTAACCTACCACCGCTGCCAGATAATTTTACAACAATAAATTTATTGTACATTAAACTATTTACCTCGTCTATGATCTGCCCAACAGATTTTCCCATTAGTTCTTCCGGAGCTGTAACGTTAACCTCGTACAGAAAAGTCCTTATGTTCACTCCAGTAGGGTAACTTCAAACAGAACATTGTGTAAAAATAATACACTAACAACCGCTTGCACCACACAGCGTTATGATCGAACGTATGAAAATTGTAGTGTTGTAATGAATAAGGTCACTGTTTTCAAATGACTTGATTTTACTTGACTTTTTTGTAAAATTACTTGACTAGACTTGGTCTTTTGAAAAAAAGACTTGACTTGGACTAAAGTCTTTGAGTCAAGTGACTTGGGAATAAAATATTTTCATTTAACATTGTGGTCTAAAATTAAGTTATTTATGTCAATTGTTGCACGTAAAGCGACCAGATTGCTGCTATGTTTTATTTTTTAGCTGGCTTATCGCTCCAAGTCAAAGAGGTATCCTATTTTAGAGGTTTATAGTGTTAATTTGATATCAGATGGCTTGCTCTCATAATGAATTGGCTGGGGCTTGATTTGTTATAATTTCAAAACACTTGGCTTGTACTTAATATTTTACAAATGACTTAAATGAGACTGACAAGTCTTTGATTCAATTAACTAATGTAGAACACTATAGAGAATGGCAAATATGTACGAAATAAAAGTTTTGTATGTTGCATAAAAAAGGTTTACCATTATTAGTGTAATATAATCATAGTTTGAATGGGATGTTCTCACCTTACATTTTCAATCCCAAAATAACTTTTCCATAGACCTTCAAGGGCCTCAGATGTCGGTGCTGTCACGCAGTAATCTAACTATATTTTAGGGTAGTAGTATGAGTAAACCAAACACATTTCCTCATCTGTTGCTAATCCACCCTTAAAATCAGTTACAACATATTTTAACTTGTCGTATATCAACCAAACAAACGGATGAACAAACACTAAAATAATGGCAACTTGGTTTTCAAATCTTTTGCAGAACTATTACAACAATGGGCTTCACGAAATGTTCAAAAGTAACGTTTTGTCCTTTATTATATTTTCAGTCATATGTGCTTTAAATATACACTGACTTACAAATGTAGTCTTGTTACGATCATTACCGTTGTAGACACATTTCACTATCAAGTTGTCATCTGGACGAATGGTTATTTCTTCCGGAAGCAGTTTTGTTTCCTGATAGTTAAAGTCGTATCCTTTGTCCATTGCAATGGGCCGCAACTCGACACCATTCCTTTTTAAATAAAAAAAAAATAGTTTGTAAAGATTTTATGAAAAAACTATTATGTAGTTCTAATTAGAATCTTTGAAAGGCCTGGATCATTACGCGATACAAACAGTTTGCGTACCACCCTAGTTGCACTAAACTGTGCGTTTGTTATTTCAAACCTGATGTGTTTAAGCTCCATGTCTATTCCGAGTAGATGACTATAAAGAAAAGAGGATATCAGCGTGATATTTTGAACCTTTTCTTTGTTAAATTTCTAAACAACAAAAACGTCAAGGTAGTATACGCAGTAAGACAACGGACCGATTCTTCTTTATACTTAAGCCAATATGTTTATTACAAACAATTAATAATACGAAACAAATTGGAAACATTTACGTACTCATTTGCCTGTGTTATACGTTTTGTTAGCTTTGCAAAGGACAACAATTGACCACAAGGATATAATATCACACTGAACTACTCAACAACTGAGTCATTCTTACCATTTGTTATTTTCTCTGTTTAATTTATCTCGATTTCAAAACGCTTAATTGGCTAAATGTACCTGTTTTTTTTTAAATATAGGTAAATATTAACTATGTAGCCTATAATGTAGGTATTGTACTAGGAGTTTTGATTTAAAAAAGAGCTGTTCCAAAGAACATGAAAATATGGTCAGATCGAATTGTCCGTTTTAAGTAGGTGGATGAATTGTTATTCGCAAACACTTACTAACTTAATAGGCGACGTTGATCAATTTCCTCAAAGACTAAATTATACGAAAATTATACGACACTTTTTAGGGCCTTTGCCGTGCAACATATAGGCAGCTATTTATGTAAAAAATCGAAAAGCGTTTAAGACTCTTGTAGCACAAGGCTCGGGACACATCCGATCATAACATCCCTTTTAAAAAAAAAAACTTACGTATGTCAAACATTCGGAGAAGCATTGACTATATTCCGTAAAGGATTCAACATTTGCCGGAATGACCATCGTCAACCTGCTTACTACTGCACCCACACCAAGTAATCCGACTTCGTTTGGTCTGTGTTGGGAAGTGTACACAATGCGAACACCGGAACTATCCGTGATACCTTATTCGTAATGCACATAATGAAATATTATTAAGCAGCGATTCAATGATTTGACGAATGGCTTGATTTGGAGTTTAGTATTTAAGAAAAATCAGCAAGTTTGTAAAATAATGCAAAGTTGTGTTTGGCTTTAGTAAGTCTATACTTGTACAACGCAAAAGAGTCGAATAATCAACAATTGGTTTTGGTGATTTTATTTTAAAATAAAAAAAATTTGTTGTGTTAAAACGCTTCCATGCTGAAATGCTTAAAATCACGTACAAATTTGATGGTGAAAGAGAAAACAAAGATAACCGTAAAATCAGTTGCTTTCATGTACATGCCAAAAACGTGTTATAATCGCGAATCTGTCACTAATTACGATCATATTATTTTTGTATTTTAAATGGAGTTCATTCAACAAAAATTCTGAACATTTTCTATCCAATGGCTTCTATATCACTCCACAGAAACACATATGCCTTCTGCGAAATGGTATGAGACAATTATTACAACACATGCAACTTAACCTTGCTTTAAACTTGGATTGTCGTAATGTATATCAATTCGAAAGTACTTCGGTGAACCTTCTTCCCCTATTGAGAAACCCACATGATGCGGAAAGTGAAAAGCCTATCAAACAATTGAACAATATATCAGTGTACAACGAAAAACAAATTATTTTGATTTGTTTTACACCCTTTTTACGGATATTTCGGCTACATAACCGATTAAAAGTTACAAAGTTACGTTGTTTCCCACAATAATACTTAACGTTATGAAAAACGCTGACAGTTAATCAATACAGTATAAGCTGACGCAAGCAAAAAAAGTAATATTAAAGAGGTAATCGATTGAATACATTTGAGTTAAACCATGAAGGAAAGCGGATGATGTAAAGACATGTATAACCAGGAATAATTTATTTATCAAATTTCTATAAAGCATGCGCTTCTTGTAAACCATTAAAGTTAGATATCAAATCCGTTTAAATAGTTTGGCCATGCTGTAAAAATGATTATTTCCAAAATTTAAATTACCTAATTATTTTTCCCAATCGTTTTAAAATTGAAGTCGATTGAAAAGCTAAACCACAAGTCAGCATACATATACACTAAGTTATCGAATTAAACTCACTGATCCGCCGACCGCCCAAGCATACATGAGTTCGTTGCATGGACCAAAAACCGCCGGCCGCTCATTTGTACAATCCGCCTGATAACCATCTGCAGGGGGGTTCTGCAACGTTTACATCAGACATGGTTGCTTTTTTCTGGTGAAAAGGTTACAAATAGTTTAATCGTTTGTCTACGTCAAAAAAGTCTCTCCGTTTTTAGTACTCTTTTTTACTTCTTTGATTTGCTACAATTCTCGCACCATCGCAAAACAATGTAAAGTCATCAGACGTTAAATTTATAATATTCTTAAGAATTTGGTTATACTAGTCTTGCCCACCGAGCAAAGAAGTTTGCCAACAGAAAGATCAGGCCTTTTTTGTCGGACACCAACAAATACCTTACAGTGGCCCGTAAAAGTGTACAAATGTCTTAATGAAATGTTTCTCGGTTAAACAAAAATATTTCGTTTTTTATCATTTCTATCTTTGTTTTCAAGCGGACGTTTTTGCGAAAATTTGCCGACTTCCATTCAACATATCAACGATCAAAACCGAATAATTCAAACACGATATTTACAATTGATAAAGAGAGGTACAGTAACGATAAATTCTATTCTGGAAAACAGCCCATTTTTTATTGCTTGTTAGACAAAACAAATACCTCAATGTCCCAGCATAAGTAGACTATAAAGTGATGCACGAATGCTTCGTTTCCGACTTGTACTATAGGTTCCATCTAGAAATAAGAAAAAGTTAAACAGTAATCGTAATAAGAAGGTCCATCGATGTTGTCTCAACCGCAACCACTGGCTTAAAGGCTTGTAGACAAACAAAGCAAGCTTGGCCAGGATTAAACAGACCAAAATTTGCGAATTAAACTTTTAGTAAATTAGCTTAAAAGGTATAGTAATTTTTTTAACACACTGATTCAGAGTCCAAAACAGGACAGTAAAACGATCGCCCAAACACAACCCATCCCCTTACGTATATAAAATAAATAATGCCTAACAAGTTATACGCATCTAAGCCTTTAATTGCACAAGATAACCCTAACAATGACCACGAATATTTTTTTCGAACCGAAACAACATGCTTCTTCTCTGTAATGATTTCTGGCATTTTGAATAGTTTGCAGCTGTAGTAGGTTTTGCTTTCCGGAACTTGGAAGTCATCATTGAGAAGATCAAAGCTCTGTCTGTTTTCGCCAGCTGGATATTTGTCGGCACCGAGACTTCCGTAGACCAAAATGTATTGACTCTTCGTTCCTGATGAAATAATACAACGCAACGTTCTAGCTTCTATAAATACATAAGTTGGCTTTGCAATTTACGGAATTCGTCAAAATTTAAAAATAGCATAGGAGTTTTATCTGATAATTACCTCTATTATTCAGTTCGTGTTGCTGGAAATCGTCACTCGTTCCATAGGCGTATATTACACGCATCGTACTTTCCTTGAAAATACAATGATAAAATACTATGACTATAAATGTGCAACACGACCCATAGGCGTAGCCAGGGGGCCATGGCCCCCCCAAAAATTTATAAATATTTTACTCCTAATAATTTGTGTTGTAGCATTTATGACCAGTACCACAAACGTCGATAACGTCGATCACACGCATGCCACACCTTCATTTGTCATGCATTGTTACGTCACAAACGATGTAGTTATTATAACTTTTGCTATACAATAATTTAGTTTTACTACTTTTAGAGATTTTTTGCTCTTGGACTGTTTTTTGAGTATTGCGTTAAAACTCAGTCACTTGCTGCTAGAAACGGTTTGCTATAGCATTGTTATTTGTGTTTGTTACGACAGTTAATACAATGACAAAAGCTAAACAAAAAATTCCAACTTTTTGCCCCCCCCCCCAAAAAAAATTTTCGGCTGGCTACGCCACTGAGATGACCAAATAATTTTGGAAAACGGATACCTTGCGAAACTTAAAGAATACCCATCGTATGAAAATGAAACAGCATAGAATTACTCGTGTTTTTAGTGCCGTTTAATTGTTAAATAATATGGATTTTTATATTTTATTTTTGGTTGAGATGTAGTAATATCAGGTGTTCTACATTATTCCGAAAAGGTTTATTGCAACCTAAAATAATTAAATATTGCGCAAATGTAATAGCGTAATGCTTATGTCGTTCGAATCACAAGCAACGATCTTCCGACTGAACTTCAAACGTGTCCATCCGTCCTCCTCCAAACCTCCGAGGTTCTCAATGTTTTGCTCTTGGTCGAACGGTGGAAATCCGTTCCCGGAAGAAAGTCCGTGTCGGTCCTAACCAGAAAACGTTTATTATTATCAATTTTACTAGTATATTTGTTGCATAATATGATAATTAAACGTAAAAGAACTATTATGTATCAAATAGTGGGATATTTCAGAGCAGTAAATCTAGCACTTAATATTCCACAATTTAATTAGACTTCTTCTATTGAGCGAAACGATATCTTCTATTTGGTTGTAACACAATCTATTTAATGCCTAAGTATGTTGAACCCGGGACAAACACATACAATCATAATGAAACTAAGTTGCTGTTTTATTTGAAATATTGACTTACAGTGATGCTGGCTACGCCGTTGCTCACCCAGCCAACATAGATATCAGCGTTGCGCATTCCACCACTTGGGGAAAATCCAAGTCCGACCCAACCAAGTGTTTTCGCTTGAATCTGATTACAAAAACATCATCAAAAATATTAATCTTTCACCTAAAACGTTTTATTAATGTTTAACTAAATTTAATGTGCTATCTTGGCCAATATTAAAATTATACTTGATGTCAATCGCCTACAAAAAGGTTAATGCATTTTTTTTAGAACCAGAAGATACTTTCGGGATTTTATACAATTTTCTCACATTTAAAATTAGTTAGACTACTCCTGTGGACGGAAGTCGTCATAAACTTATATTTTTAAAGGCCGTGCTAAATTGGACGACCAATAGTTTCTGTAAAGCATGGTTCACTTTGAAAAAGGTTTTAATATGTGAAATGAAACCGGTAGTAAAAAAAATGAATAAGCAAGCTGAATGATCAATGTTTGATTTGAGTTGGCTGCGTCGGCTTGTTATCAGTTAACAAGCTGGCGCAACGTTGGTCTGCTTTGTTATCCCCAAATAAGGCAAATAATTCCACAGTAGAGAGTCGGCCGTTGTCTCATTGACTGCCACTGTCTTATCGTAAAATCGTTTGATCTAGGGCCGAGCTCTTAAATTTTCAGTCCTAAAAAGACTATTTCAAAGATTTCCGATAAACGGGACTAAAGGCGTTTTTGAAAGTGATCAAAGTTGACACAGTCATTTTGTGACACACCATGCAGTACGATAATTAGGATAGCGATTGCGCTGAAATGCGAAAAGGATTCATACTATATTTTAAAACTATAATTACACTCATAATCCCAAAATCATTTGCACAAATCCATTAACTTTGTGCATATAAAATAATCCATTCGTGCTTAACGACGTGAATTTAAAAACGGGACCCCGGGTCTTAACTTCGTCGGCTGAAAACCCGGTATAAACTCATCTTTGTAAAAAGTTTTTTTTTTAATTTGATGCAAATCTGATATTCGTTTTACATATTAAGTTAATGCAACACCAAATGAGTGTGGTAAGTCGTACTAACTAAATAAATATATTAACTTTTGTTTCTGTAGCTGCGTTGCGTTTGGAAAAAGCTTGCGTAATAATGCAATGATCAAACTTTTTGATAAAAACTATTTCCTCAAACAGTAATGATTGCAAGACGTAAATGATGTAGCTTATAGTTAGTTACTAGCATAGTTCCACAGGTACCAATACATGCATTTCAAATTGTGCATTAGGTAGGTTTGAACAAAAACTTCATGTATTTACCGGAAATGCGACACAACAGTTATGTTCTAACACAGTGGTTCTCAAAGTATGGGTCGCGACCCAAACATGGGTCGCGCAGGGTCAAAAAATAGGTCGCTCCATGGTGATTCAATCCTGGGCAAACTAACTTTTTTCATTTCATTTTTCAAGTATTTTCAATTCAATCATAACTGAGTTATTGCATGAAAAGATTTTCACGTGGCTTCAGATCTGTAACTGGATTATTGCATCATAAGTGGTTTTATGAACGTTTTGATGGCAGCCAGCTACAGCATAGCCATAGCCAACTACAGTAGCTGCTAAGAAAGCTTTTAGTAACCACAACAAGCCATGCTGATATTATAAAGGAAAAATCTCAGTTTCACCAATCACACGAAAATAAATCAATCATTTGTTTGTAATCAATCATTGTTTCATAGAATTGTCTAGGCCACTATATCTGGTTGTTGTGTCTTTTTTTATTTCTAGGATATCAGAAAAAGATCTTTTGATGTTTGAGGCTTGGGTCGTGAGATGCTCATAAAACTCAGATTTGGGTCGCGCTCCAAAAAGTTTGAGAACCACTGTTCTAAAATCTAATCAAATTCTAAGAAGTTTGCTTTGGTTTACGTCTTCAACGATTTACCTTAAATTATTATTGATCCACAGGGTAATCCATAAATACTGCACTGTGTTGATTCCTACCTCGAAAATGACGTGCGTTGCATTGAAACTCCACCAAAGCTTAACATTTCCATCTATCGCGAGAATAACTTCGTGATCAAAATCCTGGGTCGGAGCAATTTCAGCATGTACAATGGAAAAGTAAAAAACGATTAAAGCGAATAATGCCATCATGATTTTAATGATTTAGCTGTATCAATGCAAAAATAACTTTTATAAAATTGTTTTGCCAATATACAATTTAAATGTAAAACGATACTATACTTGGTTTTGCTAAATGATATTGTCTTAATCTTTCCACTAGAGCTTTTTTATGCTTTCTTCTACAGTACATATCCTTTTGCCTGGCAGAACCAACAGCATCCGCGTATTTGGTTGGTCGTCTTACTAACTCAGTTTAGTTTTTTAATCAAAATTACGCTGAAAATGCTATTATACTAAGATCGGTAAACTGAAATATTAAAGAGGTTAATTTTTTGAAAAAAAATAACTGTTGGCCGCAAAATATATTCTCACGAGTTTATGCGGCCGGTCGGACACTTCTATAAGACTATTATAATTGGGTTAAATAAACAAGTGAAAATTTGAGCGAAACTCTTCTTTTGAAACCAAATGGTACGCAGCGACAGTAAAAAAGGGCCACTATTGTCAGAGGTTTCCAACCTTTGTCCGCAACTAAACCAACTTTTTACGGTCCATTTGTAAGGAAGTCGCAAAATAACCAAGCAGTTTCAAAAACCGGAAAGATTATCTCGGAATTTTATACAATTGTTTGGCATTTATAACTATTTACACTACTACTGCTGCGGACAGAAATCGCCCATCTCATTAAATTATATACCGTTTTAGGGGTCGTGCTAAATTGGACCATTAGTTTCTGTTAAACATGGTTCCCTTTGAAAAAGGTTTCAATATTCGAAATTAAACCGGTAGTAAACACTAAAAATTAAACTGGTAAGAAAAAGTGAAGACTACTGTTTGATTTGAGTTGGTTGCGTCAAGGCTTGATCGGCTGGTCTGCTGTGTCATCCCGAAAGTATCACAAATAATTCTACAGGAAAGAGTCGTCCACTGCTTCTTTGTAAAATAGTTTGTTCTAGGGCCGAGCTCTTAACTTTTCGAGGTCTCCAATCCTCCTAAAAACACTATTCCAAAGATGTGCTCTAAACGGTACAAAAAGCGTTGTTTGTTTTCTTGTTGAATTGATCGCAGTTGATGAAGTCAATTTGCACGCCTGCATAGCACAAATGGTATACAAGGGCCGCAATAAGCCCAAAAAAACTTCGCGGGTCGCATACTGAAGTTGATACAAAAACTGTATCGTGAATATTTTGTTTTCGAAAGAATTCCTGCGCAAATATGTAGCTGAAATTCAGCCTTATTGGCTTTATTTTGTTAAAATGGGCCAAACTGTCAATTTAATAGAATACATGACGCATTGTAGGCACGTAAGTAGGGAGATCCGCAATCTGTTCCAAATCACTACGACTTTCGTTTTGTTCGAATTTCGGTCTTTGCTGGAGTCAATTCTGAGCGATAAATTTAAAAATATTCTTATCTATATGAACTCAAATCCGTGCTACGAATATCTATTACGCAAGTCAAATAACAGAAACTTCCACTCCCACGTTTGTTCAAATCTTTAATAAACATATCAAACACAACATACAATAATACGATGCTCGTGCCACATGCCACTAATGCTGTGTTTCCTAATCTTGTTTATAGTTCCTTTATCTTTAAATTACTGTTGAATAAATTAGTTAAGTCGATGGCGAAAGTCAACAATTTATAAAAAAACATAAGTTTTATATTAAAGAATATTTTATCCACTTGACCTCGGCATACTTGGTAGCGTTCCGTGGCGCACTATTACGCCGGTTAAGAAGAAGCCCTGCACAGTGGTAGGGAAATTACCTTAGGGTGGTGTGCGAACAGCTTATAGGCCTAATCTAATGTTTAGGAATCAAGCAAGTGTAATTTTATGGTTGCTGTCGTACGTTAGGCCAATATTCTTTCTTGCTGTCGATGAGTTTTCACGCTAGTTTTAATTGTTGTGATAAATGATGGGTGTTAAATACAAATAACGCTGCGTCCGCGTCTCCTTCTAGATTTAATTTTAAGGCTTTACCATTTTAAACAATATAGCTGTATTTTTTTCATTTTCCGATCGCCTTGTAGCTTTTTCTTCACATTGGGGTTCACTTGCACATTAGCGTACCACTCACATTTAGCGAAGTTTTAAACTAGCGGCTCAAATTCCCCGATTCCCCGTGGTAGGTTATCGTGCGTACCGAACAATATCAACTGAGTGAAGTGACTTTATCTAGATTTAAAGAAGTTAACGACAAGTATCTGAGCGACCTGCTCTTTTGGAGTCCGTGTTAACAAGGAACGTGTAAGAGACTAAAGCAGCCTTCGGCTCATGTCTTAAGAGCCAGGGCCTTCTTACAAGTAACTACAGCTATAATCCGCTAAAACATTATACACAAAATTATATCGACAAAGTAGAAGCTAAATGCATTTACAATTTTTTTGATTGCGCTCCGTTGTAGCATACGAACCCTCTAACAAAATTACAAATTTGATGGATGGTAAATACAACGATGACGTAGAGATTGTATATTACTACTTAGTCAATTTTTTGTCGACACAAACAGTACACAACAAAGCCAATCAAAATACTAAGAACCGATGTGGATGCAAGACTTGCTGCACTTGTTGTTTGTGTTGAAATTGTGGTAGTTTCAGGCACACTGCAGTTCGGCGCTGGTTCAACATATACCGCAGTAATCTTTGTGTAGTTGATGACATTCTGTTTGAAGAAAATGTTTAGACGTTGTTTAGTACCTGGCGTATAAAAATCCCAGGAAAATTCTGTGAAAGAAATAATTTAAATTTAATCCCACTTAAAAAAATAATGTCGGCTCGAATGTCGAGTGAAAACAGATAAAAGGTATTGACATAACTGAGAAATTAAAGTTTTTAAAACAAGACATAGGGAACATTTTAACAGAAAATTGCGTTTTTCAATATATTACCAATATAAAGTGAGTATAAAGAACTGAATTAGTTTGCTCCCTACTATAGCCATCATTGTGGTACATGAAACAGAAGTTAGACCAACCATCTTAAATTTTTAAATAATTGTTTTGAATTTTATTTGGTGTATCAGTCTGCAAGTTTTTATTTGCATAATTAATAAAAGTATATAACATAGTATTATAAGATCGACAAGTTTCCTTTAACTGTCTTATGGCGTTAGCATATTCTCCTTCCCCAAATACAGTCTGAGTCACAGTACATCACTTACTTTTTCCAATCCTTGGCATACTTGCAACAATTCCAATGTGAAAAGTTGGTCACTAAATTTGTCGGCTTTCGCCTGATCCCATTGAAACTGCAAAGTTTTAAAACATTAACATAATACTCATCACCTATCATATTAGCTAGGTTTGGTTTGGCTAATCGATAGATTCAAAGGTAACGTAATATTACAGCTTATCACGGTTTTTAGTAAATCAAATAACGCTGCCAATCGCTATATTGAATTTTCAAGACACCACTACCACACGTTTACTACACTAAATCGATTGTAAATCAAACTATTCACCTCGTCTATTATCTGCCCAACAGATTTTCCACTCAATGTGTCTGGTGCTGTAACGTTAACGTGGTATGGTGATGTCCTTCTGTTCAATCCAACAGGGTAACTTCACACAAACATGGAAAGATTATTGCTAACAATTAGTTATTAAAACCATAACTATCTAAAAACGCCTCTCTTGGGAAATATCTCGAGAGTTTTACAAGTAAGCACACAAAAAGGCATTCCTTTTAACTGCCTAAACAATTTATTAACATTGTTATCTTAAATTATACTCATTCTCACCTAATATTTTCAATGCCAAAGAAACTTTCCCATAAATCTTCAAGTGCCTCCGTTGTAGGGGTCGTTACGCAATAATTTAAATCTATTTTTGGATAGTAGTATGAGTAAACCAAACACATTTCTTCGTCCGTTCCAAACCCACCCTTTATAAATTAGTAAAACTATTTTCAAATATATTAGTTATTGCTGATAATACTTTGTCTTAAAATATACATGAACAATTATTATGTATCAAAAATAAACTGTTCAGATGAACTTTACAAATAAATTTAGGACAGGAAGTAACAAATTCACAATTCACAAGTATATTTGAAATTTAAATGCTGAATAGTTGTTAGACATTCCGGCAATAAGTAAACTATATGCTATATTTTAGGCCTATGCGATTTATTTTGTTTCACGTCTTTTTTAAAACTATCGTTACTTATACTTACAAAGGTAGTTTTGTTACGATCATTACTGTTGTAGACACATTTCAATAGCAAGGTGTCATCTGGAAGAATGGTTATTTCTTGCGGAAGCAGTTTTGTTTCCTGATAGTTAAAGTCGTATCCTTCGTCAATAGCAATGGGTCGCAACTCAACACCATTCCTTTGAAAATGTTCAAAAATAAATACTATTTGATGATTGAAACAAGCTTTCCGCTTTCCATTACTTTAACATTTAAATTCCAGAGAGGTATGGGCTATGTGCGGTGTGCAACTCAAATAGTTGGCGTACCACCAATAGGAGGATCGCAGCAAAACAATTGTCAGTTTTGGGCTATTCACTTTTTTGTTGTCGCCAAAAAATAAATGTGAAAAAAGGAAACGTCTAGTTTTCTGCTTCAACCATATGCAATAGATGCTGCTTTACAACAAACAAGCATATTCGACCAAAAAAACATTTCTAAATTTTCCGCTTTAGGAAATAAAAACATAAACAATATTAGACATGAATCACATATTTTACATGGAGGCACAAGTGCTTTGAACGTATAACAAGTTTCCATTAATCTCTACAACGATGGCCCTTTTTAACAAGATATCATCAATAAAGGAAAGAGATTTACAAAGTTAAGTTAAAATTAATAAAACGTAAGCAGAATGTTTGGGAAAAGATCGGATTCCAAGCTTCACAGACAAACCACCAAGGTTTTGCATTGTATTTCGAACTATTTATCTCGGACCTGATATGTTTAAATTCGATATTTCTTCCAATAAGATGGCTATGAAGAAGAGAAGATATGAGTGTGATGTTTGGAACTTTTGCCTCGTCAAATTTCTGAAAAAAATGCGATATAACAGTTACAGGTTTTGTTAGTAAAATGTTATTAAAAATAAAAGCAAATAAGTTAATATGCAATTTATTACGTTCAAAAAAACTTACGTAGGTTAAACATTCTGAAGAGCATTGACCATAATCTGTAAACGAATCAACCTTAGCTGGAATCGTCATCGATAGCCTGCTGACCAATGCACCCACACTTATTAATCCGACTTCGTTTGGTCTGTACTGTGAAGTGTAAACAATGCGAACTCCAGAGCTATCCGTAATACTTGTTTGTAATGTAATATTATGAAATGACAAAGCTGATAGTTTATAAAGTTCAAGTTAGAAATCACATGGCTATAGGCTCTGGCAAGTCTAAGTCTATTCAGCTCTTATAAAACAAGTATAAAAATTCCAGCCATTAATTTGCGGCTCTCCACAAAACTTCATAATGCTTTTGTAAAGAGATAGAGGCAATTCTCACAACAAATGCAAGTTTACCTTGTTGTAAACCTGGATTGTCGTAATGGGTAACCATTCGGAAGTACTTTGATGTACCAGTTTCTCCGATAGGAAATCCCACATGGTGTGGAAAGTGAAATGCCTTACATAAAAAAACAAACAAAGGTGAAACAGTGTTTTATAAAATATTAAAACACTTAACATTTGCGTAAAGCGTGCTGCCAATAAATTTGGTTCTCAAGCTGGGGTCAATGTGTTTTACAGGTTCAGAGCAGAATATTGACATTGAATTTAAATAATATAGAAAACAATATGACAGCTTACGCACAGTAAGCATTTTTGTATAATAAGTGATTGGAATATTAGAGTATTTTAGATTTGTGTATTAAATATTTATTCGAACGCCATAATTTAACAAAATCAAATCAGGTGAGCCAGGTAAAATGTTTCATAACCACTATCAGGGCTGCAGAGTCGGAGTCGGAATCGGGACTCGACGGTTTGTTTTGCTCGCGTCGGATTCGGGACTTGGACTCGAGTATAGGACTACGTAACTCAGTCCCGAGTCCGAGGTTCGCATGTGCATTACCAATTTTCGAAACTAGCCGGCTTCGCAGCACTGACCACTATAATATACTATACTGTACTATAGGATTTCAATGACAGACATATATGATAACAATTATTTTGTCTTCAACTAACGGTAGCGAAGGTAAACGAATGCATGTACGTAAAATCACGAAAGCATATCTTTTAATCTACAAAACACACGACCTCAAATTAGAATTCTAGAATAAATACAAAAGCCAGCCTACTAATTCCTCAATATTTAAATTAGATATTTAATTTTCGTCTTGATCGTTTTAGATTAGAAATACTGGTAAAACGTAAACCACAAGTCAGTCGACACAGGCCACCGATTAAAACTCACTGTACCGCCGACTGCCCACGCAAACATCAATTCGGTGCACTGGTTGAAAACCGGCGGCAGTTCATTTGTGCAATCCGCCTCATAATCAACCGCAGGAGGATTCTGAAAAATTTATATAAAAAAGCATTGTCTCATTTTCCGGCAAGATATGTTTAAACAATTACCCCATTTAGACGTATCCAAAATTCCACGTGTATAAGAACGGTAGTTCGAGAAATACTGCGTTATGTATCGTACAGCGACGATGGACAACAAAATTGTTTCAGCCTTCGCAGCTCAACGCAAAGTTGTCAGATAGTAAACTAATAAAGATAGTAAACTAATAAACTTTATATTTCGCCCCATCGAGAAAATAGAGTTGCCAGCATAAGATACGAGTCTTTCTATTTTTGAAAACCAGCAAATACATTAGTGTGTGATGAAAATGCAAAATATTTTGCCTAAGTAAATCATTGTTGGACGAAGGTCTGTGGAATTTTTATTTATATATTTGTGCAACAGAAGTGCTTATTTTACGAAATTGCGGGCATAAGAAATATCATAAATTGGTGAAAAATTAGAATAAGCTCCTGTTTCTGACTGTGCCTCAATTACCTCAATATCTCCGCACAAGTACAATACCAAGTGATGCACGAATGCTTCGTTTCCAGTTTGTATGACAGGTTCTATCTAGAAATAAGGATAAAGTATAAAAATGTGTACGAATTATCGTAAAAGGAAAGTATACGATGTATTAGTCTAAAACATTTTCTGAATCACAACGACATTTGAGAAGAACAGGTGAGAGAACTAATTAGGTTAAAATTCCCCTAAAATGTCTGTACATTAAAAATGAATAATAAATAAGCTTTAATCGAGCACTATAGTTGGTTTTAAAAAACATATAACTAGTTTCGGCATATTTTAGTATTTCATTTTTTTACGGCTGCCCTCTTGTCAAAAGCGATCAATCACACAAGCTATCCTTATGGGTAATAAAAAATGTATTTGAGGTTTACAAACCGAAACAACATGCTGCTTTGCTGTAATGTTGTCCGGCATTTTGAGAAGTTTGCAGCTGTAGCGAGTGTTGCTTTCCGGAATTTGGAATTCATCATTGAGAAGATCAAAGCTCTCTCTGTTTTCGCCAGCTGGATATTGGTCGGCACCGAGACTTCCGTAGATCAAAATATATTGACTCTTTGTTCCTGAAAAAAAACGTAATACAACAAAAAGTTCAGCCGTCTATAAAGACATAGTTTGTCTTTGCCGAAATTCGTCATATGCTAAAAATAACAAAAGAGTTTTTTAAATCACCTCTATTGTTCATTTCGTGTTGCTGGAAATCGTCACTGGTTCCGTAGGCGTAAATTACACGCATCGTACTTTCCTTAAAATTTTGTAAAAGGCAAATCTAATTAAATATTGTTTTAAGAGATTGGATTTTGTGTGATTAAAAAACGCAATATCTCCGTCAAATGGACAAATTTTGTAACCTTCTAATTATCTTTAGACTATAATTTACTTTGTGATGTTTATGTTTTAGTTTTGTTTTAGTAAGGATAGAAAACATAACACGCTAAAAATGAGATGTTTTGATATGGCAACTTTTACAGAAATGCAATACCGTAATGCTTATGTCGTTCGAATCACAAGCAACGATCTTCCTCCTGAACTTTAAACGCGTCCATCCGTCCTCCTCCGAACCTCCGAGGTTCTCAATGTTTTGCTCTTGGTCCAACGGTGGAAATCCGTTCCCGGAAGAAAGTCCGTGTCGGTCCTATTTATAAAATTTATTGAGTAAGTATTTTCAGATATTGGGTGAAGAAATCTTCTATGAATACAATAGTGGGGCATTTTTCAACAACAAAAACGCAAAGGTTATGCCGCGTTACAATTAATCTATAGACTTATTCTACAGTTGGTATTTACTTTCTAAAAACGTTTTTACCGTTTCCCTAAATTAAAAAAAACAAGTATGACCACCGCGTAAATGCAAACAATTACATTTGTTTACTTACAGTGATGCTGGTTACGCCGTTGCTCACCCAACCAACATAGATATCAGCGTTGCGCATTCCACCACTAGGGGAAAATCCAAGTCCGACCCAACCAAGTGTCTTCGCTTGAATCTGGTTACAAAAACATCATAAAAATGAATAAATGTTTACATATTGCCTAAAACGTATATATTTCTCGTTTTTAAGTAATGAAAAGTTTCCATAGAAAAACAATTAAAGTTAGACGAATATGGTTTTCGTGTCGTTAGATTAAAAAATAATTTCTGACCAGTAAAAAAATGTTATTCAATGTCGAAGTCAAACGCAAAGCTGACGCAGTGAAAGATATACTTTCAAGATTTCAAGATATTAGTTTTGACGTTTAAACTGTTTACAATCCTACAGGACACAATAGACGTTCTTCCCATAAACGTGTCTTTGAAATGTGACATTCAATTTCGAACGCATATATTAAAAACTTGATTCCTTGTCGACGAGGTTTTATTATTTGAAGGTAAACAGGTAACTTTAAAGAATACCAATGTTTGGTCTGAGTTGTTTGCATTTAGGTTAGGTGGCTACTGGTTCGCTTTGTTATCCTGCGATATCGCAAAGATAGCCACTGCTACTGTCCTAATTAAACATTCTTCGCTCCCCGATATTACTGTGGAACGGGAAGCCGACGTTACAGAAGACAATCACGAAGTAAAGGAATAACGCCGTTCTTAATATTATAGTTACCCTAACAATCTAGAGTACAATAGCAGAAAAACACAATATACAGTTCCCTTGCATGAACACATGCAATCAATCCAAATATATCTTGAATAGTTGTATTGCAAATAAAATCTACTTACGTTAAACAACTAAACTAGTAGTGCAAGACTTGCCTAGCACAAATCCAAAAGTGACGTTTAACATAATTAAAACAGTCTTCTGAGATTGTTGACATCAAAGCGCCTCGAAATTGTGCTGCATTGTTAAACAACACTAATGAAAAACTTGCAACAAAACAAACTTCTAACATGAATTGTGGTAACTTAGAAGTGGACCTTATACTTAGATATTTCTAACGTAAAATTGGCGATTTTGACTAGCGTTTTACCACAAATTGCTTCTGAATTATGTAAAAGTTCATGTCGCACAGGTTAATCCATAAACACTTCTCTTTAATCCTACCTCGAAAGTAACGTGCGTTGCATTGAAACTCCACCAAAGCTTAACATTTCCATCAATGTCGAGAATAACTTTGTTGTCAAAATCCTGGGTAGGAGTGATTTCAGAACGGCCGAGAGAAATAAAAAAGAGACTCACAGCTAATAAAACTTTCATGTTTTGTAGTGACTTTGCTGTATGAATGCAATATAACGTTCATAGAGTTTGATCTAAACAATTTAAATGCACAACTGTATATATCACTTATTTTCAGAAATTGCGTGGTCTGTCGGCTTTAACTTCTACTTATGTGAAGCGCTCAGAAAAAATGGGACGAAAATAGTTTTGTTAGCAGGATGACGTCAGGTTACGTTACACGATTCAATTCAGGAAAGTATTTAGCTCCACCAGGTGGTAGAACATAAGCATACGCGTCCTGTCTTGTTTAAGTAGGCATGTTGCAGACAGGTAGAGCAGGGGTTCTTAAACCCTTGGGGCCCGTGAACTAGTTTTAGTGGGTTCATGAAAGTCAAATTGAAATATTAATTTATATTGAAGAAGTAATCAAATTTTTAAATTAATCAAAAACTAAAACGTTTTTGCACTGAATTTATTTAGACATTTTACTTTCCATTTTGTGGAGCAAAAACTGCAGATTTAAGTCTGTTTGTATTATGACGTAAATTTGTAAAGTCATTTTTGTAAATTTCTTGCCTACCGTGGTCCACGCAAAGTAAAAAAAGTTAGGGGTCTGCGTTAAAAAAAGTTTAATAACCCATCAGCTATAGAGAGATACGAGGTCACGATCCGAAACTTTTTTTATTTAAGCCATACATACGTAAACAATAAGCTTTTAATTAAATCAACGCTGACGAAATTTACTGTTTTTCATAGCCAAAAGACGATGTACATGTCAAAAATTTACTTAAAAACGTCAACAATTTGGCCACTTCGACTTACACTCTCTCCAAAATGAAACTTTCGCCTATTTATCTAGTAAATGCAATTTTCGTCAACCAGGCAGAATTTGGGTTAGTTGCGACGTCATGTAGCTGTTGGATCAATGAACCTTACGCATCGTTTGGCATCTTGCTTATATGACATTATACCAAGCAACCTGCGAATCTTTTTTGTGCTCTTAAACGCTCGTTTGGAATACATCAGCCCACTTCTTGCCTTTTGAAATATATTCTTAAAATTAAGCTTTAGATTAATTAAAACAAAAAATAAAAACGACAAATGAGTAATTAAAAATTGATAAAGTTGATCAAAATAATACATTTCGAATTTACCTTGCGCTCGTTTTAAGCCTACAAATTCTCTAAATGAAAGATATACGACATGCGTCACTCATAGAGTTATTTTGGCCACCTGATTTTACTTTAATACCAAAATAAACGTAATTGAAGCAACACAAATCAAATGCGCAGAATAATAAACGTGTTTTTGGGCACTCTAATCGTACACTCACAGTTGCACCTATCGAATCTTACCAATAAAGCGAAAAATAGAAAGTATAAAACTATTAACAACGGTTCAAGCAGTTAACATTGATTTAACTACGCAGAGGTTATTAAATCTCGACACAACATCAATGACTTTGCTGTTCAAACATGTGTGAAAGTTTGTTATAGGTACTGTATGCTTCATTACTGATCTTTCATTTGTAAATGCTAAACACAAATGGGTCGAACAACGTTTAACGCAGACTATACAGTAATTAATTTGATCTGGCCAATGTTGAACGACTCGGCTCTGTCGACTCTTCGTAGAATTGCAAACTTTGTAGCACTTCACTTCTATACGATTTCAGCAGTATCTTTTTAATGTGAGAATCTTTAAAAGTGCCCGAAACAACTATTTAAAACATTAGCAAATTGGACAAAAAATATACGTAAGCCTGCACCAACATGTTTTGATATGTTAGGCCTACCGAAAAACAATTCATAAAATTTTCTGAAAGCGGAAAGTTAAGTCTGCTGTCATACTAGGTTTAATGCAGGTTAGAGAAGTTTGACATTTAAAGCTAAGGTGTAAATCTAGTCAAGAGTAGTTAAGCTTTTATAAGAGCAAGTAAAAAACAAAAGTTATAAATTGTACATACAGCATATGGGAACTACAAGAGTCGAATGTCCGACTTTACCTCACTTGGTGGAGTTACAGACTTAACCTAATACGACTAGTGTCACGTAACGTTATTGCGCTTTATCTCTCCTTTTTCTTTTCGCGTACGATATAAATACAAGCTATTAGAGGCAACCAAATCAATAACGCTTATAAGTTAATTCAAAATGATTTTTTAACATACAAGCAAAGCACTTGTTTTAAAGTTCCATTGTATCTATTGTAGCAAAATCACAGGGAAAATGAGAGTTATATTCACTTTGGGCTTATTTTTTATTTCACTTGCTAGTTCTAAAATCACTCCGAAAAAGAATTTTGACCACAAAGTTATTCTGGACGGTGTTGGAAATGTTAAGCTTTGGTGGAGTTTCGATGCAACGCACGTCACTTTCGAGGTAGGATTTAACATAGTATAGACTAAATTGATTACATATTGGAGCATACATCGTCATATTTCAAAATTGATAACTTACACCAGGGGTGGGCAATTATTTGTAACCGCGGGCCGAGAAACTTAAAATGTTGTGGCGGGCCAGCTTAAAAGCAGAATTCAAATACATGCAACACGACGTCTTCTTCTGAGCCTATAAAACAAATAAGCTAACGAACTGGTTATTACGTCACGAGTTACGCAAAACGCGAAAAAAATATCTATTTTAGGCTATAAAACAAGCTTGGCGGAGTCATGACTACATCCGTCTCTGGAAAGAGTGTGTACGAAACAACCAAACATGTAGAAACTGGCCTTTGTTTTCGCTTAGCCTATGGAGTTTAAGAAAAACAAGCCGCGGGTCTGGCTTATACGTTAAAGTGCATTGAGTCTAAATCACAAGATTAAACAAAGGCCAAACAAATATAATAATAAATCCGAAGAGTGTTCGACTTCTTTTAACGGCTGTCACAATGTTTGTTTAAATTCAGAGTTTGTTGCCTTTTTTGCAAAAAAAGTTTTTGTGTTGTTTCGTACCCTAACCTTTTGTCTTGTGTCGAAAGCCATAAAATCGTAGTAAAACCTAATCAAGGTTAACGTCCATGAATGCTTTCTGATGCATTTCGTTGTCCTAAACATTATCACCTCCACTATGCCTCCACTTCGTTGGCCAATTTACGCGCGCTACCTTTTGCATTAAATCAAAGTAAATTGTCACCATCAATTGTAAAACGGGTGGAGATATATATATAACTCAAGTAGATACTATTTTTGGTTTACAACGGCATTTTAGTTAAATTCAATTAAAGTATCTGCATGCATTGTGTGTTGTATATAAGAAAGTATATAAGACTTCTAAGAGGGGAAGTCAAAGTCAAAGTACAACAGGCCCAACACTTTAATTGACTATTTTATACACTGCGTTTATGCTTTTGAGTGGGATGTCTTCAGCTTGTAAGAGCATGCTACAAATTTTAAGCAAAGCACCTACATTTTTTGATATTCGATGTGACAACATTATCAAATCCAATATTTATGAACTTAAAAACAAACAAAATAAAAATATTTCGTTATTTATGGAATATCAAGAAGCTAAAAAGTCTAGTGTCGGCTTATAAGATCAAAATAGTTACTGCTCCTCTAACAACCGATTTACCTAAAAAATCTTAAAATTACGAAATAATTTCATGGCTACCAATTCTCAGAGAAACCCACTTAAGTCAAACATTAGTTTGTTTACTTTCTCTTTTTCCAACTGTTAACTTCATACACTAAAACCTTAACAGGATCTATGCTGCACGTTAACGATTAGCTTATTTTAATGGGACGAACGACTTTTTGTGCGCTGCAGAAGTGTAAATAATTTTAAATGTCAAGTCACCATATAACAACCCTTTGGTTAGAAAATTGACATAATAAAAAATCCATTAGGTTTGATGTGGATGTTAGACATCAAACCTGCATTTGGATATTTACCCTATAATAAACTTTTTAATTTAACGGCACGGTAACTTTATTAGTCTTTTAAACGGCACGTGACTTTAATATTTATAAAAAAAGCTTTATACGTTATATGTACTCGTGGCAATGCATTGTCAGATTCAAGCGAAGACACTTGGTTGGGTCGGACTTGGACTTTCCCCTAGTGGTGGAATGCGCAACGCTGATATCTATGTTGGTTGGGTGAGCAACGGCGTAGCCAGCATCACTGTAAATAAACTAAAGCAATTAAATAAAATAATATTGCCTTCATATCTGCTTTATATATATAGGCGGTTTAACACTTGGTCAACACCTGAAAAAATACACTGTTTAAATCATCTGACACAATTTCGGAAGTAAGGAATCTCCCACAAACAAAAAATGTAAAAGAAAATTCTTAGTTCTTTCGAAATAAGTAACTGATGATGCCTATTCACAAGGCGAAATTTCTGTAAAATTTTAAGAAATGATTATATGTTTCTACAAACAGTCTTAACGTCATCTATTTGAATCAGTTTTAATTGGATACTTTACGTTCAAAGGACCGACACGGACTTTCTTCCGGAAACGGATCCCCACCGATGGATCAAGAGCAAAACATCAAGAACCTCGGAGGTTCGGTGGAGGACGGATGGACGCGTTTAAAGTTTAGGAGGAAGATTGTTGCTTGTGTTTCGAACGACATAAGCATTGCGGTATTTATTTCGCGTGGAGTTTTTCTATTGTAATAAATCAACTGCGGCAGGAGATATATTGTGCATATCTTACCCAATTTTTTTCCCGCCTTACCTATATATAAACATCAATTCAAAGACAATGAAAATATTGAAAAATCAAAACAATTTTTACCAGATTCCCCTTATATGGCTGAGACCAACCGTATTTCTGTTTTTTAAAGTGATTCATATTTGAACTACTGTGTTTTAGGAAAGTACGATGCGTTTGATATACGCCTGCGGGACCAGTGACAATTTCAGGCAACACAAACAAAACAACAGAGATGCTTGTTCTTTCTTACTTGTTTTGTATGATAAAAGTGTGCACGTCGCAGCTGTTTTTGTCAAAACCCTTGAAAAAAAAAAAAAAAAAAAAAAAAAAACAGCGCATTTTTAGGGACAAAGAGTCAATACAGTTTGGTCTACGAAAGTCTCAATGCCGACCAATATCCAGCTGGCGAAAACAGACAGAGCTTTGATCTTCTTAATGATGACTTCCAAATTCCGGAAAGCAAAACTTACTACAGCTGCAAAATGCTTAAAATTCCAGACCATATTACTGCAAAGCAACATATTACACAATATTGAAATACCGAAGTGGTAATTTATGGCACGGTGGGTTTCCAATTATACAACCAAATTTGTGCCTAATCAAAATCTAATAAAAAGTGTAAACTTTCTTTTCTATGCGCGCATTGTTTTGATCGGTGGTTTCCAACCTTTTTGTTGTCGCAACCATCTTTCCAGTTTTCGAAACCAGCTTTTCGAAAAAGCGTGCATGGATTCTATTTGTATTAAACTAGAACTATAGTCACTAGGCAATTACCATGAATCTTTGGTTACTGATTGAAAAACGAGTAATGAAGACGTCATAAACACCACCGTTTACGTTGTTCTTACTTCTTTCCGCCATAATTTTGGTTTACGTTTTTTTATTTATTTTTTGTTAGACAAATTAAAAACGGCGATAACCCTGACAACCTCTTGCGAATCACTTCACGACACCTAGGTTGGGAACCACCGGTTTAGACCAATCGTCTCATTCAAAATTGGCATGTATACTCGCATGCCGAACATAGTAAGTTAGTATTTCTCAACTAAAGGCAAGTCTAATTGCCCGAAACGCAAAATATGCTTTCATTTAATTTAACTTGGCAAGGAATTGATTATAAAAAGAAACCTGGTCGATTGGGAACATAAAAACGTACATTGCTAAATACGATGATGCTTATCACGATAAATTTTGGAAATTTAATTCAATCCCTGAAGATTTGTTAATGACCTAAGAAAACTGAAATACATGAGTTACTGCAAAGATGCTTCATTATTTTATACCTCAAAGTAAACCGCGCATCAGAAAATGTTCTCAAATGAGGCGTGGTTTTGAAGCCCTTGGTTAGACCATCTAAACTCGCCCGAATTTTCCTATAGCTAATCTTTTCCACCGATCGCCATTAAACAGATTACCAAGTCGGAAGGGTAATTATCTTTTTTTCACAAAAAATGTTCGAATTTCTTAGTTTTAGATGGAACCAGTGGTGCAAACCGGAAACGAAGCATTGGTGCATCGCATTTTAGTTTAGATGTGTGCAGATATCGAAGTAATTGTTTAAAATTTGTTGTAAGGGTTTAGTCAAAATAGTTTTACTCTTGCCCTAGGAAATTTCTCCATTAAATTTGACAAGCATTATCTTTTCTAGACTTTATTCTATTCAGAATCCTCGAGAGCACAATTGACGTGCTGTCGGTTTTTGCCCAATGTTATTACTTGATGTATGCCTGGGCTGTCGGAGGATCGGTTAGTTCAAATTTTCCAGATTGTAAGACCAATTTGAACGATCATTGCCTAATAAAGCGAGTTGGAAATTTATGGTATAGCTATTTTAAGTCAATCCCTATTTTAAAGCAAAAAATGGCTATTCTAAAAAAAGAGAATCAAGTGTTTCTCAACTATTTTCTGTCACTTGAGGTCTACCTATCAGTCAAAAAAATGCATCCAGTTTGACATGGGGAAAGTGGCTCTTTGGAATTAAAAAAATGGCCGCCAGAGTCATTCCATGCCAATTCACCAAGTCATGCATGATGCAACAAATGATTTTATAATTGAAAAATTGTTTTTAAATTGCGTAATGCAAGTCTTTTAACAAATGGCGAATTTATTTTACTAAAATACCTTCTATATTCGGAGATAATCAGAATTTGTTTTGCAATAACAGAATGTACCTGAATCCGAATGTTGAAAAACAAACGATTCTGGTTGAGCATCAATGATGAAGATTATACTAAATACAGAACTTAACAAATCTAAAGTTTTGTTTTGGGATGTTATATGATAATTTCGCTCCTAAAAGTATCATCACTATATAAAAACACAACACAATATAAAGCAAGGTATACGCAATAAGTTAACAAAAATTCATCCAACTGTTCCAGGTAAGTGTCGGAAAACGCAAGGATAACCGTTGCCACTAAACGACGACCTGTTAGAGGTCAAATGGCCTTTCAAATCAAACGGCATTTATATCCAAAAATGATTTTACCTCGCATTAAGTATAGTGACTTTCCTGCTATTTTATTTAATTTTCTATTTTTTTACGCCCTTTTTTTAATTCCACCTCATGGCGCGTTATTATCTGTGTTTTCAGTTAGTTACGTCTCTTTTAATGTTTGGTATAGGGTTTTCACTTTCCGAACCATGTGCAAAACGGAACGTTACCAAGCGACGCAGGCTAGAGATTTTTTATCTTACAGTTTTGTATATTATAAATGTTTATAATTTAACCCGGTAAATAGCAGGTTAAAGACTTTTATTGTTGCTAAAGTATTGGTAACTTAACATATGAAAAATTACGTTGGGAATGGCTTTATTTCTCGGTTTAGTAAATGTATTTAATATACATGTTTGCTGTACTGGTATATAACGTTGATCCTGGCTATCATCTTTCATACCAATGCATGATTAGTCTGCGCATTCGCTGTTCGCCTGTATCCGGTTGTAACACAGTTTGCTTGAAGTGTAAAATTTCTAACACATGTTCTAACACAGACGCTACAAAGCCCCGAATTATCCTAATTTGATTTTTCAAGATAAGGTGTCATTGTCTTGTGCAAAGGGTAACGAGAATAGTTTTTTCAGTTCTTTTTTTATGTCTGGAAAGTGAAAAATTATAAGAATCACTGGCCCCAAGAAATGACGATTTTGAATCCACTTAATCGAAAGTTAGCCCAAATTAAAAAACATGTGTTAAACAAAACACTCCTTTAAAATCTATCATATTTTAATATAAGAAAATTTATTAATATGGTGTCCGCTAATATACATGACCGGGGGTATAAAAATTGTTTTATTTTTCTACACATGTTAACCTGACAACTAATAATCTAAAGTTCTATAATTTAACAAAGCAAAAGTTCACAAGATATCACTCATATCTTCTCTACTCCATAACCATCTTCTTGAAAGAGAAGACGAATTGCAACACATCAGGTTTAAATAACAATGTTGGGTTAAAACGCAAAATTTTACATCATTGCTTATTGCCAACAACACAGAACAAAATGCGTCGCGTCCAATACCATTTCTTCCAGCTTAAATTACATGTCTTAGAACCTATGTAGGCGGTTAATATATTTCATTTTATTTTGCAAAGTTCAAAAGCAGCAAACTAAGCATTTTACGGCAACGTGCAAAAACTTAACTTATCGTATAGAACACTATATATATTTTTCAAAGTTTTGCTGAAGATTTTAATGATTTTTCGAGTTTAATTTATAATCTATAAAATCATAAATGTATTGTTTCTATACCTTTGCGAGATAACGACAGCTGGATCATCGAGGGATACGGAGCCGAGGGGTGAGTGTAGTAAAAATAAATTACATTGATCAGCTGACGGTGATAAGGCTGCAAGATTATGTTTATATAACCATATTGAAAAGTATAACAAAGCGCTTTTCTAAAAACGTATAGCCTAATTGTTAATGGGATATTATAGGATAACTGTCTTCATTCTAGCTTAGTATAGACATGCATATATGCTCAAGCAAGATAACGCCTCGATTTCAAAAAGTCACTACAAGAGCAAGCGTGCACAACTATTTTATTAGTGATTTGATAAACATATTATTTTCGGAAAAAGTAACTGCTTTTGTAGTGCCGTTTGTTTGCAACGCAATTTTGTATGATAATACAACAATTTACTTGGGTCGCAAGATTATACCAAATTAATTTTTTTTCAAAACGGATCGCCTTAACACGTGTCTTAAAAACGTGAAGGAGTCACCCAGTATTGTAATTTTAAATGACCCAAGTCCAATTCCAAGTAGAAGTCAATGACATAAAAATAAAATGTTTAACTAATATAATTGGTAAGCTCGATTAATTATGAAAAAATAACTTAACTGCAAATACCAAAACGCAATATAAAAATTGGGATAAATAACCCTTAACATATATATTTGATAAAAATAGTTTATTGACAAAAATACTGGAGTCACAAAACAGTAACTTTAGTGCATTTAAGTCAATTGATTGACGTAAGTCATTACAACACCGCGATCAGCACCTAATAGATTCGTTTAAACGGTCAAAAATTGTTTTTTACATACAGACCTGCTGGTGGGTTTCGGTTTAAAACGATTAAATGATCACGTAAAAAAAGATAAAACTACAGTCATTCTATTTTCCTTATAAATTTATAAAACACTTATAAATATATGTTAATGATAGACTACAGTGTTACTAGTTTTAAAAAACACAAGTATGAAAACACAAAAAGTAGAATTTGTTTGATCATATAGATTTTAAAATGTAAATCATAAAAACACAAATGGGCAGCAGAAAAAAGTAATGTTTCCGTCCACATAAATCATATTAGCAAATTACTCAACCTTATATAAAAATTGACCATTTACTACGAATTGGTTATCAGACAGGGTAAGACGCCATGAACTTAGATCAATTGATTTGAGTTTAACTTGTTTTTTTTTTACTGCGGATCCGGGAGTACAAACGACTAAAGAGTCGGTTGAACAATGGCACTTTAATTTGTGATATTATCAACATTATGTTTTAGAGACCGACATAATTAAAGACAGAATTGCAAACATGGCTTAGTTTTTTGTTAAGTTTATAGCTTATTTATGTTTCCTTCGCCACGGCAGTCAATCCAAACATTTTAAACAGTAAAAATAAATAACTGGTATGTTTGCAATGTTTTTCGGGTGCCGTGACGCCAATTTAATTAAGGTTTGTCGTTTAAATAAAATCATTGCTCCAATATAACAACTGATATGGAATAATGCTATTACTAAAAACTGGCAATACATTCTGCAGCTTTAATTTTAAGTTTCTCGGCTGCTTCCCGACTTTCACTCGTATTTTCGCTTTCTAAACACTTTGCTTGGTAGTATAGTAGTTTTTCCCAATTGGTTTTAAATCAGGTGAAAGCCAACTGCTTTCATTTCTGTATTGAAGTTCGTCTTTAAAATATTGAAAGGCCTCATCATATCGAAAACTTTCCAGATAACATTTGCCAATATACCTTAACACTTTAGCAACGCTTTTTTGATATTCAGATTTTGGTTCTTTTTAAAAATTCTGGGATGTTTTATTAAAAGATCAAGTGCATCACAAAATGCCTTTCTGGCGATTTCGAATTTCTTCTGTCGACGTAACGGTTTTCCTTTTACCACTAGAAGATTAGCAATAAGTATAAAACTGTCCCGGACTGCAGCCTTTCTCCAAATTGCTAAAAACGTTATCCAATCCTCAGATGGCACCAGAGAGGAGTTTACAACGTGATTTACAGTTTAAAAATCCATTTGCCAGGCTTCGATTACTAAAAAATTATTTCTGAATTTCTGCAAAAATGTGATTACACGCTTAATGCCATCGTGCATGTTTGATCTCGGAAATATCCCATTTGTCAAAAACTTCATGTCAGCTTTAGGTTCATATACTTTGTTAGTTGTTTTTCCTTCAAACTCGGGAAGTTCATGCTGAAACTTGATTAATAGTTTATGTGCTTCGTCCAGGTTCTGCAACGCGTCGTTAATTGTTAAAGAATCAACTTGCTGGCATATGTGAAAAAAGGAATTCAGATTCGATACAAAGTCAGCGATTAAAAAATGAACAATAAGAACTTCGGGAATAAGTATAGAGAATCGGTTACTAGCATCCGAAAACAAGTATTGAACTCTAAATACGACTTTTCTGATGGCATTGCTGTACTTTGCGTTTTCATTGCATTGAAACAAAGAGCTTGCAATAAGGTGTTCTGGTAAGGATGTTTTTCTTCGAAAGAATCCAAAGACTTTCCTAGTGCTGCCGAAGGCAACTAGTAGCTTTGAAAACTTCTCTTGTAGCCTTTTTATATTAACCTGTGTTTCTTCAGGCACAAGTTCCTCTAACGCTTCAAGAGCCCTCTATTAAATTTAACATCCTTTGCGACGTAAAGACGAGTGAGGTTTACCGAGTTCGGAGCTAACGGAGGCAGCTCCAGGTTTCCTGCTTCGAAGTTATCAAACAAGCTTGCGCGAATGGAAAAAAACAAACATGTCGTTTGATCACGTGTAAAATTTAGTTTGCTGAACGGCATTTCTGCCACAATATAGGGGTGGAGGCTTAGCCAAAGCGAATGGGTAATTTCATAGAAGTCGCAAATGCTCGATCTACCAACGCCCTCCATTACTGAAAACAGGGGTCCTCCTTCCCCCAGTCTCGACACAGAAACTTGCTGATTTGCTTGAAAATATATTTTGTTTCGTAGCTCGCAAGTTAGTGCGACAGCATACTTTGATTGGTGACTAACTTCGCTGGTAATTTTCCTGTTTTCAAGTAATTGGTCAATAACGTCAAAGCAGGATTCTCCCTGTATCTCAAAGAGAGTCCCAAGGTGACTGATGGTGGCCGTGATACTTCTGTAAATAAGTCGTTTGATATTTCGTTCACCAAAGGTTCCTGTAAACTCATTAAGAGCGTCTTCGTACTTTATTGTTTCTTTAATCTTCCTCTTAATAACTGCGGGATCACTTGCCAGTTTCTCCGACACTTTTCTTTTGAACTCAAGGTGAAGACTTGTGCTTCCGGAAACCAATCGGGATACCCACAGAGTAGAGGAAAGGTGATACCCGTTGGATTCACTATAGTCATCATTCAAGTATGCGATCATGCTGTCAACTGTTGCAATCAGTTCTACATCTCTGTTTAGGGTTGAAATAGACAAAGGGTGGACTCCGGCCCCAGGCAGATTGCTGTCGAATTGAATCCCGCTTTTTGTAAATCTGTGTCATAAAACCAGTCCTTCGTTCTTTCTCCTGATGCAAAGTCGTTCAAAAGGGGAATGCCAAGCAACCGAATCGGTGTTTCCCCCAGACTTAATATTAGCACTTGAAACATGACAATGTACCAGCGAAACTGCTCCATTATTTCTCCTTCGTTGTCCTTGCCTTTAATTGAGTTTTCAAGAAGGATAATGCTTTCAAAATCAGAGAATGGTGTCACTTCTGACCTTGCGACCGAACCGAGTGCAACGTGAGCAAAACTGCAAGGCAACTCGGAACCAAATATGATTTTACAACATTTTTGCGAAATATAAGCCATAAAATCTATGTATCTGGTTGGTATATTAGAAAACACGCCTTGTGCGATTTTTACTTTTTGCTTTTCTTCGGTATATTTTTGGTCTTCGGGCGTCGAATCTGCTATGACTGGAATTTTGGAAACGAGCTGTCGCGCTAAATCTCTGTATTCACCTAATTTCCGATTGAGATCAGAAACAATCGGAACTATGCTTTCGTTACCGTTTGTAGATCCACATCTATTTAGTATTTCCCAAAGTTGTTCCATTAAAATTTGTGACGTATTATCTGCCTCTGTACTTCGCTGCTGAACTGCTGCAAATAAAACAGTGCTGAACAAAAAAATTGATTTCGAATCATCACATTTAGATAAGTAATATTGGCCGAGTTCCTGTAGATATATGGCGGATATTTCTTTATCGTCCTCTTCGAACTTCCCATTTTGTGTTGGTCTGCATGAATTTCGTAAATGGTCTGCAATAATTTTATCATCCTCATCGGACATGTTAATTTAGATTACGACGGACTAAAGTCTAAAAAAGGTTAGAAATATAGAAAATAGTTGTATTTTGGAATTTCGATTAAATGTAAAAAACTGCCTTTGCTGTTATTTAAATATACGGTATATAAGAAAAACTTCTTTAAGCATACTAAATCCTCTTTCTCCCGAAAAGTTGTTACAATCTTAACAGGAGCGTAATACGTTGGTTTAATATAGCCAGTAAGAGTTAGGAAACTTTTTGCTACTTCGAGCTGTTTGGCGTGTCGAATATCTTACGTGGCCCTGAAAGGTTAACAAAATCCCATTTAAACACTCCTTTCTATTGCTTTGTGTGAATAAATGCAACTCACGTGGAGGACTACTGGTAACTAAATTCGTCGACAAGATTTTATTAAACCTCGTATTTAAAACTTGCTATTAAAATCCTTTTTATTATGTCGAGCCAGGGGCGGATCAAGGGGAAGAAGTTGAGGACAGGCGAGACAATAATCCCCTAACTATATTTTTTGTCGACTTTAAATACGTTTTTGAAACGTGGCTTTTCCACATCTTACTGGTTTTCGGTGTGTTATAGCCAGGAAATCGAAATCTTCGAATATTTTACGTGTTTGAAATATGAAAATAGTGTAAAACTATAACAACCCTATGTCACCAAAAAAATTTGCAATTTAAATTTGACAAAAGACAAACTAAACAAAGTTAAGCGTTTAGTAAAATCCTTTAGATTTGATATAAATGTCATTATATTGAATCGCGTAAAAATCTTCTTGCTGAAGCGTCTTGCCTCTCGAATTTCTGTTGCACATTTGTATTCAACCGGCACAAAAGCTTTGTTAAGGTTACTATAGTTACCGAAACAGCCTTTGTTTCTAATTATGCAGTAAGCTTACGATTATATTTTTTGTGACCGAAATTGTTGACAACAAATCAGGCAATCATGTTTTCCATCAGTAATGCACGCTTGTCCACTCTTCTGTAAATTGGCGTTCATATTATATTTTCGGCAGAAAATCTTTATTGTCAAGTTTAGCCTACATATCGTGGCGTGTTTGTTGCAAAATGGCTGTTTTCGATACCTGAATTGCTAGTCGCCAAGCCTTACTTCGGCAAACCTGTTGCTACATAAGCCTTTTCATATAGCCTACTCAGTTCCTAACTATGTTCTTCAGGACATGGGTTTGTATTTAGCTTGTATCAATGCCTCAACCCATATTATATATACCTTAGTCGATTGCGGTAAAAGGTAACAACGCACATCGCTTCGCTGTGTTTTTACAACACTCTTTTTCTATGGGTGCGCTGTACCGCATTGCGCAATTCTAAAACTTTATGGCTTCACATCGTATTGAGCTAATAAATTTGCGATGATCAGCTCATTGCTATTTGTGTTGGCCAGTTTCGGTTCTGCTTCTGTCTATATAGCTAACACTGCAGTGGTCGGCAACCTTTCGTATACAGTGTGCCAGTTTATAAATAATGTCAAACTATCTACAACTTGTGTGCCAAACATTTTTCTATGTTCCGATTTTTCTATGGCTCCGAAGTCAGTTACTAACAGCCCGAGTCCGACTCCGGCCAAAAATTGAACCCGAGTGAGACTCTCGAGTCGCCTTCGGCCAAACTTTCAATTTCTTCGAGTTCCAAGTCCGGTCTCAAATAAAATGGATATTGAGGAATCCACTGATAGGGGTCATGAAATACATGCCATCATATGCTATTTAGCCTTTACAGTTTTAGTTTGCTTCTTTATCAGTTACGAAATTCGGTACTGCGCATGAGCACACGGCGCACTCTGGTATAGTTTTACCTAGTCTTACTCGTGTCCCGAGTCCGACTCCGCAGCCCTGTTGAGATCTGACATCTAATTTACGAACTATCTGACACTGTGCCAGTTGTTTAGAAATATACTTCGACGCTTTTTAGCCGATAACTAGAATTGTTAACTACAGTATCAGGGTGGATTGCTTCTCAGTCGCACAAAAACACACGTGCTTATATTTCAATGTAGTATGCATTGTAAACATCACGCTGTTTGGGGGGCATCGTGACGTAATACGAATGGTTAGTCGCAAACAACAATGTTAACGCCCACAAAAAATAATGTTAAATACAACAGTAAAGTCACTAAGGGACAAGAACTGGAAATGTGTGCAACCATTTAGTTAGCGCTAATGTTAATGATGTAATAATAATGTTAGCGGTGTGATAGTGATGTAATCATTGAACTTTCTTATTAAAGTGATATAACGTGCGCATTAAAAAAAGTGGCACGCGTGCCAGTGGTTGCCGACCCTGGCTTTCAGTTTACTTATACGGTTTAAATGTGAAACAAGTTAATTTTTTTACAAAAGCTCACTTTACCACCTCGACTATTGTATTGTAACATTTTGCCGGGTGCAACTATTGAGAAGTCTAACAACCATAATTTATGCGTTTTTCATTAAAAGAGTGCAATTTGTTTGGAGGAGAGCAAAAAGAATATGTCCGACTCTAGGCATGCATTTCATCCATTTACATAACTAAAATAAGGTGGATATTCAGCAATCCACTCATAGGGTGGTCATATTTCATCCACCCAAAATGCATGGTTGGAAAATAATCCACGATGTGCGAATCCACCTTAACAATTTACAGTTGTGGCCTTAACACTTTCAAAATTTGGTAGTGTAAATGCGCACGTCGGACTCGGGTAGTTTACGAGTTTGCACGGCTTCAGCAAAATAAAACGACTCCGTCGAGTCCCTAATTCGACTCCGCAACCCTGGTTAGCAGAAGCAGGGTGGCATAATGGAGGTTAGACTATGTTTTAAGAGGAGAGCAAAAAGAATAATTCACTAGTCAGGCGATATTTCACGACTTAGATCTTTGGTGAAAGAGTCTGAAATGCAGTCGGAATGTGACCCCCAAAAGCCTCATCAAGTGGTGTTTTAACTATTAAAGTTATATGCGTAATTAAACAGCGGTACAAAAAAACGAAAACATAACAAAGCGATTTTCACACGGAAAATAAACTGTGTAGAATGATATTTTTTGGAACCGTCGTTAACTTGTTCCTTAAAGTATTCCAACACTTTGTCTTCAATATACACTATACAGACCGATATCAGCTATGAGTATATCTCCAAAAAAGAAAAAAATTATTCGCGGCACATCTTCTGCAGAACAATAATATCATCATTCAAAATCGCCCTAAATACATTGCCATGCAAAAGGCTGACAACATAATATCATGAGGTATTTCATGACTGCTGTTTATTCAGTCTCGGTTTACTCTCTATTACTAATGCAACACAATTTTTAAAGGAATTAAGTTCTTGTCAACAAGTTACCTGAATATAGGATCTATTAACGCACGATTGTGCTTTTTCAAAGGTGGTTGGCACCTGATTGCGATGTAATGGTCGAGATATATTGTCGGAGTCGGGCTCGGGACTCGACTAAGACTCTACGCAAAACTAAACCCAGTCCCGAGTCTTGGGGTTATCATTTTGATCTAAGTCGGACTTGGGACCCGGGAGTCGGATTACAGTTAATTACTCGGGAGTCGGACTCGAGTTCATTTTTCAGCCGGATTAACAAAACAGTAATTTACCAAATTGATGACACAGGATATGACGTCACGTTTTAGTTGTAAAATGTGTGAAAGATAACAACAAGCTCTGATTTTATCAGTATATGTCACAGATTTTATTGTCCAAGGTTTTTTTTGTCGGACAATAACGTTTGTGCACGACATATTGACAAAAATAAACGTACCTTCTGCTCCTACGATGTGATTACGTGGTTGAGCAATAACATCGTTAATGTCTGTTGGATGTCTTAAACGGCGTTCAAATACCTAGATAAACAACAATAACATTATTATGCTTTCGAACAAAAAGTCCAATTTTTTTATATGTTCATTAGCTAGCGCCATCAGGATTCTAGGACATTAATTTCAAGCATTTTTTAAAGATTTTTTTGAGAATCTATTTGCTCTTAAAGTCGCCACAACTTAAGTAACATGGTTTTCACCCAAACGATAAAAATGAACAACTTTATCGCGCCTAAATGAAAAATTTCTTGGGTTAATTTTTTTAACAAAATTGTCGTTTATAATGTAACTTAACGTCACTTGTAGTCTAAAAATTTGAAACTAAACGACTTGTTCGTTTCAACTTAGTTTATACTTTATATGAGTTCAACTTCAAGATTTCTTCCGTAGCCTAATCATTACTAAGTTATTGTGGTAAATTGCAAATAATAGACCATTTAAAATTTTAAAGAAACTTGATTGATGATGATGCCTTAATGATGTCATAACGTGCATGGACTAATCGATTCGGTCTAATTGACCTATTTCTTATACTCAGTATATTGTTCAAAAGGAGACCAATCTCAATATTCCATAATAAGCAGTTTGAATTTAGTACAACATAAGGGATGCGGATGACGTCGTTATGAAGTCTTTGCCACTATTATCAGCCCCACTACCATTAAAATTAATATAGGGGAAGGTTTCCCTAGATGGGACGTTGCCTGAGTCGGGACTTGGGGATTACATCAACTTACCATTAGGTAGCGCCAATTCTGAATTATTTTTTGAAGCACCCAATGGTAGCCATCATTTTAACACAAAAACATTTCAGTAGGCTGACGGCGTTTTTACAACATATCAATCTAAAGAAAATAGGGGTGTTTTTTTGCTAGTTTTATTATTTTTATATCTGAGTTATTTCATATTTGTTGAAGTTGTATCAAATTCATTTTTTACTAATGTATGGGTAATTTACCAGGCTTACTTATACAGATAAGTTTTTCATATTATCTTGTACCTATAAGCAGCCAATATATCTTCTGTATATGGTGATGTGGGGTGCGTAAGATGGGACAGGCCGTTCCCAAGTGAGGAACTATTTGTTGCAACCTACATTTTGGGTTATTGTGACAAAAATGGACTTGCCATTGCCTCTTTTGAAGAAGCTAACATTTTGTTATAGTTCGAAAGTTTTCAACTAACAAATTTTAATATGGTTAGTTTAAAATTTTTGATGTATGACGTAAAACATTTTATACGGTTTCCCTATCCATAATATACGTTAAGAAATGCACCTGGTTAAAATGGATTACCGTATCAACATGTCTGTAAGAAATATTGCAAATGCAGGTAAAACTTCACTTAACAAAAACCATACCTATTCGAATTAAAACAAAATTATTGCTTCAAAGTTCACTAAAAACAAACGAGCAAACAGACAAGATTTGGCCTAGGTCGTGTGTGTTGAGAGTTATCAACACAGGTAGAATATTTGCATAATGTATTCAACGTAAAAATATAGACACAACAGAACTAAAGTTCCAAGACAGTGACTCTTTGCCACGCACTTGTCCTGTTAATTTAAAAATATTAATTCTCGCTTACCAAAGCAAATTCGTTCTAAGATTCTGTGAAATTGTTCTAAACAGGCTAGTTTTAAACTTATGTAAGTGTAGCAGGTTGAGTTAAAGTTGTTTTTAATGCTTGTGGTACAAATTGATCAATTTAAAACAACGGATTCTTCTTGTCCCATCTTGCGAATCACACTGTCCCATCAAATGAAACTCTGGTTTCCTAAGACGGGACACAGCAACGTTTTTTCTAAGATGATTTAATAAAAAAGTTGAAACGCTAGAGGCAAAGTTATAGGCGTTTTTTAAGCGTTAAGGGCATAGGTTTCAAACAGGCATGATATTATTCAAAATTATTGTTATAATGAGAACTACAATCATTTGAAAAAACGTGTCCCATCATGGGCAACCTTCCCTTACAGCGGCTTATCGCATTGTTGCATTATAGTGTGCCTTTAGCTCTTTGCAAGATATGCTTCGTTACTTTAAATTTAAATGCGTATAGCTTCACGTCCCTGGTCTCGCCCTTGTGAAACAAACACACATTTTTAACTTGTTTTAACATTTACTTAATATGTGCAGAGCAGGGAACAGCCACTGGTAAATAATAAAATATTTTTTTACGAAAACAAACGGTATTTTTTACCTATTTGTCTTGGGGTGAAGTGCAAACTATACGTGAGAATGAAATTGCAATCAAGGAGGCGAAGTAAAGAAAAACGTATATAAATGGATATACGAAAGTAAGGAAAACATTACGATGGAAGAATACGGGCGTAAATCAACAAATCGTTTACGAAAGTGGTTATACCACATTAAGGGCAGTAGTTTTTAGGTTTACCATTAACGTTGAGTGTGAATGAATTAAGCTTTTTATTGATATTATCTTACAGCATTATTATCAACGTCGTTTAGGAAGCGGTTTGAGACGTTTTGAAGTCAATTTGCACACGATGGCGATGCAGGGGCCGATAATCTCCATCATCTCGGGACCCAATTTCTGGTCAATGCCGTCTTTTAGGTAAGGCATCACTTTAGGGATCGCCTTTTGTACAATCGGCCCAATTACCTTCCACACCATCTTTGCTTGGCTGGGGTAGCACACTATGAGAGCGATCGCCCCACCAACGACGAGAACCCCGCCGATAACCCATAATACCTGAAAAAATACAAAAAATAACAATATAACGTTCAGCACAATCCAAATAAATAATTTTTATCTGTTTACGCACATGCTGAAATGTAATACAAACGCAACGAACTTTATACCGCTGACTTTTACATCTGTTAAAATCACTTTTACAAGCCAAATTTTTTACTTCTGTTTTATATGTCCTCTGGTTTGGTGCACTTTTCAATTCTAACCACGAGATTATTATATAAACCTCTAACATTGGGGTCGGCAACTGTTAACCTATAGTTTCAACCACAGGCAAAATCAAACACAGTAAACTTAAGTATTTTCCAGTTTTTATCAAAACAAACATCACAACAACTTTTTTTCTTTTGTTTAAAAAACTTATAAGATTTATAAAAGCAATTAGATCTAAGCACGACATAACGTGACGTCGCAACAAAATTGTCATTATAGAAAGACCTATCAGACTCATGGGCTTTAGGGCTTAAAAATGTTCTTTTAAAAATGAAACACAATAGAAGCAACGTGAGGTCGGCATGCGCAAAGAAAAATGAAAAAAAAGATAAATTATTGGATGCTAGATTACATACATTAGCGGGTTAGAGCTCGGTATAGCGAGGGATCCACGAACGATAACCTAACAGATTTTAAAAATGTTTGCTAATGTTGGAGAGGTTGTGCCCGCATCAACTATTTCAAAATGCGTGCACATTTCTGAAGGCATTTTAAAATTTGCGCACATTGTAAAACCCTGTTCTAACATATTCATTTAACTCTAGGATTTCTAGAAATTAAAACTTTTTTGGGTACCCTCAAGGACTTTTAAAAATGTATCATCGCACATGGGCTTCAAACTCTTTAATCTCTAGATTTTAATGCCTTTTTATCAAGAAATTTTTCAGGGAACGTAAAATTCGTAAGCCTACTCTTTTTAGTTATTTTAGATTATCTGAAACTGAAACCTGAAACAACACTAAAATTGGTTCCTTCGGAAAAAGATTTATTACTATTCTAACTGTATCTATTTTTAAAGTGAAGTCAAAGTCACTGACTTGCTATTAAGCGGTTCTTTGGCTCCACAAACAAATCGTCCTTCTCCCGAAACTAGGCGATGATACATCTCTTTGTTGCCTAAATATTCGCAACTATGCTGTTTTTAACTGCTATTTTTTTAAGTCAAACTTATTCGAAAGGTTATGACAAGAAAATATAGATAGACACGTAACAACTGATTTTTTATAGATATATTTTTCCCTACAATGCACTACTGTTACTTGTCTAACATGGAAGCTGCTTGTATTAAACAACGGCTGTTCACCGATTTTCGCTCTCATTTGCTATCTATAGATAAACGTTAAAACGTAACTTTTGCTTTCACTCACCTGCTGGTTCTTGTTCGACGAATTGTTGAACGCGTCAAACCGTTTGTCGACTAGTTCCTCCAATTTTTTCGCAGAAGTATCGGCGACATCCTCTTCAACAAAGTGTCCCTTGATCCCCTTTCTGTACCGTTCGAGTGCTGTTCGCTTCACCTCTTCGTGCTTGTGCCGGCGTGTGTCAGCCGACTGCAAGGAGCCGAAGTTCTACATGCATCAATCCAAACATCGTACAATATATCAAAGTTGGGTTCAAATAACTCTTTTGCAGGAAGTGGAATCAAACCTGATCTGGAACGTTATGAAACCTTTTTGGGCAATTTTTCCCGAACCGTAACCGAACCTGAACTGATTTTAGTGAGATTTTACCGACCTGAACCGGAATTGAACCGAAAATTAAGAAAGAACCTGAACAGAGCCCAAACCTGTTAAAAAGCGATTCACCCCAGCATGACGTTATAACTTTTACAGAGTCAATTTATGCCATGTTAAAAATTTTATAAAAAAATTACTAATCTTAAAATAAAATGATACTTTTTTATTTTTTATTTTTTCAGATGTTTCACTAATAAGCTGCTTGTTTTTGAATACGCCTAGAAACTGAGATTGGATACGAGTTACAATTCAATAATTATTTTCTACATTTATAGACTCAATTTTAGGTTTAACTCAACTCATATTGTATCCGAACAGAACTTTATAAAATAAATTTAGACAAACTGAACAAGAAGATTTAATTTGCTCCGGACCAAAACCCCAAAAAAAATCATTCAACCCGAACCGAACCTAACCAAGAAATGTCAAAAGTTTCCACTCTGCCGTTTTATATGCAAAGGTGTTCGTATCGGGACCGTAAAGCCTCCTCAGACCAAAGGGTAGATTTAAAGGTCTATACTTATAACATAGGTACATATAACTGGTAATTAACCAAGAGGGATAATTTAGGGTTTCCCGTGGGTAATTTTAGCAATGACAAAGGATGCTATATCTTCGCCCGTGATTCCTGTATTGATTGCATATTATTTATAATGAATAAATTCCAGGTCATAGTTAGGTAGTAACAGTTCAAAAGTGAAATTCGTCAAGTTCTTCTTATGGCAATGACACAAACAAGTTTCAAAATGCACCTCTAATGCGCAGGTTCAAGTGTCGTTAGTTAAACTAAAAAATATGTCAAAGTTCCGGCCTGCCTAAAATAAATCCTATTCGTAGATTTCCACCTTACTTTTTGTAGTTCGTCTTGGTATGCCCTAAAGCATTCGTCCAACACACGACGTACGACTTCTTCCTTTCTTGCCTATAGAAAATTAGAATATCTTTTTTATCTTTCAGTTATTCTAGTTTTTTTTTCGTTAAGCCACAACCTTTCAAAATTTATTTTCGACAATTGCAAGCACGCAACAAAGTGCTTTGCTGTTCCCAGCGAAGTATTACTGGTCCGTTTTATTATACGCACCACTACCAACAATAACATTAGCAGATGATATTAAGGGTCCTTAGCAACAAACAATGTTGACAAAACGACTAGGCCTATAGCTTGGAAGTAACCTTATCCGCAAAATTGTCAAAAAAATTTTCGAATAGCGTAAAACCTATCAGCACAAACCTTTCAAAAAACAGCAAACTTACACTGCAACTGTAAACCTACCAAACAATAAACAATAATTCAAAGTTTTCATGGTCTAAGACACTTGTTTAAAAATGCAAAATATGGTATAATTCGAAAAATATACCGTAAATACTTTATCAATATCGCCGGACAACCAAAAAAGTGACAACTAGCAAGGACAGGGTTTCGGCGATACATTTATTTATCAAATAACCGGTTAACTTTGTTTTTACCCTAGGGAACGCCGAAGGGATGTCTTCTATACTAAATATAAATTATTTTTTGTCCTTTTGTCGTTTTATATCGCTCACGTTGGCCAGCGTACTGCTTGTAGGTTCTGTGAAGTTTTCCAGTTTCGCTGCAAATTTTATGAGTTCGGTCCGAAATTCACCTACAGTGAGAACTTGCTGCCGATCGCTAAACTCTCTTGGCTTCAACAATTCGTACATAATCTGTTTTATCAGCATAAACAGGCAGCTTCTAAAGCTGTCGTCGAGATCTGTGCAAAATCAAAGTAAGATCAGTGGTAAAGCTATATTAATCGGGCAAGAAATATAATATATGAAAAATGTTTAAACAACGATAGCAATTCAATGATAATGAAGCTTAAGGCGAAACGACCAATATGCCTAATTCGTTACACTAGCCAAGACCAACCGAAAAACACAAATGAGCAACATATATAGAATGACGTATTGACGCACCACCTATCCTTTCGACTTTCCTTCCCTTGATTGCAACTGCCGCGCTTGGAGGCGGCATCAGAAAGATAAGGACAGAGTTAAACTCGTGACGGAGCTTCTTGAAAAATGTGGCGATCTGACCTCCTCCATATAACCCAGTCGCGTTGCTTTTCATGTGGTCCAAGTAAGCCTTTCCACCCTCCCAGCTGTAGCCGAACTGCTCGTCTGAAAAGTCCCGGATTACGATTACTAGGTCCTGTGATAAAATAAGAACACTCTCGTGAAGAACTTTGCCCAATGGGTTGTGCTTTAACACACATATACGTTTAGAAATATAGGCTATTTATATAGGTGTGTATATATATATCGTTTGTGATATTCCGCTTTATTATAAGAGTCATAAAATTTCGTATACATGGGACTAACCGAGATTTCTAAATGACACCAACCAAAATGCACTAAAAACTAAAAAGTTAATATTTGTACAGGAGATACCTGAAAATGTTTTTCGTTTTTTTTGCCTGATAGTTGCCGCATTTCTTCCAGGAATACCTGCGAAAGTTGAAATACATACAGAACTGCATTTATTCATATTCTACACAAATCGCTGAGCATAGAAAGTGGGTGCGTTTAAACTTTGTTTAAAGTAAATCTAATCAAAGCTCGCTTAGTCGGTGCTTTTGGCCAACATAGTGGCCTAACTGGTGATGTGATAAGCGTTTTCTTCTTATCTGGAATCTGAGTTGATCAACATCAATCACCATATTTAGGTCCTTTAAAGCGAATAGTGAAAACGAGTGTAGTAAAACTTTTATCATTGGTAAAAAAAGACTTAACTTGAGTATTTAGGAGTAAAATGACTTGACTTGGACTTGCGTCAACTTGGCAAAATACTTTGGACGCAAAGTCTTTTTTTGCACGGATAGCCAAAATAGTAAATTATGTCAATCCCCATTGTCGAACCTGTAATTTGTCCATGTTACCCGTGGTAAATTTTTCCTTCATGTTGTACAACAGCACAGAACTGAAGTGAGCAGATAATGCGAACACCTTGGTGGCGTTGTCCTGCGATTGGGTTGGATCAGATGGTCCTTCGGTGTCCAGCAACGCTACCACCTAGCATAGCATAAAGCAGTGCTTTTCAACCCGTGGGATGGCACGCATTTGTGCGGATGAAAAAATTGTAATGCGGATGACAAACGCCGTGCGGATGAATGTGCGAACAAAAATGGTGCGTGTTATTATTTTTATTATGTGTAATACAGTAATCAAATAAGCTGGTGGGCCCACTTATGCGCTACAGTAATATAGTCTCGTATAGTGGTTCATTGCAGCTTAAGCTACATATTTTATATCGGGCAAGGCTTAGGCACATGGCTTTCATACCGGTACACCAACCATTTCATTGTTATTTCACAAATAAAAGTGAAGTTTGCAAACTTACTGTGCATGTTTCGTGCGCATGGAAATTTATCGAAATAAAAAAATGCGGATGATTTTTTTAGGTTGAAAAGCATAGCGTAAAGTAAAAGTCTTATTTTCAGTGCACGAGGTTGGAGCGTTTTATTTAAAACAAAGTTAGTGATAAAAATAGTCCAAAGTGTACTTTCAAAACAAGCTGGATCTTAAAGTGTTGCAATCAAAAGCCTCAAAAACACAATGCGTCATAATTGATAGTTCCTTATAAATATAATAGTAATATTTCCGAAATCGAAAGAAATTTGTTATAATCTTTGGAACTTTTTTCTTTTCCTACTATTACCCCTTGGTCGAGTAGTGGGTGGGTAAGATATTCGTTGTATATATCGATTCCCTTTGTTTCAGATTCTACTGTCGTTTCCATTGGGAATACGTATTTTATTTCTGTTTCGTCATCGAAGGCTTGATGATTCTGTGCAAATATTTTACTATAAATAACTTGTTTTAGCGCTTTACGGTAATGGACCATTAGTATAGTACTTGCAGTAAGCCTATAGTACTTGTAGTGCATTGTAACATATTCAATAACACCCCACTCCTAATTATTAGGGACCGAATATATTTTGCAGTCCGTTCATATATGCTACTCAAAGGGTTCATGAGCCTTATATACGAATCTGTTATCTTTCCTTCTGAAGTCGTCTAACCAACAGAACACCTACTAGGCCTACCAGTATTAGTAATCCAAACAGCACCGTCGCTCTATTGACTGTGCAACACAGGCACTAAGACAAAGCAAGTCTTGAAACGACTATTAGTCTGATAACCGCGCCTTTACAAAACAGTTGCAATTAAGGTCAGGATTAAGTATAGCCTATCACGGTACCATTGCAGTGTTGTAAACAAGTCATTGCTGAAATAAAGTCCAAGTCAAGTGTATTGAAAAAATAACAAGTCAAATCCCAGTCAAGTCATTATTAGAGAAAGTCAACTCCAGGTCAAATTACTGATATGAAAATAAAACTATAAACCATTAAAATTAATAAACTTGTCAAAATAAGCAAAAACTAAAAATAACATGCAGCAATCTAATCGTTTTACGTTGAAAACTTGAGATAAATATCTTAATTTTATAATAAAATGTTAAATGAAAATATTTAATTTATACCCAAGTCATTGATTCAATGACTTTAATCCAAGTCAAGTTATTTGAAAACAGTGACTTAAGTGCACATAGATCAAGGCATTGACTTAAGTCATTACAACACTGAATGTTTCGTTTGGCTTTGCCATTAAGCCTGTGTTAGGCTGTGTAATGTATGTTTCGGTAAAGCAACGTAGGTCCCGACCCTCCCCTAAGTTATTTCGGTAAAGTGACGTTCTCGGTCTGTTTGAATACCAAAGTCAGTCGTATGTCCTTGCCTAGACTTAATGAAACTCCATCAAAAGTCGACAATTTATTTTCGCATTTAGCCTTTTTATATTTATGCACTATTAATTGTTGTTTATAGTGGTAATACGCACATTTTTTAAGTAGGTGAGAATCAAGTTTAGTAGGAACGACTTTCCGATGCCGAAATCTCCCACGCAAGTAATGACGGAGAGCGGCTTTTCTGAGTCCATACCGTCGTCCGGCAGATGGTCACATAGTAGTTTCCACTTGCCCGCATTCGATTGCAAAATTTTAGATACGCCTGGAGTTTCTTGGTTTTGAGCCATGGCCTAACTGAAAGTATATATCTGGTCATAAAAACAATGATTTTTGGTTTAAAAGCATAAAAAACATGTGAAAAAAATAAATTAGACGGACGATGCCCTAATGTTACAGGAATATATACCTTGAATACATTTCTGATCAGGAAGCAGACAGAAGGAATCTTTTTTTACACAGCATACACAGGGGAAAACCATATACGTTCTGTATAAAGACCCCACAGATGTGTGATCTGAACTCCAGACTGCAGGATGGTTAGCTCAAAGCAGAGCCGGATCCAGGATTTTTGTTTAAGGGCCATTAAACTTTTTAGGAAGAACACCACAAAGTTACGTCATGACTTAACGACATAAATCTATTATTCCTAAAAGTCTTTGCTGTTCTCGTGCATAAATTGCAGTTGAAACCAGTCTAATCGCGCAAAGTGCAAAAAATAGCATTTATAGTTAATTCAGTGTTTCCCAACCTTTTCTATACTAATGCCTCCTTGCGCGCTCAATATATTTCATATCGCCCCCCCCCCAAAAAAAAATAACGACGGAGGTGCATCGAAATTAGCAAAATAGTTCACATACAACAATAATTGCGTTAAGGGTTCAACACACCGGTGCAACAACTAGGGATGCTCAAAGTAGAATATCGAATCCTTGGATTCGAATCCAGATGGGATTCGAATCCAATTCTGCCATTTATTTCGGGTAATTGGAACCGATATAATTTAATGTTTTACCGCGGATTGTTGCGCCTAATTGCACAAACGCGTGTGGTAAGTTGGCCTGTCGCCGCGGCGACCAATTTATAGTGCTTGCTTTAAATGTAACCTGGTACTGCACTGTCAGCGTTTTTTCGCGATAACGTTCGTCTAATAATTAAGTGTCAATCAAGCGTTATTGGGCGAGCGGCTAACGTGTAATGTCCGGTGTGGAGTTCGCAATTTCCCTAAATGCGTTAAGTTGCAAAAGTAACATAGCGTTGCAAAACGTGCTGGCCGTCCACAAAATGCGCTATGGGGTTACTTAAGGTCAACTTTAGGCCAATATTCAGGGAAGTTATGCAGTTATGCACCACGTAATTGTCAAGAATTCGTTATGTCAATAATAACTTTCTATTCTTTGCAGTACATCATATGACTGCATAGCAGATCATGTTAGTCAAAAAAGAAGCAATAATACTTAATAATGCTTTCAAAATCAGGACCGAATTGCTTAAGACTTTTATGTGCAGTGTTGCATTTGCTCACTTTTGGCAAAAATATAAATTTTGGACACAACCTGGGCAGTTGACATATTACAGTTTACAGAACGGCTTAAGATGACAGAACTTTGTTAAGAATGTTAAACATATGAGAGAGTTTTTTTATTATAATGTTCACATGTTAGAAAATTGTTTGGGCTATTTTTTGCTGTGATTGTGGGCCCTGTAGGGTAGACTAAGAGTAATCCCTTCCCCAAACAAAATCGAGAATAAATAATTTAATAAAAATATACTAGGATTCGCTATTCTGGATTCGTTATTCTAGATTCGAAACCTATTATTCTAGAATACCTTGGGATTCTACTTTGAACATCCCTAGCAACAACTCTGTGTTACTGCAATTAAAATGGCTGACGTTTCATGGATATTAAAACATAACACTGCAACGCATATGTTGAGTTAACAACAAAGCTTGATTGCATCATCAATTTCAATTGTCCGCAAGATTCGGTGTAGGGCGCTGGTCTAGAATTCTACCACAGCGTTGAACCAATTATTAAAGCAACGCACAACATTTGGGGTAGGTTGTCGGTCACTGTTTGGGTAAGGGTGGATCAAGTATTATTATTTAAACTATTGGTTAACCTACATAAACACTAACCCGCACCCTAAGCCAAATAATGTTCGCTGTGCTAGGATTTTAGACCAGCGTCAGATTACCTTCTATAATATACATAGATTATTTATTAAGGTTGTTTTATTACCAGAAAAAATTGAAACATTTTGCCGCGTATAAAATGGTGAACACAACAACAACCAACAGCCTGACATACAAAAGTCAATTATTACGTCAGAAGTTAACAATAGGTGAAAGCTATTAGCCTACTCCAAGTTCGCAGTACTAAAGTTGTCATTTACGCTCAATTTTTTTTATTTGTGTAGTATAAAAAAATCATAGTTTAGGGGAGGCAATGGCGTAATGCCCTTGGCGCAACGCATTTGCCCATCACAATACCGTTTGAGGAACTTTTTTATACTGATTCATTACAGATGGTGCAAAGCTATTACAAAAATAGGATCCGGTATGCCATTACACGAAGCTGGTAGTTTACCAACGATGACTCAACCATTCTACATGGCCCACACAATGCGAGACAAAAGCGTATGACCTATACGTTTGTTCAAACGAGTGTTTATTTGCTCTAGTGACGCGCAATGGACTTTGGCACTGGGCAAAACTCATGAACACCGCAGTGCACGGCTGTAGGCCTACTGATTACTGAGTACACACACAAAACTAGGCTGAAATGTATTTACCACGCTATTCAAATATAACGCTTATAAATGATATAAATATTTCAAATGAGCCGGGGACCCAGGGTGCTCTAATAAGTCTCAACCATTGATTAAATCGTTTTTGTTACTTCAACCAGGTTTTACAAAACGATGACAAGTTAGCAAAGTAACATGGGTATGAAGATTTAGGCAACGTTAAGCAAACACTTAGGCCTACAGTGCAAAGGCACAATTATTCAGGCTCGTTTTGTGGTAATGTCCGCTTTTAGATAGCAGGTAGGCCGTTTGTCTTACTTGTCTGAGTGACGACTCATCTTTGGTAGTTCTTCTAATCTAAAGGGTGATATTTAGGTATCCTCAAAGAAGGTATCTGAATAAACCTTGCAGACTATCTCTCGCCAAACCTGAAATAGTTTCCCTCGGAAAACTGCACTGAACTAGCGAGCAAGCCAAGGTAGACCTACAACAATCAGTACGACACAAAAAGCACCAACTGGGAGAGTCTAGTTTCGTTGCCTTTCCTCCTTCGCGCTCGGAAGTGACCGCGAAGGAGAAAAAAGAAACGCACATTAATATTTCACGTTGCTGAAGTATCTCACTCTGGCCGCAATAGTCCCGTTGGGCAGACTAGAGCAGTGCTCTTCAAACCCTTTTGGTTTGGTGTACCCTTAAAGTTGTTCTGACGCTCATGCACCCTGTTTACTTAAAAGGTAAACTGTGATAAAAAGCGATATGAAAAATCATTATGCATTTCGATACCATCATGTCAAATAAACCGCGCGTAGCTGCTGAAGTTTTACACTGTCGGTATTAAGTTCGATTTTGACTGCGGGCTGCTTGCGAGTACTATTGCATGTCATAAAACAGCATTTTGATTCAATTGTTGAAACCTACATCATTTTCCAATATCCTGAATTATGTAAAATATTATTAGTTCAATAAAAGTTTGTGCTGCACACTTGTATACCTTTGCATACTGGTGCACCACATGCTTATTTTGGTGCACCGACCGTGCACACCGGTGAAAGAGCACTGGTCTAGACTCTAGAGCAGTGATTCTCAACCTTTTTTAGAGCAAGAGCCGCATTTCAAACCTAAGGTTTGCAAGGAGCCGCATAAAAAACAACAGTAGGCATATAATTAAAAAACATTAAGAAATCAACTAGAAAACAACAAATATACATTACGCTAGCCTAGGCTAACTAATTATCACTGTTTGCCATAGCTTGTCGATCAGGACTAAATTTATTGTGACGTAACAAACCACAAAATTATTTTGAAGAGCCGGATGGAAGTACCTGGTAACATTAGTACTTCGTACTCGGGATCCTTGCTGATACAATTCATTAATTCTTGATTTCTCTTACTTACTTTGTTGCAATTCTGCCACTTCTAACTAATTTTTCACTCGGTTAGAGAGCCGCAAAATGTTCAGTTGAGAGCCGCATGCGGCTCTGAGAGGTTCTCAACCGGGGGTCCGCAAAATGTTTTCAGGGGTCCGCAAAACTTCAAAACATACCTTTATTAAATTAATTAAGGCTGGGTAACATGCATCACAATCTTGGTAACGGTAAGTGACAAATTACATTGTAACGTTTTGTTAATCCCTTTGAATGTGACGTAACATTTCCATTGTGATGTAACACAAATAGATTGTAAAATGGAAGGCAGCGTTACAACAGTTCACATGTAGCTTATACTCAGTTTATGCTATCGTTCGCAACGATGACATGCGTCTAGCATTGTCAAAAACACATCCGCGCATCTCAAGACTGACTTCTCCTTAACATAAGGTGCACTAGGCAGATATACTAAATAATTAAAAACAACCACAAGCAGATATTACACCAGAAGAATGTTAGGGGTCCGCGACTATTTGACAGCAGTAAAAAGGGGTCACGGGTAAAAAAAGGTTGAGAACCACTGCTCTAGAGTACTAGACCTCTGCAATCTCTTTTCGCGTTCGAGGCACACCAACAGAGCTAATAAAAATTGGCGCTACACCTTCAAACAAATGGCAAACCAATAGCAAAGCATGTCAACAATTAATGCTCCGGCAAAAAAATGGCGAATACACTGCCTTCTTGTAGACCAGTGGTTCTCAACCTTTATTCTTGCGTGGCCCATTTTAGGTTGCAAAAAAATTCTGCGACCCAATAGTTTTATGAAAAAAAAAACTTTAAAATAGGTTTAGAACAAAACACAGCATAACATATTTCAAACCAGATTAGTTATTCAACCGTACATTAGTGAGGTACTTGCTGCTGAGCAATAAATTTACATTCTTTTTAATTCATCCCCAGGCCATTATTCCTGTTAAATTAAATATAGCAACACAAATGAAACTAAATCTAGGCTTTTTAAATTTGTCTGTGGCCCACCTCAAATGTTCATATGGCCCACTGGTTGAGAACCGCTGTTATAGACCCAGGGCGTAGCCTACAGTCAGATTTCTAAAATGTCTTCAGTCGGCCAAAGTCCTAAAAATTGTACCTTACGAGAACATATCAGGGGAATTTGAAAGCTTTTAAAATCATTTGGAAAATGAAACCTGACAACCAGGGCAGTGGAGTCGGTTAAAAATTAGCCGACTCCCGTATCCGGACTCGAAGTCCGACTTTACAATCTGTATTACACAATTACGTAATTAAAATAAGGTTGGACAAGTTTGAACACCACTGTCGTCTAGTTTTGACGCGCTAATAACTTGATAGTATAGGTCAGGGATGGGCAAATGTATTCAATGGAAGAGCCATTTGCAGAAAATACAAGTACCAGAGAGCCTCAAAATTATTTCAATACAAAACCAGTAAATAATAACAGAATTGTAATATAACAAAACAGAAATAATTAATAAAATAATAATAATAACTGTAATAACAAAATAATACGCACGATATTTGTTAAAATTACTGTTTTGTTAACAAACTCTTCGTATTCACCGTCTAGTCCAGCCTTTCTTAACCTGGGGTAAATTTACCCCTGGGGGTAAATTTCCTCGCTTTAGGGATAAAAATTAACTATCAATCAAAATATCCACATCAGCTGACGAGACAGAAAAATATTGCCAGCTGTAGGTATTGGTAGCACAGTTTCCTAGAACTGCTTTTTTGAAGCTAGCCTATAGTACCCTATTGATTTTTTATCGCCTTGTATCGATAACGTTATGCTTCGCTAGTTGATCATTTTTTTAGTTTCGTGACAATATCCTTATATTTCAGTTACTTCATTAATACGTCATTTACTCTTTGAATAAATCAGGTTCTTCGGCAGTCACGGCATAGATTAAGGCAGTGGTCTCCAACCTGTAGGTCGCGACCTCAAGTGAGGTCGCCTAAAATTTTTGTGGGGTCGCCATAACTCACCATATTCGTAATGTTTTAGTACGATTTATGTATTTAGTTTTCTTTACAATGGGGTCCCACTAATAAACGTGACTGAGTGCATCTTCTACATAAAAATTGCTGTTTTTAGCTCTGAAGGAGCTGCTATATCAGTTAACGTACATTTGACAAAATTTGTGTTTTTTGATTTTGCGCAGCAGTAGACGGAAATGTTTAAAATCGTCCCTCATTTGTAACATCATAACAAATGCTGTTGATTTCTAGTAAAACATCCGCGTTTTCTGAGGTTGCATTCCACAGGTCAAATTAGAAAGCATATCCACTTAGAAACACAAACAGGCAAAGAGGCTTATCGCTAAAAACATTTTTTACTTCATTATGAATACATTCCCCGGCGATGTAGGTGCCCGTTCTGCTGCATTCTAGCACTTGTTTTAAAATTGCCTATAATTGTCTCCAAAATGGGGTCGCAATGTAAATTATGATTACATCTTATTTAAATTGGGGTCGCTTATTTCAAAGATTGGAGACCACTGGAGAACGTGTCTGCGAGCAGTTTTGAAAGTTCCGATACACTTTTTGAAATTTTAGTGCTGGTTATACATGTGATTGCCTAATTTTGTCACTGGGTACGGCCTAACTGGCCAAGTTAGTTTATTGTTGATCTTTTTAGTACAATGATTAAGGCTTTAAACAACTCATTGACTGATTATTATTATCGTCTGTAAAAGTAACAAAAAATGTAATCTTAAAAATGGCGTGTCCCAAAAGAAGAGAAAGTACGAGAAAAATTAATTACTTTCTTATCGTTTTGTTGCTCGCGTTTATTTCTGTTTTTTTCTTTTTTTCCTTTCCATTTATTGTACGAGCGTTCAGTGTCAATCACCCTGACGAAGGCGGCTTGTATAGGTTGCCGAAACGTTGGTTAACAATTACAATCATTAACATTATTATTACATGACTAACACTAGCGCTAACTGAACTGTTGCACACATTTCTAGTCGATCTGCAGTGTTTGTGTCACAAATTAGTGTCTTAAATGTTGTATTTAATATTATTCTTTTGTGGGCGTTATACTTGTTGTCTACGACTAACCGTTTGTATTAAGGCGCGATGTTTACTGCGGTGAAGCAGGGCATTCTACATTAAAGTACGCACGTGTGTTTTTGTGCGACTGAGAAACCTAGCTTAAAGCGAAACTGACAGTTAAGATTTCTAGGTACCGGCTGAAAAACGTTGAAGTATATTCCAAAATAGCGGGCACAGTATTGTGTTCGTGACAGTTTGTTTTTTTCAGCAGGGTTAAGGTATCTTTACAGAATTGAACTTATGAAATTAGGTTTAAAGGCGTCTCCCATCAGGATACGTAAATTAGATGTCAGATCACAGCAGGGTTGCGGAGTCGGACTCAGGACTCAAGTAAGACTAGGTAAAACTACCCGAGCCCGACATGTGCGCATGCGCATAACTAAATTTCGAAACTATTTTCCATGAGCCCTACGAAGGATTGCGGATTATCCATCTCATTTTAGTTTCGTAAATCGGTGAAGTACAGGCTGTTGAGTCTGAGTCGGACTCGGGTTGTTTTTAACCGACTTCGTAGCCCTGGTTGCCAGTGCAAAACCAAACATAGAAAAATGTTTGGCACGCGAGTTGTTGATATTGTGAAATTATTTATAATTTGGCACACTGTATACGAAAGGTACGTTGCCTACCCCTGCAGTAGGGCCTATAGGTAGGCTAATCGCTAATTTCAAAACAAATTAACTTCCGGCTACTAACGCATACAAACTATACACTAATGGAAAAAACCTTGGTTTTTTTACCCCTTTCAATTTACTAAAACTTTTCGCGACCCTTTATTTAACAATAATAAAGAGAATTTTTTTCTGTTTGAAATATTTGCAACTTTTGTGGGATTGTGTTTTCATTAGTTATGACGTTCGCATGTCACAAATTTATTTTAGAACAAAATGTGGTAAATATATGTAATTGTTTTGTTTTAGGACAGGGGTCGGCAACCTACGGGCCACGGGCCGGATCAGGCCCGCCAATATTATTCATTCGCTCGTCGCCTCTCTGACAAACTATACACGAGTCCATTTCAAATACGTTTTGACTATTTTATACACGTTTGTGCGAAAAACGTTCGCGTTCGCGCGATCTTTGTACGTCCGGCGTCCGGTCGTTCAAGTTTTGAGACTGTCTTTTGAACTAGACCAGCGCTTTTACCGTTGCGCCCTGGCTGCTAAGTGCGTCGCGGACAAACGGAAAACGGATGTAAAAATATTGAGCATATATTTTAATTTTTTTTATTTTTAGCAATGCAATAAAAACTAGCAAGAAACTTAAACGAAATGCGAGTGTACCAAAAACAAAAAAAAAATGCGCTCGCTTTGCTCGCCATGGGCGCCCGGACACAAAAAGGTTAATCAAGGCAGAACTAAATTAACTATTAAAGTTATCGCGTTTCCTCAAAGTAGTTTTATTACAATTTTCTTTAGTAGTATGAATGGCGACGTGTGAACTCTAGTTTTAAACCAAACAACGCTTTTTTTTGCGCTTTGTGGCAACACTTTGCATGTTTTTAAGTGCAAAAAAACGAGGCCCGCCTGAATAAAACTTGTTCTAACATTTTATTAACACAATGGGAAAAGTTTGTTCACAACGGTGACTATAATTTTTGTTGAGCCACATGACTGCAGCGCGCGTATGAAAAATCTGTTCAGTTTCAAATCTCTCACTGGTTTTCTAAAACGTTGAAGGGGTTGCCAAGAGAAGCTCCTAAAGAAATTTAACATATAATTTTAAACAGCCTAAAAAAAATTTGGTTTGACGGTCAAACAAAAACGTAAAATTTTTTTTTTTTATCCTTAAGTGATTAGTTAAGTACCCTACAATATTGGTTTTAGCCTTACATTTTCCAAGTAATAATCAGATAACTAGGGTATAGGTAAAATTAGGTACTTACTTAAACCTATCTCGAAATCTACCAGAACAATATAACGTGGTTTTGTAATGAAAGTACGTGAAATTGCAAAGGAAATCACACAACATTATTCGAAAAAGAAATAAACATTAGCAGCAGAAAGGCAGATGCAAAAAATACGGTAACGTTATTTCCCATTTCAAATCAGTTATATCCACCAGCCGAAGCTCAGTTTTTCTTTAAAACTCCATAAATTTGGTCCTACGTTCCTTTCGACGTACGGTGGTAGTTGTACTTGCGAACTTTTTTGACCAAGACGACTGAAAAAAAAAAACATAATTGCAGATTTTAATGATTCAAAAAAATAGCTGTAAAATTGGCCTACGTAAAAACAAAACAACAGTGTGATTTACGTTTATAAGTTTGTGATCGGTCCGTCAGCGTATCTTATCCTAAAACGGCACAAAGTGAACATTCCAAGCACAACGCTGTACACAAGACAAACGACTTGTAACAACTGTGGCGAAGTAGTCGTTCACAAGTTCATGCCACTAAATTCGATTTCGAAGCAAGGTAGACAACAGACAGTATTTCAATAACGGTAACAAAGGCAGTGCGCTGCTGTATTTAAAGCATCCCAATATAAATTTTACGGCCAAACAACGCTTCGAAAAAGAACTAGCCGCCACGTTTAGTCAGCCAGCAGTCACAGTCTCTTTCTGTAGGCCGACTGTCTGATGGCCGCCTTTTCGAGCCTTGTTCTGCGTTCGTCTTCGGTTTCCTGCAGTCGCTTGGCAGCCTGCCGCGTCGAATCTCGTTCAAGGAGCGCTCCGCGTTTCTCAGGCGACAAGTTCTTTCTGCGCGAGGCCTTTTGAGCGGAGCGCTTTGCGAGGCGCGACATTCGCTCAATCTCGTCCTCAGCGCGCCTTCTTTCAGCTTGACGCTCGACGCATCGGTCCAGGCGCGCTCTTCGCTTTTCAGGCGCCTCTTGGCGTCGCCGCTCTGCCTGCCGGGCGGCCTTGTGTGCCAGGTGCGCCTTGCGCTCGTCAATCGACATGTTCAGCACCCTGGCGGCCTGCCGGGCTGCGTCCTTCTGTTGACGCAACTTGCGCTGCTCCGGCGTCTCCCGCCGCAAGCTGGCCGCGCGATGCTGCGAGGTCTTCTTTAAACGCGTTACCCGCTGTTCATCCAGCTCTTGTTGGCGTCTGAGCGCTTGTCGCAAGGCGTCCTTCTCGCGACGCAGCCGCCGTTCTAGGCTGCTCTCGCGTCGTCGGCGCTCAGCGTTGCGCCTTGCATTGGCCTGGAGCCGCGAGCGTCTCTGCTCTTCGGTTTCGTGCTTTCTGATTAAGCGCAGACGCCGCGCTGCGCTCGACTGTGAGGGCCCTGGGTAATTCAGCGGCGTTGGCGGCAGAATTGTCGGCAGGAGCACTGGCAATGCGGGAGGCAGTACTGGGAAAATTGTTTATAGCAAGCATTACCAGGGTGAAGGTAAAGTTCGCCCCTAAAATACCACTGGATGAAAAGTGCAAGACAATGTGAAAACAGTCCAAATAGGTACAATGTTCGTATAAACAGCATAATTGGTTAACAAACCACCGATTTGTAGTTGATTTTCTAATCAATTTGACACAAATATATGTTTATTGTTTACCTATATACCTTCTTGGTCTCTTAGGCGCCCATGCATATCCCGTAAACGTATTGGTCGTATGGCCTTGGTTTTATAACGGATTCATGTAAATTTTGTAAACTATCGCGTTTATTTTTTCACTAAATGGCATTCAAGCAACAAAACAAGGAGCAAAAGAGTGTAAAATTTCCATGGTGATGCAACAACAAATATATTGTAAATTGAAAGTCAGCATTACAACAGTTTTCCACCAGTGAGGTTTGAACACACGACCCTTGGTTCACGAGACCAGCTTTCTAAATGGCCGGGATCGAACTGCAGCTTGCCTTGAACGTTGTGATATCTGCCTTGTTTGACGCTGTCCTGAAGTTTCGTTGCATCTTAGCTCAGCCATCTGGGCAGCTTGATGCTGAAGGCGAGTCTGCCTTTCCTCAGGCGTCTCCAATTGTTCACGTGTTGCTCGAGCTGCGGCGTTTTGTTGAAGGTGAGTCTGACGTTTCTCAGGAGTCTCCCGTTGTCTACGCATTTTTTGTGCTGCTGCGTTTTGTTGAAGGTGAGTCTGACGTTCCTCAGGAGTCTCCCGTTGTCTACGCATTTTTTGTGCTGCGGCGTTTTGTTGAAGGCGAGTCTGACGTTCCTCAGGAGTCTCCCGTTGTCTACGCATTTCTTGTGCTGCGGCGTTTTGTTGAAGGCGGGTCTGACGTTCTTCCGGTGTTTCCCGTTGTTTCCACAATTCTCGGGTTGCGGCTTCACGTTGGAGCCGAGTCTGACGTTTCTCCGGTGTTTCCAGTAATTTACGTGCTGCATTCGCTTGCAACCGATTTCGTCGCTGCTCTTCAGATTCTGCCGCCCTTAAAGCCCGCATGCGTCTCGCAGCAGGTGACATAGCGGGAGAAGAACATTTTTCCCGTGACATTTCTGTGAATAAATAATGGTTGATTTTGCAATATAACCTAAAGCACCGGGATTACGCATATGACAATATCAAGCAGGTCTAAACAATTGCTGCTACGACCTGAAGTTTTACGTGTGAGAGTTATTCTTAATTGACAAATGTTACGGGGTTTTGTTGCTTAAAAGATGTATGACATGCTTACCCAAGTGATGTGTGATATAGTTGATTATTTGTCTTACCATTTCAAAAACATCACGCAGGATTGTACTTTATTTGCATGTTAAATACAAAGGGCACGCGTGCGACTTCTCGCAAAACACCTTAACGTATAAGGGCAAAACGTTTCCAAACATTTATAGAGCAATAACCTGTGTGACCGTAAAAATCAAGTCAAGCACATTCCTTGGTAAACATGAAATTTTATGTGGTACTTTGTTTAACCACGTGAATGGAGCCTAAGTTCGCAAAATATTGCGTTTATTGCAGCGTTTTCCCTAACATTCTTCATAAGGCATTAGGACACTTACACAGACAACGTACAGCAAGACGAACCGAGAATAAACTTCGCAACATTTGGACTGTTTTGCAAAATATTGCGTTTATTGCAGTGGTTTGAACACTAAGCAAATTTACTTTTTAAACGGGATTTTTTTCGTTGGAGGCAGTATGGTCTGAACCGGAATTACGTATTTGTTTGAATTTCGCGCAATTTGAATAATTGGTGCTACGAATGATTTTACGTTTTTCGGTAATTATTGATCGACAAATGTCACGGGTTTTCGTTACCTAAAACATGCGAGACGTGTTTAGCCAAAGTTGTGTGTTTAGTAGCCCCTTTTAACAAACACACAACGTTGCAATTTGGTTTGATGTCAAATATATAATTTTAAATTATCGGCCATAACATGAAGCTTCAGGAAGAAGGTTATACAATCTTGGTAACACGTGATTAGTGATTAAATGGTCAGAGCGCGTTCGCGCCTTTTCTTTAGTGACCTATTTCAGACACAAAACTGCTTTTTATACGTTATTCTTTAATTTTGGGAAAAAGTTAATGGAGGTTGACGGAGACCAAGAATTATATCTTTAGAGCCACGCAGATAAGTTACATAATTAAATTAAACACGCCATTCCATTAATCCCGCTTTCACACAGGCTGCGGGGTGTTACTCTGATTTAAAAGTTTTGGAGATTTACGTTATAAAACCATCAATTTGAATAGCACGCTGGTAATATTAAGTCTTGTTGCGCATTATACAAAATGGCAAAACTTTTATTTTGAAAGGTACGTAACGCCTTAAGCACGATTGTGAGTCAAACTGTTTGTATTAAGGTTGTAATTGTAGAAATTGAAACAAATTTATTGAACATAATTCAGTAGTTTTAATCGAAATCGTTTGTCATAATACCGAGTCGGTATGATTGTCTGTATTACCGACATGCAATAAGTTGTTTCTATATAACAATATAATAAAGAAGTTGTTATTTAAGGCCTCTACAAATGTGAAAACGGAACCCTTGTTAAAAAAAACCGCTTTATGATACCGCTGAGGGAATCGTTTGAATTAATGTACATAGAAAATCTAATTTAAAAAATAACGTCAACATTAAAAGTCCATCTAATATGTCGTTTATATTGTTAGTTGTTAATTTACCGACGAAAAAAGTGTGAATTTTTAGTAACCTTCTATTTGCAAACAACTTATATCGTTTGATACACGGTTGCGTAACAAAATCGAAACAATTATTGTACAAAAGCGATCAGGAGTAGGGTTGTTGTGGACAAAATTTAAAAACTATGCGTTATCTTAATAAGATTTTTTAAACAGATATGTTGTTTAGAGAGTAAGTACACGGGATTACTGCAACTCACAGTACGCCAACAGCGTTTATAATTTAGTTAGTTAAAAATTGTAATTCAACGACGAAAAAATGTGAGTAATTTTAGAATTGTAAAAAAAGCTGACCGATTAGAGTAACATTTTTAAATTGAAAGGCAAGCGAAAAAGTTTTACAGTTTTAAAATTAAAATAAATATTTGAGGTAAACCTACTTGTTAGTGTTCTTTAGGATGACCTTGGAAGCCGTGAAATGCTTTTGATGAAATAAATATTTTCTAACTAAACTATTCTTTACAAATTAAGCACTTCTCACTCTACTGAACCTCAATTCGACAATCAATCTTGTCGACTATCCAAAGCCCGTGGTTGAGTTGCTGCTATAAAAACTATCGTGCAATAAACAAACAAAACTGTCTTTAGGTTTTACAGTTCTTAGCAGAACAGCGATTAACCTTAATTGAAAGTTTAATAATAATATCCAACAAAAAATTAACTTTTTTACAAAAATCAAACACGATTAACAAATTGTTTTAGAAATTTCGCACACCGCAGTTAATTACCTACCAAACAAAACTGCATTTAGTTTTTAGGTGCTTAACTAAACACCGTTTGCTTTTGCAAAAAAGCCCCGATTTTGCAAATTAAAACAGTCGTAGTGCAAATAATAGCTTTTTGGTATACAGGTACCAAATAACCGCTTTCGGTGCTTGCAATCCAGTAATAACAGTAAAACTGTTTATGGGTTACAGAATGACTTTGGCTTTTATAAATTACAGATAAAAAAAAAGATAACTGTGAACCGCGCCTAGCGTAACGTCGAAATGTAAGATATCTAGCGATGTTGTAGGTCAGTCTCTGTGTCAGGTAACGAAAAACTCAGTTAGTATTGCTGGGAACGATTGTTATGGGCAAGACTGGATTAAGTAACAATAAGGCTTGACGCTGAATAGCGATTATTTAGGTCAGTGTGTGATGACTTTAATTTGATTTTAAAGGTTACGCAAAGTCTGCGCCCAACATTATGATGTTCTAATCTGCGTGACTGTGAAGTAAGAAATTCGATTCTTCGCAATTTTGCGAACTCTACCTAAATTTTACGTTGTTGTAATATTCATCAATAATTTCCCAAACATAATAGTCTTTAGTTGTAAACATTAAAATTTTACTTAATTAAGGAAAAAAAAACTTAATTTTACTTTTTTATTTCCAGGAAGATAATTGCGCTTGAAAAAAGGTTTTGCACGGATACGTTAAATAATTTCATTAAACCAATATACTAATTTTATTAAACCAATATACTTAATTTGATTTTTTATGTCCAGACAGGTAATTGCACTTGAAAAAAAGTTTGGCGCGGATATGTAAAACTTGGACTATCTTTTACGTACTGCGACAACAACAAACGCGATATTTTGCGAACTCTGCCTAAATTTGGCACTGCTGAACTTAAGTCTTTACTTGGATAGTTGCATACGTTTGTTTAACATAAATTATAGGCGAGCACACGGCGGGCGGTCGCCGCTCCTTTTGTTAGCCGACGACCCTTTGTACTGCAAGCGACTGTTAGTCGACGGACCGGGCGAACATCTTGCCACACACATCTCACAAACTTTCTTTTATTATTGTTAGATAGATAGATACAAAACGCGAGATTGCATTGGCGGTAAGAAATCGCACCAACGAAACATCGTAAAACAGCGCAAAACGCGATTTAATATTTTTAAATGGTTTCAATTTTTAGAGATAACCTTTTCAAACATATTTCAGAACAATTTTACACTATGGCTGTAAGGGTACTACTTAGCTGTGAAGGTACTATAATCCATTGAAAGTATAGGCAGGATATCTTTATAAATAGTTATAAATATTTGCCAAACCTGGTTTGCGTTGACTTTGTCGCATCGAGCGTAGCAGCTCTACGGAAGAAGGCGGCTTCTGTCGTTGTTGGATAGTCATCGGTTCCTCTTGCTTTGCTGGAGCCTGAGAAAGGACATGATTTACCAATTTGCAGGGACAAGCCTTGCATTAAAGTGGTAAAAAATCGGGCGAAAAATCGTTTTATATGGCATAGTAGATCGATTAATTGTGTCGAAAAGAAGTTAGTCATATGCCGCTTAACATAAACAAGGGCCGACAAGGTAAAGCGCTTAATAATAAATACTTTTTCGACAATTTTTACCACCAGGCCAATGGGAAAATCTTTCAAACTAAACTAAAATTAGATACAACACAAGATTGTGCCAGCCGAATTGATTTATTCAACCTACAAAACACCATACCTTTCAGAATATATCAAAGGATAAAAATTTCGCAAACATCGCTGTAAAAATGGTGTATTCATATGGACTCCAATAGACAGCCAAATTAAAGTACCTACAGTGATAAAAAAAACGCGATCAAAATTGCCTTGATGTATTCTTACCTTCGGTTTGCTTTTGAGCTCCAACAGCCTGCTGTTAATATGGTCCCGGATTTTGTTGGCAGCGTCCATCAGAGATATTTTATTGTTAATGCTGTTGAAATGCTCCTGAGAAGATAGAACTTCAAGTTAAACGTCGAACATTAGGCAATAGAAAGAACACGTATAGTGAGCCGAGAATCAAACGACAAGTAGAAGCCCAGATTTAAATCAGACAAATACGTAGTTCGACGTTTGCATAACATGACAAGCTCTTGTACGACGACATAATAGTTAAGACTCTATTCATTAATAAACAAGTATTGATTTGTTCTGTTAAGGTGCTAAACTAGAACTAGCACAAGACTAAAATTATAGCAATTACCTTTGACATTGTGATTCGCAGGCTTGGCTGTTTGTCACTTCGCGGCGGCACGTTAGTTTGAACTTTGCTTGGAGCATTGCTCTTAGGCGGCAACTCTTTGACATGATGGTGGATCACCATTGGTTTCAGCGAAGGGCTCTTTTCCTGGATAAAAGCATATAATTAAACTATAAAGCGCATATAATGATCCCTTTTATCAGGTTTCTTGCTGAAAACTCCAGATAGTCCCAAACGGGATCAAGGCTGTGTTTATGTATAGTTATTAGTTACACAGTAAATTCATTCACGAAGGACAATATGATAATCTTAGTTCGACGCATACTTTTAATTTTTTCTGTTTAACGTGCAGTTGATGTAGTCTAAAACTTCGTACAAGTTTAAAACAAAAACTTGTACTAAAGGATAAAATAAGTTCTAGGTGGCGTAACCAATTTAAAGGAGGCACAGGTGGGCTCTACCACAACTTTATAAAAACTATAATAGTCGTATGCTGTCCTTTACTTTGCATGAAATACAGCATTTAGCAAGTGGAGTTGCTTTTTCCGAGCTAGAGCAGTAAATAATACAATTTGCTAGTCGTTCACTATACTTGATTTCTGGATTAAAATAGTGCAACACTTTAAAACTTGCGACTTTATATGCTGCTAATTATTTAGTTTAACAGTGTTTTGGTGGCTTTGAAAAAAAATGTTCTTTAAATGAAAAACGTTTACTTTTTCACAGTCTTAATTTTAGTCAGAACAACTACACAGGTATGCTAGAACGAAAGTTTCGGAACCACTGATCCAACAGATTGCAACACAACGTCAGCAAAGCACCACACCTGGGCCAAATACTGCAGAGGCCTAGGGTGGGAGGGCTGGGCTTTCACAGGATGGTAGTGGACCGGGTCTATCAACTTCCTTTTCTTCGCGAGCGCCTTCTTTGCCACGCCTTTGTTGCATTTGTGACAGAGAACTCCGCCGGACGTCTTATGCCAAGTCACCGTATAATCCGTGGTGCCTATTGAAAGCAAAATAGCAACTAGGGTCGCTTTGTGCTAAGTTTTGATTTCATGGGACGCGGTCATACTTTGTAATGTGTTTAATAACTTGGTTAAAAATGGTCGAGATCATCGCTGGCTCACAAACTGCCGTTGGCGGAACCCTAGTGGTTTGTGAGAAAGTTTAGGAGGAACATCTTTTAAATTCATTCACAGGAACAGATTGATTGATTTTAAGTGATAGATAACTAATATGACAGCCTGCATAAAGTAAGTAGTTTGTATAAATAGTGACCTGAATGTCACAAAACTTATAGTTTCGGCGGTTTATTTATTTTTCTTGTTTAAAGTTAAAACAATAAAACCATAAAATGTAGATTTAAAAAAACTGGAAAGTTTGATTAATTCAAGACATTATTTCTTTACTAAAAATAAGTCAAGTTCTTGAATAGTTATAATTTAAAAATATGTCTTACAGATCATGCAGGTGTTGGGAACTGTGGGTGCGAGTTCTTTTGTACGGTTAAGGCGATTGGATACCTATAAAAATAAAATAAATAGTTTTTAAAACCAGTCTTTGGTAAGGAATTGAGTATACAAAAAACTTTAACTGGTTCACCTAAACTAGGCTCATACCTCACGAAATTTTAGGTTTAAGAGCAATATCAATAAATATATTTACAGGCTTTAAAATCGTAATTTTCAGAAGCTATATTTGTTTAATGTTTTTTTTTAGAAGAATTGTTTTTTTTTTTGAAACCCTGTGCAAATAAAACTAGGTGTAAGGGTTGACAAATCCAGCGCTACACATTTTCTAATTCGTTGTATCTAAATTAGTAGACTCTCGCCTTAAAAATTATACTGAGAACCTGCACTTACCAACTCCAAACCCAATAACCTGATGAAAGGAAAATTCTCCGGTTGTGGTAGGATGGGGAATGTTTCCGGTTGCACCCGTGTTATTTTCTAAACACAAAAGAAAATCACTTTTGAAGCAACGGCGTCAGCGTCTTCACAACAAGGCAAAATAAACGTTGAAAACATCAGCATTAAAACATTACGCAACAATTGAAAACATCGCCATTGGCAAAATTTGGTGGTGAGAATTGATCTTCTTTAATATCGCATACTTGTTTTGTTACAAAATCGAAATATTTTTTTTGTTTTTTTACCTCCGAGTAGGATGAAGACGCCCGATTCAAATCGTCGCTATCGGAGTCTTCACTACTTGAGATAATCTGCAGGAAAAAAAGTAAATGCATTTTTACTTTTTCTTAAACGCTTAGAACGATGATTATCGTTAATAATAATAATATTAATAATGAAACATATGTACACACATATATGTGTGCTTACAACTGAGATCTAGCCCTTCTGAAGCTGCTTTTTGACCAACGATAACGGCTTACGTATTCTCACTGCAGGCTAGTTGTTTTTCTAGTCTGCTCTGCTTGCATCATTGATCGACAGATTCGGTGAGTCTGCAATGGCTTTTCGGTGTACTAATAATAATAATATTATAATATTAAAAAAATATATAGTACCTTCTTGTAAAGGGTTGCTTTATTGGTGTTATCTGTAACATCCTGAGCAGATTTTTTCGCCTTTTTGTTAGCTGGAGCTGAGTCAGGATATTTGGCGCACAGCATTCTTTTTACAGTCTTCAAATAAAAAGTTATATATTGTTTTGGCAACGAATCGATAGGGTAAAAATGGATAAGTTAGAATATCTTGAAACCTCTCTTTTGTCTGGATTTCGATAAATTTGTTTACATTTACAATATTAATCGAATCATTTTTCAAACCCTTTGAAATAGTAGGTATATCATGTTCCTAAAAAGTTAGTGTCTACAGAAGTTGCAAACATGGAATTACCAATCTATCAGCGGTGTAATCGTGGTCCCATCTTGTGGTGTCCAAAGCTTTGACTTTAACCTTGTCTGACGCCAACTTTAAATTAAACCCTTTCAAAAACGACACTTGTTCACCTTCAGTGGAACTGCATCACAAACAAAACGATCATTTAAAAAACATGTTTGGTACAACTTAAAACAAGACAGCGTGTGAGGTAAACTGCAATTTTTTTTCAAAAAATTTGATGTAAGAAACAGAATTACTGTCAATGCAACCTACAAGACGCCTAATGTGAATACCTGACATTCGATGAACAATCTGCAATTGGTAGTTCTGGATCCTTAACTTCTTTTTTTGCTTTAGTTGATGTCTATTCAAAATATTATAGTTTTGCAAAGAATAAATAACAAAAAAAGGCCATACAAAGCCTCAATCTTTAAAATAGGGCAGTACGTTTTCCAGGAGTGGAATTCGGAAATTACACAATAATACAAAAATATTTTCAATACACCAAAATATTTTTAACTTACTTTTTCACTAATAAACTTTTTAATATCATCTCGTAAATTCGGCCACCAGAAATATCTGGCAATTATTTGACATTCAGTACTGATACTATTTTTTCCGATACGAAAGTAATCGAAAATTTGTTGCTTTCTCTCTGGAGACAGTATCACAAATTTGAGCCTTGCCCCAACGGTGTAGTTGGATGACTTGCGCATAAGGTCGCCCTGGCCTGAAAGCATTAAAAAAAACATCTTAAAATGGTTAAACTAAATTTCTCGGTTTTGTTGTGAGAAACTGTATTCATTGTGATAAGTTTGACAAATTAAATCACTGAAAAAATATTAACAAATTCCGTGTTGTACGCTTCAAGTTATATTCTTTTCAACAATAACGCGAAAGAAGTAATAATCTTAGGTCTTTTAAGAATACCTGATAATCGAAAATTACTGGCATATTGCCAAAATTGCTTGAGGGAAACGAAATCCAACGCAGGTGATTTTCCTGTAAGGAAATAGCGTAACACGTCTTCGGCACCAAATTGATAACTCTTTTTTTTGATTGCCTTAATCTGAGAGAAGCTTGAAGTCGAGCTGGTAAATAACAAACGTATATTTCCTACATGAAAACCTTTTCCGTTTTTCCTATGAGGTCATCATAAACAGGTATTTAAAAAATGACCAAAATAATATGAATTATTACCAGTGCTAGACCAAAAAACAAGTAATTGAATATTTCTTGGCAAGCGTTGTATTACAAACGCCGGATGACCGTCACGTTGTAGACAATAGACATGTGAACTTTGGCAAGACTACATTCACGCTGGGCACATTGCCCCTGTGTATTTTGTTTGCTTCTTGTGAAAATAATACGAATAAAAAAAAAATCAAATTTTATCGCTTCGTCACTTTTGTTTCGCCTGTGGTTTGTGACGTGTAGGGTTTAAATTTTGTATTATTCGTCCATCGCCAAAGGCATCCAGTGGAAAAGCGCTTGCCATACACAACACGAATGTTTTGGCTTAATTGCGTTCATGGAGAATGTACTTTGCTTAATGTCGATGGCGTTTTTGTCCTCCACGTTATCTCGGTTGTTTTGGTATTCGGCACTGAAAGACTAAAATTATTTTGTTTCGGTTACACAGTTCATTAAACTACTGGTTATATTCTAAGCAACCTAGAATAAAATTAATTAGATTTTGAGCTCTATGTTCTTAGTAACGCATGCTCAGTCAGTTTCTTTTAAAATCGTTACGGTGCGGCCTGTCTTTAACTTCTAGCGGTCTGCAAATTCGTACCATTACATATATAGAGACAAACATGTTCGAAAAAAAAACACGCTGTATAGTTCAGTACTTGTTTATCTTTTTCGCTTTTCGGCATGTAATTAAACAGTAGAAAGCGACCAATACATGTAAAAATACATGACCTTAATTGCAACCACGTTTGCCAAGTTGGCTTTTCTCAACTAACATAGGAAACAATGATTCAGGGACAGGATATGGGGTAAGTGTCTCCCCCCATCACGACCGGGTAGCTTTATTTTTTTGCTGGTATGGTTGTGGCCTATTATCCCTACGTTAATCGCGTCCCCGCTTTCTGTGTTGCAACGCACATCCACGCGCAGCGCATGAGATCCTATACAACGATAAAAGTCTGGTGCCTTCGCTACTGTACATCATACTTGGGTATTAAACACGAATTAGCACTAAACGTCATAAAAAAACTTAAATGGCCTAGAGGCCATATTGGTATACATTGTGATTATACATAGAATGACGCTGGGAAATTCATGTCTTGGTTAAAAATTATAAAATACAGAATTTAAAGATAAAATCTTTAGTGGGTATCTAAAATAAAACCAAAAACAGTTTACCTAATTGTTCCCAATTCTGTGACATCTTTTGTAATTTGTAATCGGTCTGATTGTAACCTTAAATAAAAATTTTATAGATTAAAGTTGCCACATTTAAAGTTTAACAATGAATTTAAACATAAAGTTATTGTTTCGATGAGTGTATGTGTGTGTGTTTTACAAAATAAGATTTTTCCGTGAATACTTTTATTAAAATAAACTAAAAAAATTGTAAATTAATGCAATATATTAAAAGATGGGCATTGTTTGACTCACCCAATAGAAGTTTTTGCAGTTGTTGAAGGCAACCAAGCTTGTTTTCTTAATATGACAGACCTAACACCAATGCACTCCTCACTGTTTGTGTTTTCATCATCACAATCATAGTTTTGTGAAAAATTGGCCAAAACAGGTTTATATATGTGACTGGAATCTGAAACTTTGTAACAAACCACTTTTTTTAATTTTATTGTTTAAATTATCTTAATTGTACATCTAACTTAACAAAAAACATTTACCTAACCACATATTATATATACATTAATAAATAAAATCATTATTTTCACAATGTTTAGCTTGCATTTTTTGATAAAATTATGAATTTCATTTTATAAGACAGATTTAGGTGAAAGTATGAATAAAAAAATATCCATATTTTCATTACATAATTATATCATTTTACGTTTAACATTCCAATTGACTGACAAGACATCTAGTAATGATTAAAAAAACCTAACATGTTGTATTACATGTTTTACATTGTGTGTGAATACTTGTGTTCCTAGGTGTACCTTGAGATAATAGCGAATGAACTTTGCCAGTTAGAGCTGGTGGAGCAGAAACCTTTGGAATTATCGATTTAGACGGTGGAATAGAGTAGTTGGACTTTCCTGGAGCAGCCATGGAAATCTGCAAAACATGAAAAAAGATGATACATACATATATATATGGATAGATTTTTTTTCAAACAACCGCATAACACAAATGCAGTAAACATACTACCACAATGTTAAAAGCATCACTGGTTAGTTAAACACATTTAGGTTAAAACTAATGGAATATCACAGTATTTAATTTATGAATAAAATGCAAGGGACATTCAAGTTAATATATTCAATTAATAAAAATTATTATGATATCCAAGGGATAAAACAAAGGCATGGGGAACAAAAAAATTAAATAGAAGTATTTAGTTTCAGCTCAAAGAAGTTATATCAGTCAATCTCTACTATGTACCTGGAGTTTTTTAAGGGCAGGAACATTTGATCTTGCTATTGGTTTTCTATCAGTTGAACTTGAAGCACTTGAGTTGTTTTCATATGATGTCCAAGCAACAAAAGTTTCCTTTAAAAAAGCAAAATACTTACCAAAATTTTACAGTCTTGTTTAAGATGTGTAAACTTAAGATGTGCAAAAGGCCACCTAAAATACCTGATAACCCAAACAAGACATTTAGTAAACACATTTTTGACCAATTTTACTGATAATGTTACCTCCTTTAGAACTTCTGGTGAAACTGGAACAGCGCCACTTTTTAGAATGAGTCGCATGGCAAAACCCATCTCAAACTGGTAAAGGTTTTCAAAGGATGACTTCGGAAAGTGTTTATTGCAGATCATCACAGTGTTAGGAACTTTTCTATCCTTGGCTTTTGTTACTTTTGAATCGGCCACAAAACGGAGCCATTTCTTTTTTAGTCGTTCACCCTTGGGAAGACCAAAAAGGCAACTCTTTTTGGAAATTGGTGTACATTGGCACCAATCAACAGCACATTTGTAGAAAGGCATGGTGTAAAATTAGGCACCCTAAAATATTGAAGTATAACATTTTAGTTAATTAAAACCCACTAGAGAACTTATCAAGGTACAAAACAATAATATAGTATAAGAAAACAATATTTCAATGTATCCAAGGGGGCATATCTTTAATTAATATTAAAAAATGCAAATTACTCACCAATATGACCTAAAAATTAGAGGTTGTGGTCAGTTAAAACTGAATACGGCAACAGAAATAAATTCTAGTATCAAAATACAAAATAAATACATACCCTTGCCCCCCTGGATCTTTTAATTTCCTTCAAAACGCGATTGTGCCTTTCCAAAACCTTCCTTTGCCCTTCTCCCTCGAATAAATGTCTCCCACCAACATGGCGACTGTGGGCCCATGCGCATGCGCACTAGCGAAATTCATGGAGAATCATGACGTCAGAACAAGAGGGGAGGCCAATAGGGCAGTTGACATATCTGCTCACCCAAGCAGCGCATAGAGTTGTTAAATTCCCTGGTACATACATAATAAAACGTTGTTATTTTGCGATTTTTACTCGTTTTTGGTACAATTAATTTATTTACCTGTTTCTACTTTTGGTTCCATTAAATTACAACTTATATACAGTACATTTAGAATAAAAACTCTCTAGTGTTACGGAGTATGGATTTGTGGTTTCACGAGGTAGGGTGTTTCCCTTGCTAGATTCACTGATGTTTTGAAAAAAAGGTAATCACGTTAGTTTTGCAAAGGTTGTATTAAATCAAAACAGGTTGTTATTGTGACCAGGTGGGATTTATTTTTTGCTTTTAAACGGATTTTTCTCTTTGTAATGTGTACAAAGTAGAAACTTTCCTTTCACTCAAGCATATTTTGTTACAGAAAATGGCTCACGCGTTGGGAAATCCGTCTTTTAAAATGTTTGCAACTTCCACTTTGGAAACGAAAGACGAATTAGAAGAGGTTAGTTAAAAAAATATATTTTTGCCAAAATCTTACCTTAAAATTCTGCCATATATATACTAGAAATAGCCAATTTTTATAGTAAGTTTACATTAGTGGTTAATTTCCTGCTGAAGTTGTCACTGGAAAACCTCAACGCCAAACATCTTTGGCAAGAATTGACCAAAATGCAATCAAATTGTGTATTAAGTTATTCAACACATTGTTAGAACAGACTTTAAATGTAGATAAAAAACCCTACATTTTTATGAAATTTTATATATCATCATAGTACAATAACTTCAACAAATATTTGTTAAAATCTTTTTAGAAATTGGAACGATGCTTTACTGTAGTATCTGATCTACTTCAAAACGTTTCATCTGAGAGAGAGATTAATGATGTACTCACAAAACATGTAAATATGACAGCAATATTTATATATTATTTTTGTGGCAAAAATATTTTGGATACATGTTGTTTTTGTCTGAATTATTATCAATTATAAACTGGATTTACTGGTACATAAACTGGGTTTACTGGTACATCATGGAAATTTTAAAGATTTTAGAAACCTTTACAAAGTTGTTCTCCTATAAAAAGATTTGCCCTGGAACCAAGGGGTGTATTTTAAAGGGTCAAAAGTGTTTTATTGTTATAAGAGATAAAATATTGTAAATAATAGAGCGGTCATGTTCAAATGGCGGATCGCGATCCGGTTCAGGATCTTTTCAACGTTTTGTGCGGATCTTTCAATGTAGGCCTAGTCTTTAAAAAATAAACTTCCTACAGTGTCTTATGTGAATACCAATTGTCAGTGTTGTTGTATTTTGAATCAAGAATAGAACGAGAATCCCAAATGCTAACCTTTGTGAACGTTTGAGGTTATCAGTAAGCAACAGAAAGCCCCAATTCGACGGTATTGTGACCTACAACGGCGGACCGGATGCGCCCCGCCAATGTAATTCATTCGTTCTGCCGCCTCTTTGACAAACTAGATACGAGTCCATTTCGAATATATTTTGACTATTTTAAATATGCGTAAGTGCGAAAAATTTTCGCGCTTGTCCCGCATGATCTTTCTACGTCCGATGTGTTTATGTTTTGTTGCTGTCTTTTGAAGAAGATCAGCGCTTCTTTTAACGGAAATTCTATTTAAAGTTGCCGTTAACGGAAATCGTATTTAAAATTATTAGGCATATATTTTTTGACATTTTATTTTTATTTTCGGGAATGTAATAAAAACTTAGAAATTGAAAATGCCGGTATACCAAGAAATGCCGGTATACCTCTTAAAAAATCGCGCTCGCTTCGCTCGCCACGTGCACCCTCGCCTAGAAAGCTTAACAAAAAATAAAAAAGGTTAATGCGTTTCTTCAAAGTAGTTTTTTTACACTTTTTATTGGTAGTATTGATGACAACGTTTGGCCTCTAATTTTAAACCAAACAAACGCCTTTTTCGCGCTTTACTGCCTCCTTAAATGTAACTAAAAACGCTTATAAGTGAAAAAAAGATCCAAAGCCCGCCTGCTGTTGTTCTGCCATTTTAATAGCACAACATTTTGTGCGGCCCACAAAGACCTTTCTAAGTTTGGTGTTGGCCCGTGACTAGAAAAAAGGTTATTGACCCCTGGTCTAAACCAACTCATCATTTTTCTCACTGAAACAATCTTGGTACTGTAGCACACTTCAGTTATGACATTTACAAAGCTATCAATATTCTGTGTACATTTACATAAATAAAGCACCATAAAAATTAAAGCGTGTCCAATATGTTTGCTATTCGTATTTTGTGGATCATCATGTTGTTAGGTTGAACTGTGGTGGATCATGGCAGAAATCATTTAAACACCCCTGTAATAGAGTATTTCAATTGATGATGGATACATGTCATTCACAGGCTGTTTAAGTAACAAAGTTTTGAACTAAATTCCTCTGGTATTTTTAAAGGGTTGAAAATGCACAACACTTTATGTGATTGTATTAATACATTTAACCATAAAGAAATAACATGGAAATCTAAAAATTCACAAATGTTAGAGAATCAGTTGAACCTTTTAAAAAGTATCATGATTTTATTACTCGGAACAACATTATTTAAGGTGGTGAAATAAAATTTAATTTTGACCATTTTTTTGTATTTAAGTGTCCCCCCAAAATTATAAAATTATGTAAAATTTATTTTAAATGTAAGACAAATTGTAGGCTTGCCTACATTAAAGTTTTGCACAATCGCAAAACAATTTAACCAAGGGGTACAAAATAGAGAAATTTGTGTGATTTTATTGATACAATAAACATCCTTAAGATTAGGAACACATTATTTTGATGGAAGTTTAAAGTGTTAGAGAAACCATTTACATTTTAATTACTTATCTGACATAGTTAACTGGTAGCCTATCTTGTAAATAATATCCACCATGCCTAATAATGACAAGTAATGTCGGGCCAGATCCACGTTTGCCTCCACAAGAGCTGAAATGAAACAAAAAATAAAGCAACACATAGTACCACTGCTATGAACTCCCTCGGGAAAATATAGTAGCACTGCGCTTTACCCCCTCTCCCCCTGGCAAAATATACAACAACCACACAACCAGTATAGTTTATTATTTTATTTTTTTTATTATTTTATATAGAATTTGTATTTTGATATAATTTGTAATAAATTGAATTTTCATTTAATAAGTCAACTGTTAATAAAGCAATGTTACAACCAAATAAAGAAACAAATATTTAAAGGTTTCTATGGGCAACAGTGAGCATGAGGAAGTGTGTCTGGGCTTGCTTGGCAAAATTCTCTCAGAGCGGCAGGTTGCACAAAAGGTAACTTTCTTTGTTGGCTTAGTAGTTTTAACTAACATGGGATGAATGGTTGAAAAGATGAGAGGAAAAAATTACATATTTTAAGTTAATGTACAGACATACAAAATTGTTTTATTGTACTGCTTTCATTCACAGTAATTCTTCAATTAAATTTTTTTAAAAGGTAACTTTTTGCTTGGCTTATTAGTTTCAACTAACATGGAATGACTGGTTGAAAGGATTACAGGGAAAACTTACATATTTTAAGTCAACAACTTTAACTGAAGTTTTTTTTATTGTGCTGCTTTTATTCACAGTAATTCTTGAGTTTTTTTTGAAAAAAAAAGTAACTTTTTTGTTGGATTGTTAGTTTTAACCAACATGGAATAATTGGTTACAAAAATTACAGGGATAAATTACACATTTGAAATCAACAAACCAATTTTATATATATTTTCTTTTATAAAGATTAAACTAAGTACAGTAAACCAAAAATCAGTTTGTTTGGATGTTATAATATGATAAATATATTTCGCTATTAAAAGCATCATTAGTATATATCTTAAATAAAATGAAATGATAAATGATACTGATGATGCTTTTAATAGCGAAATATATAAAACATATTCATGATATTATAACAATTAAACAAACTGATTTTCAGTTTACTAAGTTCTGTACTTAGTTTAATCTTTACCATTGATGTGCAACCAGAATCGTTTGTTTTCACCATTCGGATTCAGGCAGATTCTCTTATTCGAAAGAAAGTTCTGATCATATCTTCTTTTATTTATTTTTTCAGTTGTTTCAAAACATGATGATGGTAAACCGTGACAGTCTCAGCTGTGTTGTACTTCATCTCAACATGATAATCCTTGAAAAATACCGCAAGCTTGCTGATGCTGCAAGAATGCAGGTTTGTAGAAAAACATCAACTGGCCTTCTTTAACTGTAATACACAGTTGATCAGCAGCTCCAAATACTATAAACGAAAAGTGGTGCATCGCAAATAAATAAAATAAGATATAATTTGTCTTGGATTCAGGTCTTTGCAATATTGTTTGCTGACTTTATCGGACAAGTTGCATTATTTTTAGGTTGCATATGAATTTGTCAACAATAAGCATTTTTTGTTTTGCTGATATAAAAATTTGTTAAATGCATAATTATTATTTTTTTGATTAATCCTGTCAAAATTTCTTATTTACCCAGTTGATGTGGGTTGTCAATGAACTGATCAAATCATCTGCCAATGGCTGTGATGCTCTTTGTACAGCCCTTATGAAACAAATTATTGGTAGGAATAATTTAATGAACTTTTATTAAACTTGCTAAAATTTGTATGACAATTTTAACAAAATCTAAGATTGTATTATACCTTACTACAATGTACTCATATTCTTCAAAGGAGGTGACACAACCCCCAAAAACATCTGGCTTTGTGAAAATGTTCTTAACATGCTTACAAGCAACCAATCTTGGGTGGAGAAATCAACGTCTGTTGTGCAGATTACTGTTTACACATACCTTCGCCTTTTGCAGGTCTGCTTAAAGTTATCACCTCGCAAAGGTTTTATGAGATCCCATATATATAGTATAAACTAAGTATTAATTATAAGTATTTAACACTTGTTGTGCGATTTTTGTTGTCTAATTACTTTTCTGAAAGTTGAATTTTATAAAAAGTAATTATATTTATTTAAGTATACTTTAAGCTGTAAAATGTAAGATTATACATTTTTAGGTAATGAATTTATTAGTTGTTTAAACCTAGAATGGACAAAATTTGTTTTTGCCAGGATCATTTTCACCCCAATTTAGCTTCTCTTTGCAAAAAAGAAGTCAACTTCCTGACAACCCTGATGCGTGAAAAGGTTTGTATTAACTAACACCCCCATACAAGTGTTCAAAGATGTATTGGTTTTAAAAATTGTGTGGCAAATTTGATTCTGTTAAATAACTGCAGTAACTCTTGACAGGTATCCAGATGTGCATCTATTTTATTGAGATCCCGAAGTTATAAAATCCATTTTGCTACTAACTAAATTTGTTTGTCTATTGCCAATTTTAGTGGGTTGAATGCTGTGGCATTGGGCGAGACCTCATACGATTACTTTCTTCTGTTGCAAGAGTACCTGAAATGGAGAGACTTTGGTCTGATTTGATACACAAACCACAGGTAAAGCAAATTAGTTGTGCCTATTTTGATAATACTATTAAGTCTAATGGGATTCATTAAATTTACTTTTTAAATTTTTAAATAAATTTACTTTTTTTTAATTTATATTTAAATTTATAAAATTTTCTTTTAAATTTTCACCTTTGATGATTTTGGTTACTCTATTTGCCTCTCTTTATCAAATTATTTTATTCAAATACTATACTTAAGTTTGTGGGCAATATCGATTTCACAATATAAACGTTTAACATGATGCTAGATGTTATCTTATTTCGGGATATATTGTTGCAGTCGCTTGCTCCATCATTTACTGGAATTGTAAACCTGCTTCAAACTCGAACTTCCAGAAAGTTCCTTTCCTGTCGTCTCACCCAAGATATGGAGAACAAAATCCACTTTATGTTGCACAAAGTAACAAAATTATAAGCAAATCTTATACCTATTAGTTTGTTATAATTAAAAATAGATGTTTTGCCACGCAAATTTTGCTATGCCTACTAACTATTGGATGATACCGTATCCTTTTTATTTATATAACTCTTGCTTTGGTAATTTTGTAATGTTTGTAAAGTTTACCAAAAAATGGGTATATATACAATATGTACAGGTTATTTCCATCTGTTAAACAAGACGATTGTATCTTCGAGCACAATATTTGATGATCTATATGCCTTTAAACTAGCTGTCCACTTTGACTTTTCATCCGATTTCAGGTGAGGTTTGGCCACCATAAGCGCTACCAGGAGTGGTTCCAGCGGCAATACTTGTCGACAACCGACAGTCAGACGTTAAGAAGTGACTTGATCCGCTACATTTGTGGCTGCATTCACCCATCAAATGACATTCTTTGCTCGGACATAATTCCAAGGTAATCGGTATTGTTGCTTTTAATCGTCGGAATATTTCAGATGCGCGATTTGCATTCTTTTTTTTAAGTCGTAACCTGTAGCTTGAGATATATATATATAATTATAAATATATAAAAGGGCGGATCTTTATGGAATCCAAAACCATTGGCAGCAGGTTTCTGCTTGTCAAAAACTGTTGCGCTGATGCGTATATAAACAATAAAAGTCAACGTTAAAAACCCGAATAGAACCAGAATCAGACATTTTTTAATGGTATATATATTTCGCCTATACTGGCATCGTCAGTTTCTAGTAGTTAAGTAAAATACATATACACAGCAAAATAAGAATAAAATTAATAAAAAATTAAAAGTTATGAAAGCAATTTAGATTACTAACAAAACATCAGGCTGTGAAAAGAAAACTATCGCCGTAGCTTGGAAATACCGCTGCAAACCCGCTTATTTCGTGTTCTGTCAGCAATCACTGATTGGCTAATTGACGCTAAACAAAGTTGTCGGTTTCTCTCGTTTAGGTGGGCCGTGATTGGCTGGCTGCTGTCCACGTGTACGTCACGCATCGCTTCCTCCTACAGCAACCTGGCGCTCTTCTGGGACTGGCTGTTCTACGCGCCGGACAAGAACAGCATCATGGACATCGAGCCGGGCATCCTGGTGATGTACCAAAGCATCCGCAACCACCCGGCCATCACCACCAGCCTTCTCGACTTTCTTTGCCGCACTATGGTCGAATTTCACCCGCCATTGGCGCAACAGGCATGTGCTACTCTTGCTACCTCCTGTTATATCGCTGTTTTTGTTTTTTATGTAGCATTCCCGGACTACTTAACAAAGATGTCCAAAATCTGCGAAGTCATACTTTGTTTGTGTTTAATTATTATTTTATTTGCCCATTCCTTATTTTCGCTCACAACATTTACCGTATCTGTTAGAGCAGGGGTTTTTAACCTTTTTGTACATTTCACCGTTTTAACAAAGATGAACATATAAAATGGTGCTCATTTGCTAAAAACGAAAGTAACAAATTACATCAGTTATATTGAATGCGACGGGTGTCCTTGCTCTTTGGCAACGAAAAATGAAGTAACAATAGATAAGGACGTTGCCAATAAAATAAAAAAAGCACCAATTAGCATAGCATTACGTTACCTACATTATAAAGTTTATAGATGATAAATAATCAATAGATGCTACTAGGCTAGCTTCGAATTAGCAGTCTGAGCTAGGAAAGCAATACCAACAGCTGGCACAATTTTTCTGTCAGGTGAACTAATATGAAAATTTTGATTGATAGCTCATTTATCCCCTAAAACGAGGAAATTTTCCCCACGTTAAGAAAGGCTGTCTTAGAGGCAGTGGTTTCGAGACCAGGGTTTTTTTTTCTGGACATCCCCTTGTATTTATTTATTTATTCAAAATTAGAGACTATTTTTTTGCTTTTTGGCCGTGTACCATTAACTAAGTTTTTATGTTTTTTGCCAACCGAACCGATAGGCAATTTTATACACCTTTTAGATAAGGTAGTACTTTAGATTAGTTGAACATACAATGCAAATTACTTTTATTTCACATGTTATTTATTTATACAACTCTTTAGTGTTGATCACTTAACTAGATTCCATTTGGTCATCCATGCGTGTGATATGCACGCTGATTTGCTTTTTAGAACTATCTATACGCATTAAAATAGTTAGTCAGGTTTAATTATTGAAAAATAATTTGATAGGACGGAAATTCGCAGAAGGCGTTCGATTTTTTTGTCGAATGTTATTTGCGAGATTGCTAGACACTCGCCCGACTGGCGAGTGCAAATTTTAATTCAAGGCCCAACCCTGCGCTTAAAAAAAAATTTATTGGAAATTGGTCTTAATTTATGATACCGATATTCGTTAGGAGTGGGATATTGGGCGGAATTACGATCAGTAAAATAACAATATATCGGGGCTCCTCTACACAAGTAACATTGCAGATCAAACAAGGCGTGCACAGCGCTCTACGGACGATTCTGGAGAAGCGCGTGGTGCAGTCCCTCTCACCCATTCTCGACAACCCCAAGCTCGACCCGGAGCTAAAGCAACTCATCAGGAATAACCTGCACGAGTTCTGCGCGCCGTCGTCACCTGAAGGTGAACTTGTGACTACTTTCTAAGAAAAACGCAGTTTAACAAGCCGACATAGACCAAAAAAGGCTGTATTTTATTTTTTTTAAGATAAGTCTCGTTTTAAAACATGTTAAACCCGCAATTATTGCACGATTTACTACTTAGTGCAGTATTAAGGATGGTGGTGCTTTACAATATTGTGGGAGCTTTTTAACTTTTCGAACCACGACCCACAGAGATAATTTATCGAAACTCCTGCTCTCGGAAAAATATGATTCCGGCACAAATTGTTCGCTGCTTTTATTGTTACTTTACTATGATATGCACTATTCACAGCCACCCTTTTATTACATAAACCAAGCATAGACGGTCTCAACAGTCTCAGAACATGAAAAAGTTATTTTTCAATGCTTCCTTGGTAAAATTTTATGGCTACCTATAGGGCCTGTGCCCCCTAACAGTTTAAGAACCTCCGAAAACGAGTTGAGCCTGAAAAGTAAACATTAAAAAACCTGACCTGTAGTTTTCAATTCAACACAAAACGTGCTGCTTAAAGTATTGGGAATTTACATTAACCCAGTCTTTGTTATTTGGTTCTCAACTGTTGCTGTTACGATCGCACCTACATTGTCATAAGTGTTGTGTTCTTTCGTTTGTAGATAAAGCATCAGCAAATCCACCCCTTCCCCCCGTTTCTGAGGGTGCTGCTCCTACGTTTCCAGGGCAACCGCCGATCGACATCGTGGGAGAAGAGCCAATGGTGATCGAAGACGGTAGAACGCTTGTTTTTTTAAGACGTATTTCACGTTTTTTGTTCGCTTTAAAAATGTTGGAATGTTACTTTGGTGAATTCGTGAAAAAGAAAACTTAACAATGCTTATACTGTCCAGGTTATTTAAAGTAAAGAAAAGTTGATTGCATTTTGCTACTCGTTCGATAAAGCATATTTTTTTAAATCCTAAACTCACTTTATTACAGATGCATTATTATCAAAGTTTGTCGTAACAAACTTATTTCTTACGTCAGTTTTTAGATGAGTCCTTTTAAAAAGTGTTGTACGCTTCCTAATTTTACCCTGTAGTCTAAAATAAAAGGTATTAGAATAGAAGGTGACTTATTGTATTGCTGGCCAATTTTCTTTTTGGTTAAAATTAGAACAACATATGACATGTTGCTATTCCTTACTGTTTTTTGCTCTTTTTTTCCCGCCTTTGTTTAGAGTAATATTATTCTCAGACTAATGATGTTTGGATTGTAAGCTGATAGGCCTGGTCTCCAATATATGTTGACAATTTGTTTTAGAATGTTACAGCTTTAGCATTTATTGTAAATCTTTTTTTGGCACTTAAATAAGATTAAATACAAATAAACATTTTTCGAATAACTTCTTTAGATGATTCGGACTTAGAGAGCTCGCAGAAGAAGGGAGCGAGCGAAGATGCGGATGACTCGATCCAGGAGGGAGGAGCCATCTTTAGCGACGAGGAAGAAGAACAAGGTATGCTAGAGAAAGGTCCACAAATAGTGGGTATTTTATTTTAAAGCCAAAAAAAAAGAAGACCTAACAAACCTGATGGGTGCCGACCCGATAACAAATTAATATAAAATTTTAGTCATGATTTGCGATTTATAGCAGTAAATTTAATAGCAGGTTTGCAAAAATGTTATATCATGACTGAAATGTTATATTAATTTGTTATCGGATCGGCAGCGATCCCATTGCACATCGGCTTCGATTCGATTTTATCCGACATCTTTATTCTGTTGACAACAAACGTTTTTTTGGGGGGTGGTGACAGATTTCCCTTTTTTCTCTTTATCGAACAACCATATTTGCATTAAATCGTGTATTGATTTACTAACTGCATGTGTAAATTAATTTAGATAAAAAATAAAAATAGCTGTATTCATTGTTGCTTTAAACATGTTTAAACCCCACCCTTTGTTTAGATTTAGACCAAACATGGCGTTACTTTTTTCTCTTCTTCATTCCATTAAAATTATTTGGTTTTTCCCAAAAATAAATTATCTGGTGCCAAAACTTGGGTTTATATGATGGGTCACCAAACTACGGCCCGCGGGCCAGATCCGGACTCCCGGGTATTATAGTGGGACATTTATTTCGGGTCGCAAACAATATATATAAACAGTATAATACTGAATAATTTTAAGTTTTCCAGTTTAAAATAGTACAAAAACGTTATAGAAAAATAAAAAAAACTTTTGTCTGTTAACTTTTACTTACTTTCAGTGCGGCAAGAAACGACGCATACACAATCCTCGTATAAGTAATCCAGACGAGGCCTTGTACCCCAAAACTGTTTTTGACCAATTATAAATCTATTTAGCCGAATTTGTGATTTGTAATTTAGGGTCGCGTCAAAAAGTATTTGCGCATACCTTGGCTGGAAAACAGCAATCTGATTTTTTTCTTGTTCTTTGTACGCCAAAAATATGCAAGTTAAATCAGAACATTTTTTGAGAAGAATTTCAAATATTTCGAAAATTTTGTGTCCCTGTCAAATCTTTAGTAAAATTTTCTAAAAAAAATTTGTAAACCTTCACTAAGAGAGGTTATTGTAAACGCTCACTTAGAATGGCATGCTGCTAATAAATGTTATGTGCCCACTTTGTCATCTGCTTTCAAAACAGTGCCTAGTTACACAAACATTTTAAAAATGCACGTCTCAAGCGTGTTTAGTTTGCATTGGCTTGCTTGAAAGAATAGTCGTATATATTGGAATTATTTTTTGCGCAGGCAAAAAGCCGACGAAAACGCCTCCAGTGACTTGGAGAAGTTCTCCTTCACGGGAACCACAGGACATTACGCAAGATCTAGAGAGGTAGGGGCCGTATACCTAAATTAAACAAGTATAAGCTAAGTGAGTACTGTATGGAGCAATCCCCCCAAAAAAAATGCGTTCAACCTTTCAAATACTTAGCTGGAAATCCGGAATCTGTTGCGTGACAGTTTTTTTTTTTACAATTCAATCTATTGAAGCCTTTTAGTGTAGTTGTTCATGTAAAAAGGGTGCCACGAAGTAATGGTGCTTTTTTGGTCAATTAAACATCGGCCTATTAACGAATTTGTCTCTAAATAACCTGCTTCAGTCTATAGATTTCCATGAGTTTCTTACTTACTCAAACATCTTAAAACTTGGTGATTTTGTTTGGCCCTTCTGAACGCTTTCGGTTTATTATATAGTTACGGGTGCCATTGTAGTCGTTAAACACCGAAAAGCCATCGCAGACTCGCCGAATCTGTCGATCTATGATGCAAGCAGAGCAAGCCAGAAAAACAACTGGCCTGCAGTGAGGTTCGAACTCACGACCTCCGGTCAAGCCGGGACCGTCGCTCTACCAACTGAGCTATGCAGGCTCAGAGAGGAGCGAGTCGAGAAACAACCATGCGCCAATACTTGCACATTTTGTTAGTACAAGCAACTTCACACTGGGGGATCATCAGTCCGTATCAATCAATGAAAGACACACACAAACATGTGTTTAATAACATCTGTGATCTAGCCCCTCGGAAGTTGCTTTATGACCAACGATTACGGCTTCCGTATCAATAGTACACCGAACCTGCGATGGCTTTTCGGTGTACTATTGATACGGAAGCCGTAATCGTTGGTCATAAAGCAACTTCCGAGGGGCTAGATCACAGATGTTATTAAACACATGTTTGTGTGTGTCTTTCATTAGTCGTTAAACAGTTCGACTTTAAAGCCCAGATTTAAAATTGACATGCCTCTAATGACGCTTCGCTGAGATGATATCTAAAGTGTTATATAACTAGAGTTAGATCGATATATCGGTTTACCGGTAATATCGGCCGATATTTCGCTCCTACCGAGTTATCAGTATCGGTAAATTAAAGCCGATATTTTGTTATGAAAATATGGTATAGCTCTTCCTAAAAAACAAACAAATTTCATATTTTTGCAAAAAAAAAATCGTTTAGCATCAAAATAAGGGTTAAATAAATCTAGGAAGGATAGATAATTGTAATGCTATTTGGAGTTTAAATTTTATTATTTAATTTATTAGTATTAGCATATCCCAGGTATATAAAAATTGGTATCGGTTATGGGTTGAAAAAACATAAAAAAATCGGTTATCGGCATCGGTCTGAAAAAGTAATATCGGTCGATCTCAACATATAACGTTTTAATTAAACGAGCTACGTACATTGCTACACAAAGGCTCGACGAAACGCTCCGAGATCTTATCCAGCAGTTGCAGGACACGGATCGAACTGACCTGGATGAGAGGTGCGAACGGATTCAGGACATCGTTGATCACGTGCTCTCCTTGGTAAGTCGCTTGTGTTTTATGCAGGAAATGCAGTTAAACCTGTGACACTGCAAAAATGAAATATGTAAACATGACTGGAGTCCAGAAAACTAAGAAGATAAACTTGGATAGCAGCCAAAGTTGTTCTTTTAAAAGTTTAAATAATCTATTGACGAACAGGTGTTTTGCAAGCCTGAAAGTCCAGAAGAATAAGAAGCTGAAATTGAGATAACAGCCAGAGTTAATCTATTAATAGTTGAAATAAAATTTATTGAATAACAGGTGTTTTGCAAACGTCATGATTAATTATAAAATTATTCGTTTTTTTTCTTAATACTAAATTTCACAATGTTTCAGTTTTTGGAAGCCATTTATTGAATGTTATGCATACTTTTCTATTAGCTAAATTAATTTGTAAAAGGTTTGTTTTAGGTAAAAGTACAATAACGTAAAAGTTTTCGTCAAGATGCAATACAAAAAAAATACTTGATGGGTTAATTGTTATTGTCAACATTTACGTTTTTTTATAAAAAAACATTCATTTAAAACAATATGGGCACAATTTGAGTCCTGAGGTCGTTGCTAAGAATACAGTTAGCTTCAACAGGTATCGCTATTCTGTCAAGCGAAGTTAAATCAACCAAATTGGTTCTCAACCGGGGTCCCGCGGCACTCTAGGGTGCCATTTTTAACGCTCAAGGGTGCCGAGAGATATTTTAACTTCTTTGGGATTCTTAATATCATTTATTGCAACGTTACAGTTAACCACTCAGTAAAAATACGAGCAAGAGTGCCGCGAACTATTTATAATTTCTGTAGGGTGCCGCAAGTCATAAAAGGTTCCAAAACACTGTTGTAAACCATCAAATTTTGTTGCTGTCCAGGACGAGTTTGACACCGAGGTATCGACTCCTCTATCTTCCTGCCTCACTTTCCTGCTCTCCGATCACTTCCACAAGTCGGTGCTCAACTTTCCCTCGTGCGATCTCACCGACGAGTAAGATGTGTTTTGCATCCCGCCTATTGTCGGTGTTTTATTTGAAATTGTAAAGGTAGATATTATATAGGTACAGCGTTTCTATATGTGGGTGCCGTTTTTGTTCCCCAGTACGAAATCCTAGGCTTGATAACAGAATACACATTATGTATAGCCTAGGTATATTTTAGTTGATGAAATGCGGTGACTGACCTACTTACAATCCTGAGCAGGCTGATTGATTTCGGTAAGCCTCTCCGAAGGCAACTTTTTTTGTAGGTACAGGGTTGGTACTAAATTACTATTTACGCTCGCCGGTCGGGGAAATATCTGGCAATCAGCACTCGATTAAGTCCAGCCAGTGCCTTCTCACCATGTTGAAAACGAATACTGACTAAAGAGATATTGGAAACATTCAACATGCTACCTACTTTAGTATTGGCTTTGGTACGTCTTAGTCCATAAAGACACTTACCCAAAATTTTAACCCTGGTCTCTGAGGTATCAAACGAGGTTCAGTCGAGTCGAGTTGTGCCGTTGATTTCCTTTTTACAGGGCGTATATCATCCCGTTATGCTCTACAGATTCTGTCAAATACCATGTAAAAAGATCGTTGGTCATGCAAATTTTTTTCTGCAATTTTATTTTTGAAACGCTATCCGGTTGCTTTTCTTGATCGTGGAGTTTTGTTAAAAAGCCGATTCAAGAAAGACCCCAACCGCTGAAAAAAACTATATACTAAACTTTTTTTTATGATGTTTATAATTTAAAAATAACATGCTATGTTAAAAGATCGCAGGAAATGCTGCAAGTTTTCTTTTAAAACGCTACCCTCGCTTGTCTCAATCGTGGAGTTTTGTTAAAAAGCCGTCTTTAGAGAAAGACTCCTACCATTAAAAAAAACTATATACAAAATATTTTTTTTCTTAGACCTGTTTGACCAGCACACCGAAACTATAATTGGCGGATGATGTTTTTACCACTTTGTTTCTGCTTCCTCCAGGTACCTGGAGAGCTGCGTTGAGAAGCCGCTCCACGTGATCTTCCGCAACCTCTACCAGAGCAGGAAAGATGAGGACTCGTTTTCCGTTCTCCTCCAGCTGCTGTCGGAGATGTACGGACTCCAGTCGCGCCTCGGATATCACCTCCTCTTCTTCTTGGCCGTCAAGTGAGTCATTTTGAACGCGTTTATTTTATTTGCTCTTAAAATTAACACATAAGACGGAAATACCCGACTTAAAAAAAGTCTGGTCTAGGGTAATTACCGAAAAATGAGAATTGACAGTTTAGATAGGAAAGTTTTGACTCAATGATATGACATGGTATATTTCAACACTATATACAAGGGTGCATCACAAACTTTTCACAAACATTTTTACCAACGAAGCCGTCATGAAATAGTCTCTATTTTCTCAAGTTTGTTTGAATGCTGTTTTATGACATGCAATAGAACTCACAAGCAGCCTGCAGCCAAAATCAAACTCTTACTGACAGTTTGCAAAACTTAGGCAGCTCCGCCGTTTAATAGACATGATTATCTGCGTATGCATAATGATTTTTCACATCGCTTTTACCTTAGTTCACCTTTTATGTCAACAGGGTGCTTGAGTTCGTCACAACAACTTTAAGGGGAAACAAATTTTGAAGAGCACTGATCTAGTTGTTTTATTTATTAAATGATTGCACTATTTAGTTTTTTAAAACAAGGGGTATGTAATCCATCGAGCTCATATCAGGTGTAACAAACGTAAAACGCTAAGAACCACTGCTACATGGATGCCCCCGGTGATTTTTTAAGGTGTTTTGGGGACCGAAACGGTCAAATTTCTTCAGCGGTTTCCCAAATTTTGGACTTGCAACTGTTTGGTATTTAAATGAAACACTTGCGGTCTCTTAAAACTACTTAGCGGTCACCCAAACCAAACCTTAAAAAAACCTGGATGCCCCCACAATAAAAACATGTATAAAAAGCATTTATACATTGCCGTTAAATAACAAACTTATTCCACAACTTTCTAGCTCCTCTTGCAAACACAAAAATATGCTTAAGTTTAACAAAATGTGTCCAACAGTTTTACAATTTATTTACCTTTCACATCCGTTAAATTTTAGAAAACGGGTGTTTGCGGAGGACAACATGCAAATCTACGAGTCGTTCGCGCAGACCACGCAACTGGGCGACACTTACAACTGCCTCATGATGGACATGAAGAGCTGTCAGGAGGATGACGTCACAATGCTCGTCTTCCTTGTCCCGCACGTCTTCAAAGAGGCATGACCACGTCGTCTTTGTCAATTTTAACAGTAGTTAGAACCAGTGAAAGATGCACAATTGCACACACATATATGTGTTAACATTTGTGAACTAGCCCTTCTGAGGTTGAAATTTGGCCAACGATTACGGCTCAGCAACTTCAAAAGGACTATAAGTTTTTAACACACAAATGTGTGTGCACCTTTCATTGATTAATGATATGGCACTGCAGATCAACTTCAATATAAAGTTGCTTGTACTAACAGAATGTAGCAAGCATTGGTGTATGGTTAATTCTCGACTCGCTCCTCTCTGAGCTTGTGTAGCTCAGTTGGTAGAACACGATCCCGGCTTGATCGGAGGTCGTGAGTTCGAACCTCACTACAGGCTAGTTGTTTTTCTAGCTTGTCGTGCTTGTATCATTGATCGACAAATTCGGTGAGTCTGCAATGCCTTTTCGTTGTACTATAGTTAGAACCAGGTAACACTTAGTTCAGGATTATTTTTTTTTATTTTTACCAAAGCTAAACCAATATTTTTCGCCGAATTTTTGTCACCTTGTAAGTATAAAAGTTCTACTGCTCTTTATTTCTTCCACATGCAATTCATCATACTTACGATCGAATGTGCCTCCAAATATAAATAGCATATCGCAACGTTTCTTATTCTCCCTGTAACTGCAATTTCAGGTTCAAACGTATTTGTTTAACGTGATACAAGGAAATTACAACGCTTGCCAATCCGATAGGTGTATTTTACCGTTGTTGGTAAACTTCGTACGACCGATAACAGCTCATCAAATCCTTTCTCCAAGCGACAATATATATATATATTCAAAGTTCCCCGAGCACTGCGTGGGCAACAGTGAGCTGCTGAACATCGTCGTGGCAGTACTAGATCCGCAACAACTCGAAGAGCTGCAGTGTCTTGTCATGATGGGAGAGCTAGTCGTTATGAAGCGGGAAAGCGCGCTCAATGTGATTCGTAAGTCGAGCTCAACGCAACATTGTTAAGTGTGATATTTTGCATTTTGCAATGATTGGAAAACATGTATAGCCTTCATTGTAGAACAGCGAAGGTACTGGTCGCATGTTTGCCACTGATTGTGTTTGAAATGGATTTACTAAATACTTCACCACACTAAAAATAACACCTTATACAGATACGGCCCTTGTGGGAGCGGCATTAATCGACAGACGTGGTATAAATTGTGGCAATTATTTGCGTAACCGTAGAAGAAAATGTTTAGCTCTCATAGTTCTCAAATTCCCCTACAGTTTGGCAAAAAATGTGAAAGATCTCTTTGCCTTAACAGCGTTTTAAAGGTTTGCTTTTAAAGGGTTTTGTCTGCGTGACCAATGTAATCTAATGCTTTCCCAATTAATTAGTCATTAAACACTTATACTGATTGACTAAAGGGTAAGTTTTACAAATCGCGTTATGCTTCCAGACACGAGTCTCGAATGGGAGACGTTCGAACAATATTGCGTCTGGCAACTCTTCGCTGTTCATGACATCTCACCCGAGGTGGTGCTTCCCCTGGTGCAGAAGCTCAGCTCGAAGACGCACGCCGAGGCCTTATCCATGCTGCTGCTCGCCTTCAAGCACCTCAAGTAAGACATTGCAGAGTTGTTTTAATCTTGTAAAGTATTCTATTGTCTTCGATTTTCCTATTGCAAAGTTGTTAAAAATGCTTTGTTTTTCTGAATTTGTTTTGTGTGCAGCTTAATTTACGTGTTTTAAGAGTGTCACAGGAAAACTTTATTTGAACTATATTCTTTAAACACGTCAAATGATCCAACTATAAATTATAAACCTGTGAACTAAAACATCTTTAAATGTCTTGAACTTATTTCCTAAAACTGTGTGGCAAGTGGGCAACCCTGTATAGCAATCACGCAATTGGAATGCGCCGCTTCGTTCTTCTATCGCCGGTTTATGCAACCGACCCTACAGCTTTTAGTTTTTGGTTTTATTTTTGTAATTAACGAAAACTAAAAAACAGCCAGTTACACAAACGGTTTTAACTGATGCACTTTGCGTGCATACGTTTTTTTCAGTTTGGATACACCTGTTTACTTTTTTACCACCCGCAACGAACTACCCCTTTCTTTGTATTTGTATTGCATTTTTCCCTGTAGTTAAATCTGAAATAAAAGCTTAGCCTTTTTAAGGGCACTGGCTGTCCAGACTAGTAATATGTATGTGGTTATCATTGATCACAACGATTTTCCTTAAGCTATATCACATAATATATAAATGCATATATTTAATGTTTCAGTTTTGGAATATGTTTGGATGTTTTGTAAACCTCCGCCAATCTTTACTTAGGGCCAGCCTATACATAACCACTAGTGGTTCAAAGCTTTTCCTAATCCGCTAACGTTATTTAGTTTCTTGCGTTGTATGTGCAATGTGCATTTGCATTTGACCGGAAGGAAAATGTTAACTTGAACGTATTTGTAGGCCGACCCAGGAGATGGTCAAGAACGTGATCTCGCGCCAATGTGATGACGTCGACCGCTTCGCCACGTCACTATTGCGTCACTGGTCGATTGAGCACATGAGCCTGCTGGCCGAGCACCTAACCGTACTTTTAACCAAGAGCAAGCCCAGGAACACTCCGCCGAGGAAAGGACTCAGGCAAAGGTAAGTACTTTTTTGATTTTATATGAAGTTTTCTATGCTTTACATGAAAACAAGAACTTTAAATAAAGTAGGAACTAGTGTCTTGATTGCTTTTAAGAAGTAGGTAACGGTGTGATCATATACGTTGGGTTGCAAACTTGCTTTTGTCGGCGATATATTTATATAAATATTTTGAAGTTGTTTTATCAACCAAGACAGAGCTCACAGCTCTTAGGTCATCAAGTTATTGAAACCAAGGCAGTCTGTTATATGGATATTTTATCTGGCAGAGCGGAGGTCAACAGTTAGCAAAGATATAGTTCAAGTAGCAAGGTAAAGGTTTAATGTTTTATACAAGTGAAGGCAGGGTAGATTAGAAAAAAACTTGCAAGGATCACCATTGCTATCAAGACTATCGTTTAAATTTAATCAATGACATTACCGTTCATCAACAGCACAGCAGTGACCATTCGCTGTCTGGATTAATACCTAACAATACTAACCTTACAAGCAATATAAATCATTTGCGTTAAACAAAACATTTTTAATAGCAAAGTGTACCCCCATTTTTGTTTATTCGCCCGTATTTGGATATGCTATAGGTTTCTTGTTTAAGCATCGTAACTATATGTGGTTTGCGTTTTGGTTCGACCCTTTCTGGCCCTCTAATGAACGCTCTGTTTGTTGTCAGTTTGTTCGTCGTTTCCTTCCTTTTAATCGAAAATAAAACGATAACCCCGCGATAAAAAATTGACAACATATGTGTTTTTTTGGTATTTTTGTGACGGCTCCTTGCCTCGTAAACAACTAGCTTTTGTTTTGTTTTTCGATAAATGTTCTTTCGTTCCAATTTGACAATAAAAAAAGATTTTTTCTGACCAGCGTTTACACTCGAAACTGGCACTGGTATTGCATCATTCATTTGAAAATAACATTATAAGACAGCAACTGCTCACATTTAACCAGAACTCACAAATATTTACGTATAGCCTGTGTATGTGTGGTTTACATTAAATGTCGCGCCAATTACAAAAAAGCCAATAAATGTATGTAAAAAAAAAACGTGTGTAAGAACTATATATTTTGTCGCGGCCCATCAGAAGCAAATCGTATCATATGGCGGGTCAATGTTACAGAGGCGTATCCGGGATTTAGTTTAAATCTTACATATGACGTTACAAGTTACGACATTATGTGACGACATGATTCAAGTAATCGAAACGCGCTGCTCCGAAAAAATTGTTGTACCCCTATGTAACGGACCCAAATCAAAAGAAAAACGGTTAAAGGTAGCAACAAATAAAGTTTGGGGAACTCACAGCAGTTAGATAAAAAAGGAACAAAATGCAACAATGTAATTTGATCCACAGCCAATAAAAAATATACGCTGTGGTAGAACATAGCTGCATTAAATAACAACTGTAAAAATTCCTTACCATAATAATTGTTGGGAAAATATTATTATTATTGTTTGTTTTAGGAGCCATATCAATATTAAACTTTCACCAAGAACTGGTGTACCGCCCCCAATAAAGTTGTATTCGATATTTTAGGCTTGTGTGTGTTATTTGATCTTTGATTATTAAATTGAGAAACTTCTGAGCCCGTATATGGTTCATAGTTTTCCATTGGTTTGGGCGAGATTAATTTTACAAGAACGCTTAAGAGTTTTATTTGGTTTATATATTTATTATCGAGTATAGTTTTTCGTTTTTCGACAAAACTGCAAGCGTCTACGTCTCGGATAAGGTGACGTATTCGCTTCCCGCAAAGCTAAAACGCTTTCTCTCATTTGCCTGAACAACGCGACAAAACAAGAGTGCCAGTATTGGGCGTGGTGGCGGTGCTTTAATTGCTGAGCCTTTGTTTAATTTAGCTATAGAAAGGAGTAAAAAATTAGGTCGATTTATAAAGACACCGATGCCTTTCTTACAATAGCGCTAGAAAGTTTTGAGAAACGTTAAACTGTGTATTTTAGTTACTAACTCACGTCGTCATTCTCTGTTAAAGCAACGTATATTGGCAAACGTTGGTGAAACTGCATATTACCAAGAGTCACATGGCAAAATAGCATCGAAACTTGACGCAACAAATTACAAATATGATTGTGGTACGAGTTGGTAGATCTCTCTGTTAATAAAATAAGTTAACCTTTTTTCAAACTATTTACCTAACTCCAGAGATTGGGTTATTCAGTCTACAGTTTAATTCTAGTAAACTATATGTTAGTATGTATGGAATTTATGCGAAAGACAGAGTTCGGTAGGATTTCACTTGTTGGCGTATTGACGAATAACGTGTGATTACTGCCAAACAATTAGCTTTAACAAAAATAGTTATATCGTTATTTCTAAATAGGTTAGAGAAGTACCTAAAAAAATATAACCTAAGCCTAAAGGTCAAGAAATAAGGTAAGTGGTAATTTTCCGGACGATGGTTCTTCCTTCTTCACGGCGAGGCATCTTCTGTCTTCTCTTCGCGACTCTTGGTTTCGCAGATGCCACCTACTTCTCTCTCTGGACTCCGTGGGATCCCTCATCAACGGATCCAACAAGGATGAGGAGCAGGACTTGTCTTCCTCAAAGTGAGATACCTTTTGTTAGAGATTTGATTAAATTGCGCGCAAAAATGTATTCAAATAGCCTATTTTTGAAGATTTACACGTAACAAATTACCGATCATAAAATATAAATTTTAGGTTGAATATTCGTTAGGTTTAACATTAAATTTCAAAGTAGGAAGTATTGAATTGTCATTTTTGTTTCTGGAGTAGCTAAACAATTAAAACCGAACAGTAGTATTTAATTATTTGACCCAGGTGTGGTAATTTGTTGCGTTTAACTGCTAAAATATATAATCTCCTGTAGCTTGTTTGTGTTGTCAGTGTGTGCCGCAAATTAATTCTGTTTCTTTGGATTGAATGACTTTGCACCATCAAATAAAACTTACTAAACAAAACAAACATCAAATCTGTAAAAGCAGTCAATGTTGAAAATTAATAAAGAGTTATTCGAAACGGCCACAAAATGCTACCTACTTCTGAATGGGCTTTGAAATTCTTATTACGTTTTTACCGTCAATCATTATGCTCCAAAAGCTGTCCCTCGAGTCAATTTAAACTATACGGTTCCACGGTTTGTCGCCCAGATTTTTAAACGCACTTTTCTTTTCCTCCAGGCCCCTTCCAGGAATGCACCCAGAGCCATTTCGTGGAGCAGTTCGACAACTGTCCATCCGCCTGCACCCCCGACCCCTCCACACAGTCGTCGACCGGTTGCCAGGGAATGTGCGCCGACGCCAACAACACGGTGACGTTCGACTGCGGCGTGAGCGGCTGCACGTGAGTTAACATAAAGTTTCGACCTTGTTTTTTCTATTGAATTACCCTGTTACGAAAAAGAACGTGGTGACATTGCAATTTGCAACATAGGGGCTACTTAAGTTTTCATTTGATTATGTAAAGATTTTTACTTCGGTGACCGCATTGCTTATGCTGCATTATCTTTTCTTATAATGATTTTAGTCCTTGAAGAAATGAGTTTATAAACTGCATAAAATACATTAAAATTAATCCCATGGTAAACTAATGTAACTTCTTTTTGTAATTTTAAACAGCTAGGGTTTATATCCTCCCCTCAAGTGCCAACTGTATATTAATCCTCTCTTTTATGATTGATCAATATATGTGCGTGCGTTTACAAATATTTCGAAGTTTTGTTTTCTTGAATAAAATACTACTAAATTGGCACCTAAAATTACATCAAAGGGCATAAATTAGCGTTTTGCTCATTACCGGCCGAACAAAAACAGTTTCTTTTTTCGGATTTATGCAAAACTCCTAAAAATGCCTAGTTGATACTTTTGGTATATCAAAAAGACCAACGACTAAAGTCAAAAAAACAATCGCCCTTATGCTTACTGCAAATTTTCCAACAGCTTTTCTTTGAGTTAAACAATAATGAACCAAGTTCGCCTTACCAACCTTAAAGCAATACATTTGCACGCTTCGAGTTATCAATTTTACCATAGAAGTATGGTTATTGGGTATTATTGTCACAGTTATGACGTAATTTTGATATCGGATCGTACTGCTTTACTTTTATCCCAAAACATCTGGTATCGAAATAAATTACTTACCGTACAGCAATGAATTAGAGCAAAATGCGACAGTCTAATCTAATTTAGAAAAATTAAAATGCTGTAAGTGTAGTTCGAATCTCATTTTCAACAGGATAAACAAATCTAGTTCTCTAAGTGTGTAAAACACTTAATTATTTCTTATAAATCACAATTTTACTTTTTTTTTTTTTTTTTTTTTTTTTTTTTTTATCAATCACAATTTTATAAATCACAATTTTTACGAAATAAATTATGAGTTGCCCAACGGTTCATTAAATGCAAAAGTTCGAAATAAATTACTTACCGTACAGCACTGTGTAGTAAAACATCCCCATCTCTTTTCAGTTTCTCGATCAAGTACATGTGCATCGATCTGGCCTCCTGCGCGGCGTCATGGACCACCTGGAACGACCTGACACCGTGTGGAGTGTGCGGGATCGCCACCCGAGTCAGACAGCGCCAATGCAGGGACGTTAATACAGCGGCGCTTTCCACAGCTTGTCCAGGTTAATATCTTTGGTCGGTTTGTATGTTGAACGGCTTTCATCACGGAATTGTATGAGCCCTGTATGTAACACGTTAGGCCAAGCGAAATATCTTTGTGATATTAAAGCCGCGCCGATACCTCATTAAGCTGCCTTTATATCAATGCCCGTTTCTGTACTTATAAAAAAGACTTCATTCACTACCTAATACTACCAATTTAGTACACTAAAACGTCTTCATTATGAGCTGCCCGATTTTCTTTTTTTCCATCAAATACTACCAATTTAGTTTTAACCTTCTACAACAACAATATCTCAACCGTTAGCCTAGCGTAACTGTGTGATAAGTTAAAGGGTTAAGAACACACGGAATACTGTACGGATTGCAACTGAATTTGTTTGGTATTTCACCAGCCTTCATTTTCGCAAATAATGACAACCAGCGCCACCCACTTATCAGCAATTTAATGCAGTTTTGTTTGGCCAGGTGCTCCTGGAGTGGACAACCAGAACCAGACGGTAATATGCACCAACACCGAGCCTTGTCCAGTCTACACACAGTGGAGCGAGATTGGAAGTTGCTCGTCAACTTGTGGCGGAGGATTGCAGAATCGGACCAGGACCTGCGTTGATAACAGCGGACCCACAACTGTAAGTGAAAATTTCCGAAAAAAAGATTAATTTTAATTATTTTTCTGTTTTTCTTCATGTGGGCTATGGTAGAGCATCTTTTTCTGTAGTCTGCTCGTTTTGGGAACTGTTTCCCCTAAATCATCTATAGTTGAATCATTCTTGAACAATTAGATAGCTCTAGTTTTTTAATTCAATGAATTAGAGCAAAATGCGACAGTCTAATCTAATTTAGAAAAATTAAAATGCTGTAAGTGTAGTTCGAATCTCATTTTCAACAAAAATATTTTACAGCCACGAAATAAATTATGAGTTGCCCAACGGTTCATTAAATGCAAAAGTTGTTTTTTTACTTGGAAGAAACGCACCGACTGTTGAAATTCCTTTATAACAGTGGTTCTTAAACTTTTTTTACCGCTGACTCCTAAAAAATGTTTTGCTTCGCGTGGACGGTAAAAAATGTCAAAGATTACGTCATAAATTGACGTCACAATACAATAGAATTAGGAAATCTGCTGATTTCAGGTCGAAAAATGTGAAAGTAAAAAAAACTCCAAATACATTCAGTGCAAAACCGTTTTATTTTTCAATAAATTAATTACTTCTTAAATATACACTATTATTTCAATTAGACCTTCATGAACCCCCTTAAACTAGTTCACGGACCCCAAAGGGATACATGGACCCCGGTTTAAAAAACCCTGCTTTATAATCTGTGCATTGTTTACACCAGGGTTGCACCGGGCCCGCCATGGATATGTTGCCCTGCGAAACTCAAGACTGTCCGGGGTACAGTCCCTGGTCTAATGGAACCTGCTCGTCGGCTTGCGCGGAGGGCACCTTCACAAGGACCAGGAACTGCACTTACCTCGGGGCTCTCTCAACTCTGTGCCCTGGCGCTATGGCCGATGGCACCCAGGTAACAACGCATATTATTTGGTATATTGATTAGACGTGCTCGTGATACATTACAAAGCATAAATGAGGTTACTTATTTAACAAAACATCACCTCTTTGTTGTATTTTTCCGATACTAATAGACCCCTCAGTAAACTTGTTTTAACAATTGCGGATTTAGGATGATTTGTCGAAGTAATTTTAACTTTAGTTATTTAAACTTAGATAGTAAAAGAGTAAAATTAAATAAACAGGAAATTTCAGCAGACACAGTATGAATAACTTCTGTATTTTGTCGAATGTGTTTTAATGATGGTACATATCCAAGGAAATATTGTTTTTTTAAGTGGTTACGAATTTACTTCCAAGCAACATACCCCAAATTGGGAAAAAATCGTTTTTTTGTAATAAATCGTCGCATTTCTTGTTCATGGAAAACGACTATACGTCTTTTAAACAGAACGAAACCCTTCCCTGCAACAACACCGGCGAGTGTGGCAACTGGGCTGCGTGGACCGATGGGCCTTGCTCACTCACTTGTGGAGGCGGATACTTGACAAGGACAAGAAACTGCAGCCTGAATATGATGGTAAGAACTGAAAATGCTAATACTTCCCAGCCAATTTCGAGGGATAAATCAGGGTATTATATTAGCATGTTGTCCAATAAACTCGCTTGTTGTTCAACTAATGACTATACCGATTGGTATTTAAGGGTACTATGAATGCGTTTGTATAGGCTTTTAACATTTGTTTTAAAGGAATAACTAGTTCAAGGCACATTTAATCATTAATCTTAAATATTTTCTTAAAAATGGTAAATTATAAGTTCTGTACCTTAATCGTTATGTTTCATGTGCATTATCTAATATGTTTACAAAAGTTAATATGTTTACAAAATCTATCATTTTGTTTTATGCCAAGTCCCTTTGTGTTAAAAGTCTAAATAATCTAACATCGTCGACATCGCTCAGGTATCCACAACTTGCGAGGGGGGCAACGGTTCGTCGTCTCAGGAGGAGATGACATCATGTAACAACGTGACGTGTCCATACTTTGGCAGTTGGGCAACCATGGGTCCCTGTAGTGCACCGTGCGACGGCGGAGTGCAAGTAAGTTTTGTGAAATTAAGAAATGTTCCAGATGTGACGTTACTTAAGTTTCTTTTAGTGTCATAAGTTTTCGCTTATTTCTTCAATTTTCTTTTTAGTCATATTTTTATGCTTATAGTATATGTATTATGCAGGCTAATCTGTGATTTATTTAACGTTTTTCAGAAAGAAACAATTATAACAATGTGTATATTTTTTGAAAAATGGGGAGCAATGAAATAATATTTGCACGCGAGAAATGCATTTCCTTTAAATGCGATGTACAATACATATTATAGTTTTTTTTGTGTGTTTTTTTTAGCAAAATGTCTAACTTTGCTTTGTAGAACTACACCCGGGAATGTATGTTAAACGGTAGCGTCACGACTGGTTGTTCAGGAAACTCAAGCAGGCAGGATCCGTGTAATACGGAGGTAAGCAAGTTTACCGCACGTTAATCCTAAACTAATTTGATAAAATATACCCAACAATGCAATCTGCCAATATTGTGTTTTCGATTCACCCATAAATGTTTTTGTTCCAACTGCGTTTTTTTATTTGACGTTTCTCAGGTTACACAGAGTTTTTCTGGTTTCGTGTCGTTTTTTTCCACAAGGCGAAAAAGCGGATTTGATAAAATTTGGTTACCAATTTTTGGTTATTTTGTTAAATTAGAAACTGAGATTTTTAAACTTGGTTTGAATTATGTTTTAACAGAAACATACATTAGGACAGGGGTTCTTAAACTGAGGCCCATGGACCCCTTGGGGGTACGTGAACTAGTTTTAGATGGTCCATTAAGGGCTAATGGAAATATTAGTGTATATTTAAGAAGCATTAATTTTTTTCAATTTAGCATGTCGTGTCTGTAAATTGTGGCCAACCGTGATCTACGCTAAGCAAAAAAAAATTATGGTCCGCGGTAAAAAAATTAAGAAACCCCTGCCTTATTTTTTATTTCGTTGTTTTTTGTTTCGTTCATTCTTAAAATTGCCGCCCTATTTGGGACTCATAGATTAAAGTAATTTAAATTTATTTTTTAGGCTTGCAACTTCACGGTTTGGTTTGACATTGGTTCGTGCAGCGTGTTATGCGACGGTGGCTCCAAAATGCAACAGAGGAATTGCACCACTATTGGATGCACGGCCGTCGTAAGTTAATTCGATAAACTCGTTTAAATTTATCCAGTGTAGAACGAAAAACGTTTTGTGAAAAAAATTAAAAACTTTTTTTAACAAAAAAACTGTGAATCTGTATGTAGTAAGTACATTATTCACTTATTTTACCGATAGCATGGACACCAAAAGTTTTTGTTGAATGATTCTGCGAAAAATGTCTTGACATGTGGAAGCTGTTACTTCCTTTGTTCTTATATTATTTCTTTTTAACATTTCAGGAATTTCAAAATGCTACCTGCAACACACAAGTAAGCTTATGTTCGCGTACCCTAATTTTTCTGTAGGCGTACATTTTTAGCAATGTATTTTAGAAATTTGGCACTTTTTTCTCCGTGATTCAATAACGACACGACGCAGCGAATATAATTACAATACACATCATCACGTATTGCTTAAAAATAAGAACAACCAGGTAATCCAGGTTGCTTATTAACTCAATATTTGGGTACACTATTCACGGATCTGTAATGTGGTTTAATAATGAATAAGCCAAAAGGTCGAGTAGCTAAATAATTCCCCAACTATAGAAACTCAGACTGATAACAATTGCGTCCCACCTTTTATAAGTGATGCATGAATTGCTTCTCAGTCATATTAACTGAAGATGATACAAGCTCGTATCAAAACGTGTTAATTATTAAAATGATGTCGATCTACGCGACCTTTTTGGCTTTGCGATACATTTACCAAGATTCTCAATTGTTTTTATTGTAATCGCCTAAACTTAAAGAAACGCCTTATTATTTTACTGTCGGACTGTTTTCTCATCAACTAGTCAATCAATTATTCGTCCAGGCGTGCAATTGTTCTGCTTGGACAGACGTCGGCGTGTGCAATCAAGCGTGCGACGGCGGTAACGTCACGCAAAATCGGACGTGTCTTATTCCAGCACAAGAAGCTTCAGTAAGTTAATACGAGTTTATTAAGGATTTTTAAATAAAGTTAAAAAGTTTTTACGTTATAACTTACTTGCACCACTAGGGGGCGATTATTTTTTCACCAAAAAATACGAAATTTTGACCTGAAAAATTTAAATCTTGACAAATTTTAACCTTTTTGTGGTTTCATAAAGACAAACAACTATAAAAATGCAAAACTATAAAATGTGGTGTAAACAGATGTAAAAAATTTTTAATAAAATTGAACGACGAATTTCAAAACGCTGACTAAAGTTTTGTTTTAATTTTTTATAAACGATTTATGTGCATTTTTATTCGATTCTGACTTGAAATAATTTTGACAAATTTGTACCTAACGTGTAAATTTTGACAAAATTTTGACATTTTTTGACAAATGAAAAAATAATCGCCCTACTACTACCTTATACGCGGTACACAAAAGGTTTTTTCATGGATACAAAATGTTTCAATGTGCTACCAATGTTTACGTTTTGATTATAGCTATTGGTCGTCAAAGAGTGAGTCGTGGCTTGTAACTAAATAAAATTTATAAGCCCGCTCTGTTTTGGGTTTAATTAGATTAAACTATTGTTTCCGCACAAGGTCTGGCAACTAAAGCACTGTGTAACTTTTGTTTCAGGAAGAAAGAGTCGTTTCATGCAACACCCAGGTACGGTTTGTTCACTACTGAATATACATTGCTTAAAACTTTATATAGAATGATACTGGTGTCGTAAACATTAAATTATTCGCCTGAATTTGCTTACGTAAATTAATAGCTTTTATTTGCCGCGTTTTGTATCTTCGATTTAATCCCTAACGCCATAGTTAAATACCCAACTGTGATCGTACTTTTTCCATTTCGACTAAATCCCTGCACCCTTCCAGGCTTGCACCTACGGCCCTTGGGTAGACACGTCATTATGTTCTGTGACGTGCGGCGGTGGTAACAAGAGCCAATCGCAGCAATGCAATGTTACCGGGTGCACCAAGCAAGTAAGTTGTGTTTAAATGTTTTTTGTTTATCCTTGTTGCTTTAAATCAGTGTTCGAACCGTTTTTCGTGGCATCCTAATTTCTTTACTGAACTTTTTCTAAACAAACAAAACATGAGACAAAGGCATAGATAAGATAAAATGTAGTTATAATTTCCCATGTGTTCGTGTGTATGTCCTACAGTTTTCTTAAATTTGGCACAAATACGCTCAAGACTAATCTCAAGAAATCTAACATGTGAAGTGCTGAAGTCGGCGACCCAATTGGGGTCTCGACCCATAGGTTAGGAAGCACTGCTTCAAACCATAAGCGGTTTAAGGAGTTCGAAAATGAATTAAAGGCTTCAGACTTACCCACCGAATTACGTTACTGTGTGTTGCCATTAAACAAGTAAACAAGAAATCTGTTGTGCCCAATCGAACTCGTGTTTACCTGAAATCGAGTTTAATGCACAAAAAGTACTCTAAAACGCGCTACAATCTGTATTTGCTTAGGGTTGAGAAACCTTAGTCTATGACCACCTAATTAAGTTAGACCTACAGTATAGTGTTTGGCTACACGCCAGCATAGAAACAAATTATAAGTTTTCTTTCAAAGCGCAATAAATTATATCGCCCATCTATTTATCTAAATGATCTGCCCCCAACAGCCACATTCCAAAATACGCAATGTGCTGTTTCCCTCGCAGAACACCCGAATTGTGGAGTGCAACACGGAGTCGTGTATCCTGGTCGGGGGCGGTAGCTTCACCTGGCTTGTAATACTGGCCACCCTGGTCGGTGCCGCCCTCCTGGCCTTACTAGTCTACCTCGTGGTGCCCCTTTGCTGTGCCGCCGGCGCCGGCGTGACCGTCAACACGACCGCCGCCCTCGCCATTGAATCGCTCCAGGTTGCCAGCCTTGGCGACATCGTGGTAAGAAAAACAAAACTTTTACTCACTGTGCTCCTATGATTTTCTTTCGCGGCACTCGAAAGCGTTGTCTCTGGAATTGTAATTTGTACTGTATTAGACTTATCTTGATTAAAGCGCTGTGTTAACTTATTCACTTCGACGAATTACAAGTTAATGGCCAGTTTAACTCATTACGTCGTTAGTCAAGTCATTTGCTTTGTAACATTATTAAGGCTGTTTGGCGAAGACTTTCGTCAGGTAATTTTCCTAAAAAAGTTGACGCAAGTGCAGCTATTTCGCAACAGTGACTTTGTGCAAATAGTCATTAAAACACTGTGAAGCGTTGTAAAAAGTTGTAAGTTATCACTGTTTTGTTCATTGAATAAACCCTTAGTCGTGGGACAAACCTAATTGTCCTCGAACTAAGCTATCGTATATATTTCATGGAGAACATATTACCGTGTATGCACTTGCATGATAACATCGACCAAGCAGCTGTTTTTAGAGTGGTTTAACCATATAATGGGGTGTTTTAAGTAACTTAGTAAAAAAAACTAAGCCAAATGTAGGCAACGTATTACAAATATTAATTAAAAAACAGCTCCTCTAGAGCCTATTAGCAACAGTTTATTGTATATTTACTCATCGCTACATCCTCTTTTTATGAAACAAACGCTTACATTGTTTTACTCTTTTTTTTTTTCATCACCTTTTATAATCCTCTTTTTACAGTGGTTCGGTCGACCTCGACTCGAGCCCAAACCGGTAGCTGGCATGTTCAAGGGCAATAAAACTCCAGGTTAGTTTAACACGACGCTTTAAAGCTCCGTTTGCCGCAATTTGTATTGTTACGATAAAAATGTTTGCGATGACCGTGTATCAAAGCTTTACTTAATTAATATCGGCTCACTCCCCACTCACACATTATTTTGCTGAGCTAATTTACTATAAAAGTTGCAAACTTGCTATATTGGATCGGACTGTTTTTAACACTGGAGAATTTTTTAAATAAGTTTCATTATGCTGTCAACGTTCCTAAATCCTTTGAATTTATCACACGAAATGCAATGGATCTAATTCGAACCTGCAATAATCAGCACATCCTAAAAAACTCACTACATAAACATAAGAGAAGCATTAAACCTGGTGAAGAACGGCATGTCCTGTTCCAATTTATCCGTCAGTTATTATTTATATCTTTACCGTTTCATCATAGCAATATGAAATAGGTCAAAAATGAAAGCTTTTAAATTTGATATAAGCCAACGTCATTTTTTCTAAATAGCTAAAGAAGATATCCCGATGGTCCGGATTGACGCGACAGCAGCAGACGCAGCGCCCGAAGCATCTGGAAACGTTGGTTACATTTTTAACTGGATATTTCTATGCTAATTATATTTATAGATGCTTGTGCTGTAACCCGACCATTTTAAATTTGCACAGACCCAGTGATGCTATTTTGATAACAGAGACCTTTAACTTTATGAATTCTGTTTTACTCGATGAGCGTTATGCTGGATAAAACATATTTTGTTTCCAATCATTGCGACATAAATTATATTTAAATAGTTATCACGCATTTTTTTGAATATTATAATGTTTTATAAATTTTGGAATCACCAACGACGTTTTTAAAACTAATTGTTGTATTTCACAAGATTCGTTAGAAGTTTTCACAACATTTAAAATAACTGTTTTTTGTCAGGTTTCGGGAAACAATGCGATCAGCGATTTGGCAACTTTCGAAGGCGAAACCAACATGGCTTCTATCAACCAGTGGATAGCAAATCAGATGGTATGTAGGCCTTTCTTCAGGGGTGGGGCTTTATTTTGGGCCGCATAGCAATTAAAAAATGTTGTGGCGGGCCGTGACAACAATAGGGTCTTAAATACGCACAATATGACGTCATACTCTTGACGTTATACATTGCAATGCAAGTAAGCTTAGGAATCCTGTTATTACGTTAGGAGTTGTGCGCAATTTGCAAATGATGTAGAATTTAAAAAAAGGGCTTTGATTTTTGAGGTTACGTGATGTATTAAACTCAGATAAATATGCACATTGGTGTATATATCAGCATGTATTAAGTTTTTTGGGCCGACTCGATTTCTCAATTATACTAAATCTAACTATTATATTTATAACTTAATGATAAAAAAAGTAATTCTAAAGGTAAATGCAATGCCATATGCTGGTCAGTGGTGTCTAACAACTCGTCTAATTTATAAAAAAACAGCGGCTTAGTAAAATATATTACATAAACAGTAAAGGTTAAAAAATGGTAAAGAAAGAGCAACGACATAAGCGTAAATATGTTATTTACAGGCGGCGAAGAACAACTCTGATATGGCTGTCGATCTATCTCACAACGTTACCAGTAATAACTCATCGTCTTCGTCCAATCACAAGGATTTCTACTGGGTTCACTCACGTTCAATGTCGGGGTCACGACCCCGTTCCACCTTGGTGAGCATGGCTCGCAGAGTGTCTGGAATGGATGAGAACAACTACCGCCAAATGAATTAAGCACTAAGCTTGATATAGGTCGCTATTTTCGTTTTCGTTTGGCTATCAATAACATATCCTATTTTTTAATCCAATATGGAACTGTTTAGGAAAAAGACAAAAGAAGTCTTTCCACTATTCATAAAGGCAAATCGTAAAAACTATTACTGAATATTTACTAGAAATTTTTCAAAATCGCACCTCTAAATATTACTCCGCCCAGTTGGCATATACTTTCCTAAAAAAGGAAATTTTCAGATCTAAGGTAAACCACTGTTGAGTTGGCAAAATGCATGTTTTAACTTTTTAAACTAAAGTTGTGTTTTATGGAACCAGCAGATGCAAAGCGTAATTTGTTTAGGTGCCGATCATATAGCGACACAAAGTGAAAAACCGAAAGAGTTTCACTAAAAATAATATGTGATCTGCATGTATAATATCAACCTTTTAATTAAGGATGTTGATTTTAGTTATAGATATGTTTCTCCAGGCTGATAGTGTTTACTGCTTGCTAAATGCCACTTGCTTATAGCCTAGCTGTGTAGTATGCTGCATTTGCGAAAATCACGTAACAAAAAACTTTTTTTTATTTTTTGCTTTCGAATAAACGATGCTTTTGTCATAGGCCAACTTACGTATTTGTTCGCAGAGCTAATCCGTTATAGCATGTATCGTAGCTTGTCCCAAAGTAGGTAAACCTGACGGCCTAAATGTCTCTTAACTTTTCTTCTATGCTGCTTGACAATAAAACCTGGCTACCATGACACTAATTCGTGCTGTTTCTGACAATCTCCTCTAGCTTTTCTAACCACTATATACACAAAAAATTGTTAAAATCTCTGCTTTATGCATTGTAATCCTGTTTAGTTACGCATATTTTTTCGAGAATCAGAAAAAAAAATATGCGTTTAAATTCGGTTGAGCGACGAAGGTATCTGCATATTCACGTAAATATCTAATTTCATTAGCACAAAAGCAATTTAAAACGTGCGTTGGGCACCTGTTTCACTTTTTGCGCGTTATTTTCGAATGAAGGTAGCTAGCAATGCGCTCAAATCATTGCACATTTTACGATTTCACACAAGCGTTGGATTTTGACAAAATTCACATTAAACATACTAACCTGAAACTAACACTGGCGATGGAAATGACAAGTGTTTTAAACTTGCCTTTTGGACAGAAATCAAGATTGTTTGTTTTTACTTTGTTTGGTAGCAGCTTTTTACTTATTGCGCGATTAGACCATCTGGCCTAACCGAGTGTCCTCATGGTATCCCTTAATGTCTAAATATCTCAAAATATATTCACTGTTATATTACAGTGGCTAAATTTCAAGCAGCTTGCCTTTATCAAGGATGCATATAAGGAAATACCAATGTTAAACATCATCTTCAAATATGAGATCCGGTCTAACATGGAAAGCTTTTTTGTCACAACGCTTGTAATAGTGTAGACATTTCCTTTTTAATTGGACTGGTAGTTATGTGATTGTTTTTAAACGTAAAGTTTTTCAAACTACACGGATGCATATTGGGCTAAACTAGTATGTTTGATTAAAGTTAAACAGAGCAGCAGCATATTCCGGTGGTTTTCAAGCTTTTTTGACTTGCGGTGCGCTAAGAAAATAAATATACATTTGCGGCACACTATCTACAAAACAATACTATCCTAACTTAACAATCTCACCTAACGCAACAGGTAAATTCAATAATAATAATTATGAATTTTGCATTGTATAGTTTTTCTATTTGTAATACAAAAAGGTAATTTCTAACCCGCCACGCTACACAATTTGAGATCACTTGCCTATCTCTATACGTTGGTTATCAATGAAACTTTTTGAGTTAATTTTAAAGAAAACAAGGCTAAATAAATGGTAATAAATTATTCTGATTATAGTTCTTTGGACTGCCTAAGGTTTTTGATTTTAACTTTCCGCACTTTTAAACGCGCATTTTGGGATAGCTGTTTGTCCTTTATTTGACCTTTTTAACTTGTGCTATACTTGTGTCTGTCGTTTCAAAATGCACAAACTCGAAGATTATAAAACGAAATTTACAATCTTCTAAATTATGGCAATACATTTCAAATCCAGATATTTTAACTTAAGTTGCTCCAATTTATAAAATTAAAAATCTATGATTTGTTTAAACATTTTGAGAGCATATTGCCTTATAGCAAACGTATTTGACATTTGAAATATTAAGATAATGAAAAGATGACTTTAAAATCGGCAACATTTGGTTGTATGCACCAAACACCAACCTTTACGTCGTTAACTTTGCATTTGTTTACTGATATATACGTTTTGGTTGTAATTTATATGTATTGTGTTTGTTTTAAAGAAAAATTGTGCTGCCACAAGCGTATAGCGCTTTACACAAGATTTGTTTGACCTCTTGGGAATGCGAGGACCAGTTTTAAGGGTTCTATGAAGGCCTATTCTTAGTGTGTTTATAAAAATATAAAATAAGTTTTCCCCCAAAAAAGTTTAATCTAACACTTTGGCGACTTTTAAAAGGATTTAAACTTTTTTTTGATGTCACATTTGTTGGACGAAAACAACATGTTTCTAATGTCTTTTTGTTTTATGACGTTAAATTATGACATCCTGTAGGAAAATTCCTCCAATAGCGATTAAACAAGCTCACTGATCAGTTGGTTTCTCTGATGCTGTTTGCCTAGATGCTAACTAAAATATAGCACAGTTTGCTTGCAAGTTTTCTGATTTTTGTAACACGGATAGAATTAGAAAAGTTCAATCTTAGTATTTGAATCGGTGGACTGGGTGCATTGTGGCATTTTGATCTAACTGGGGTTATTTCTATATACAGTACTCACTTGTGTAATTTATTGGCTGACGATATACATGTTTAGTTATCAATTTGTAAAAATAATTAAAGTAAAACTTTTTAACCGGTATGCACAACTTTGCAAGTTCGATTCCACCTTAATTTGCATGTATAGCCACGTTGTTTGTGTATCGCGTGTTTTTGCTACTGCTTCGACTTATCAGGGTTTGACTTTAAAGGTAGTAACTGTACGTTTCACTGGAGAAAGAATAGTACTAAACAATGCATTCTTTGGTGAAATCGAATTCATTTTTGAAACGAAAATAGGCGGGTTTAATGTATAACCTACATTTAATGTTATTTTGTTTATTTAACCGTGTTTGTAGTCCTGTTCAAAATAAACAGTAACCGTACGTTTAAACGGGAAAAAGAATAGCACGCAACTATTCATTTTTGGTCGTATTTTTTAAAACGATAAGAAGTCGATTTGTTGTATAAACTATACATTTAATGTTATTTTGTTAATTTAACCGTGTATTGTATATAGTCCTGTTTAAAACGAACAGTAACCGTACGTTTCAACGGGAAAAAGAATAGCACGCAACTATGCATTCTTTGGTGAAATCGAATTCATTTTTGCAACGAATATAGGCGCATTTAATGTATAACCTACATTTAACATTATTTCGGTATTTTAACTGTGTGTGTATATATCTAGTCCTGTTTAAAACAAACAGAACGACAATAAATAGTGTTGTTATTTTACTCGCGAAAAAATAAAACAAGAAAAAAACACGCTATAGAAAATTCGCGAATTTGTGTACATTACACCTCGCTTCGCTGGAAGCCCGCAGAGAGAGACGAGTGAAAGAGAAACGCTTTTTAAAAACAAAACGCGTCGGCGGTGCGGGACACTCTGACGTCACACTTTTCCCCGGTTATATCGAATTGGCGCCCTTCACCGGATACGCTTCGACGAGGGGAGGAAACGCGAAATGAAAAAAATAATATCGTTTTTTTTTCGGGCGTGGCCTTTGCAACCTCTGTGCTTCGACATTAGACGCGGCTGCATGCAAACCCGTCAGGCTGTTTAATCGTCTGTTTTGTTTTATGGTTTTTAGACATTATGTGTTTTGTTAATATTTGCGGGCTTTTATCTAACGTTGCTTTACAGGGAGATATTTAGTGTCGTTTAATTTATTTATTTGCCGAATACTTTGAAGGCTTTTCATAGGCAAAAATTCAAGTGTTGTTTTTATACTATAGCATTGATAAATATTTATTTTTACTTTTGTCGCCAATTTCGTCAAAAATGTATTTGAAGAAATTCATCAGCAGCAATTTGTGAACACTGTTAGTAAAAGTTGTCAGTATACTTTTACCGCGTTCGAGTGGGTGGATTATTTTTCGAAATGGCAGTTACGAGGACATATTTTCTTGTCAAATACTATCCGTGCTACTTTACAATTTTTTCTCACAAATGCATCAAACTTAATTTTCTAACGTTGAATTTGCGTGGCAGAAAACTATTAAAAACTAAAACAGTACTTCCAAACCTATGGTTCGCGACAAAAACTTAGGTCCCAGTATCTTTTTGTTGCGTATAGCCAACTGAAGTAGTTTATACATGATTACTTTATTGAGATTTGTTCTGAGCAAAATTTTTTCGAAATTGCAGAAGCAATAGGAATAAATGCACCATATTTAATAAATTTCAATTTAGTAATGCTACTGTCTTATTTCTTTACTTGAGCGTACAAAACGTTTATCGAATAGAATTGGGTCGTTAAAGCTTCGCTGTAACACTTACGCTTAGCATTTGGGTCGCGGCGAAAGGGCTGAGAAACACTAACCCAAAATAATACCTAATCAAGTTTTTTCAAAAAAATCGCTTTTTGTCGCAGGTTTTTCGTCTGATATCGACGAAAGTATTGGTATAGGAAAATTCTTATGGCGACTACGCGGCATCTCTTGACCGCCACACTGATTTGTGGCGGTCTCCTTGGCCTTACCCAGGCCATCAACTTCGGGCAGTGGACCGCTTTTGAACCCAGCACAGCAGCGCCAACTAGAATGCGCAGCAGGCCATGTATCGCGCCGAGTAAGTGGCTGTTTCAAGGTTTTGTTTCGAGAATGTTGTTAGATGCATATTGCATATTATGAAGATAAGAGCGTTTTAGCGTCAAGCGTTTTTTCCATTGAAGAACTGCCGCCAGTCAACAGATGGTATTCAAATTTTCCGTAAAAAGTGCTCCTTTTTAATTATTTTCTGCTGTAATTAAATGCTTTTCCCGGAGTGTCGTTTTAAAAAATAAAAAAGAATTATAATTAAAATAAAATCCAAAGCGTTCTATAAAATCCGCATACCTTGTTATATCCGATTCAAAAAAATATAATTTTTCCTTTTATATTTTTGTCAAAATTTCTTAAAAACACTTTATTGTGATAAAACGAATAATTTCTAAAATGTGGCACTATTCTTAGATTAATTAAACATAATCCTTGCTCGACTTATAACCAGGCAAGCTGAAGTACAACTTTTTTTAGGCAACCATGTAAACTAATAAAAAACACCTTCTTTTCACTGTTCTTAGATTAATTATACATAATCCTTGCGCGACTTATAACCAGGCAAGCTGAAGTGCAACTTTTTTTAGGCAACCATGTAAACTAATAAGAAGCACTTCCTTTCTTGGCCTTCGCAGACTTTTTGATGTGCCAGGACTTGGCGGCCAACTTTTTCGCCGAGAGCTACGAGAACTGTCCCGCCCTCTGCCAGGGCTTTGACCCTGCCACTAGGGTAATATTCCCATGTTCCGGTGTGTGCGATTCAAGCACGAGAAAGCACGAGATCTACTGCGCAGCTCAACCCGCCTGCAAGTAAGTATTAAACATTTTTTACAAACGTTTTCTTGGAATATTTTGAAATTTTTTACAATATTTTACGTGGAAAAAATTGTCTAGCTTTAATGTCCCCTTTGAAATAAAAATCTATCTCTAATCCATTCAAAAAACAACACTAAAATATATTTTTTCTTTTTTGTATATAATCTTTATTAAGTATAGACTATATTTAATAGGTGGAAGGCATATACTGTGTTTGTTTGTTCTGCTATCAAAGGGTCTAGTTAAACTGCAGTATAGAGAGCATATTAAAACCATTGTTCCAATTTTGCAAAATCCCATTCTTAATATGGATAGGTTATAGCCGAGTTATCAATCTAAAACAAATAATGAGTTTAACGCTGCAATAACGGAATTTTCCGCGTATTGTTCAGGCCACTGTAACCGACAGAAATTACATGGTCCTTATTAAAACTTATTTGCTTGTTTATTTAACAGCTTTTTAACTCTTTTCTAAACAACGGCTTTTTGCAACAAAGCAAAGTTTCGTCACATGTTTAAAAAATTAACATAACTATTCTTACTATAGTTGCCTACTTATCATGGTCACTTGGATTGTGTGAAAGACACAACTTTGTTCTGTTTGAAATACCGTTGTAAAAGATACAATAATAAGGCGGGTGTCAAATGTAAGTGGGAAACAACTCTTTCTTGGGGATTGAGTGCAAAGCATCCACTTGTAACTGGGGATGTCCGATACCATTTTATTTCGATATTTTGAACATAATGCATCGCGTTCCGATCCGATGATAAATGACGCCATCACTATTCTCAATCAGGCAACATAAATGTTCAAAGACAATGTGCCAGTTTGTAAATTGCTTTGGCGTTAGGAAGTTAAGTTACCCTCCAGATGTTACTATTTTTCGATAAATTCACTTAATGTAGAAAACTCTGCGTGTGATCGCTAATCTTGTCTAAATTCCCATATTAACTTGGTATCGGGTCGGCACCAATACCGCCCTAGTTTGCCGATACCAACACTTGATATCGGCTCCTATTCGATATTATGCCACATCCCTATTTGGCTGCGGAGTCTATTTTCAGTTGACGGCCATATCAGTTTTAAAATTTGGTACCTCGCATGTGCATTTTTGACTCGAGACTCTGGTAGTTTCACGCGGTCTTACCCGAGTCCTGAGCCCATCTCCGATTCCGCAGCCCTATACTTGTAAATAACACTAGTTTTAGCGCTTGCCTTTTGTTGTCATCCTTAGGTACACTCAGTACTGGTACTGCCAGAACCTTGGCAGCTGCGTTGGCACTTGGACCACGTGGAGTGAGACCCAGTGCAGCCAGTTCTGTGGGGGAGGCACCCAGGTCAGATCGCGGGAATGTCAGGACTCACTGGGAGCGCTCAGCGAAGCTTGTACCGGTAGGTGTACTTGGCATCGCTGCTTGTTCTGATTCTAATCTTATTGTTGAATTCCCAGCATCCATCGCCCCTATAATATCTGCATATTATCCACGGTGCTAAAATTTTAATATTTAAGTTGTTTTACTTTATTAAGACTTTTTAGAGATTTTCTGAATTTAGGTGAATCCACAAATATTTAAGCTATATGTGGCCTGGTGGCCTGAGTTTGTAACACCCTGATCTGTTTTTTTCTAATTTCCAAGAGTTATATTTTGTACAACGACGTCTTTCACTTATTTGGTATAAGGTTTCAGCTATATGCAGCCAAAATATGTACATCACTTATGCCAATACGTATTTGTCATTCGCATTGTTATGACAATCAGTCGATTTTTTAGTGTAATTTTGCCAGACTTAGTTTAAGTTTTTCGCAAATTAGTTAGTTTTAATACATTCTGGGAAAACAAACTGTTTACAATTCGAATCTCGTTTAGAGGCTTGAAAAACCTTTGTAACATAAGTCTTACCTAACAGAAACTTGAAATTCATCTAAGAGTTGACCGGGCCTAATAAAGACTATTGCCATTTAATCCCCGATTATTTAGTTACTCTAAACCTAATTACATAATTATGAAAAATTGTGTAAAACGCGTATATAGACAACAGCTTATTTCTGCGTGCTTACAAGTCTTATAAATTCCCAGGCGGCAAGGGAATCACTGCACAGAACAGTTCTCAGGCGTGCAACACCCAAAGCTGCCCGTCCTACTCGGATTGGAGTGCCTTCGGTTCTTGCACACATTCATGCGGTGGAGGCACTCAGCAAAGAACGAGGACTTGCTTCGACGCAAACGGAGTTCACCCGACCGTGAGCCCCTAGTTTTCTTAGTTATTTCCAATGTAATCTACTTAACGGTACGATTATCTGTTATATAATAGAAATACTGTGTTAAAAGTACGATATAATAAGGCGGATGTAAAATGTCAGTGGAAAACAGCTCTTTCTTGGGAATCAAGTGCAGAGCATCCACTTGTAACTATAGGTATGTCCGATACTTGGCATTTTATTTCGATATTTTGAACATAATGCATCGCGTTCCGATCTGATGTCAAATGACGCCATTACTATTGTCAAACAGGCATTGAGCCCCTAGTTTTCTACGTTAGTTTTTATTTTAATCCACTTAACGGCAAGATTATCGACTATATATAGGCAATTGGTCCCCAAATGTTTCTAACATCCGTTTTGCAATTTGTACGGCAGTACGTGATAGAGTAAACTTGAACTTTAACACACAAATGAACAATCGCACTGCACTCTTACGTTTGATTGGTGAAGTGACTCCATTTACCAAACTATCGCAACAATTTTTTTCGTCGTCCGACCGTTTTCAATTCTGTTTGCCATATAAGTTTTTTTTGGCGAACGACACGTTACAGACAATCATTTTTGTAAGTGGTTTACCTAACGTCGCAATAAACGAAATTAAAACAATGCACGCAATGTTTTAGAAGAAAAAATCTCGATTTTTGTACTGTAACCGCACGAAACAACTGTACCAATAGACTAAACGCTATGTCAAAATTTAGAATTATTGTTGAAGTCTGTGGAAACCTCTAGACATCGAGCTTATTTTTCTATATAGGGAATCGGGTGTGGAACAAACGACCTTATCACCGAGTCACAGTCTCAGCTTTGCAACGTCCAGGACTGCCCAGCCTTCGGTCCGTGGAGCAATACGACATGTACGGTCTTGTGTGGGGGCGGCACTGTCACCAGCTCCCGGGTATGCTTCTACCTGGGTGCCCCATCGGCCCTCTGTCCCGGCGCTAGCGCCCTCGGAACCCAGGTGGGTGTGGCCCCTGTAGCTGACTGCCTTTGTCATTTTAGACCCGACTTTGGCATTTCCGTGCACGTTTTTATCGTGGGAGACTTAGGAAATGTAAAGCGTTTCGTGTGTAGATTCTATTTCACAGCTATTTTATCACAGCTACGATTTTCCTAGAATGAAACAAGTTGTTATAGAAACATCGCCTTTTTACATCGCCTTTTTGTATGCTCTTTTTATCAATAATATCTGGATACGGTTAACACAAAGAAATCATAGGACCTCAAGTCCCCGCTTTTATTAGTGTTTTTTAAGCTAGAACCATTAAAATACACCAACTTTAATTAGTTGTTTCAGAAAAAGGAAAATGTCCTTTTATACTATCTGATCTAAACAAGGTTTCGCATAATTTTATGACCATTCGAAATAAAGAATATAATTCGCAATGCTAAAAAATCTGCGGCTATTTACCATTATTAGGTTACCGTTAGACGAACCCGATTTATCGTGCCAAAAATAGTGTCTGAGGGGAGTAAATACCAAAATCAGGTACCACAGTACGGACGTTGAAAGCCACTGTCTCAATTTATTGAGGTTCCTTTGAACTACATTGGCATGTTTTTACGTCGAGCTGTTTCTATTTCAGCAGTTGCTCTAATTCAGGCATGTCATCCTTTAACTTTTTTCACTGCAGAGCGTCGACTTACCGTGCAACACAGGCATGTGCGGTCAGTGGACAATCTGGTTAAATACGACTTGTACCTTGTCATGCGGAGGCGGCGAGCTGACTAGGACGCGATTGTGTCTGCTCAGTGGACTGGTGAGCCGATTTTCTGATCGCGTATTTTACTTTTTTTATATATTTTGACAATTGAACATATTCAGCAAAAACTGAAAACCTAAGCATTTTTGATTTTGCCGAATATAGACATTCGTAAAATCTTTGCTTGACTTGTCATGGCAATTACATAATGAGTTGATAGCATATCTTTATATCGAAACACAGGGCTTGTACTCAATACGTCTCACTATTCATGCTATCGTTTGTTTAATGAAACATCAGAAAATTAGTTGTTAAAAAACTCTTATTAAAACTACTGTTAATACAAATAACACCTTCTCAGTACTGATTAGTGTTTTGCCGAGAAAACATGTGTTTAGAAAGTTGAATCCATAAGGATACAAGCATAGTTTGACATTAAAATGAATACAAAAAATATCTTCCAGTCTTCAACGACATGCGAAGGAGCGAACGGACAGGCGAGCCAGTCGGAAACCGTTGCTTGTTCCACCAACGAGTGTCCTATGCTAACCTCCTGGTCAATACTAGGGCCTTGCAGTGCGCCGTGCGAAGGCGGCGTCCAGGTAATGTTAGTCGACTGGTCATTTGAGACGTATAGCACATTTTTTTTTTTGACAAAAAGGAATAGTGCTAATTAGAGTTTGACTTTTTTATCAGTTTGTTCGTCGCAATTCGCCAATTTGGGTCTCGCATATGTCTATAGATATTTGTATGGCTAACTATTAGCGTCCATGCAAGTCTCGCTTAATTGGCTCCATGCCTAATACCGAAACTAGGTTATCACTGTGTTAAGTAGTTACTAATACCTGACAAGACGAAATAGTGAAAAATACGAAACGTATAGAAAAAGTTATCAACCCCTTTCAAAACAAAACAGGAATAGCTAATACCTCATAGCCTGCTTCAAACTAACCTAACGCGACCGGTTTTTAAAGCGTCAGTCGCGTTGACCTTAAACCACTTGTTTTTTGCAGAACTACACCCGCGAGTGCATGTTGAGTGGAGCGCCCGCTAGCGGCTGCGTGGGAGCCACTTTCAAACAAGAGCCGTGCAATACACAGGTAACAGCACGCCTGTTATTCTCGCGTCTTGGTTGGTATCCTTATTTATTATACTGTAATTGCCCAAAAAACAATTCTACCAAATGATTATTGCTATTTTAAAATTTAGATTTACACGCTTGTTATTCTCGCGTCTTGGTTGGCATCCTTAGTTTAGTAAAGGTGCCATCTTAAAGCGTTGCAAATTTGTTGTTGTTTGATGATTTTGTGAAACGTGGCAACGTGTTGGCAGTTTGAAGGTTTTAATGTAAGACGTGTTTTAACAACACTGCCCAAAAACTCTATATTGATGCACTAACTAATTATTAACGAAATTATATTGGTAACGTGTTGTTATGTGTAGCATACCATGTCCTATACAGCGCATATTGATCCAACAAAGGCTACGGAGTCGGACAAAAATAGACAAAGTGCAACTACCACTAATAGTGCGATTTCATCAAGTCCGGCTCCGACTCTACAGCATGTATACTGTATAGCTTGCCAATTTAAGTAACTAAAACAAGGTGGATATTAGGCCACCAAGGGTGTCGTATAGTTCATCCACCCATTATACATGGTTGAAATATATTTCGCCATATGCTATTCCACTTTAAAATTTACATCAGTTTCAAAATTTGGTACTTGCGTATGCGCTCGTCGTATTCTGGATGTGGGTAACTTTACGTAGTCTTACTCGAGTCCGACTGCGCTGCCTTGGTTCTAACTGGTTTTTGAACGGAAATTACAAAGTTGGTGAATTCCTGTTGGATTTTCAACATTGTCGTTTTACTTAAGACTTCTTGAAGACCAATAGGATAAGCCATACTAAACTTGGTCGACTACAGTTAATTTTCCAAGTTAAGCACCCCTGTAAAATCCAGGTATGCAGCTGTACTCCGTGGGTTGATCAGACGTTGTGCAGCGAAGCGTGCGATGGCGGTGTCAAAACGAGGAGACAAAACTGCACTGGATCGGGCGTGGTGAGATAAAATACATTTGATCTATAAGCAGCAGTGTCGTTAAGGCTAATCATCTTCGGAATGTCCATGTTTGTAACTGTGCGCCAAACATATACGCAGGAGATTTGTTATTGAATTAGACTTATGTTCTATAATAAGTCATAATAAATTTAATAAAAAGTCAAAAACATATGAAATCAGTATAGATTAAGTAAAAAGTTGAAAAACGAAACATCGGGTTGTCAGAAGAAAACTATCTAATGTAAAGCATCCCCGCGCGGACAAGGCAACATGACGTGAAACCCGATAACAACAAATCGCGATGGAAAGTAAAAAAAATCTCATTCCATGAAGACGCCCTTCTATGTAATAGTAATTTCGTTCGACTTTACGTAATCGCCTATGTTTTTTTCCCTTTTAGATTGACGAAGTTGTGGACTGCAACACGCAGGTGAGACATATATTCACTGCTTGGTCTTGAGTAGCAAGTTGTCTTGGTTGTCCCACTTCAAAAAAGTGGACGATCTGTTTTCGGCTTTTGTCAATTTCAATTATTTTTTTCTTATTTCAAAAAGGCGTGCGAGTATGGAAGCTGGTTGGATGCCGGTTCATGTGATGTGGCCTGCGGTGGCGGACAGAAGCTTCAACGTCGCAACTGTTCAACGGTTGGCTGCACCAAGTTTGTAAGTGGCGTTTTTTAGAATAAAAACTAACCTAAAAATGTTATTCTAGGAAATACTGTTAGCCCAGGACTGGTCAATCTATATTGCCAAGTGATACATCGATACTCGTCCGATACCAAATTAATGCAGGAATTTTAGCATTGACTTCGATCCAACTTAGAAAATTTAATTTGAAAGATAACTTACTCAGCTAATAGTAGATTTAAAAATGCAGGTAACTAAACTTCTCTCTTGAAAGCAAGTTTTAATCAGCCTTCAACATTTCAATTTTAGCTCGTTTGAGCATAAAAATGATTTTGTTTAGTATCGCAACTGATCGGGATAGTTTTTGTCCAAAATGTTAGGAATGGTATCGCAATAAAATGCCAAGTTTTGGACATCCCTAAACAGAAGTACAATTTTTGAATAATACGTAAGTTTACTAAGATTTATGTTGATGTGGCGCATCTAAATCCTAAGTAAGAAAACTGGCTTATGCAAACAAAAGGTGGACCACCTCTCTCTTTAGCCTGACACTCGTTTGGTAAAAACTATACGCTAACCTGGTTTCCTAAATTAATATTTCCGTCGTTTTGCGCAGGAAACGAGATTCATGGTGTGCAACACTCAGGTGAGCTCGTGTTAAAGTTTTGTCCTTTATCACCAAACTTACGAACTTGTTTGAAGTGCTTGATATGTTTTGGTTGTGGTTGGTATGTTTTAATTCTAAAATGCCCGTTGGTTCAGGTTTGTACCTGCACGGATTGGTTCGGTGATGGCAACTGCACGTTAATGTGTGGAAATGGTACGACATCGGAAACTAGGATGTGCAATACACCGTCGGGACCTCAAACGGTAAGCTGTCTGCAAAATAATTTGGAATCTTTAAGTTTTTTTTCATATTAGCGTAATATTAAATAAGCCATATTAACGCGCTGTATAATATTTTCATATTTCCTATTACTAAACTTTTAGTAGAGTATTCAATTTCCGACAACCTTTTCGTTTTAACCCCTTTCATGTATCCATATTCGTCCATTCTTTCTGTTTTGTTCGATTAACGCTGTTTGTATTTTTGCAGGAAACCAGACATGATCGCTGCAACACACAGGTTGGTATCGCCTCTATTGCAACAGTTTTAATACCAATTTGTAATGAGTAAACAAATGCTAAGTAAACAGATGAGCACTACAGTAAATTCATGCGTAACAGAAACTCGAGCTTAAATTATTCTCTTATACTTTTTCAGGTTTAAGTAGCGGAAACGTCTGCTATGGTGCCATTTTGACAAACAAGAAACGTTTTGATGGTATACGAGTGTCGGCAACGTTTTTTTTTTATTCTCAGGACTGCAGCTGTGTGAGCTTTGTTTTTGTGAGCGATTGTACTGAGGCATGTGACGGTGGAACTAGAGTGCAAGAATGGTCTTGTGTCAACCAAACTGAAGTGTTTCTGGTATGATCCTAATGAAATATATTCCTTAGTCGCACATGAATAAAATCTTCTTCGACGAAGAAATGTTTTTTAATGTATATTATTAAATGTGCTCTTTTTAGCCGTATTTGGAGTTCTTTTGTTCGCCTTTGCTGGAGTAATACAATGCAGCTATTAAATTTACATCAATTTATGAACACTTATACGTATAATTCTGTTCATACTGGTGCAGAGTAGAAATCGATTTATTATTGTTTTATTTTTTTCAGCAAAATGTGACCGTTGCGTGCAACACGGGGGTAAGTGACCTTGATAAATAGAGTGTGACAAACATTTGTTTTGTATTTGTTAAGACATAACTCCCTTGCTGTTTTCTTTTGTTCTATTATACAAAAATCCATTTTTTCCATAATACAAACTACTTAATCCAAGACGTTCCCTGTTTAAAATCATATGTCTAAGTAAATTTGGTCATATTGCTGTTATAAAAGTCAACTGTGGAGAGTTTGAGAAATTGTGTTAACGTCCAGGTTTGCGAATACGGCGCCTGGCTCGATTCCACTGTTTGTAACGCGACTTGTGGCGGCGGGAAAAAGGCGCAGAGCAGAAATTGCACAACACCAGGATGCAGCCAAATCGTAAGTCGGTAAAAGTTAACCGAAACTTTTAGAGCTTAATGGTTGGAGGTTGTAGTAAGACGTAGTAAGAAATCAAAGCCCATACCGAAGTAGGTATCACTTTGAACATACCGAATAACTCTTTTTTTATTTCCAACATCGATGTACTTCTGTATGTGCTTTGATATTCTTTCTACATCTTAACTGAAGATGTTTCCTTCGACCAGTTGTTCGCAAACTGTCAAATGTTAGCCACGTAAACTGTTTTAAAGTTGGTTAAAGAACAGTAACGAGTCAGTAAGTGAATTTATCTTAATTTTATTTTTATTTTATACTATAAAAGCAAAGTCGAGTGACTTTGGGTTTAACAAAATATATTTTATAAGTTGTCGGATTCAAGCCAAAAAACTACAACACAGCAAATCCCATACTTAACCATTCAAATTCAATAATGAACTTTTTAAACTCATTTATTTTGTTAAATGTAACATTCATTATTTTTTTAAATCCATTCATTTTGTCTCAAAGTTCTTGCCCTAATTCAAATTTAGATTAGTGCGTGTTTAATAAATTGATAATAAAGAAACGTTTTAATCGAAACATCAATGACGCAAGTTTGCTGTATTACAAACGCCGGTTTCCTAAACTGTGAATATTTTTAATTGTTCTATTATCTTTTTTAGCAAACCCAACTGGTGGACTGCGGAACCCAGGTAAGAAAGCTCAAACTGTGCAATATATTTAGGTTTTTTAAAGTTATTGGCTTCGACAAGCCCTAATATAAATAAAAACATTCGACTGAAAGTAAAGCTCCTGTTATTTTAACAGGACTGCGGTTGCGGAAATTGGACGGATGTTGACTCTTGCTCTTTAACTTGCGGCGGAGGATCGAAAACACAGGAGCTTTTTTGCGGAATTAACGGAACTGTAAGAGAACATTCGTGCCGCGTTGCTTTAGTGAATTTAAACAATGATTTCCGTTTAACTTCTGGCTTTTTGTTATAAGATTTATTTTTGTTTTTAGTCAACGAGCAGTGCAGTAATATATCCTTGTTCCGAAAAATGCCTCTTGTTTAAATTAGGAAATTTTTTTGATAAAGAATATTTGTTTATTCGCAGAATTCGAGGACTGTCCCGTGCAACGAACAGGTAAGCAAAGTTAACTACATTTTTTTATTTGACCGGGTCTATCATGTGACGTCTTAACACACGTTCAAACCCATACTTATGTGCAGACGTGCCCGTCGTGTCCAGGCCCTTGGGTGGACAACACAACTTGTACTGAGCCTTGTGGCGGAGGAACGTTAGTACAAACGCGCATTTGTCTCGATTCAAACAACCAGACTATTGCGGTGAGCATTGATCGACCATGTTTTTGATATACTGATGGAATATGATTCTTTTTAGATGGCCATCACCATCTCCACCTTTTAATGATTAAAAAATGGAACATATTCCACTATTTTACTGTTTTTGGAATTTTAAAATAATCATGGTTATAGATAAACAGATAAACATTGGGAATCTTAGAAATGTAATTTAAAATTTGAGAAAGGCATAGATCATCCTAGTATGGCATAAACGTGGAAAAAAACATTCGTATAGCACTGTTTTTATGAAATAAATTCCAATAAAAATTCTATGATTAGATCAAACAGTTATGCATCTTAAATGCTTAGTAGGATAATACTGACAAACACCTATAGCATAAATAAAGATTAATTTTAAAAAATCTTGCATTTTTCCAAAGATCTTTGAATAGTCGAATTATTGTTGTTTAGAAAGTGACAAACTAAAAAAAACACTATTGGGTATTGTGTTGATTATTGTTTTTTTAATGTTTTGTTTTCGAATTATATTCAAAACACTTTTCCTGGTGTAATTTTAGGTCTTTAAAAAACCTATGAATTGTGTTTGTCTTTGAAGGTCTTTATTTCACCAAAAGCTAGTCAGCAAATAATTTCTGGCAGATTATTTCAACGCCGAAATAAACTTATTTACGTATAATGTTTTCGAAAAAATATTTTACCATCGTCTCAAGACCGGTCTATATTTTAAAAAAAATTAATATTTGAAAATATTAATATTCAATGTTAATATTCACCTTAAAAATAAAATTAAAAATTTCATCCCAGGTTGAAACTAATTTTTATTAAGTATCACAGGAGTAAACCTTTCCAATGATGCCTCGCTTGCTATAAATTTGTTGGGGAGTAAGTGTTTAATTCGGCAAAAACCGACATTAATATTCATGATATATCGCGATAGTTTTTGAAAGTCCCCAGTACCCTCATTAAAAATCACAATGGAACGAAACTTTCACACGTTGATTTTCAAAGGCGTAGCAAGCGAGGCATCATTGGAAAGGTGAGATCAATAAGCCCGTTTATATGCACCTTTCGCGGGCAGATTAGATTAAGGTTCAATCCGGATTGAAAAGTAAACCGTTCCAGCGTCGTAATTACATGGCGCGAAATTCAAGCCAGCTTGAGTGTACAAACTGCACTGATATGTATTTAGGGTTGCAAATTTCACAGGAATTTTCAGAGCCGAAACTTGCCATGGAAATTTTGGGATTTGGGGGAATTTTAGGAAATTTTCGGAAACTTTTAAAACAATCTTAGTTTGATATTGAAACAGGAAAATAATGGCCTTATACTGTTTAGATTAAAAGTACTATGTATAACTAAAATATTTAAGAACATACAAACACATGGTTTAGTTTATTAACTGCAAAAATGAATCATTACTAGGGTCCGCAAAAGTCAATAAAGCCAAAATTTGTAAGGACCTTATCTGTCCACGAATCAAAGAATAAAGTTGTTTTCATCACCTATAGGGGACTGTTTACAAGAAGTAGGTCAAAATAAAGTCAAAATTTACAATAAAGTCAACATTTCAAGAAAGTCAAAATTTGTAACATTATGGCTTTTAAAAAAGTTTTTGTGTTTCTTGACAGTAATTTTTGTAAAAAATGTTGTGGAGGTATTGTAAATCAGGAACTGTGACACAATTAAACAATATTAATCCATAAAAGCAGGACATATGTCACAATGCCAACTTCGATCAGTAGTAACTTTTATCGCAAATTGTCCATTTTTTTTATTTATTGTTACGTATTTATATAATTATTATAAAACACTTTCTCTTCATAAACGTGGTCTTTTCGAAGCTCAACAGTTTTGATTTTAGGAATATCCTACAGACATTCTGTAATACAAAAATGCCTAAGCAAGCTAAATCTATTGCCAAAAACACGACGCACCTTTATAATCCATAAAACAACGACTTCTTCGACAAAATATTACGTTTGGGTCTGAAATCGACAAAATATTATGTTTGTATAACTGGCATCAATTAAAGGAAAAACTGTTGCCTCTACAAATAAGCAATTTTGTTAAGTCAAAAAAAAGTCAAAAAAAATTTTTTTAGGTTAAAATAAAAATGGCTCTAATCATCACCAATCTGTTTTTTTACAAACAAAAACAACACCGACCGGTCTGGGCCAAAATATCCCCAGCTTACGGTAGCTAAATCTTTAACATATGTTGTTTTGTGAGTTACAAAGTCGTTGTACTAGTTGCTGCCGGTTAGCATCTCCACCTGCTTGTCTAGAAATGCTCAAGATAGGTTTTTAATTTTTTGGAGGGGTTGTTGAAATATTAAACAAAGGTTTTAAACACAAAAAATGCCAGATTTGAAAATTCCCAATATTCCCATTATTCCCGGGTCCTTCAAAATTCCCGGAAAGTTTCCAAAATTTTCGGAAACTTTCCACCCCTATATGTATTATTACGTAATATTACAGTAAACCTCTGACGCACAACCGAATTTTCGGCTTAGGCTACTCCTTGCGGTAGCAATCTATTGCTTCTTGTTCGTTTTAATTAACCTAAAATTGAAAAACAAGAATTACTTGAGTTAGGTTTGCCGATTTAAGTACGTTTTTTTACTGTTTTGTGCGTCAGTTTACCTGCCACACAGAATGTAAGTGCAGGAAAGTTAAGCTTATGTGTGCTGGTTAACGCTATGTACAAGGTGGACAAAAGAAGGTAATAAGATGTACCAAACACGACTAATGAAAACTGTATTTGGCGCTGGCATAGAATCCTGCCACAGCGTTGAGACAATTATTAAAGCAATGTACAATATTTGGGTGAGGGTGGGCCAAGTATTACTATTTTACCTACAATAACCCGCATCCTAACCAAAATAATGTTCGATTTTGTGGATTCTAGACCAGCGCCTCTGTCACAAATTAGTATCTAACGAGTGTATGTAATATTCTTTCCTTATGCGCTAAACTTGTTGTTTTGTTTACGACTAGCCGTTCATGTTACGTCATAATGCCCCAAAAGTGGCGTGATGTTTACTGCGTTAAAGCAGGTCATTCTACATTAAACGATTTCGGCCGTCCGCGAAACGAACAGATTAAGCGGCGAACGGGTTGAAAACCACTTCTTTTGACCGATTAAGAAACGAGAGAACTTAATTCATTCCAGCGCCAAAATGAGAGAGAATGAAACGAAATAGATTCGAATCCGGCTTAAACGTGCATATAAACGGGCTTTGTCTATGCAATATTTTTTTTGGTTTTATTGTGGGATGAAAATTATTTGTTCTTTGACAAACTAACAAAACTAAAGAGAAAAACTGAACTTACAAAAAGAGAAAAACTGAACTTACAAAACTATAGAGAAAATCTAAACTGACAACACTATAGAGAAAATACCAAACTTACAAAACTACAGAAAAAATACTAAACTTACAAAACTACAGAAAAAATATAAACTTGCAAAACTATAGAGAAAATACTAAATTTGAAAAGAGAAAATCTAAACCTACAAAACTACAGAGAAATTACAAGTAATAACCATACAAAACTATACAGAAAATAATAAACTTACAAAACTATGGAGAAATTACTAAACTTACAAAACTATATACAGAAAATAATAAAATTACAAAACGAAAGAGAAAATTGAACTTACAAATTCATAATCATAGAGGAAATAATAAACTTACAAAACAATATCGAGAATATACTAAACCTATTTTTCTGTTCCGCTCAGGAGAATCGCACCGAACCCTGCAACACCGAGCCGTGCGTAGCAGTAGGTGGAGGGCAGCTTACCTGGCTCATTATTCTCGCTTCCATCGTCGGCGCCGCCATCCTGGCCGCTCTCCTATACTTCTGCTGCTTCCTGTGCGCCTGCTGCGGCGCCGGTGCCGCTTCCGAGCGACGCGTCACCGCCGTTGCCGCTTTCGTCATCAACTCAATTCAAGTCGGGTCGCTCGGCATGATACAGGTGATTGTATATCTCGTTTCATGATACAGGTAATTGTATATCACGCTTTTTACTGCCAGATTGGATTTTCTCGTTTAGAAGCCGTTGCTGCATTTAAACTTTTTTTTGTTTAAGTGGGCGACTTTGTAAAATCTGGCTGTGAAAAGCGTCCGGTGCCTATAGTAAAACGTTTTGCGAAACCCTAAAGATGCTGGATTGCGAAAAGGCAAGATAAAATACCATGAATAATTAGTTTTTGTTCGAAGTTTTTTGTTGCAATTTGTTGACCAAACATTTTCACAATCTGATTTGCGGTATTTTTAGGGGCGGTACAAGGAGGTAATGAATGAAACGCTTCAATCTATTTTATTATCTTTGTTGTTTCTTCTTACATATTTCCTTTTTATAAAAAAAAAACATAAAAGTCGTTAATTATCAAAAAATGTTTATAGAAACGGCTGGCTATAGTTTATATAAAGTTTGAAAACCATTTGTTTGGCAATAGTTGGCTACTGATTCCCCGTTTTTTTCGAAGTGTGTTGTTACAACATCCCAAATAGCAATAGATATAGACAAGTAGACACCATTAGAGATATCACCTTTGATTCCATTGCATTGACAAACAATGGAACTGTGAAAAACCCAACCCGAATTACTGGGACGATGGATCGCTGGTCTATACGCAAAGTTAACTTTGCTTATCGTGTGATTTCAGTGGCGTGGAAAGACAACTCTCCGTACAGAAAAGGGGGCGGCTGGATGCTCTTCCTGTTGTGGTGGAACCGACGATATAGCAGGTTCCACTGGCTTGATAAAACTATCAAAGATTGATATATTTTTACGAGCTCGCCCACTTTTAAGTTATGCCTGTTCTAAGTGTGACGATGGTTTGTCTATTGCAGGGTTTTAAAACTCATGTTAAGGCGTGATGTTTTGTTGTTGCGTTCCCTTGAATGACAATAACTTGCCAAAAGACATATGTGAACCCAACCAGAGTTGATTATCTTGGTTTTCAATTTCGGTTTCAAAACCCTTTATTGTTACCAACTATACGTTGCTCTGCTATTAAAAGATTTAAAGATTTATTAACGCAGCATTAAAATTATAACGCACTGCTTTCTTTCAACCGACATTTTTTGATTTCTTCTAAGATGGCAACAACGTACCCATGGTGCGAATTTTTGGACAAAAATCAAACGAAGCGGCCGCCGAAGAAGGGACCTCAGTGAGTAGAAAAAATCATCCGATATTATTAAACACATTTTTTACGAAATATAGCAGAAGGGCAATTTATTAGACTAGAGAAGTGATTCTCAACCTTTAATGACTTACGGCACCCCTCAAAAATAATAAATAGATTTGCGGCACCCCGGCTTGAACTTGTCGTTGAATATTTTACTAAAATGTTACTATAATGGAACGGGAACAATACAATCAACTTGAAGCATGTAGGAAAATGTCATTTAATATAATGGTCTATAATCGTACACAAATAATTGTATCAAGAAGCCTACCAATGGAGCAAAAAAATGAAGATTTATAAGAATTTCCAAATACTATCGGCACCCTTGAGCATTGATATGCTTTGCAGGGCAACCAGTCGAACAACATGGGATTGGATTCTTTGAGGGATGACGCAGAAATGGACGCCACACTACACGACCTGACCCAGTGGGCCTCACAAATGATGGTAAATTACCTTATTTATACGAATACGGTCAACGTTGTTCACAAACGAACACAGTTGAGCTTTGATTTTTTTGTGATTTTTGTCGCAGGACGACAGCCAGAACATCGCCCAGACCGACGTGTACGAGCTGGACAACAAAACCAACAACAACTCGTTCCAGGTCGCCGAAGATCAGCCCACCTACGCCTGGGTTCACTCCAGGTCATTCTCGGGAGGTCAACGACCCCTGTCCACCTTCCAGAGTCTGGCTCGTCGCTTCTCGAGCCGTGCTGCTCCCGTCGACGAAAACAGTTACGCCGAAATGAAGTAACTGTCCATGGAGCTTTTCTTCAATCTGACCTCAAGCCCGAATTGCTTTGTTTTTTTGTCGAAAAACGTCGACGAACAATACTACATTTTCGTTCTAATGTGGCAACTGTTGACTCTGATTAATTTGCCTCACTGTCGAGTCTCTGTTTTGTTATGTATGTGAGCTTATATCAGGTGAAAGTATGTTTTTCCTTTGAACCAGTTTTTCTGAAACATTGTTTTGTTTTAACGCAGTAAAAAACGCCCACTTAGGATATGGATCCAACTGTATATTTCAACACCGAACAAACTTGTTTTGCCTTGTTCAAACCCCTCATTCTTATGGAGGATACCTTGTACAAAATGGTTTTCTGCTTTGTGTATATTAAGCGCCTGTAATATACTGCTTACCGTTTGAAACCGCAGGTCTGGGAATTCAAGTGTTTGATCGCTGCCAAGCGAGTTATGTGTAAAGTAAATCCACATTTGACACGAAATGTTTGATTTATTTGTCCTCCTTTGCTTATTCCATTATACATCGCAAGCGCTAAAGTGTTCTTTTTGCTGTTTTGTGTGAGTGTCGGTGGCAGTAGGTCACTGTGTCCTCTATAAATATTCGATCACCGTTTATCTATGCAAACGCCTACCCCCGCCTTAACAATAGAACTTATTTATCTATTTCTCTTGTCGCGTTTCAGTTTTTGTACAGTTATTATCGTCTCGCCATGTAAAACCTATATATACCACGTTTTGCCCAATGTCGTATCTTCTTGGCGCAAAGGAATATACTCCACTGTTTGTTGCCGCGACGCATTTAGTAAACCCATTCGGCCGTATTAATTAACATAGTGATGCAAATAAAAATAAAATTATGTCTATACTTTAAGATATTGTTTCATCTGATAGGCTTACTAACTTGTTTTAAAATAACTAATAGGCTATACCATATGTACTCCATATGTTTAAATTCTTAAGCTACATGTATTTGTGTAATAAGCCTATAACATACCGTGTAACGTACATTGTTCACAACATGCAGAATTATAATACTTTGTGTTATCAAGTTTTCGTGATTACGAAACCCGTGCTGCTGTTGCGTGCAGCACGTCCTATAGTCGTATGTAGGTGACCGGCGCGGTCTGATTTGAGCGGATTTAGTATAGTGAACAGATCTTCGCAAGTTTGCAACCCAACTATACGCAGTCACCGTGGCAGTTTGTGTTCAGTTTTACAGCCACCAATTCTCCGCGAAACTACCCTACTATCGTATAACCCAAATAAAAAAAAACAGCATTTTCGTTTACAACTAAAATGAACTCTTGTATTTCCACAGCGTCCGATCCCACCAGTCGATGCTGCAGCCCTCACAACCGAGCACAATCCAGATGTTGAACCACGTCAACAACCTCAGAAAGACCGGGCTCCCGAAAAGCTCCAACAGTGGGTTCATTGCAGTTTTTTGTTTCCTAAACGCCGCGTGTTTTCAACATTTTTTTCTCACCTTTGTCGCTTAAACTCGCAGCCTTTTGCTTTTAATTTTAAAACGTCACGATAAATTAATTTTAAAACGTTTCATCACGATAAATCTTATTTAACGACACCAGCACAACACTTAGGGACTCCTAAAGACTAATCAAAAATGAAACATTTCTTTAAATTTTTCATGATCAATTAAGAAATGTTTTATTAAAAAGCTATTAATTTAAGGATGAGATAACTTTTTATTGTGTATTTTATACTTCAATTCATCTTTGCAATCTTAGGTTTTTAATAATTTTTTTCCTCCAAAACAAAAACATAGTTTGACACACTCGGAAGTACAATGCAGTGAATTATTCAATATAATATACTTGCGTATTGTTCGATCCCATTTTACAATATCGACTAAAACCGTTTTGGTTTGAATAGGTAACAAAACAAACTTTAGAGGAAATGCGCCTGTTCACTTTGGTAAAACTAAAAAACATAAAAATATTTATTGAGGCCTAGTTTTAGAACAGGGGTCGGCAACCTTTTTCAATACGTTTTCCGTTTTTGCCTAATTTGTCTAAGAGACGGCGGGCCGGATGATTTACATCGGCGGGCCGTAGGTTGCCGACCCCTGATTTAGAATAAAACCTTTTTTTACAGCATCGTACTATACATTTATTATGACATCTGGGCAATCACCAACTAAAATAAAGTAGTGCAAATCGTTCTATTTTAGTAGCAGCGCTTTTACAATTGTACCATTCATCAAAACAATACTTCAATAAAACTATTCCGTTTTAATTGTTCGCAGTTTTCGGCCAAGATTCAATAATCGCCACTCTAGTGCACATCCAGCAGCATTGTGACGACACATGCCAGTCACGCTTCAGCGATCTCTTTGCGTTGGTCAACGATTCGGACGACGAAGTTTTGCTTCGGTAAGATTCTTTGGTGGTCTTTCAATTTGGTACGCAAAAAAAACAAAAAAAGGTACCTCCTTGAATTATGCTTTACGCACAATATTTGTGTCCGGAATAGCGTTTGGGTGTTAGTGGGTCAAGTATTATTATAAATAATAATGCTTGACCCACCCACACCCAAACGCTAACCTGCACCCTCACCCAAATATGTGCGCTGCGGTAAGATTGTAATGAGCATAATTTTAGACAGTAGGTTTTTATTTTGTTTTTTGCGTTACTTTCTATGTATCAAAACGAAAGAGCCAAGATTTTTCAGGGAAAAATCTTTCAAAGAGTTGACACGTCACGACGCAAACATGTCCTAATTTATTATTAAAATCGTTGTATACGAACTGCTTAGTACACTCAAAATATCAAGTTATTTATTTTAATTAAATCGGAATGAGAATGATGTCCAAATGTTTTGGGCGGACAGTAAGGCCAATGGATGTCCGCGGACCCATCAGTTTAAAAATCATTGGCTGAAAGCAACAAGGAAGCATTTGTTAGGAAATTTAAAATCTGAGTACTTCAATTTAACATTGTTATGTTAGCTTTCTGTTATTCTGGCGCGACGTATGACTGTGCGAATGCCAGAGAGCTAAAATACAAATTTTTTGTTGTTGGTGGTTTTTTATCGAAAAGCAGCAGATGCTTTCTACACACAGACCGAAAATATCACATATATGGCCGCTCTATTGTTATAAAATATAGCATCTCTGACCAGTGTTTTTTTAAGGTGTTTTGGGGGTCCGAAACTGTCCCCCAAATTTCTCCAGCGGTTTCCCAAAATTTGGACTTGCAACTACAGTAGAAAAGTAATGGTTGTTTCTCGCTATGTCTTGTCGATAATACGATTTGCGGTCTCTTAAAACTACTTAGCGGCACCCAAACCAAACCTTTAACAAAAACCTGTCTCTGCCGAATCTTGTGTTGAAGTATTTCTAAAAATGTTACCATAAATGGAAGCCAATAACTCTGAGAGTATTATTATAATTGAAAATGCAAGACCGTGATTGTAGTAAACTGCTATATCCGAAGAAAAAATCTAACCACATTTTCCACGTACAGAGACTTGCGAGTTTCGCGTAAACGAACCAAGTCCTCGTCACAACACAAAATTGCGTCACAATCGCGATCGCGTACGTCACAAAGCAACAAACGAGATTCGGAGGAATCTAATTCTGCCAGCTCTTCGGTAAGTTTGAAATCCTTTATATTGTTCAAGTTTTGCGCGAAGTCACTCTATTCAGCTGCATATTTGTGCCCGAGTTCACTCGAGAACAACAAATGTTTTTAAATCAATTGTTTTATGACGACGTTACTTTGTAAAGGCATCCCTGAAAAATTTTCGTGCAGCTTCAATATCCCGCATGCAAAATTGTAAAAAAATGTTTTGCCTGTTGGAGCCCTTGTAGCATTTCAAATTGTGCTGGCCTGGCTGTACGTGTTTCTTTCATTAGGCCTTTGAAAGTATATCAAAAACTACATATATCCAGTGGTGGGATTCAGCCGGTTCGCACCGATTCCATAGAACCGTCTCGCGTAATTTTATGAGATCAGCGAACCGGTTAGCATTGTTGGTTACTGTCAATACTTTTTTGCATCTTATTCCATACATTGATTTTTCAGATCCAAGTAGCTCACGTGTTTGTTTTGTTCAAAATGCGCAATGGTCAAGGTTGTACGTAACTGTCGTAACAGTCATACATTGTGTTCTTTTTTTACAATTTTAGTAGGTTTTATTTTGTAATTGTTTGTCTAAAATTTAATTGTTGCGTCATGAGTACAAGTCATGAGACTGCTGCTTTTTAGTGTGGCTGTTGTTAGAAGTGATTCAGCTGCTTCGCATTTCGCAACATTCGCTGGAACCTGGGGTTGCATCCTGTTCTTGCAACTACTTTAATTATTTCCCGGAAAATATGACTTTTTGTAACATAACCGGCTGACGAAAAATTGAATTCCACCACTGCATATATTCGCAACTCGAAATAAAATGCTTTATGTCACAAAGAGAAAGCAATTGAATGGTTCATAAAAACGTTTCATTTTGACGGCGATTTGTTTATTTAACAGGATGATGAAGATTTCAAACGAAAACGAAAGCGCAGGATTCGACAAAACGAATCATCGGACAGCGACTAAACTCGTTTTACTGTTGCACAATCTCTAAAAATCCTCGATTTGTTGTCGAACATATCATCGCTAAACCAATTTGTAAATAAAGTCTGATAGATGTTGAAAATGAATAAAGAGTTATTCGAAACGTCCAAAATGATACCTACTTCTGTATGGGCTTTGATATTCTTATTACGTCTTACTACAACCTCCAACCATTATGCTCCTAAATAAAGTCTCTATCTGGCTTCCGAGAAAATGCTTTGATATGTTATGCTTCTGTTAAACTACGTTCGATGCATAAAGTTATAGCAGATGCGAAACCACATTTAGTTATAATTAATTAAATTTTAGAACATTATAGTTCGTATTATGAGAACTTTGCAAAACAGATTACTAGAGGTTAAATATCATACTTTATGATGAACAAGCGACTATAGGTCGTATTGTAGCGTGAAACGCCATAAAAAAAACAGACAACGACAAAAAAGGTCTTTACATTTTAAAGGTTCTATTATATTCCAAAATGAACCTTTTTTGCTTATAAAACTATGTTTTACGATTTTTAAAGCTACTTATGTGCAGCAAAACCTATTAAAAAACGTATAGACTATTTTTGAGATGGTTATCACATAATATATATTACTTGCTAAAGTATATTAAACATTGCACGTTTTAGGTGCTTTAATTTGTATGAATTGCTGTAGTCCTATTCCCTCTCCCGCAAATTTTACGTTTCTATACCCAAGCCTGCTTTTTTTTCTATTTCTGTTGCGCTATTCATATCAAGCGTTCACGCGGTCAAAATCGTTGAAATACGCAAAGTGAGGCAGCGCCAAGCCGTGCCTCTCTTCAGATCACGAAAGTGCCATACACTGCATTATGCCTGTCTTTTTCTTATGCAAATTCTCTCGGAAAACATGATGAGCTAACTATTTAGCTATGATTTGAGGCATGCCTCAATTATGACGTCCCAACAAACACGGAGGAAAATTTATTATCTAAGCCAGCGTTTTTCAACCGGTGCGCCGCGAGCAAAAGGAAAAAATATTTTAACATATAAAACATGTATACTTTAGAGTTTAGACTTTCTTCTCTCAGTCATAATCAGTCACTATAGGTTCTAGTTTATAAAAGAGAAATATATTTCACCAATCACGGCATCACCAGTCTCCAAAAACCGAATACAAAATAATGTAAACACGTAAACTGGGTGGTAGAAATTATTATTTTTTTTAGAGACTAATGATGCCGTGATTGGCGAAATATATTTCTCTTTTATAAACTAGAACCTATAGTGACTGATTTTGACTGAGACAAGAAAGTCTAAAGTATATTGCATTCGAAGTCATTGTCGTCATTAACGTGCTTTAGGGCGAGAAGATATCTTCTTTTTTACATATTCAGTTTGCATAAAACATGTATTTTTACTTTTGTATTAGGCTTAGCTCATTGATTCCACAGTAGTTTCAAGTAGAAAATACAAGAATACCTACAAAGCAACAATATCTAAGGCAGATTATGCATAATACCATATACTAAGACCACCGAAATAATAACGCCAAATTCGCATTAAAGACCACGACAGAATAAGATCTAAAATAGTCTAATTATGACCTAAACATGTCGAATTAAGCTCCAAATTAATCGGAATAAGACAAAATTACGCCCAGGACTGTAACGAAAGGGTATGGGATGATTGGGGGACACATGTTTGGCATTGGCCGTTTGCTGTCGACATTTGGGCGCCGCTGTTTTGGCCCTGGATTTTTTGCCTCTGTTTGGGCCTATAGGCGGTAGTTGATGGTGTTAGCAATTGGGCTAGGGTTAAAAATATTCGGGGAGTTGGTGTTAGTTATGGGTGGTGTTTGGGGTTGGATAAAAGTTTGTATTGGCCTTATTGTAGCCATTTAGATCTGATTCCGATTTCGTTATTTTTACGCCTTATTCCTAACTGTCTTTTATTCCTAAATTGACGTTGTTATTATTTTGGTCTTACGGCTGGAGTCTCTGTAAAGATATGCAACTATAAAGCCTATATAATAAAAAATGGCAAGCAATTTAAGAGAAATACCGGTACACCTCAAAAATTTCGCTCTCGCTTCGCTCGCAAGGTGCGCCGTAACGAAATATCTAGGTGCGCCACCAAGTGAAAAAGGTTAAGAAACACTGATCTAAGCTGAGAGATTTTTTTTAAATAAACTTTCAATCTAAAGTTTAAGTCATAAATAAAGGCAGACCTGTTACAGATTTTAAAAGTTTGCATTAGACGACTGGACAAAAAAAATAACACGCAAACTTTTAAAAAATAACGTCGTTTCGGTCACTAAATGGCTGTAGGTACTGTTTTCCGGTAAAGTAATTTCTACAGGCACGCCGTACAAGTTAATTATTACCAGGTTATGTGTCCTCTTCACCAGTCTATCCCGCCGTCTCATTTAAAGTAACAGTTCAGTCAATCACGGTGCATTACATCGAACTATAACATCATATTTACTTAAGGTTAGGCTTCTTGTTTTAGACGTCTCGTTTTGACGTAACTGTGTGACGTCAGCTCCTCAAATTGCCATTTGTTTTGGTAAGAAAAATTTTCAATATTCCAATGCAATTGTTGTTCTATACTTTCCTCCCTTGTTTATAAGGAAAACAAAATAAACGAACAAATTATCTTACATATGGTCAACGTCGTTAAAAAGAACAAGTTGAAGTAAAACCGCCATGAAAAAATGGAGTGCAACATTCGCAAAATACACGATTTGATAATAATGGGTTCATGTGCAGATTTGGAACAAATATTATGATACAGCAAATACATAAGCAGCGTCGAAATTAGACTTATACTAAACAAGCTACAGTTTAGGTACTTACAGTCTGCATAATATGGCCGGCAAGAAAGTTCAATATCAAGTTTTAAACTTTTTTATAATCGCACCAATCTATAGGCTATAAGCCAAACCGGTAGGCTAAGGTTAAATTGCACATAGTTTGGCGAATAATATTTTTGTGATGAAGCAAACACTATTTGTAATAAAAAAATAAGCATTGCGTTTCATCAAATTATGAAAAAAAAACACCTCCCACAAATGCAATATTTTCTCCTGTTAAAACTATACAAAAACATCGTTTATTCATGGCTTGTTAAACATCGCGTTGGGTATTTCTCTCTGAAAACCTTAAGACAAAACAATTATCTAGTACGGTAGTGTTCAAATGGCGGATCTCGATCCGGACTTTTTTTGTAGATCTTCCAATGTAGTTTCAAACAAAAATTGAAAAAAAAATCTTTCTAAGTAAGGGCAATGGCTTGAAAAGGCCTGTGGAACCTTCGCAAGAGTTGGGCATGTTTTTGGATGAAAAGGGTCAAACTACTAGGCTACTCTTCTTTAAGGTACCAATCTATGTAACTCGGTTCTACTTGCTGACTGTTTTACCCATCTAAACTCTCTTGAGCTCAAAGCTCCAGGCCAAGGACACCATAAAATTAAAGCATGTCCAATCTAGTGGATCGTCATGTTGTCAGGTTTGACTGTGGTGAAGCATGGCAGAAATCATTTGAACACCCTTTATCTAGTACGTCGTATTTCTCGATGCCGCTGTGGTGTTATGCCAACAGAAGCCTTAAAAGAGCATTTCATGCCGAAAAATATAAAAACGGACTGCCTTTAAAAGAAGCAGACCGCAGGACGTTCTGTTAGCAAACTGTAGACTGGCGCTTACTCGAAAAAAAGTCGGGCTCGGGGTGAGGTGAAACGCTTTTTGAGTTCACCAGCCGCGCTTTATCGTTTGTCAAGGGTAACAGTTCGTCTGCTGCCTCTTCAGAGCCACCAATATCCAGCGAGAATAAACGGCCGTCGTTATCTGTAGAGGTAGTGTTTTTGGAATTGTTTTCTTCCGTTGGCTTTGTTTCGTCATCGGAAACGCAGGACGTCGAGGCGACCGGCATGTTGTTCTCACTCCACTGGTCGAGACGACTATAAGTTAACAAGCAAAAAAAGCATTTAGAAATCGTGTCCATGTGTATGGTGTTGTATGTTGTAATCAGACTTGGATCAATTACATTAATTCAGTTCAATTGCAATTACAATAACATTACAATTACAATTACATTAAAAACTGTAATTAATTACAACAATTCATATACAAATTAAGTTTTATATTGCTGCTGAAATAAGGAAAACAGTTTATGTCCCATCGCTTCCCAAAGAAAATAAACAATGTTGAGCATTATTCAAACTACAATTTTCTCAATATCAATGAGTTCAGCCAAAATTGTGGCAAATTACAATTAGAATTACACGAATGAAAATGCCTCAATTACGTTACAATTAACGTTACATTAAAAACTGTAATTAATTACATGATTACAATTACGAATTACAATACGTCCAACTGTGGTTGTAATCTTCTCTTTCTACACACAGAATCTTATCAATAAAAACGTTGCACAACACTACCTGTAGACTTCATTTCCCTTCTCTCTTGTATGCGTAAATACAGTAGCGATTTTGTCCCAGTATTGCTTTTCCCTTCTGTGCTTTAAGAAATATTCAGCGTTCTTCTCAGTTTCTTCGGTAATCTGGTAATCGACACGAATAAAAAATTGAGCGTCGCAGTTTTAACAAATGTCGTGTTAAATAAGGAGTTTATATATATTTCGGATAGAGAGATTATGACAACCTAGTGTTCCTGACCTGCTCTCTAGCGACCTCTTCAAATTGCTTCATTTCGATTTCTTGATACCACTTCATATAATTACGTTGATGATAAGTTAAAGGAGAAAGGCACCTAAAAACTTAAAGATTACTAGAAAATCACCAGCCTACATTTTTTCCCACTTTTCCAGTTTTTTAGATATACAAATTGATGGACTGAATTCACATAATATTGTTTTCACAGATGATTAAAAAAGAGTTTTCCTATATCAAAACATTCCACTTGTACCTTTGCTCTATAAGCGTCGACAATTTAAAGCTCATTTGTTCGTTACGCTCCTACAGTTTAGCTAGTGTCATTACCTGTAAGCCATGTAAACAAGTGATCCGAAAAACATGGCCGCAATGATAAAAATCCAACCAAGAACCTGCGAGGTCTGCCTTTGCCTTTCGTACTCCGTTGTGTAACGAACTGCAAAATACAGCCCACATCGGCATTTGAGTCATGGCTTTTATATAGATTATTTCATGTGCTTACAAGATATACGCTCTAGTAAGAAAAGTCACAGCATTTGACATATAGTGCTACAAGAGAATGGCATTACGTAAAAGAGTACAATAATATTTGGGGCTAACTTTAATACGTAATGGGTCATAAATTAAGAGATTAGAGGATAAACGTAACACCATGTGTCTTTATTAACTAAACGGGCAACATCTATTGGGATTATTGCGTCTATACAGTCAAGAGGCTACATACAGCAAAGTTAATTGTGGAATGTTGCGGTCTTCATTACACTGTAATTAAACTGCTAGCCTGGTATCGTTACTTTTCTGTTTTGAAATATGAAGCTAAAAGTCGTAACCGATCGAAGATCGGCGAGTGCCTTCGTCGTACTTTTTTTCCTTGGTTTCGCCATTTAAAAATGCGTTACATCCCTCAACAAAAAATTTAACCTGTAAACGGGAATACAATGACAGGAGAATAAAAGAGTGCGGCTTTTGCGAAGATAATTGTCCTTTGTATTTTGCACAAAAGGGTTAAAGTGCCTTTTGTGTGGCTACGTTCAAAAGGAGTAAAATGTCCCATTTAACAGGATATAATGCTACACTAAAATCGTCGTATACATGGCTTGCCTCATATGTGAAGATGCCAGTTTGGGGAGGATACTAAAAGTGTTAAGCGCGTCTTTCCTTAGCTTACTTTTGTTGGCAGCGGTCCGACTGACGAGGTCACACGGCATGTCGTAAGGTTGAGTGGACATAGCGCACGCAAAGTATTTGCCGTCGAGAAAGGCTATGGACATCCACGCGGCTGGAGCCACTGCGGCCTGCGTAGAAACATAGAAGCTGAAAAAAACAAGACATGTGGCACTCCTAGTTTTTATGCCTTATATACCTAATCATAGCAGATATCGATTAAACATAGCAAATTCGAAATCCTTTATAATAATGTTTGGTAAAAACAAATCATGAAAAATCTGAAGTGGCAAAGTAAGGTACACAATAATTACAACATTTCTGCTGGCAATAGACTGAGGCAAATCCGATCTATTACCTTGAAGTCATATAGTAAAAAATTGTGCGCTATAGAAGTTGTGTAGCTGACAATAAATTGGGGGCTGATATTACTCAAGACTATAAAATATTAACTCCGATCTGTTTTATCGTTCATTTGTACGTCATATATTTACACTGTTAAAGAAGGCCGATTTAAATAAATAGAATTTCACTTTGCTAAAAGTCCTTAATCGTGCACCTGCATCATGATCTCCATGAGAGTGCAGCATCCCGCCACATAACCTCTCGCCGCTTGGTCGCTCCTCCTCCAACATCCAGTCATCAACTTCCAGGTCCGGATGTTCATCGCGTATCCGAGTAGGAAGAGTGCGATTGCTGGAACGATGATGAACACCATTCCGTAGATCCTGTTCCCGCCCACCGTCTCAAGCACTGAAAAGTAGAACACGAAATATGTAAAAATGCAAAGCTGTTGGTCTTCATGACGCATCCACCATCCACCGTTGGCAAGAAGGAAATGTTGGAAGAACACTGAGTTGTTGTTCTCGCCAAGCATTCACCCTGGCAATTTGAAAGATCACCACTTTTTAACTCAAATGTGTTCATAAAAACGATGATTACCACATGGTCTTAAATTAACCCCATAAAATTCGACGTTTTACACTTTTATGATAACTCGGGTATTATTTATGGTTCTTTATAATCCGCAAAAACAACGTTAAAGGTCTGTAAAGTTTATGTACAACGTTAATCCTTCTTTTACCGTTTGACAGTTAATTGTTTAAAATTCAAACAATCGTTTCGACTAAATCTCATACAAGGTCATTGGGTTTGATTTTTTTTTAGATTTTCTTAGTTTTTCGGTAACAAAATTTATCCCAATAATAGTGTTATTTTCAGCAAAATGTCTTCGCGCGTCCTCACATTTTTAGCAACCAATTCAGCCTATTCTATTTTAGTACCCGGATCTCACCTTTTCTGGTTGTATTTGCTTGAGGGCAGGGACAGGTGAACGCGGCAAATGAGAAGAGCTGCTCGGAACCGACCGTTGCCAGGCAAATCGCAATGTTGATCGCCGAGCCAGAGCTTGTCTTCACCGTTTTGCCCACCGAAAGAAAAGCGGCGTTTAGGTTATGAGCAACGCCCGCCATCGCCCAATTGATTTTGCACACGCAGCACACAGCTACTGTATTGACCCAGCTCTGGAAATACTAAATGTTGTAAGTTGCGTAGTACGTATATGCTTACACCGGGGGTTCTTAAACTTTTTTTTTACCGCAGACCACTTAAATTTGTTTTGCTTCGCGTGGACCACGGTAGGCAAGAAAATTTAACGCTTTAGATTTTTTATTGCTAGCGATTAGGACTAAATCAATTTTACACAGAGTGTTAAATTAATATAAATTGTACATATTTTGCGATATCTCAAAAGCAATGTTAAACAAAGTATTATATTTAAAGAGACACACGTTAGGATAGACCGGGGCGTGTTGATACAATTTTGACATATTATCTAATAATTTGTTTATCTTCTGAATAAATAAAATAAAACCTTCGCCATACAAAAATTCAATCTTTTAGCAATAAGTTGCCGCAGGTTCTATAAAAATATCTTGTTCACAGCAAAAGTTATGACCTTTCAAAAAAGACAAAAAATGTGTTACAACGTGCCCCGTGCACGGGTCGGTTGTAACACCTGATGGGGCAAATTGTAACAAATGAAAACAACCGCATAAACACATTGGAAATGTATTTTTGTTGTTATATTTCAACGAAATGTCAAATTCAAAAGGTAAATGCAACAGACAGTGTTAGCCTACGATGCAAAAGGGCTTAAAGTTTTCATCATCCGAGTCGCAGTTGTGACATAAATACGAATAATTCATGTCGGGGGTGCACGCTTTGTGGGCCCACAAGTGACATCTGACACATTGAATCCAAACCTCTTTTGTTTTAGAATTTTGGAAATGTTCCATACATACCAAACAGTAATTTTCTTCGTCGTCCGAAGAATCAGTTTGCTTGTTGTTGAGTTGTTTAAATTTATTTTGTTGACTTTTTGGGCAGAATTATTTTTCTTTTAGCTTTAGCAGGCTCCTGTCTCTCCGCCTCTTCCATTGCTTTCTTGACTGGCGTATCCGTTAAAATTTCTGCTTGCATCTTTTTTCGTTTGGATACAACTATTTTTCTTGATGGTGCTTTTGGCAATGGACGAAGTTCTTCAGGACTAAAGTTAGAATGAGGTTCGCATGCGGAAGAAGTTGATGGACTTTGACGTAAGAAGTCCGATCCTGTGGAATGCGAAGACAGAAGAGCTGGTCGCAGACCATGTTGAGACAACAAAGCTGTCCCAATGGGAGCTGGAGGCAAATTGCCAGACGATGAAGCTTCTTTAGCATCTTGAGTCAAAAATGATGTTTGAAGGGGAGCTGGAGGCAAATTGCCAGACGATGAAGGTTCTTCTTCATGTTGAGCCTATAAAGAGGAGTCTAGAAGAGCTAGGTCAGGCCGATCAGTCACCTGTGAAGGAGAAAATTCGTGTTCTTCAAATATATCGGAGTTGAAGGGACAGATTCCTGTGCAACGGAATCCTGACTGAATGTTATTTGGCGTTGTTGCCAGTGGAAGAGAGGTTTTCACAAGCCCAGGAATATTATAAATCGTCATGGTTTTTCCGGGGTTCATTTTTATCCAAGCGTCACTGGCACCATTAACAAATTTTTTTAGAGGTCCATAAACATTACGATCGAGCGGCTGAAGTTTGTGGCTGCAGTGAGGAGGAAACGAAAGAAGTATGACACCATTTTGCTTACAATAATCTATGGCTGCAATTGTACGGTGGGAGCTATATGATTGTCGAGCAAAAGCAAAACCTTTCGTTCAACTGTGACTTTAGTGTAGCTAACAAAGCGTTTGAGGAAAATCAGAAAGTTGTCCTGTTGCATCCATCCGGATTTGTTTCCGGATCCTATGCGGCCATGGGGACCATCTCGAACAAAGTGATCGGCATATCGAGACCGAGGGAAAACAAACATGGACGGTATTGTATTTCCGATGGCGTTTATTGCACAAGCAAGAGTGACGTGGCCCTCTCACCTGAGGTGAAAGCACCGACCTGTTTTACCCTCGTTTTGCGATAACACGGTTAGGAACTTGAACAGTGGTAATACCTGTTTCGTCGACATTCCAAATATCGTTACCATTCAACTTATGGTTTGATATCACGCCATCTAGTTTGGAAAAAAACACACCGACATTGTGTTTGTTAAAACTCGTAGCCCTTGACAGACTCGTTGCTTTCTGCACCGTTGAGTTTCTTTTGATGCAGCCAGTAAACCAAAAATTGCACTTGTATTTCACTGCAAGTTCGTAAGCGAATTCTCGGACCTAAACAAAATTAAACTTGATTTCCAAAATTTCAAGTACAGCCTACTTATAATTTATGTGATTTAGAAATGATATCACCGATTCTACAAAAGCAATATGAAGTAAGTGTAATATCTTACATTTTTGGAGACAATCCGTAATAAGCATCAGCTGACATCAAGAGATATTTTGTTAACTCCATTTCTTGCAACTTCGTGAATACTTGAGTAGCACTGCGGTAACTAACAGAAGGCAATTCATTTGAACCACTATCTTCTAACTTCTGTTTTGCTTTACAAAATCTAGACAACGTGACATGGCAAATAGAATATTCTTTTGCTACTGATCGAATAGATTTTCCTTGGTTTTTCATATCGTTGGCAGCTCTTGCAAGTTCTGACACAGGCGTAGTACCTCTGTCAGTTTTTCGTTTAAAGTTTCTCACCATGGCTGAAAATATTTAAAGATTTAGTACATTATACTGTTTCGACGGGGTCAGTTGTAACACCTTTTAAATGTTACAACCGACCCAGGCCCATGTCAACCATTAATTGCCTTCGTTCACCACTTGCCCAGTCAACTGGCTAGTTCATAAAGCATGCGATAATAAACTATAATAATTGCTAAATCCGATTGTATGCTTTCCAATTTTTTAAGTTAAATGGTTAAACAACACTAACAAAAACTAAAAAAAGAAAAAAAGTTACTTTCTTACCTGAAATATATGTTTTTGTCCACAACTTTGTTTGTACTGCACGTAGCCTGCTCAAACTTTCAATGGCGGAAATGAACCGAAAGGCGCATGCGCATTGTTAATCACGTGATTCTAGTGTGTCCATTGGTGGCGCAATTTAGAGTGTTACAATCGACCCGTGTTACTTTACGCCCCGGTCTCCCCTACCTACAAAAATACTTGCTGAAGCGGAAAACAATAAATGTTATTTACCGCTTTAAATTCTTAAGCATCAAGGACGCAAAATCTAACACCGAATTCTCGATCATGTCTAAAAAATTTAAAAGTATGGCGACCCTACCGTAGTAATTAAAGATAGCACTTTATATTCTTAATATAACACAAAACGCCTTTGACATTACGGACAAATTTTCAAAGAGATTATCTGTAAATATTTTACGTTTGCTGCTTCTTCTTCGGTATTTATTTTAGTATAGTAATATTTTTAGAGCAATAACTGTCATAAACATCACAGATACCTGCCGGTTACTTACAGATGCCGCAATATCTAAAACCTAACATTACTAAATTTGAATTAAAAACCTTGGTGTTTGCTTTTAATCGTATACCATCTATATCTGATTGCGCGTTTTTGACCTATCACTTACTTAACATCGTTAAAGGCCAAAAAGCACGCTGTCTCCCACTCAACTTCTTGTTTAAACAAACAGCAAAGAATAATCGATGCTTGGAAAAAGCCTGGGTTTTACGTCCTATCGTTTGTTGATACATGTGAGCTAAACGTCCGGTAGTAAATTGTGTTTGCTTTGGCGTTTGGCAAAGTTTCATTTAAATGGTTACGCTATCAAGCAACTGGACATATTTCGGCAGCAAGACGTATTTCGGCAGCAAGACATACAACAAATATCGTACAGTAAGGAGAGTCACAAACGAAATTTCACCTAAACAAGTAATATAAGTAATAAAATTAACTAGCTGTTTTTACTTTTTAGTGGCATTCTGTCTGGACAATTAAAGGCCACACTCGTTCCTCGAGAACGCTTTTCGCTTTATATCAACCTGCTTCAAGTCTGTCTAATGATTTTTCGTGATTGTGCAATAACCAGTGGTGAAAGTAAGCCGGACCGGTCCGGTCGACGTTCCTGTAAAAGTTTCGCAGGTACGCCATCCCGGTAAAAAAGTTTTAACCAGTCCATGTCTTTTTTCACCAGGCCATCTCACCATATCCTTGAATGTGTGTCAATGCTAAGATTTCTATTGTTTATTTGTGCCGAAAACCTCAAGTTTCCGAAGATTACTTTTTTTAGACGACCTGCTGTGACGTAACTTTGTAATTTCCCACATACGTGTACACGAAGTGAACCTTTTTCTTATTTTCTCTTCTCTCGTTTTTTATGCGCGCTGTCACCGCTCGTTTGCTTTTTTCGTTTTGATCGCTGAATAAACTGGTTGTCGCCTTATTGGTGACCCCGCAAGTTCGTTTGCTAACGGAAGCATGAGCATAGAATCGCAACACGCAGTCGCTCTCAAGTTGCCGACATTCTGGACTACTCAGCCGAAAGTATGGTTCCAGCAAACCGAGGCGCAGTTCGCCCTACGAAAGATTACAATGGACATCACAAAGTACTACCACGTGGTCTCCGCTTTGGACCAAGATACTGCTGGCCGATTATTAGACATTTTTGACAATCCGCCGGACGACAACAAATACACAAGTCTGAAGGAGCGTTTACTCCAAATGTTCACTCAAACAAAGTCGCAGAGAGCGCAGCGTCTCCTTCAGATGCCCCCTTTAGGCGACAAAATGCCATCAGCACTAATGGACGAAATGCTGATTTTGTTGGGCGAGGAAGAAGCAGGTTTCTTATTCGAAGAACTTTTTCTACAACTCATGCCAACGTATGTACGCACAGGGCTTGCTGCACAGACTTTTACCGATTACCGTGCTATGGCTCGGACAGCCGATGTTTTATTGCACGCTGGACGCCATGATGCCCAGAATGCTTTTTCTGCCAGCGTTAAATCAAAGCTGCCGCAAAACAAGTTCAAAACGTCAAGTAATAGTGGCTTGTGTTTTTATCACGAACGATCTGGAAATAAAGCTAAGTGTTGTCGACCTCCCTGTTCTTGGGAAGCGGGAAACGAGGAAGCCGATCGGCGCTAGCTGCTGCGACGGTCGGTACAACAGGTAGCCTTTTCCACGTGTTTGACCGTACTTCAGGTTACAGTTTTCTGGTCGATACTGGCGCCGAGGTCAGCATTTTTCCTTCCACTGGACGCGAACGCCGATTAAACCCTCCAGGCAAAACCCTGATTGCTGCAAACGGAAGCGAAATACGTACATGTGGAACGCGCCAGATTGCCTTGGATTTACCTTTGGGCAAGTTTCAATGGGTGTTCATTCTTGCCGATGTCTCGAAACCTCTGTTGGGCGCTGATTTCCTGCGGGCACACGCGCTTTTGGTTGACATCAAACGCCGACGCCTAATCAACGCCCATACGTTCTCTAGTAATTCTATTGGCAAGATTGGGCAATCAACACCACAGTTAAATGCCCTCGCGAGCAGTGCGTCAAAGTATACGCGTCTACTCGGCAAATTTCCGAGGATTACCACTCCCCATTTTTCAGAATCATTTCCTACACACGGTGTAGAGCATTACATTCCCACAAGCGGCCCACCGGTGCACTCCAAGGTTCGGAGACTGCCCCCTGAGAAACTGATGATTGCTAAGAAGGAGTTCAACCAAATGTTGAAACTTGGTATTATCCGAAGATCATCTAGCCCATGGGCATCTCCATTGCACATGGTCCCAAAAACGTCCGGAGATTGGAGACCTTGTGGGGATTATCGACGATTGAACGCTGCGACACAGCCCGACAGATACGCAATACCCCACATCCAGGACTTTTCTGCTCGTTTAGCGGGAAGCAACGTTTTCTCCAAAATCGACCTTGTGCGTGGGTATCATCAAGTACCTGTGGCACCGGTCGACATTCCAAAGACGGCCGTCGTAACGCCTTTTGGATTGTTCGAGTTTATCCGGATGCCCTTTGGTCTTAAAAACGCCGCCCAAGCTTTCCAGCGACTGATGGACACTGTCTGTCAACCTTTGGATTTCGTGTTCGTCTACTTGGACGATATCCTGGTGGCCAGCAACTCGGTTGAAGAGCACCTAATGCATTTAAGGAAACTTTTCATACAGCTTACAAGCCATGGTTTGGTCAGCAACGTGGGCAAATGTCAATTCGGCGTTTCCGAAATTGATTTTCTGGGGCACAAAATAACGAAAGATGGCGCACGGCCGCTTCCCGACAAAGTTGAGGCTGTACAGAAGTTTCCACGACCAACGACCATCAAGGGCCTCCAGCAGTTCGCAGGTATGATAAACTTTTATCATCGGTTTATTCCCAACTCTGCCAAAATTATGTCCCCGATATATTCCGCTTTTTCGGGAAAACCTAAAAACCTTGTTTGGAACAAATCTTTAGATTTAGCTTTTCGAAATGCAAAACAGGCTCTAGCCAATGCAACTCTTCTGCACCACCCGTTACCTCAGGCCCCGACTGCCCTCACCATGGATGCATCGGAATATGCCGCTGGCGCCGTTTTACAGAAATTTATAGACGGCGGGTGGCGCCCACTGGCTTTTTTCAGTAAAAGGTTTCGGCTACCGGAAACCAAATATAGCGCATTTGACCGAGACTTGCGTTGTATCTTTCTGTGCGGCAATTCAGGTATTTTCTTGAAGGTCGTCCTTTTGTTGCTTATACCGACCACAAGCCATTGACTTTTGCGTTTATTAAAGTTTCATCACCATGGTCTGCCCGTCAACAACGACACCTAAGCGCCGTTTCGGAATTCACCACTGATGTACGTCACGTAGCCGGTAAGAAAAATTGTGTGGCTGATACCTTATCTCGTGGAGCGCTTAACGTTGTTCATTTTCCGCTCGACATGGATTACGTCGCGTTCGCCAAAGCTCAGCTTGACCCGGAGGTTCAAGCTTATCGTACAGCAGTAACCAACCTTCAGCTTGAAGACATTGAGGTGGGACGCTCAGGTACAAAACTTCTCTGCGATACGTCTCAAGGCTCGCCACGCCCGATAGTACCAAAATCGTGGCAGCGTAAAGTGTTTGACATGATACATGGTCTTTCCCACCCATCCATACGAACAACGAGGAAGCTAATGTCTACGAAGTTCGTATGGCACGGGCTTCTGAAGCAAGTTGGTTCATGGGCTAAAGAATGTGTTCATTGTCAACGTTCGAAGATCCAGAGACATGTTCGCGCACCCTTGTCAAATTATCCGATGTGTAGCGGTCGTTTCACCCACGTCAACATTGACATCGTCGGACCACTTCCGCCCTCACAAGGTAATATGCATCTTCTTACAATGGTTGACCGTTTTACACGTTGGCCAGAGGCAATACCAATGCCTGAAGCAACGACAATCACGTGTGCGCGCGCTTTTGTTTCTAATTGGATTTCGCGTTTTGGAGTTCCGCAGGATATTTCGTCCGACAGAGGCGCTCAATTCACCTCAGCCATGTGGACATCGTTTAATGATTTACTGGGCATTAAGGTGCATCGGACAACAAGTTTCCATCCTGAAGCGAATGGCCTCGTGGAGCGTTTTCACCGGCATATCAAAACGTCGCTGATGGCTCGTTTACAAGGTCCTAACTGGATGGACGAGTTACCGTGGGTAATGCTAGGAATTCGCACTAGTCCTAAGGAAGATTTACTAACATCTTCAGCGGAACTAGTTTATGGTTCCACCTTGTCTGTTCCAGGTGATTTTTTCTCATCCAGGCCTGACAGCCCACAGCAGCGTTTACCAGCTTTGCGAGATTCCTTTCGACACCTGGCGCCAACCCCGATGTCGCGTCACGGTAGAGCAAAGACGGACGTTCCTAGATCACTTGGCACGAGTAATTACGTTTTCGTACGAGTTGACAAGCATCGCCCGCCCCTTACGCCGCCGTACAACGGGCCATTTCGAGTAATTCGGCGCAGTGACAAGACGTTCACAGTGGATATAGGTGGGCGAAACCAAACGATTTCCATTGATCGCTTGAAGCCAGCATACATCGACGAGACACAACCGATCGAGGTACCTCAAGCACCCCGCCGAGGAAGACCTCCTTCGCGCAACATCTCGACACCAGCTTTGCCCAACGAATTGGAGCAAACATTCGTACAAACGCGCGCTGGTCGTGTGATTCACCCCCCTGATCGTTTTTGATAGGTTCACTTCTGGGAGGGGGTCATGTAGCGGCCCTGTAATTTCCCACATACGTGTTCACGAAGTGAACCTTTTTCTTATCTTCTCTTCTCTCGTTTTTTATGCGCGCTGTCACCGCTCGTTTGCCTTTTTCGTTTTGATCGCTGAATAAACTGGTTGTCGCCTTACTACTTTTATCTTTTACTCATAATATTAAATTTGACAAATTTACGTGTTTGGAAATAGGTTGTCCTGAAATGTCCTGTCACTGTTCACCAACTCTACGTTTAACTTTTGTCATGAGGCGCGACGATCAAGTTTTAAAAGCATACCTATATGAACATTTAAAAAAGTGTACGAAACCTTGTAGTGCTAATTGTGAACAAGGTTTGTAATGCAAAATATTTTAAATTCGTCTTGTAAATATCACACTTGATTATGATTTGCTATTCCGCAAAATTCTATTTCTCAAATACTATCTGAAATTTCCAGCACTTTCGTTATGAATCAGCAAGCGGGAAACTACGTAGTAAGCGCAAGAAAGGAGAAACTTGAAACTAACACGCCTCGAGCAATTCTACAGCTTACTAGGGTTTCAGGCGAAATTTCGGAAAACCAATTGACACACAATACCTCCCAGTGATATTTTTGCTAATGCTGTTTCAATCCGAATTTCCTTTGGCAATAGGCTAGTTGTAAAGGTCGACCTTTTCTAAAACAATCTTATTGTGCTTCTTACCATAATTATGTAAAGGACAAAAATCCTTTGTCCTATGAATTAGTTATGTCAACTGACCACGGAAGATATATAATTGCAACAATATGCCATGTAAACGACACGTCTTTTTGCCTGCACTATCAGATTGAAAAAAGTGAATTATTAAATTGAAACGTTTGTAGTCCCGCACCTCGATTATACTCTTGTGCTTTCTGCCTACCACAACATTCAATAGCTTTACGCTCTGCTGCACTCTACGACTACGTGATCGTATAAGAAGTCGTCCAACCGTGACTTTTTAAAGCGTTTCTTTGCCGATTCATAACAAACATTATGGAGATATAGAATCGCGTACACACTTTAAAATTTATATTTTTCGTCTCTTTAGTGTTTGTCTTTACCAATCAAAATGTTCTATCTAGATTCTAAATTAACATTACCATTAGAAACATTTGTAAACCGCACAAGGTTTTAACAATTTAGGCCAGTGTTTCCCAACCTTTTTTACACTAGTGCCCCCTTGGGCTCAATATTATTTCATATCGCCCCCTCATCTTGCTTTACACCAAAGTATTATATTAATCGTTGTCTAACATCATATTGTCTTCACTTTCGTTTCGATAAGCTGTCAGTCGTATTTGAGGTTGTCTTACATGAATTGACTATGGGAATTAAAAGATACATTAATTCGCCAGGTTATGTCATTACCAGGAAAAATTCAACTTTCTGCACCAAGACTTTAAATCAAGGGTTGGCAACCTTTTCTAGTCGCGGGCCCAAACCAAACACTGAAAGGTCTCAAAATGTGAATTGTGTTAAAAGAAATTGTGTTATTCAAATGTTAAGAAATATTCAGCGTTTTTCTTAGTTTCTTCGGTAATCTGGTAAACGACACGAATAAAAAATTGAGCGTCGCAGTTTTAACAAATGTCGTGTTAAATAAGGAGTTTGTATATATTTCGGATAGAGAGATTATGACAACCTAGTGTTCCTGACCTGCTCTCTAGCGACCTCTTCAAATTGCTTCATTTCGATTTCTTGATACAACTTCATATAATGACGTTGATGATAAGTTAGAGGAGAAAGCCACCTAAAAACTTAAAGATTACTAGAAAAGCACCAGCTTACATTTTTTCCCACTTTTCCACTTTTCTGGATATACAAATTGATATACTGAATTCACATAATATTGTTTTCACAGATGATTAAAATAAGAGTTTTCCTATATCAAAACATTTCACTTTTGCTTTTACCTTTGCTCTATAAGCGTGATATATACAAGTTGCCGTCAACGAATTAGTTGTAATTTAGTTTTGACTTTTACAAGGTGGTGCCAAAATACTTCATCAAGCCTGTCACCATTTTAAAATATTTTAAATTATATTTAAATCACGCGGGCTTTTCGAGTATTCGTTTGGTAAGTTTTAAAGTGTTCCCAAATCTTATGTTGACCCCTGCATGACACACAACTAAGCTTCTGCAATTTTTTTCAAAAAAAAAAAAAAAACTTGCTAAGACGTTGTACTGTTTATTACTCAGCATTAAAATACGAAAAACAGCGTGACAAATTAAAGCTCATTTGTTCGTTACGCTCCTACAGTTTAGCATTACCTGTAAGCCGTGTAAACAAGCGATCCGAAAAACATGGCCGCAATGATAAAAATCCAACCAAGAACCTGCGAGGTCTGCCTTTGCCTTTCGTATTCCGTTGTGTAACGAACTGCAAAATACAGCCCACATCGGCATTTGAGTCATGGCTTTTATATAGGTTATTTCATGTGCTTACAAGATATACGCTCTAGTAAGAAAAGTCACAGCTGTTGACATATACAAGGGAATGGCATTACGTAAAAGAGAACAATAATATTTGGGGCAAACTTTAATACGTAATGGGTCATAAATTAAGAGATTAGAGCAGTGGTTCTCAACCTTTTTTCACTGCGTACCACCTCGAGCTTCTATGATCTTGTTGCGTACCAACAAAATGTCGAAAAGACAACTTTACTCAAAATGTATATAGGATTATTAACAGGGGTGGATTAGCTAATTAGTTAGCCCGGAAATTTCTAAACAAATGCGGCCCACCTCAAAAAAGTTTCTCTTTTTTAACTTGCAAGATACTGGTAGTCAAGTTTTGTAATTCTTTGTTGTTTTGCTATGATGTCATAAAAGAAAATTGCAAAGATGTTCCGGAAAGATAATAGTTCCTATGGTTAAAGAAGCATAAAAATTTAACTATACAATCATTACGATGAATGTATAGTTTACAATAAAAAAAAATGCTTAGCCCTTTAGTAAAACTGTAATTTTACTTAAAAACCTACTGCGTACAGCGTACCACCCAAAATGACTTCGCGTAGCACTAGTGGTACGCGTACCACAGGTTGAGAACCACTGGATTAGAGGATAAACTTAACACCATGTGTCTTTATTAACTAAACGGGCAACATCTATTGGGATTATTACGTCTATACAGTCAATAGGCTACATACAGCAAAGTTAATTGTGGAATGTTGCGGTCTTCATTACACTGCAATTAAACTGCTAGCCTGATATCGTTACTTTTCTGTTTTGAAATATGAAGCTAAAAGTCGTAACCGATCGAAGATCGGCGAGTGCCTTCGTCCTACTTTTTTTCCTTGATTGCGCCATTTAAAAATGCGTTACATCCCTCAACAAAAAATTTAACCTGTAAACGGGAATACAACGACAGGGGAATAAAAGAGTGCGGCTTTTGCGAAGATAATTGTCCTTTGTATTTTGCACAAAAGGGTTAAAGTGCATTTTGTGTGGCTACGTTCAAAAGGAGTAAACTGTCCCATTTAACAGGATATAATGCTACACTAAAATCGTCGTATACATGGCTTGCCTCATATGTGAAGATGCCAGTTTGGGGAGGATACTAAAAGTGTTAAGCGCGTCTTTCCTTAGCTTACTTTTGTTGGCAGCGGTCCGACTGACGAGATCACACGGCATGTCGTAAGGTTGAGTGGACATAGCGCACGCAAAGTATTTGCCGTCGAGAAAGGCTATGGACATCCACGCGGCTGGAGCCACTGCGGCCTGCGTAGAAACATAGAAGCTGAAAAAAACAAGACATGTGGCGCTCCTAGTTTTTATGCCTTATATACCTAATCATAGCAGATATCGATTAAACATAGCAAATTCGAAATCCTTTATAATAATGTTTGGTAAAAACAAATCATGAAAAATCTTAAGTGGCAAAGTAAGGTACACAATAATTACAACATTTCTGCTGGCAATAGATTGAGGCAAATCCGATCTATTACCTTGAAGTCATATAGTAAAAAATCAATTGTGCGCTATAGAAGTTGTGTAGCTGACAATAAATCGGGGGCTGATATTACTCAAGACTATAGAATATTTACTCCGATCTGTTTTATTGTTCATTTGTACGTCATATATTTACACTGTTAAAGAAGGCCGATTTAAATAAATAGAATTTCACTTTGCTAAAAGTCCTTAATCGTGCACCTGCATCATGATCTCCATGAGAGTGCAGCATCCCGCCACATAACCTCTCGCCGCTTGGTCGCTCCTCCTCCAACATCCAGTCATCAACTTCCAGGTCCGGATGTTCATCGCGTATCCGAGTAGGAAGAGTGCGATTGCTGGAAAGATGATGAACACCATTCCGTAGATCCTGTTCCCGCCCAACGTCTCAAGCACTGAAAAGTAGAACACGAAATATGTAAAAATGCAAAGCTATTGGTCTTCATGACGCATCCACCATCCACCGTTGGCAAGAAGGAAATGTTGGAAGAACACTGAGTTGTTGTTCTCGCCAAGCATTCACCCTGGCAATTTGAAAGATCACCACTTTTTAACTCAAATGTGTTCATAAAAACGATGATTACCACATGGTCTTAAATTAACCCCATAAAATTCGACGTTTTACACTTTTATGATAACTCGGGTATTATTTATGGTTCTTTATAATCCGCAAAAACAACGTTAAAGGTCTGTAAAGTTTATGTACAACGTTAATCCTTCTTTTACCGTTTGACAGTTAATTGTTTAAAATTCAAACAATCGTTTCGACTAAATCTCATACAAGGTCATTGGGTTTGATTTTTTTTTAGATTTTCTTAGTTTTTCGTTAACAAAATTTATCCCAATAATAGTGTTATTTTCAGCAAAATGTCTTCGCGCGTCTTCACATTTTTAGCAACCAATTCAGCCTATTCTATTTTAGTACCCGGATCTCACCTTTTCTGGTTGTATTTGCTTGAGGGCAGGGACAGGTGAACGCGGCAAATGAGAAGAGCTGCTCGGAACCGACCGTTGCCAGGCAAATCGCAATGTTGATCGCCGAGCCAGAGCTTGTCTTCACCGTTTTGCCCACCGAAAGAAAGGCGGCGTTTAGGTTATGAGCAACGCCCGCAATCGCCCAATTGATTTTGCACACGCAGCACACCTATAGCTACTGTATTGACCCAGTTCTGGAAATACTAAATGTTGTAAGTTGCGTAGTACGTATATGCTTACACCGGGGGTTCTTAAACTTTTTTTTTACCGCAGACCACTTAAATTTGTTTTGCTTCGCGTGGACCACGGTAGGCAAGAAAATTTAACGCTTTAGATTTTTTATTGCTAGCGATTAGGACTAAATCAATTTTACACAGAGTGTTAAATTAATATAAATTGTACATTTTTTGCGATATCTCAAAAGCAATGTTAAACAAAGTATTATATTGAAAGAGACACACGTTACCTACAAAAATACTTGCTGAAGCGGAAAACAATAAATGTTATTTACCGCTTTAAACGCTTTGGCGTTTGGCAAAGTTTCATTGAAATGGTTACGCTATCAAGCAACTGGACATATTTCGGCAGCAAGACATACAACAAATATCGTACAGTAAGGAGAGTCACAAACGAAATTTCACCTAAACAAGTAATATAAGTAATAAAATTAACTAGCTGTTTTTACTTTTTAGTGGCATTCTGTCTGGACAATTAAAGGCCACACTCGTTCCTCGAGAACGCTTTTCGCTTTATATCAACCTGCTTCAAGTCTGTCTAATGATTTTTCGTGATTGTGCAATAACCAGTGGTGAAAGTAAGCCGGTTCGGTCCGGTCGACGTTCCTGAAAAAGTTTCGCACGCCATCCCGGTAAAAAAGTTTTAACCAGTCCATGTCTTTTTTCACCAGGCCATCTCACCATATCCTTGAATGTGTGTCAATGCTAAGATTTCTGTTGTTTATTTGTGCCGAAAACCTCAAGTTTCCGAAGATTACTTTTTTTAGACGACCTGCTGTGACGTAACTTTATAACGTAATTTCCAAAGTTGATTATGCATTCCGCTAAGAAATTAGTCTACTTTTATCTTTTACTCATAATATTAAATTTGACAAATTTACGTGTTTGGAAATAGGTTGTCCTGAAATGTCCTGTCACTGTTCACCAACTCTACGTTTAACTTTTGTTATGAGGCGCGACGATCAAGTTTTAAAAGCATACCTATATGAACATTTAAAAAAGTGTACGAAACCTTGTAGTGCTAATTGTGAACAAGGTTTGTAATACAAAATATTTTAAATTCGTCTTGTAAATATCACACTTGATTATGATTTGCTATTCCGCAAAATTCCATTTCTCAAATACTATCTGAAATTTCCAGCACTTTCGTTATGCATCAGCAAGCGGGAAACTACGTAGTAAGCGCAAGAAAGGAGAAACTTGAAACTAACACGCCTCGAGGAATTCTACAGCTTACTAGGGTTTCAGGCGAATTTTTGGAAAACCAATTGACACACAATACCTCCCAGTGATATTTTTACTAATGCTGCTTTCAATCCGAATTTCCTTTGGCAATAGGCTAGTTGTAAAGGTCGACCTTTTCTAAAACAATCTTATTGTGCTTCTTACCATAATTATGTAAAGGACAAAAATCCTTTGTCCTATGAATTAGTTATGTCAACTGACCACGGAAGATATATAATTGCAACAATATGCCATATAAAAAAGACGTTCTTTACGTCCAAGCTAAACTTATTACGAAAACAGTTACTATTTTTTTTGCAAATTTGCCTGCATCATCAGATTGAAAAAAGTGAATTATTAAATTGAAACGTTTGTTTTTCAACCCTGCTACATGTTTATGACAAACATCTACTCTAGGCTATACCTACAGTCCCGCACCTCGATTATACCCATGTTCTGCGCTGCACTCTACGACTACGTGATCGTATCGTCCAACCGTGACTTTTTAAAGCGTTTCTTTGCCGATTCATAACAAACATTATGGAGATATAGAATCGCGTACACACTTTAAAACTTATATTTTTCGTCTCTTTAGTGTTTGTCTTTACCAATCAAAATGTTCTATCTAGATTCTAAATTAACATTACCATTAGAAACATTTGTAAACCGCACAAGGTTTTAACAATTTAGGCCAGTGTTTCCCAACCTTCTTTACACTAGTGCCCCCTTGGGCTCAATATTATTTAATATCGCCCCCTCATCTTGCTTTACACCAAAGTATTATATTAATCGTTGTCTAACATCATATTGTCTTCACTTTCGTTTCGATAAGCTGTCAGTCGTATTTGAGGTTGTCTTACATGAATTGACTATGGGAATTAAAAGATACATTAATTCGCCAGGTTATGTCATTACCAGAAAAAATTCAACTTTCTGCACCAAGACTTTAAATCAGGGGTTGGCAACCTTTTCTAGTCGCGGGCCCAAACCAAACACTGAAAGGTCTCAAAATGTGAATTGTGTTAAAAGAAATTGTGTTATTCAAATGTTAAGACAACTGTTAATCAGGCGGGCCTTGGATTTTTTTTTATCCATACTACTAATTAAAAGTGTAATAAAGCTTCTTTGAGAAAACGCGGTAACTTTAATAGATTTTGAATTCCGGGAGCACCTGACGAGCGAAGCGAGCGCGATTTTTTGGGGGTATACCGGCATTTCTTTTAAATTTCCTGCTAGGTTTTATTACATTGCCGAAAAAAAATCAAAAATTGTTAAGAAATATATGTCTAATATTTTGTAATACGTTTTCCGTTTATGCGCGACACACTTGGCAGCCTTCCACGGTGCAACGGTAAAGAATCGCTGATCTAGTTGAAAAGGCAGCATCAAAACGTAAACAAACCGGACTTATGATAAACATTTGCGCGAAGCGCAAAAATTCTGGCCTGTACTGAGTTAAAATAGTGAAAAAGTACTTGAAATGGACTCGTGTCTATTTGTCAAAGGGTTGGCGGGCCGTAGGTTGGCGACCCCTGCTTTAAATAAATAAATGTTTTGCCGCGTATAAAACGGTGAAACGCAACAGCAACCAACCTTTACAAAAGAAAAAGCCTTTACAAAAGAAAGCCAATTATTACGTAACAATGATAGGGAAACTACTACAAGTTCGCAGTACGAAAGTTGCCATTTAAGATTAAAATTTACCTACAGTGCTGTTTGTTACTATTTTATGTGAACTTTTTATAAAATTTTGCCATAAGTATATTCATGTAACGCCCCCTTATGTGCGTTCAGCGCCCACCAAATAAGAAAAAGACCCAAAACGCCCCCTTGTAACTCGCCAACGCCCACAAGGGGAGATGAAATGTATAAATTTGCAGTGTTGTAAACGCGTCATATTCAAACGACTTCAGTCTCAGTCAAGTTGTTTGTAAAAATAACTCAAGTCCAAGTCAAGTCCTGCAGTCAATTATTAGAGCAAGTCAACTTTAAAGTTCAAACCAACCTATTTGATAAAAAGGTGAAACAGTCAACTATTCAAATTGGCAAACTTATCTGATTTTGAACAATACCGTACCTCAAGTAAGAAAATAACAGAAATCCAACAAATAGCAAGCCAATTTTTTACTAGCACGAATTCAGATAAATAACCTAATTTTATAAAACAAAACGTAACGCTTCATTTCAACCCAGGTCATTTCACCTAATGACTTAAGTCAAGTCTAGTTATTAACCGAAACGACTTAACAACACTGTAAATATGTTCATCATAAAGACTACAAGGCATATTTTCCAGTGGGCCCTGTAAAATCGCTACTGCTCGAACGGCGTACCAGAGTAAAGATATATTTTATTTTCACGGGCCATGTCTAAAATTTTGTTTTTTACTTTATTTAATCATGTAATTGCAAAAACGTTAACGTATTGCTTTCGCGCGCTTACTGGTTTGTTTTAGCAATTTTTTAAATAATATTGTCAGCCCATATAATCTTCAAGCATTTTTGAGCTTTACGCTAATTTTTTTATACGGTTTCCATGCTCCTGCCATTTTGTATTAATAATTTAGCCTAATTAACCATTGATACCTGAGTATAGTAGGGGCTATTAGCAAGGGTCCACGTACAAAGTAGGCCTAAACATGTTTTAGGTACAGTCAAAGCAATAATTGGACATTTTTAAATAGTGCAAATGCAAAATGTCCAAAAATATTGTTGTGATAAACAAGAAAAAATACGAAAATTACTGCTAGGCCTACTCTCTAAAAGTCTAATTAAACGTGATATGTTTTATTGATTAAAGATTTTATTAATTGGCTGTTTGTTTTCTTTACAACATTCAAATAACATTAAATACCATTTACAATATTTACAATATTCAATATTGTTTAAAACATTTCTATTTTCACATGTTTAGGTTAACGTAACTACGTAATCTTTGTATATGGCCGTATTTGTCCTAATTCTAAATAGAGAAATCAGGTGGCACTGTATAAAGACAAATTGTATTTGATTCTCGACAAGCTTTCGCACAACCGTGCTTCATCAGGTACCTACGTAAGTTACTTTATTTGCAATATGGAACTTTCTAAACTGGTTTTAAAACGAATAAAGGTCAAACCGGAGCTGAACGGAAGGAACATTTAAATTGCTCCGACCGACACCGGAACTGAATCGGATTTAGACAAAAAACCGAAGCGACATAAAAAGTCGAACAGCTCGATTTTGCCTTAAATTACGATAACATCAATATAGCAAACTCTGATAAGTAATCTAAATAGACGGTCCATTACTAAAAGTCATTTGTTCTCGGCACAAAGTTGTTACATTTCCTGTCTACACTTGTTGTTAAGGCCATTACACAAAACTTAAAATAAACACTTATTTAAGATAGAAGCTTACAGATTTAATATGTATGCTAGGTCAGTGGTCGGCAACCGCCGGTCCGCGAGTTATTCGTTACCGGTTCGTAGCAGGTTGCGCATTCAGATCTTGCATGCTTGCTAGATACATGTGTTGTGTGACGTATTCAATCTGCTCAACAAATCAAGTATTTTACTTCAGGGAAAAATTACTACTTTATTAAAGTTGGCAGATAAAGTGGCAGCATTTTCATAGACAAACGTAATAATGGGAAAAACGCGTAAGCAAAGGGGTATTTGGAATGTTTCAAACTTTAACGGAGACTTTATAAGAAAACGAACCTAAACAAGCGTTCTCCTACCTTGTAAGCATTTATGGAGTTCAAACGTTAAAGACCCTACGACTGCGAATAAATGAAACTGTAATCCTTCGAGACAGGTGAACCGACCTTAACTGAACGACAAGAGGACCAACTGCTGGACATTGCGAATGATGGTTGCCTAAAATTTACTTTTCATGCAACGACTCTACCAATGTTTTGTATAAAGGTCTTAACAGAATACCCTCCTCCAACAGCCTTAAAAACTTTGCTGACATTTCCGACATCTTACTTATGAGAGTCTGGATTTTTCTGTGCTGCCAGGAACAAAGACGAAACCGTGAAACAGACTGGGCGTGAGGTACACATTGCAGGTTTGATGAGGTTTAATAATTCCTAGGTAGGAGCATCTCGCTGCTGCAAAACTAGCTCTCATTAAAAAAATGTTGTAATTAAGTTCCTTTACTGAACATTTGCTTTTGAAGGCCGGTCCGTGATAAAAAAATCTTAGTTTTTAATCAGTCCCAAGGCCAAAAAATGCCGACCCTTGTGCTTATTTTATTTAGTCTTCAAACCGTTTTCAATGGTTATAGGTTAGCTTATCTTTTTCGCAGTGAAACAAAATTCGAAGCTGTGTCGGACTTGAAGCATACCTTATAACAGGGTGGCATATAAGACAATTTCACAACGTAAATTTAACAAACGAGTTAACAAACAGTCAAACTTTAGTGTCTTTGATGGACTTATGCTGCGGTAATACCTGCATCGTACCACTTTGGGCTGTGAATTTTGGACAGTACTGTATCTTAGTTCAACTTTGCACTTCGTAAGTTCGATTAATTAACACTAACACTAAACTTTTGGCTTAAAAAAAAAATTTTTTTAAATTAAAAACTTACTTCAAAAATCAGTCTGTGGAAAGAGTTTTATTCCCAACGTTTAGGATATCACTTTTAAGGCGATAAATCAAAGTTTAATTTACTGAGACAGCATTGCAAAAACCAAAAAATAAATTATGTCGTTAAGACAAACACAAAGCAAGTAGTTCACAATAGCAATTTAAAACTCATTGAAGCGCACTATTATTAGGTAACCAATCGGATTGGTCATGATAAAACCAAGCAAATTTGCTTACTGTGTACGGCTTGTCACACATTGTGTTCTTGTTTCAGGTTGAGTATCACGTTCGCATGGTAAAAAAAGAAACACAAAATTACATCAATGTGCCCAATTATTAAAGCTTCGACGAAATTACGATAATTCTGTTATGCATAAACATGAAATGTTGAGTTTAAGTATGGACAATTTTAAGAGTTTATTTGATTATCCATATCAAAATACCTTTAGGTAAGTTCATGGTTGTGATATATCACCTAAAATGTTTATACATATTTTCCCCTCTTACTTTATATAATATGCACATTATTTATATAGTGCATTTGATATAGGCCTACATTTAGTTAAAAATTTTCGTGCATGTATATTGTATACTGATCTAACATATTTTAAAAGATAGGGGAAGAAAGGTGGGAAAAAAGAACACTAAAATGCCTGCATAAAATGGTGGACGTCAAAAATCCGTATAAAACACAGCAGAAGGGCATCTTTAGCTTCAGCTTGCCGCTCCATTGCTGCTATAGTGTCCGTTGGTTCTGATGAGCCCGTTCGATAAGTGCGTGTCGATCACTGGAATTTGATTATCCGATGGCTTTTGTTTCTCCAGCAGGCAATCGCCTTTAGCCTGATCCGGGGCGACAGGGTGAGCACCGTCGATCTGCGACATGACGCTGTCGACCAGGATTTGGAGAAAGTCGTTCACGCCGTCGTAGCCTGAAAAACGCCCAATGTTTAATGCTTTGAAACTGATCATTCAAAAAACGGCGTTTCTGCGTTTAAAGAAGGCGTTTTGCGAAAATCTTACGAAGAGCGATAAATGTTCTCAGTTGATGTCCTCGCCTCGGCTGCACGCAATAAAACTTGTATTTCTAGCAATATTGCCGAAACAAACCACTGGCATCAAATATCGAATGTAACAAATCAGAAAAATTCCAGGGATTATTATTTCTTCATATTAGCCATATATCGTTAATGCAACGCACAACATGTCTAACTAAAAAAACATTCTAAGGATGAACAAAGTAAGACAAAATGGAAACATTAGGTTTAAAAATCAATGCACTTTTCGTGAAAACACCAATCACTTCGCTTTTGTGCCGTAACAACAATATCTTTTTACAATTGCAAATAAAAGGCGTCAACAAAACGTGAAAATACCCGAAATGGTATTCGCCATTGCCTTTTTTTAGTTAAAAACACAAAAAATATGTAAAACAAATACCAAAGCCCAAGAAGGTCGCATTTCACAAAAAATAGTTTCGGGCATATGAAACAACGACTTGCATTCCATACCAGATTAATGTAATTAAATCAAACCAAAAAGATAAATTTATTTTGATAAACAGTCAGCAGGCTTACCCGGAAATACGTTGACGTCGATGACGTAATGACGATTGGTTTCCGGACAAACGATGACGTCAACGCCGTACAAGGTCATCTTGATCTCCTGATAGAGTTGACTGGTGAGGGTGGTCACAATAGTTGGGTCAATAGGACGGGGAACCCCCTCATCCATCTGAAGAGGAAAGAGAGTTTTTACTGTTAACTTTATTTCCCCTTAAATGTATTTTATTTGTCCTTTACTTTCATTTCATGCAGGTAGGGGCGTATACAGAAAATAAAAAAGGGGGGTCCCGAATTTTCAACTTAGGAAATTTCCCTATTTTAAGTCTATCGTTAATGAACAATGACGTCATAACCTAGTGACGGGTGACGTCGTAAAATAGTGATTTGTTATGACACCATAAAAAACAATCAGACACAACCAATTAACGTCCAGCAAAAGTGAACTTTACGACGTAAAGCGAACACGTGCGTCGAAACCGCTTAGTGTGGAAACCTTAACTTCAGACGAAAAACTAAACCAAGACGATGAAGTATGTGTGATTGATTTTGGTAGAATCATGTTTCGACTATCAGTCGCGCAGTTTCGTACGATCGATGTACGAGAATACGCTAATTACAAGCACTCTTGCCACCTGCAATACTAAACGAAGATCGTTTTTTTCCGGGTGTTATTATGAAACGATTAGCGCAACATCTGCGCCAAGCAGTGTGCCGTATGAGCAAAATACAAGTTGCGGTTGAAGGAAAATACGTTGTGTCAATAACACACTAAACACGTGATGTTCGGATATGCTTATAAAGAATAATTTTGCGGTAACAATCATTAAACAAAAAGGCCACTTTTGCGTTGTCATTGTTTTTACTTTTGCGTTGTCATTGTCGAACACACACTTGCTAATCAGCCAACCTGAACGAATAACGAAAGGCGAAAGAGAAAAAGTATCCTGCGTTTACGGTCGACCTAACAGGAGACGAAAAACGGCGTTTGCGTTTCATTTTGGTTTCGCATTAGTTTAAGACGCGTTACCTAATTACATTAAAAGCATTGCCGCTTAGGACGGTAAGTAAAACCCTGGCAAAAAAGAAAAGAAAACGATAATATCACTAATGAAAAATCGGGGGTCCGGACACCCAAACCCCCCACCTTGGACACGCGGCTGCAGACAGGAGTGCTTTCATGCATGACTGATTCTTATGCATGAGTGATTTTGTGCACGAGTGATTTTGTGAATGACTGTTTTTTTGTGCATAACGGGTTTTCTGCAACAAGCTGATTCTTACAACATTGGTGGCTTCATCAAGAAAAGTTTACATTGACGCAGAGGATTTGGAATCGACTGATGATCGCAACAATTATGCCTTGGCAAAGTCACACGCACTCTACTCAAACCAACGTGAGGTTCTTGGAAAATTGTGGAACTATTTGGGAGTACACCTCAACGTAACGCGCGTCGGCGTTTTACGACGTTCGGTATAGCCCTGTTTATTACAAGTGAACAATGGACACCGGCATGGAAAGAGATACAAAGCTTTTATATTGGGTGAGACAAGTTTCAGTACGAGACAGTTTATGACGGTAAGCGTAAAGTTCAAAGCAATTTACAAGTTGGTGTCTGCGTCTATTTAAAAGCCCGTTGAAAATGGTACCGACAATAGTAACGCCATCGCGATCAATAAGGTACTGTTTATTTAAAACGAATCGACCTACGTTTTATAGAAACAGAGAGTTATCTACTAGTATGTTTTTTCCAGGAAATGTTGCAAAACTTCAGCGGGCTATGTCTCGTGGGTTCATTTTTCTTGTATGTGACAGCTAGATAACAATACCAATGTAAATACAGAAGGAACGTATAAAGGATTTTTAAATAACATGTCGCTTTGTCTTCCGTGTGTGGCAAATAAATCTAATAAAAGAAAAGAATAACAGTCGTAATTTGCCTTAGTTAAGTCGGATCGTTCGGAATCGCCGCTGGAAATGTTGTGCGAGTTGAAGAAAATGGTCTTGTGGTCGTTCCAGTCCTGTCGGGTGAAATTGCGCAGCGACGGCCGCTTCACCATGTGGTACCTGTCGCCGATCACGTATATCTGCAGAGGCGGAAACAAATCAAGTCGACTTTTTGCATATCAGGAATATGAGTCTCTGTCAAAAGACCGTGAAGCGTTACAGAAGAAAAGTTTTTAGGCCTTGGTGAACGTAGGTTGATCGTTGAGCAGAAGACTCACAAACTGGTGGCAATGTTAGTCATTTTAAAATACCTTCGGTCCAGGTTAAGTCGTTTACAAAAAAGCAAAATCTAGGTGCATATCAGCGTTTACCAAAGGTAAGTCTAACAGAGAAAACAAAGTTTGTTTTGTTTGCGCAAAATACATACCTTGTATAACAAAGCATTGTGGTCGATGAAAGTTTGTGCCACACAAGGCGGGTCAACATCTTTGAGTCCTTCTGCATTGAAAATCATTGACATCTAAGAAAAAATAACCACAACAATAGGTCAATTGTGGCCGCTACTAGGTTCAGTCACATCTAATCTCCCCATGGGTTTAGGTGTAATGCTATCTTGTAATGGTGCGTTAAATTAAGAATGACATAACTGTAGCAAATACGAAAGTGACGTCAATTCACGAGTTTCATTGCACATAAAATAGAATAAAAAGAAAGTAAAATATAACTTGGCCAATGCAAGATTTGAATACACCATTAAAAACATAATATCTTAATTTTTTACGTTTGATTTAATATTCATTATTATAGTTTAAAATACCTTTTACAAGTATATATTATATCCTTTGGTTCTACATTCTGTATACTATTTAATGCTATGTATGCAAGGATAAAATTTGTTTCAATGACAAACATTAATTTACATCTAGTGTTAAAAATTAATTTCGGCAAACACTTCCACCCGATTGTGAACACTTTTTCAAGAGCTTTACAAACATTATTTATTAAACCCTCCGGTGTGTTTGCTCAGCACTGTTGACACCACGCCAAGTGAAAACAAAATGAGATATGATATCTTGTCATTATTGACTTATGGAAAACGTGACAAAATAATTCGAAAATTACAGTCAGGCTCTATTTGATATATTAGAATAAATAAATAGTAATTCGGTAACACATACCTTGTGGGATTCAGCACCATGTGCTATATTTTTCTTGCAAACTGTGAATATGTTTAGGTATTTGTTAGATCATGCTTTTAAGTGTTTAAAGGTGTTGTTCTATTAATATACAGGGTGTCCATAAAGTCTCTTTACAATTTAAAAAATTATTAAAAAGTGAAATGATGAGATATCGCAATGAGGTTTGTTTTTTGTTAATCAGTATTTCATAAAGTTTTTATTGACTCATTAAATACACTTCTAAACATTTAATCAACATTTAATTAAAAATATCATTACTTTATTGAATACACTTCTATATGGGCACCATTAGTTGCACGAAGCACATCTAAACAGTTAATTTAGAAATTTTGTTTGAAACAATAAATTTTAGTGTCAATAAAAACTTTATGAAATACTGATTAACATAAAACAAACCTTATTGCGATATCTCATTTTTTATGATTTTTTTAATTGTAAAAAGACTTTATGGACACCCTGTATATATATACCAAACATAACTAAAATTAAGTAAATTAAAAAAAGGTTTTATATTTAATGTATTAATTAAATTTGAAACATACCTATGGGAAACCGAACATTGTTTTCTTTCATTTGCTTTAATATGGTATCAGTGTCCCGGGAATGTATAAATGTAAAGGTAGGCACATGAATCACGCCTGAAAACAAAGATAAGTGTTTAAATTTGAATAAACTAAACAACACCAATAATGCCATTTAGTATACATAAACAAATAACAACGAACATATACCATATTAATACCTAAACAACTGAAATAAGTTTAATAATGAATAATAAAGTCAAAAAGGTTAGGTAAGTCGACATCATCTTCATTTTGCCCGCTTCATCAATATCATTTAATGCGACTAAAAAACATTAAAATCCTTATTTAATCTTTTTTGTTTTAAAATTCATGTTTATTACAGATCCGTGCATAGTGTACCTAATGAAATAAGATCAGTGTTTAAAAAAACTGCTATAAAATCAAGGGTTTCAAACCAGTCTAAAATGCATTACAAACCAAGCCTATTAATGGTGTTGTTTGCTCTTATACATGGCACCAAATAGTTAACCTAAAGATATTCACATGACTATAGAATGGAAGTATAAATATACCTTGACTGCATATTTTGGTTTCCTGAATGAGTTTGTAGGTGTCATATCTTTTGATGAGCTTCCTCAGACTAACTAACGGATCCACCACCAATGTGTGGGGGTTCCTTTTCAAATAAGCCTTTACAAGTTAAGGACACATGGTTTAAGAGGTTTGCAAAGTACACAAAAATAACAAAAGAATTTATTTGGATAACACGCCCTGGTTTTATTGTATTATAGCGCATAAATAGACTTTTTGTTTAAATTGATATTTCAATTTCAAAAAACAAAACGTTTTTATCAGAATTTAGGCAGTAGCGAACAAATGAAATTTAAAGCAAACATGAAATAAAGTTTGTTGAGTTGAGTGTCGCTTTTGTACAAATTTAGGTTTTTTGTTATTGGGTGAATTTAACTTTAACATACCTCAATTTTTTCCATGCTCTTAGAGGCCTTTTCATTGCCATGAATCTGTTCAATCATTAAATCAGTCACTTTGTGAATGATGGCATCAAATGGACCTTGAGGCTCTAAGTCCTTATTCATATCAATCTACAGCAAGAAAAAACAAATGTATATGTCTTTTTTTTTTAAGTATTTGTAATTTCTGGTAAAAATCTTATATCAAATTGGAAAATTTTTCTTACAAGGGAAACACAACTAATACAATGTAGTATTTGAGTGAGTAAACTTTTGGCTAAAATTTTAGTAAACGCCGACGGAAATTTCAACTACATTTTATACCAAAATATTTTATAATTTAAATACGCCACAAACTAAAAAAAGATCATGAGGTACAATTTAATAAGCAAAAGTTTATATTTACCTCTTTTAACTGGGCATTGCATTTGCTGAAAACAAAAACACACATTACAATGGTATTCAAACATTTGGTAAAAAATATTATTGTTATTATTAATTAAATTTGAAAGTTCTACGATGTATACTTTTTCTATAAAGCTCCGGACAAAAATCGGTCTGAAACATTTTCGGGCAAAAACAAGATATGTCCCGAAAATAAATTTTCGGCCCATATAATAACGGCAAAAACAAGATATGTCCCGAAAATAAATTTTCGGCCCATATAATAACGGCAAAAACAAGATATGTCCCGAAAATAAATTTTCGGCCCATATAAAAATACGAAAATTACTGCTACTCTTTAAATAAACGTGACATGTTTTATTGATTAGATTTTTTTTTTATTAATTGGCTGTTTGTTGATTTTATTAATTGGCTGTTTGTTTTCTTTACAACATTTTTAATACCATTTACAATATTCAATATTGTTCAAAACATTTCTATTTTCACATGTTTAGGTTAACGGAACTACGTAAGTTACTTTTATTGCAATATGGAACTTTCTAAACTGGTTTTAAAACGAATAAAGGTCAAACCGGAGCTAAACGGAAGGAACATTTAAGTTGCTCCGACCGACACCGGAACTGAATCGGATTTAGACAAAGTGTTGTAAACCGAAGCGACATAAAAAGTCGACCAGCTCGATTTTGCCTTAAATTACGATAACATCAATATAGCGAACTCTGATAAGTATTCTAAATAGAGGGTCCATTACTTTACTAAAAGTCAGTGGTTCTCCGCACAAAGTTGTTACGTTTCCCGTCTACACTTGTTAAGGCCATTACACAAAACTTAAAATAAACACTTATTTAAGATAGAAGCTTACAGATTTAATATGTATGCTAGGTCAGTGGTCGGCAACCGCCGGTCCGCGAGTTGTTCGTTACCGGTTCGTAGCAGGGTTGCGCATTCAGATCTTGCATGCTTGCTAAATACTTGTTGTGTGACGTATTCAATCTGCTCAACGAATCAAGTCTTTCACTTCAGGGAAAACTTACTACTTTATTAAAGTTGGCAGATAAAGTGGCTGCATTTTCATAGACACGTAATAATGGGAAAAACGCGTAAGCAAAGGGGTATTTGGAATGTTTCAAACTTTAACGGAAACTTTATAAGAAAACGAACCTAAACAAGCGTTCTCCTACCTTGTAAGCAGTCACTTGCGTGGTATATTTATGGAGTTCAAACGCTAAAGACCCTAGGACTGCGAATAAATGAAACTGTAATCCTTCGAGACAGGTGAATCGACCTTAACTGAACGACAAGAGGACCAACTGCTGGACATTGCGAATGATGGTTGCCTAAAATTTACTTTTCATACAACGACTCCACCGAAGTTTTGTATAAAGGTCTTAACAGAATATCCTCCCCTTGTTATAACAGCCTTAAAAACTTTGCTGACATTTCCGACATCTTACTTATGAGAGTCTGGATTTTTCTGTGCTGCCAGGAACAAAGACGAAACCGTGAAACAGACTGGGCGTGAGGTACACATTGCAGGTTTGATGAGGTTTAATAATTCCTAGGTAGGAGCATCTCGCTGCTGCAAAACTAGCTCTCATTAAAAAAATGTTGTAATTAAGTTCCTTTACTGAACATTTGCTTTTGAAGGCCGGTCCGTGATAAAAAAATCTTAGTTTTTAACCAGTCCCAAGGCCAAAAAATGCCGACCCTTGTGCTTATTTTATTTAGTCTTCAAACCGTTTTCAATGGTTATAGGTTAGCATATCTTTTTCGCAGTGAATAACAAAATTCGAAGCTGTGTCGGACTTGAAGCATACCTTATAACAGGGTGGCATATAAGACAATTTCACAACGTAAATTTAACAAACGAGTTAACAAACAGTCAAACTTTAGTGTCTTTGATGGACTTATGCTGCGGTAATACCCGCTTTGGGCTGTGAATTTTGGACAGTACTGTATCTTAGTTCAACTTTGCACTTCGTAAGTTCGATTAATTAACACTAACACTAAACTTTTGGCTTTAAAAAAAAAAATTTAAATTAAAAACTTACTTCAAAAATCAGTCTGTGGAAAGAGTTTTATTCCCAACGTTTAGGATATCACTTTTAAGGCGATAAATCAAAGTTTAATTTACTGAGACAGCATTGCAAAAAACAAAAAATAAATTATGTCGTTAAGACAAACACAAAGCAAGTAGTTCACAATAGCAATTTAAAACTCATTGAAGCGCACTATTATTAGGTAACCAATCGGATTGGTCATGATAAAACCAAGCAAATTTGCTTACTGAGTACGGCTTGTCACACATCGTGTTCTTGTTTCAGGTTGAGTATCACGTTCGCATGGTAAAAAAAGAAACACAAAATTACATCAATGTGCCTAATTATTAAAGCTTCGACGAAATTACGATAATTCTGTTATGCATAAACATGAAATGTTGAGTTTGAGTATGGACAATTTTAAGAGTTCATTTGATTATCCACACAAAATACCTTTAGGTAAGTTTACGGTTGTGATATATCGCGTAAAATGTTTATACATCTTTTCCCCTCTTACTTTATATAAAATGAACATTATTTATATAGTGCATTTGATATACATTTAGTTAACAAATTTCGTGCATGTATATTGTATACTGATCTAACATATTTTAAAAGATAGGGGAAGAAAGGTGGGAAAAAAGCACACTAAAATGCCTGCATAAAATGGTGGACGTCAAAAATCCGTATAAAACACAGCAGAAGGGCATCTTTAGCTTCAGCTTGCCGCTCCATTGCTGCTATAGTGTCCGTTGGTTTTGATGAGCCCGTTCGATAAGTGCGTGTCGATCACTGGAATTTGATTATCCGATGGCTTTTGTTTCTCCAGCAGGCAATCGCCTTTAGCCTGATCCGGGGCGACAGGGTGAGCACCGTCGATCTGCGACATGACGCTGTCGACCAGGATTTGGAGAAAGTCGTTCACGCCGTCGTAGCCTGAAAAACGCCCAATGTTTAATGCTTTGAAACTGATCATTCAAAAAACGGCGTTTCTGCGTTTAAAGAAGGCGTTTTGCGAAAATCTTACGAAGAGCGATAAATGTTCTCAGTTGATGTCCTCGCCTCGGCTGCACGCAATAAAACTTGTATTTCTAGCAATATTGCCGAAACAAACCACTGGCATCAAATATCGAATGTAACAAATCAGAAAAATTCCAGGGATTATTATTTCTTCATATTAGCCATATATCGTTAATGCAACGCACAACATGTCTAACTAAAAAAACATTCTAAGGATGAACAAAGTAAGACAAAATGGAAACATTAGGTTTAAAAATCAATGCACTTTTCGTGAAAACACCAATCACTTCGCTTTTGTGCCGTAACAGCAATATCTTTTTACAATTGCAAATAAAAGGCGTCAACAAAACGTGAAAATACCCGAAATGGTATTCGCCATTGCCTTTTTTTAGTTAAAAACACAAAAAATATGTAAAACAAATACCAAAGCCCAAGAAGGTCGCATTTCACAAAAAATAGTTTCGGGCATATGAAACAACGACTTGCATTCCATACCAGATTAATGTAATTAAATCAAACCAAAAAGATAAATTTATTTTGATAAACAGTCAGCAGGCTTACCCGGAAATACGTTGACGTCGATGACGTAATGACGATTGGTTTCCGGACAAACGATGACGTCAACGCCGTACAAGGTCATCTTGATCTCCTGATAGAGTTGACTGGTGAGGGTGGTCACAATAGTTGGGTCAATAGGACGGGGAACCCCCTCATCCATCTGAAGAGGAAAGAGAGTTTTTACTGTTAACTTTATTTCTTTTTTTTCCGGGTTTTTTCCGGGTGTTATTATGAAACGATTAGCGCAACATCTGCGCCAAGCAGTGTGCCGAATGAGCAAAATACAAGTTGCGGTTGAGGGAAAATACGTTGTGTCAATAACACACTAAACACGTGATGTTCGGATATGCTTATAAAGAATAATTTTGCGGTAACAATCATTAAACAAAAAGGCCACTTTTGCGTTGTCATTGTTTTTACTTTTGCGTTGTCATTGTCGAACACACACTTGCTAATCAGCCAACCTGAACGAATAACGAAAGGCGAAAGAGAAAAAGTATCCTGCGTTTACGGTCGACCTAACAGGAGACGAAAAACGGCGTTTGCGTTTGATTTTGGTTTCGCATTAGCTTAAGACGCGTTACCTAATTACATTAAAAGCATTGCCGCTTAGGACGGTAAGTAAAACCCTGGCAAAAAAGAACAGAAAACGATAACATCACTAATGAAAAATCGGGGGTCCGGACACCCAAACCCCCCACCTTGGACACGCGGCTGCAGACAGGAGTGCTTTCATGCATGACTGATTCTTATGCATGAGTGATTTTGTGCACGAGTGATTTTGTGAATGACTGTTTTTTTGTGCATAACGGGATTTCTGCAACAAGCTGATTCTTACAACATTGGTGGCTTCATCAAGAAAAGTTTACATTGACGCAGAGGATTTGGAATCGACTGATGATCGCAACAATTATGCCAACAATTATACCCGGCAAAGTCACACGCACTCTACTCAAACCAACGTGAGGTTCTTGGAAAATTGTGGAACTATTTGGGAGTACACCTCAACGTAACGCGTGTCGGCGTTTTACGACGTTCGGTATCGCCCTGTTTATTACAAGTGAACAATGGACACCGGCATGGAAAGAAATATAAAGCTTTTATATGGGTGAGACAAGTTTCAGTACGAGACAGTTTATGACGGTAAGCGTAAAGTTCAAAGCAATTTGCAAGTTGGTGTCTGCGTCTATTTAAAAGCCCGTTGAAAATGGTACCGACAATAGTAACGCCATCGCGATCAATAAGGTACTGTTTATTTAAAACGAATCGACCTACGTTTTATAGAAACAGAGAGTTATCTACTAGTATGTTTTTTCAAGGAAATGTTGCAAAACTTCAGCGGGCTATGTCTCGTGGGTTCATTTTTCTTGTATGTGACAGCTAGTTAACAATACCAATGTAAATACAGAAGGAACGTATAAAGGATTTTTAAATAACATGTCGCTTTGTCTTCCGTGTGTGGCAAATAAATCTAATAAAAGAAAAGAATAACAGTCGTAATTTGCCTTAGTTAAGTCGGATCGTTCGGAATCGCCGCTGGAAATGTTGTGCGAGTTGAAGAAAATGGTCTTGTGGTCGTTCCAGTCCTGTCGGGTGAAATTGCGCAGCGACGGCCGCTTCACCATGTGGTACCTGTCGCCGATCACGTATATCTGCAAAGGCGGAAACAAATCAAGTCGACTTTTTGCATATCAGGAATATGAGTCTCTGTCAAAAGACCGTGAAGCGTTACAGAAGAAAAGTTTTTAGGCCTTGGTGAACGTAGGTTGATCGTTGAGCAGAAGACTCACAAACTGGTGGCAATGTTAGTCATTTTAAAATACCTTCGGTCCAGGTTAAGTCGTTTACAAAAAAGCAAAATCTAGGTGCATATCAGCGTTTACCAAAGGTAAGTCTAACAGAGAAAACAAAGTTTGTTTTGTTTGCGCAAAATACATACCTTGTATAACAAAGCATTGTGGTCGATGAAAGTTTGTGCCACACAAGGCGGGTCAACATCTTTGAGTCCTTCTGCATTGAAAATCATTGACATCTAAGAAAAAATAACCACAACAATAGGTCAATTGTGGCCGCTACTAGGTTCAGTCACATCTAATCTCCCCATGGGTTTAGGTGTAATGCTATCTTGTAATGGTGCGTTAAATTAAGAATGACATAACTGTAGCAAATACGAAAGTGACGTCAATTCACGAGTTTCATTGCACATAAAATAGAATAAAAAGAAAGTAAAATATAACTTGGCCAATGCAAGATTTGAATACACCATTAAAAACATAATATCTTAATTTTTTACGTTTGATTTAATATTCATTATTATAGTTTAAAATACCTTTTACAAGTATATATTATATCCTTTGGTTCTACATTCTGTATACTATTTAATGCTATGTATGCAAGGATAAAATTTGTTTCAATGACAAACATTAATTTACATCTAGTGTTAAAAATTAATTTCGGCAAACACTTCCACCCGATTGTGAACACTTTTTCAAGAGCTTTACAAACATTATTTATTAAACCCTCCGGTGTGTTTGCTCAGCACTGTTGACACCACGCCAAGTGAAAACAAAATGAGATATGATATCTTGTCATTATTGACTTATGGAAAACGTGACAAAATAATTCGAAAATTACAGTCAGGCTCTATTTGATATATTAGAATAAATAAATAGTAATTCGGTAACACATACCTTGTGGGATTCAGCACCATGTGCTATATTTTTCTTGCAAACTGTGAATATGTTTAGGTATTTGTTAGATCATGCTTTTAAGTGTTTAAAGGTGTTGTTCTATTAATATACAGGGTGTCCATAAAGTCTCTTTACAATTTAAAAAATTATTAAAAAGTGAAATGATGAGATATCGCAATGAGGTTTGTTTTTTGTTAATCAGTATTTCATAAAGTTTTTATTGACTCATTAAATACACTTCTAAACATTTAATCAACATTTAATTAAAAATATCATTACTTTATTGAATACACTTCTATATGGGCACCATTAGTTGCACGAAGCACATCTAAACAGTTAATTTAGAAATTTTGTTTGAAACAATAAATTTTAGTGTCAATAAAAACTTTATGAAATACTGATTAACATAAAACAAACCTTATTGCGATATCTCATTTTTTATGATTTTTTTAATTGTAAAAAGACTTTATGGACACCCTGTATATATATACCAAACATAACTAAAATTAAGTAAATTAAAAAAAGGTTTTATATTTAATGTATTAATTAAATTTGAAACATACCTATGGGAAACCGAACATTGTTTTCTTTCATTTGCTTTAATATGGTATCAGTGTCCCGGGAATGTATAAATGTAAAGGTAGGCACATGAATCACGCCTGAAAACAAAGATAAGTGTTTAAATTTGAATAAACTAAACAACACCAATAATGCCATTTAGTATACATAAACAAATAACAACGAACATATACCATATTTATACCTAAACAACTGAAATAAGTTTAATAATGAATAATAAAGTCAAAAAGGTTAGGTAAGTCGACATCATCTTCATTTTGCCCGCTTCATCAATATCATTTAATGCGACTAAAAAACATTAAAATCCTTATTTAATCTTTTTTGTTTTAAAATTCATGTTTATTACAGATCCGTGCATAGTGTACCTAATGAAATAAGATCAGTGTTTAAAAAAACTGCTATAAAATCAAGGGTTTCAAACCAGTCTAAAATGCATTACAAACCAAGCCTATTAATGGTGTTGTTTGCTCTTATACATGGCACCAAATAGTTAACCTAAAGATATTCACATGACTATAGAATGGAAGTATAAATATACCTTGACTGCATATTTTGGTTTCCTGAATGAGTTTGTAGGTGTCATATCTTTTGATGAGCTTCCTCAGACTAACTAACGGATCCACCACCAATGTGTGGGGGTTCCTTTTCAAATAAGCCTTTACAAGTTAAGGACACATGGTTTAAGAGGTTTGCAAAGTACACAAAAATAACAAAAGAATTTATTTGGATAACACGCCCTGGTTTTATTGTATTATAGCGCATAAATAGACTTTTTGTTTAAATTGATATTTCAATTTCAAAAAACAAAACGTTTTTATCAGAATTTAGGCAGTAGCGAACAAATGAAATTTAAAGCAAACATGAAATAAAGTTTGTTGAGTTGAGTGTCGCTTTTGTACAAATTTAGGTTTTTTGTTATTGGGTGAATTTAACTTTAACATACCTCAAATTTTTCCATGCTCTTAGAGGCCTTTTCATTGCCATGAATCTGTTCAATCATTAAATCAGTCACTTTGTGAATGATGGCATCAAATGGACCTTGAGGCTCTAAGTCCTTATTCATATCAATCTACAGCAAGAAAAAACAAATGTATATGTCTTTTTTTTTTAAGTATTTGTAATTTCTGGTAAAAATCTTATATCAAATTGGAAAATTTTTCTTACAAGGGAAACACAACTAATACAATGTAGTATTTGAGTGAGTAAACTTTTGGCTAAAATTTTAGTAAACGCCGACGGAAATTTCAACTACATTTTATACCAAAATATTTTATAATTTAAATACGCCACAAACTAAAAAAAGATCATGAGGTACAATTTAATAAGCAAAAGTTTATATTTACCTCTTTTAACTGGGCATTGCATTTGCTGAAAACAAAAACACACATTACAATGGTATTCAAACATTTGGTAAAAAATATTATTGTTATTATTAATTACACTTTTTACAGATATAATAATTATGTACATGAAAATTAAAGGTTCAACATTTAACAGACTTACCTTAAAATTACTTCAAGTTGCTCTATATTTACTTTCTTTTTCTTTTTGTTGCTGAACCAGCAGCCCACAACTATAGTTTTGTTTGGCATGTTGACTTTATTGAAATTTAAAATACACACTTTACCTTACTAGCTACATTTTACTTCCTTAAAAAAAGTAGTTGCATAAAAAGGGGATTCACATTGGGTGTGGCTGAAGTTTATCTCATGCAACTGTTCGAAAGTAAAACTACATTTCAAACAACAGATAACTTTTATGTTACTATGCAAAATATCAATAGAAGGCGACTGCTTGCTATTCAGGACTTGCCCATCATTGTTAAACGGTGTGATTTGTAAATAAAACAAAATCAGGCTCAGCTCTGTCAATTCTCTTTAAGTAACGCATAACACAACAACTGTATGACCAAATCGGTACAAAATAAATAAATAAACCGAACGAAAAATGGCTTTTAAGTCACTTGCCTAAACAAGCCAGGTTACTATGGCCGAACATCACTAACGTTTTGTAGCAACACACACCGAACACATGACTGTACAAAAGCAAGCAGGTTGTCTGCTACTGCTGGTTGTAGTGATACAGCCTGCCTTCTTCCTCCAACATTTGGTAAACAATAGCGGCGTGCTACGCCGCTTGGCCGGCACCTACGCCTCGCCCCACCTAAGCCAAATAAACGGACTTGGTCGCGCCCTGAAAGGCTATTCATGCTTACATACCCGGACCTTTGTCACTAGCTGTATGACGGCCTTTCTATCAAGGCATTTTTTCGACAGTGTCGGAATTGATTTACTAAAGCGATTACGTGTGTTTTTCTAAAATATTTATTGTGTTCTAGGCTCATTAGGTATGACCACTACTAGTCTATCTCCCATCTCGTGAAATCCTCTAATGCGACGGTTGCGCAAATCAAACTCGACCCATATGTCTAAAAATATGATAAGTAATAGTAATCGTACTGAATATACTGCTGAGTTCGAACTAGTAAAAATCTTGTGCAAACTTTGATTGCGATCTTGGCGCCGACGAAAGGGTCACCGATAGACGGTACACAGATAGTGCTGCAGTCAAATGTTATTATCGCCTACTTTTTGATATCACCTGATGCTGCATAAAATAGTTTAACCACAAATCTTAAATTTAAAAACACCTAATTTTTTCCTTAAAACTTCAATAATAAAGGTAGTACTGTCCAGTAGATGTTTTGGAAGAGTTATACCAATGTCTGCCATACCTACCAATTGAAATATAATATATTGTAACTAACCATGAGAAAAAAAATGCAGTAATTTGTTTTCAATTGTTTATTTGGAATATGTTAGACAAAAAACATAAACAAATCTGTGGGGCTGCTCCTGGACTAGGTTACATTTTAAGTATGATTTAAACGTACCGTAGGCTACTTAATGATAACGCAAACACGCTCCAGCAAAAAGAACAGTACTTTTATTATTAGCGTGCTTTAAAACGCGATAACAAAGCACAATAAACGATAACGATCAGATGGCATCAGCGGAGGCGTATGATGTCCATGGGCCGTGCGGTGGGCTTAAGGGTGACTCAGTAACGGTAACCCCGAAGCGGAGAATCTCTAAAAACAAAGTTTTAAAAAGAACATTGCTTCAAACATTAAATGGAATAGAGGAGATCTTGAGCTGGTTAAAATACCGACACTTCTTGTCATGGGCGTCCGCACGGGGGGAGGGGGGGGCTTGAAATTTCAAAATGCGATTATTAGTATTATTTATAAGTGTAATGTATTACTTAAGAAGTTTAAAAATATTATACATTATCCATTGCCCCCAGTGGCGTATCCAGGGGGGCGGGAGTTCTTACCCCCTTTTTGTAAGTGATATTATCGTTTTTTGTTCGTTGTCATCGTAACAAATTTTTCGAAGCGGTGTGCTTTGTAAGTAATTGGGTCACGCGTTTTAATCTAATGCGAAACCAAAATCGACCGCAAAACGCCGTTTTTCGTATTTTGTTTGGTGACAACGCTAAGTCAAACCTTCTTTGTTTTTATCTCGCTAAAAAACGTCGAGTTATACGCAGTATGTTCCTCGTCATTCGGTCTCTGCGCTATAACCGATGTTGGTGTAACATCGACATTTGTTTAACTGAAGCAGATTCTTAAAAGGAGGTATAATGGTGACTGTCGTGCGCGTTTCAAAGTCTCCATTTTTAAGTAATGATGGTTAACGCAAAATTATGCTCTTTAAGCATACTCTAAGACCACGTGCTAAGTGTGCAGTGGACACAACTTATTTCCTCTCAACCGCAGCTTGTAATTTTGCTGACTTGGCATAATGCTCGGCGCAGATGTTGCGCTAATCGTGGCATAATACCACCCGGAAAAAATGATCTTCGTTTAGTATTGCAAGTGGTGACATACATGCTTGTAATTTAGCGCTGGTTCCGATCATGAAACTTGAAAACTGCGCTGCTAATAGTCGAATTATGTGTGATTCTACGACAATTAATCACACATTTTTACGGTCTTGGTTTGTTTTTTTGCCTGAAGTTAACGATTGCACACCGTGATTTCGCAGCTGGCGCCTGACAGGATTGTCGATGACGCACGTGGTCGCTTTTGCTGGACGTATTTGGCTGTTTCTGATTAGTTTTTTTCGCACGTCTGGCAATCACCATTCTATGACGTCATACTGCCACTATTTTATGACGTCATTATTCAATAACGTCAGACGAAAAATAGGGTAATTCCCTAAGTTGAAAATTCAGGACCCCCCTTTTTGATTTTCTGGTTACGCCCCCTGATTGCCCCCCCTGGAAAATTTTTTGCGGGCGCCCCTGCTTCTTGCGCCCACTTCACAATTAGTCATACATGAAATCGTTACAAGAACTACACGATTAGAAACGCTGTTATAGGCTAACGTAAATGAAGTCATGAAAACGCGTGTTCTGAATTATGTTTGACATTCCGACTTAACGCCCAAGTAATGCAACATACGGTGAAGCTTAGTTCCCCGAATGGGATGTTAATCAAATAACTGCCACCCTAATGGGTGTAGCAGACTAAAGCAGTAAAATTCCACAGTGATCTACAGGCGTGGTAGATTTATTGCAGTGCGAAGTTTAATTGCCTGACAAAGACATAAAGAGTACCCTACACGCTGGTGCAAGTTTAAGCGTTATTTACCAAACTTATACTATATTCACAGAGCGACATTTGACAAACATTGCAAGATAAACACGAAAAACAAATGATTTGTCGTTCAAGCAGGCTTTATAGTTTAAATCGAAAACGACCCGACAAAATATTGAACAAGGAAAATACTTGTTTTTTGTTGAAGTTAACTAAATCCAAGAACAATATAAACCACACTACTGATGGCAGACCCATTTTTAATTTTTCAAAACTATCAGAAAAGGGTGGGAATTTCGCACAGTGGCTGTAAATTACACTAGCAGAGTGTTAAGCATTATGTAGCCCTGCCGTACTTATATATCGTTTTTTCAAAGTTATGAGACTGCAACCCTGAAATTATTTAGCAATTTCCGCCCTTACATATCGTTTCGTTCGTCCTCTTTTTTTCTGATTTTTCGCGACATTGCTCGGAGTTCGTCTTCTCTGTCCAGCTGCTCCTGAAACGCTTTGGCCTGCTTATCGGCAGTTGCTACTTTGTCCGCTTTCAGCTGAAACAAAGCGCGTAAAGTTAATTGAGTTTAGTTACGGAAGGAGATAATGTACAATTCGTTAAACGTCAAAATACTTAAAACACAATGCGTGGATTTTCTTGGTATTTTCAGTAAACATATTAAAGCACGACATTTTATAAATTCAACATAGCTCATTTGTAACATCGCCTTGTTTTCACTGTTAGTTATGTATATTTTGTCCTGTATTAAATTTTTTAAATAGATATATGCTTTGACTCGTTATTGCTAATTATCATTTTCGCAAAATAGCGATAATTAGAAAATAAAAAACACTGTACTTCCAACTCAATTAAATACGATTTACCAGAAAAAATAAACTCTTTTCGTAAACTAAAAGTATGACATTTGGTGAGTTCTTACGGCTGTAAAGTGAAATCAGAATGTTTTTTACTATACTTTTTGTTAAAAAAATTTAGTACAATTGATTGGGCGTTAAGCGCAGAAAACATTGTTTTAATTATTGCTATATGTGGTTTTTCATGGCACAATCAGTGTTTTGCAAAAACTCATTACCTGTTTTTTTAAAGCACGTTGCATTTTGATTTTTAGTCGCTCCTGAGGCGTGAGCTTCTTAGTTTGGCTTCCGGGAGTTTGCGGAGTCGAGGTAGACTTTACAGTGGCCACCGGCTTCTCAGCCCTGGGATCGACAGAGGAGAAAAAACAGATCAAATAATATGAAATATAACGTTAAATTATTCAACATTGTCGAAATTGACTAGACTGAAGCTACAAAGAAGGTATGCGACATATAGGAATGTAGTCAAACCGACGTGCACAGCATTTTGCTTTGAGCACTGAGAAGCACCGTTATAGTATGTATGGCTTATTAAACCTTATATTCGTAAACATAAGCGCGTGCCTAGTTTTAACTACAGCCGTTGACCACTGAAAAATCTCGTGTTTATCGCACATCAACAACGAGAACACCAAAGTAACACACTGCGCTAACCCTCTTGACCGCGAGCGACTTCTGCCTGTGCGCTGTGGCGACTTTGAGCGTCTGCCTCTGGACCGAGAACGTGACCGCTTGTGGCGATCGTGAGACCTTGATCTGCGGCGTTCGTGCGGTGATCGCGATCGGCGACGGCCGTCTCTGTCGCGCCTGTGATTTAAAATGAAGAGTAATAAAAAAGAAATAAAAGGTAAGAATGAAAAAAAACACGAGGTTAGGGAAATTTCCTGCCAAGAAATCGGGTATTCGTGGTATTTTTTTTGTCGATAGGACTTCAAGGAAAGTATAGCGGATAGTCGGAACTTTTATTCGAATACAATAATTTATGGCAAAAATGGGCCAAAAGTTTCGGGTCAAAATAACAATGTCGGTCTTCACCTTCGCTCTCTCGACCTAGAGCGCGACCTTCGCCGCCGCTGGGGTGACCTTGACCTCGATATTTTTGACTTTGAGCGACTTCTGCGTTTCGCTGGGTGACTTTGTCGAGGGCGAACTGGCGTTGGCTTTTGTGGCAACTTCGAGGTATTTGAGGAACCTCTGAAATACACATAACCCTGGCATTAGGCCGCATAGGTTTGATTGCTCTGACACTTACTTGCAGGAGTGTTTACCTGAGAATTGGTTTATCTGGTGCAATGTGTTAAAAACTACGCAATATTACCATACAATAGTAACTAATAACAAGGCTAGCTTGATTTATCGGCGTGTAAAGTTGTACACATGCCAAGTTTTTTTAACGCAATCATTAAAGTCCGCAAATTTTCGAAATAATTGTTTTTGTATTTTGGTAATCAATAAGGCAAATTTTTGTTTATTTAAACTCGTTAGACCTCAATTGACCTACCTGTGGCCAAAATATGATACAAGATACAAAAAAATACGGCATTTTAGCATTCGTAAACTAACGCCCTGCTATGTAAATTACTATTTTTGCGGATTGGAATCGAAATTCTACGAAAATCATGTATGCCGCCGAGTCAAGTTACGCAAGACGAAACTAGCAGAGTGACCGACTTGTTGTTTTCGCCAAAACTAGTGATAAACTCAATCTTTCCGCTGTCACCACCGCCCGCTGACTTTCGAGCAAGAGGTTGCTCTTCCTCCGAACTAGAAGAGGACGACTCGCTTCCCGAATCTGCAGATGAAAATCCGCAAATCAATTCAGTTTACGTGCATCGTGGTAGATTGGCCGCATCGTACTGGACCTCGTAGTTATTAACACTTAAACATGGTTGCGTGGTACGAAGGCAGTAACGACTATTTTATAAAAATTTTTTTACAAATAAATGTTTCGAACAAAAAACGTAAACCACCTTTTTTGAATAAAAAACATCTACTGTGATTAGGTGCTTTACGTTTTAACGGACTCAAATAATGCAACAGGAATTAGAAAAAACATCAACGTCGAAATAAAAACATATATTAAACAAGGCTATAGATTAAAATCCTTTAAAATAAAACTAAAAAAAACTTTTAACAAAGATTACAAATGTTTGAGATACAGGCAGTAGTCTGCCTAAAATTGGCAATCTAACAGACCTGCGTCATGTTCATCTTCGTCTGCTTGCCTCAGGATGTAACTGAGGGGACCAACTGTACGATTCTGAAAACAAAATATGCAATTTTTAGGAGTTGGCCAATGAATTGAATATACATGAGATTTCACACCTAGAAAAGACACAATTTAAAAAATAATCATTTTGTTATGGTTAGGCAGATGTCATGAAAACAGCAAGTAAAAGTGTTTTTTTTTTAAACTAAACTAAAATATGCGAAATCTGCTAGCTATTCCTATGTTACATTTTTCAAATATAAGTATATATTTAGTTTTAATGCTCGAAGCTTTTTATAGTAAACGCCAAACCCTTGTTACATAACCGAATTCCGACAAACACCAGCAAAATTCGTGCATTAAAGGCAAAATTGTTACCCTCAGTCGGCTGTCTTTCAAAATCCGCCTTTCGCGCCTCGACTTCTTTCCGGCCATCTTTGCTTTCTCGCTTTCCAGTGCCTTAACTTTGTTCATCTTGTCTTGAATGTTCTGGTCCGAGTGCAGGGAGTCGCTAAAGTCGTTGATGTAGAGGCCAAACTCAAAGGAGAGGTTCTCGAGGTCGGCGAGAGCGGCGATGTTAAGGTCGTTTATCGACGGCACATCCTCCAGTTCGGTTAAAAACTCTTCGTCGGACCAGTCATCCTCTTCATCTAATGAAATGTAAGGAACATTTTACCAATTAGGAAAAAAGACAAAGCGAAACTCTTAACTTTGCAGAACAACACAAACTCAAGGTTACAGTTAAAATGTATAAGAATTAAATATGTATGAACGAAAACAGAAATTTCAAAAAAATAGAACTTTACATAGTACATTTGATTACTAGTACCACAGTACAACCACCTGTTATAAGAATAGTAGATTTCCCTAACTAGTTTGATTAAGATTACAGTTGTTGTACACAGATGTATATGTATTGTATATGAACTTTTTAGAAATGTCTTGCTTTAGATAAAACGTATAACGTATGTCACTGTGAGAAAACTGGATTCACTTTATTCATTACCTTGGTTTTCGTGACTAGAAATGAAATGCGTAATACCACCAAACTTACCTCGCTGACTTTGACTTCATTGCTTTTTATAAACTGGTATTACTTATTTACTATAGTTATTGTTATAAAAGTTAGCTTTCAAATACCAAAACAAAACTGTATGTATTGTATAAGTTAAATTCATTTTAAATAAACTAAATCTATGCATGTGCATGAGCAACAACAAAATAGAATTTTAGTTAAGAGGACAAGACGTTCTTAAATTGCATGTGACATTATTTAATATACTTAACAGTGACATTATTATACTAAACATGTGAAATATCTACATCAATTGCATTTTAGAAAAACATTGCATAATCGGTATTCAGCAACATAACCACCCCCTAATTTTTCATTTAAGATTTATATTGCTAAGTATTTAATTGCCAATAATTATTTGCCTCCCACCATCTTCCTCCACACCAGCTTGACTGTGCTTAATTTGCGAACCACTTGATCCCGGCCCTGACCCTTCGTCGTCATAGGAATAAGCTATGGTTGCCTTTGAAGCTGCAAGGAGCTGCTTTTTTGTCTCAGCCTCCTGCTTTTGTGACGTTAGCACTGGGAAGTTCTCATTGATTGCTATTTGCTTCAAATGTTGCGCCTCAGAAACCCCTCTAAAATATTTAATCCTTTATTAATCATAAAAACTTAAAAAAGTTTATATTAAAAAGTAACTTATGGTACAACGTTTACCAAACAACAATATCATAAATTGACCACCGTTCTTATTCTTATACATGGCGAGGGAATACCTCAACATTTTTATATTAATAGTTTTCTAATAGAAAGTGTGCAATGAAATTTCACATGTTTTTCCAATTGTTTATTTGTAATATAAACAGGTTTATTTAACAGCAGGTAAAGAAAATTAGCAAATTATTTGAGTATTTATCTAGGAAGAGCAATTATACAACTCACATTGTTACCTAAAGTAGCTTGTAAAAAATGTATGACAATACTTATTGAAACATATATATTTTGGTATAAAAATTTCAGGAAACAACAATTTAAGCTGCATATTCCAACCAAATAAACCCACCACCAGCATGACTTCCACAAAATAACCATTTTTTGCTGTTGTGTAATAAGAATGATAGAGTAACAGACCTGTGTTTGTTGTATATTAGTATTCTGTATCTTTCATACTGGCACTTTCTCTCCTGCTTATCAGTAGAAAAGTCAAAGTTGGGGTTGCTTTTGACATTAGGGATAATGTCAAGATGGGCTCGTACATCAAATCTGTTAACAAATATATATACATAAACACATGTGGATTAACATAAAAATCAAGTTAGATTATTATGAAAATATACACTGCTGTGCTTTAAATTATTAGTTGTGAATAAGAAATGACAAGAAATGTTACCTAAAACTAATATTACAAAATTTTGTTTTATAAAAGTTATTCTAATTGTTTTTCCATTTTTTTAGGTTTTTCTTATATATATAACAGGTTAAAATGCCAATATTTTGGTCAAATTTTTTTTGTCTTGTTTTGTTAGTTACAGAGTGCAATTCTGGTAAACTAACCTGTCAATCATGTTGGTTTTGTCTCCCTGCCAAGGCATCATGTGGGTCTTGCCATCACTAGCAACTCCATTCTCATCAATATGGAATTTGCATTTTCTGCCATGAATCTGTAAAAAAATAAATTTAGAACAAATATTGTAGAAGTTTGGTTATATTCAGAGTGTAATTTAGTGCATTATTTTAAAGATCAGTTAAGCATAATATATATATATATATTGTTAGAAAAGTCATGGTTAAATGACCAAAAATAAAAGCTGTTAGAATAAACATGGCAAAAATCAGTTTAACAGAATATGAGTAAAATGCGTTCTGGAGAACTTGACTGAAAACTAAAATGTACACATTGTGTCTACCAAAGCAGTGGTTCTTAACCTGGGTGCCGTTTCTAATCCTCAAGGATGCCACAACATATTTGAGAATCTTTAAGAATCTGATTTTCATTTAACTCTTACAACTTTTTGTGTAAGATGAGAGTGGAAAATTTGCACATAAAGAGTAAGCTACTGTTGCACATTCTAAAAAAAAGCTTGGTCACAATATTTCTATGCATTGATGGTATGGTAGGGGTGGAGTTGTGGCGCTCCTTCAGTTATATGAACATAGAAATTAATTAAAAAAACGATTAACAAATACTGCATACCACAACGCACATTATTTGGGTTAGGTTGCGAGTTAGTGGTCGGGTAAGGTTGGGAATAATGTGCGTTGTGGTATGCAGTATTTTTTTGGTTTTTGAATAACTTTCTATGTGCAAAAGTTGAGGAGCGCCGGAGTTGTTTATGTATTGGAATATTTAGCTCCCTGAAAAAAATTTTTTTTTTTTTTTTTTTTAGGTTTTAGGATTAGTGAATCAACAAAATATCATATCCTGCTAAATATAAGTCAGGATTGAACAACTTTATCAGTGTTATTTTTTGTTTTTTCGCATCGGTCACCTATGTATTTTTTGCATTGGTGGTTTGTAATGTGCATGGACATCAAGTGCGATGTTCACATTTCGCCAATGCACTTTTGATGCAGATTGTACAGTCTTTTTAGCCCGCCCCTTCTCGGCCAGTCTGTAAAGTATGGCAGATTTCGACAAGATCTTGCGGGTGCACGGCCGAAAAAATCCTGGGGACCGGCTGTAACAAAGGTAAAAAAAGTGCACCTCGGGTGCATTTTCGATTTTCCTGGTGCACTTTATGATTTTCAGATGCATTTATTGCACTGTAAACGCCTGACGCACATGCGTTTTACATATATGGGGTACAGTTCAGAATTTTTTCAGGGTGCACTTTTAAATGGTTGAAAAAAACTCACGGGCGCACTTGCCATACTTTCCGCAGTGGCTTCTCGGGAAAGCCAAAAGCCTACCTGCATAAATTTCGTCGGGTCTTGTTTAATCTTTTCATAATAGTCGTGTCTTCTTTCGGCACGTTTTCGATAATCAACAATCACTTTTCGTACCAACTTCTCTTGTTTTCTCGCTTCATGCCACATTTCAGTTGCACTACTTCATGAGTTATTATACGTAAAAGTACTACCAATAACATGCAAATTTAAAAAGTTAGCCCGGGTTAAGATTTATTTATTAATCCTGATAGTATTGTTTACTTTTCTAGTGCAAACCGTGTTCGTGTTCCATGCAGCCTACAATTATACAGTCTTGTACCAAAGGCGTCTATAAAAACAAGCAGTCAAAGATACAAATCAGTCATGTGTGACTTTAAAGTTGAACTTAAAATTGATCTCTATGAAAGAGATAAAATGAACACGAATCGAATTTTGTAAAACTTTTTGTACTAAACAGTGCCTATTTATTGTTAATATATGGCACTGGACTAACTTTGTAGGTAATGTTACTCATAACATATTACCAATTATAATAATATTATTAATATTAAAGGATCATAATCGTCTCTTTTTTTGTATTTTGCGCTTTGTTGCTGACATTTTTAACACAAATATATTTTTATGTGACTTTTCAAAAAGTTTAGTTGCCTTGTTTCGAAATTAAAAAAAAAATGATTTAATAAAACGTTGCTTTTTAATTTTTATTTCAATAATGAGCTGCTTGCGTTTTAATACGGCATGAAACTGATTTAACACGAGTTAAAATTTAATAATAAGCCCATTTTCTACATTTATTGACGAACATTTTTAGATTTAACGCAACTTTAATTGTATTCGTTAAAATAACAATGGTCGAACTCGAGCTGAACCGGAGCCTGTGATTTGATCCGAACCGAAACCGTAACTGAACCGGATTCAAAACAATCCTTTAACCCGAACCGAACCTGAACCGGATAAGTCAAACATTTCGACTTGCTGAGATAAATGAGTTTTTGGCGAAACTATTAGGTATAGTTGTTTTTGTATTATCTTTTTTTTGAAAAAAAAAAAAAATAGGAAAACTACCAAATGTTCATTACGTTTGCCAAATAAATTTGCTTTACTGTCTATTTCTTTTTTATGCTGTTACTTTTGCCTGAGTAAGCATATATTTATCCAAAAATTCTACATGCTTTTATTACTTTCTATTAAATAGTTGCTTTAGGCCCATATAAATTTATTAACACCCTCATAGCTTAACTAACGGTTTTGGGTTAAGTGTAGCCTAATTTATATTTAACCCTAGTTAGAACTTTTCGAACTGATTTTAAACCCACTTTGGCTGACCCTAGGCAGAGCCGCACGTAGCCCTATTAGTTCGAAAATGGAATTGGTAAACGTTCGACTATTTCTGGCGATAAACTATCAAAAAATAAACAATGTCGCAAGTAAAACGAACTATAACACAATTGCCAAATTTACTGCTTCCATTTACCGACTTTAAAAAGCATAACATTTTAAATGAAAGGCCACCCTTAGTTTTTTGGCTCGTAGTATTAATTTGTTGTACATTATACAAACGAACGTTCGTAACGCTAAATTTAGGTTCCTTTGGAAAACTAGTTCCTTTCCGAAAATTCTTTCTGAAAAGGTAGCTACTAGGTCAACCTAAATCTGTAAAATCTATGAATACATTAGCCTATCTTTATTGGAGAGGATTTTAGAAGACTTCGTAAACATTTTTCGTAACGCATTTGTACGCTATGTTGTAAAACTTGTTTAAGATATTATTAATAAAATCAATAATAGATATGCGATTTGCTATTTTTACGTTGTGCTCATAACTCCACTAATTCTTATAAATATATACTGGCCTCTATAGTTTTGTTTTATTTTGAATGACATTTCGGGGCCTAAACGGGAAGTTCAATTTACGCTGCGCGCAAGACAATTCCTGCAAGTTTTTCTTTTTTTATGAGATCACCACAAACCAATTCAAGAAAATCATTTTTATTCAATTGTAGTGTTACGCAGTTAGTTTCCATTTTCTTGATGCAGATCTCACTGTACCTGTCAATTAAACCATGCATTGCGTTAGTACAACAACGTATATTACGTGTTTTTAACTTAATATTATAATGCTTTAATTCTCATAGAGTTGTTTTTGCTAGTTAAGCTAAGATTAATGCTAAAATATGTAATGCCGTCTTGGTGTAAAAAAATATTTCATATGCTATTTTTTATTGAATATTTCCTGTAAAATACCTCATCGTTTTTTATCGAGTCTTCCTCGAGCCTTTCGTTTTCCATATCGTCAAATATATGTTGCAACTTTTCGTCGTTTAAGACTAACGCTTCAATTTCTAAAAATGGTAAACATGGCCATTTTACGTAAACTGTGCTCATAAAGTATATATTTTCTTTTGTAAATTATCTTTTGTTTGAAACGGTTAGACTAGAGTAAGTCAAATTGAAAATTTTCTCTATTGAATTTAAAATGTTAAATAGAATTTAGCATTATATTACAAATATCTATATACGATTATCGGTTTAAAACATACAGTACAAAGTGGTTTTAATATAATACATTATCATGATAAACTTTTAACTACAGTTTGGTGTCTGATCATACCTGCGTCTGTCATTTCGTCAGTGTTTCTATCTCTGTAACAGAACAACAAGCAATTATGATTTATGGAAACTTAATAATAGACAGTAAAGATTATATAATCTCAATAGTTAACAATTTCAAAGAGTCATTTTGCTTTCTACCAGGTCTGTTTGCACCTCATAAAAAGATGCCTAATTGGCAGTGAAGTTGAAAGTCGATAGTAAAATAGTACTTACCCCAAAAGAGGATAATATTTTCTGACTGTTTGATACCACTTGATGCCGTGTCCTACCCACTTTACGATTCTGCGAAGTGCCCTGCCTCGCCTTCTTCTGCGCCCTCCCCAAGACGCGCACGTATCAGCCAGTAGGATGGCGAACAACAAAGCGAGGGCTGTCAATTTGTTCATCTTTAAACAGTTAGAAGTTAAAACAATCAACTCTTCTAAATAAAGTAGGTATAGTCAAACGGCAAGTTAATCATCAATCGCCGCACATGGTCTCAATAGATAAATTATAATTACAGGTAAATAATTATTTACTAAAAACAAGTGGTTTTTAAGTTATAGCCCTTAAAACAGTGGTTCTCAAACTTTTTTTTTAAAATTACGCAACGGTACCCTAGCAATTTTTTTATTGTTCACGGTCCCTTAAAAATATACACAAATAAATACAAAATAAAACGTTGTTTTTTTAATGGTATCAATGGGGGACGGGTGCACATGCTTCTTTACTATCAGTTCGGCTATGTTAACCTCTAACGAATCACTTTATTTGAGTGAAGGTATCACGAACAGTCTTAAAACCGTGACAAGCTGTAAAAACGTAATTCTTATTATCGCAACGCAACACTATGACGTCACAATGGACAACTTAATTTGAAGCGTACAATGACGTGAATGAACAATAATCAACTTGGTTTGGAAAAGTAAGTGGCCTGAAAAGTTTAGTGCACAAAAATTTTTTTTCTTCAGGAGCGTCGTATTGATTTTTTGTTAGGTGCTTCGTGGTCCCAGAAAATTGTCTCGCGGACCCCAAAAGGACCGCGGACCCCAGTTTGAAAACCACTGCCTTAAAAGGTCATGTGTGCCACGAAACCATTTTTTGTTTCACCAAAACACCTTTTTTTAAGTTTCAATAAAACATCTTGAAAGAGGTATGGCTATGGGTTTGAAAATATCCTTTTATTAGTGTTCGGTTTAAAATTTATTTTATGAACTCGTGGTGACAATAATATAATAGTGTATAGAACAAATATATAAGAGACTTTTATTGTAGTTGACGACAAAATACGGGCGTGCTAAATCTGGCAACGGCTGAACACCGTTTTATTATTTGTAGCTAAAAAACACAGACCACCTTATTGAAACTTGTCAAATAATTTAAAAGAAACTTTGTTTTTAGAAACTAATCCTGCGTTTTCAGTATTTTTTGTTCCATAAACTAAATATGTTTAGCCTACAGTAAAAACTGCTAAAGTAAACCGTCTTTCGTCGCATCTGATTAAGGTGTAATGAAATGAGAATGCAATCACTTTTTATAGCCAGTCCAAGCATATTGTATAATTGACAGTTCGCTTATCTCGTGACTTCCGTTTCTTTTGTGACGCGGCTAAGCTACGTTACATGCTAATTTTCCAAAATACCCGACAACATAGACTACTCGAAGAAAGATGGGTTGTAACCACAACTACATATGCTTTTTTTGCTAATTTGTTTTTAAAGATCAATTAAAACCATTTTAAAATTTATAAAGAAATTTTAAAACACGTGAACAGCCAGCAAACATTTTAAATTAATATTCATGACGAAGAACAAAAAGCTTTGGTTGCCACCCCATAAACTTACAAAAACCTTGCGTTGATAAAATAAAAAAAGTCTTGCTGCAAGACTTGAGAATATAGTTGCTAAATTGCACATATCGGACAGTCGAAGTGGTTAAATCATGCTAATTAAAACTTACCGCTTGAGTCCTTATACCCTATAAGCGTGGATAGGTGCGCGATTTGTAATGAGAAGTTCTATTGAAATGGTTTATAGAAAAGGTAAACGAAACGCGATTTAGGTAAAATAACCAGAAAGTTTTATAACGTAGGGACTTTCCAGACGTGGACAAGTTATAACACATTTCAAATATGTAAACTTTTTTTTGATTATATGTAGCCTACTTTTAGAATATGTAAACACTTCCTCAAAGCAGACTTGGACAACTAGATTTATTTTAGCTTTTTAAAATTAGATTAGAATTAAAATTAGAGCATTTTAGTTTTTCCAAATTAGATTAGAATTAGAATTAGATCGTTTTGAGTTTTTTTTCTAATTGGTTTAGAATTAGAATTACCGAATTCCTAAAAAATAAAATTTCAACTAGAATTTGAACTAGAATCACATTTAGTTTTTACAACCAATTCAATTTAATCACAATTTATTCTTATAAATACGTGAATGGTAAATATGTGCGTGCTAATTTGTATGCATTTTTATGCTTTTTAGCCTGTAAAAATTACATACAAGTCGTTCCAACCAGAAAATTTCAATTGAAATTCTCCGTTTGAACTGAGAGACTAAAAATGTCGTTGGACAAAGTAGCATTTTTGGTAAAATCCAAATTAGATTCGAACTAGAATTAGAGCAAACAAACAATTCACAAATTAGATTAGAAGTAGAATTAGCCGCATTTTGCTCTAATTCAATGAATTAGAAAACTAGAATTATCTAGTTGTCCAAGTCTGCCTCAAAGGCTGCAGACAAATAAAATTTTCAGTTTGTTATGCACCTGAAATAGTTTTGTAGTAAGCAATACTGAGTGGCAAGGGTAAACAATCATCACATATTCAGTGCTACAATCATACTTATCATAACAATAATAGACCATTTATGGCGCAAATTAAACTTAACGAGGTAACTAAAATAGTAACTTTTTTGTTCAAAAGTCTTTTCATCACATGATGACTCCTTGACGAAACACAAAATCGCTGACAAAACTGGAAAATTATACAGTTCGTCGTTTTTTGACTCAACCATTTAAACTAGAATATAGCTTACAATTGCAAAATTGTAACACGCCGTAATTGTTTTTTTCGATACACAAAATCAGAAAAGACTCACAGTGGTGATGCACGATTTTAGAATAGACGGAAGCTTGCTATAGCTGGTGGAGTCACGACTTATCCTTTCACAACTTACTTACCTTTTGAATCCAATATTCTTGATTACACAAAAGAGTGTTGCACTGCACGATTTATCAAAAAGGTAGTTTTATCGAAAATATTAACAATTCTTGAGCTAGTTTCATATTTCAGAGATGCGTGGTAGCGTTGCTAAATAATAATAAAAAAATCATGTTGGTGTGCAACCTTGCTGTTGTTGATTTTTTATATTGCGCCTTTTTCTTGTTTATATGATATACAATTATATACATCAATAGTGAAAGAAAGCCGGAAAAGCGCTCCGGTAATATAATTTAGGCAGGTAGGTTGTATCGCTAAAATAAATTTTATTTTTTGTACCAGGCCATCTCCTTAATTGTGTTTAAACTAATGTATAAGTTGGATATTTGTGCCTTATATTTAGCGATAACCTCAGAGTTCCTTGTTTAAGACGTCTCGTTATAACGTAACGTCATAAATATACTGTTGCTGCCAGGCATTATATCAGTTTTAAAGAGGGTTCTTCTGAAAAATATTTGTAGAAAGAAGTTGCCTGAATAGGTAAACGAAACGTCGGCACAAAATACATATTTGTCAGAGTAACGTCGTAGCTTTGAAATGTCATCTCTAAATATTTTCATGCGTTTGGCAATAAATTTTTTAACTTTCCGTTCAAAAATTTGTTCACTTTTACCCATTATACATACATATATGTGCGTTGTACGACAATAAAATCAAGCAAGACACCCTTCTAAGTAAGAACAGAAAAGGTTTCTGCGGGGCAGTTTAAGCTGATATTATCTCTTCCTATCTGGCACCTTTGTTATACGAAAATAGTTAAATAGTACCTATAAAACATGCGTGGATTACTTCATTGATCAGTTTTAATACAAATGAATAATTAACTAAAGCTTGGCAAATACCCCTCAAACCTTTAAATGTCTTCAAAATTATTGCTTATCTAAAGTTTATTATGAACTACGACGCTATACAGAAAACAGTGATAGATATTGGCTCTGCGAGAAAAGTGTGCTACACAAATTAAAGACAGTGAGAGTGATACGAATAGGCTAATAAAGAAAGACACGTCATCCTGCATCTTTTATCAACAATACACTGAGAAATGTGGAAAATTAGTTTGTAAAATATACACAGTCCATTGGTAAACACACTTATAAATACATTACTAGAAATGTAAATAATAAAATATATATGGTAAGAAAAATTGCGGAAAACTGCAAGTGTACAAAAGTATTGTGATAAAACACAGTGCAATGTGGATTAATAGGCCAAAGCAAATAAACAGCACATAATTTTATATAAGTTAATACACATGACAAAATGTCGAGTGTTGATAAAAATAATTCAATTTTAAATCGATTACTGAGCCAAAAATGGTACGTGTAATTTACAGTGCACACCAATTTGTTTGTGTAATTTACAGTGCTATACTGCTACGAATTTGCTACTGAATTTGCTACTTCGCTACAACAAAGACTGCCCTGTAAGTTAAACGTAAAACTCAATGATTGCTTCCGTGAAAAAGTGATCTGGAGTCATTAGTTAAGCAGCTGAGATTTCTTCTCGATTTCGCTTTTGGTGTGCGCCAAAGTGCTGAGTAAGTGTTCCTTGCGCTGACTCAGCATCACCTCTTGCTCTCGAATGGCTTGCTTGGCGGAATCACCTTTAATTCGACAGAAAGCGATAAACAAAAAAAATACTTTCTTCAAGGCTGCAGTTTTTATAGTTTACAGCAGTGGTTCTCAACCTTTGTAGCTTACGGACCGAAATCTACCCAAAATGTAATTACGACAAAAGTATGCAACTTTAAAGCAAGTGATGGATACTTGAATTGAATGAGCAATTTGCTGCTGTCATTTTTATATCATACGTGTTATACGTGGTTCTATTGAAGTTTTTCACATACAGTACAACTGGTCTTAAAGTTTAAGACTTAAACGAGTTGACGCAGACTGAAGTTTGACTTTAGATCACTTTCTATAATGCATATTAGTTAGTATAGGCATTTTAGATAAACTCCCGAAAGTTGCCAAATATATATCGAGTTGATTAAGGCGCTCAGGTTATATACCAAATATTAAACGGCATTCACAAAATTTGACCATAATTATATCTGACACACAATACTTTTAGATGTAGGCTTGAATTGTATACAGATTAGCACGATATGGCTGCACTGTTATTAGACTATTGCAAGTATCGCATGATTCGATAGTTTTAAGAATAAAAGGAAGCAATAGGTTAAGCCAGGGGTGTCCAACTCAAACATGCCGGCGTGCCAATTTTTATCCTATAACTTCTTCCCATGCCAAAGTTTAGTATTTCTAATAATAAAAGCGTTGTTTACAAATAATAAAAACGTGTACGCACTACTGCATCTAAGTGTCTGTCGGTGAGCTGACTTTTGCTTCTTGTTTCTTCACACCTAACTTTATAGTTATGTGAATGCTAGCCTCCACTACAATATAATGTTATATTATAGTATTAGAAGCAATTGTTAGTTGTCTTGATTGCAGCGATTCTTTTATATTGTGAATAAACAAAGGCAATTTGCTGCATAAAAAAAGTAGGTATTTTTTTTACAATTGGCTGAATAGCAAATTAAGTAATTTAGGGGGGGCTTGCGTGCCATTTTTTATTTGGTCGCGTGCCACATTTGGCACGCGTGCCGCTTGTTGGACACCCCTGGGTCAAGCATTAAAACATCCTACCTTTAGTTTTGGTAGCTGCCCCTTCGAGCATTTCGCCCTCCGAGCGGATGCACTTCATCATTTCACGGTTCACTGCGTCCAAACGTTCCTGGAGTTTGGCCACCTGCGCCCTTATCACGTAACGCGCGTCACGCATCGTTGGTCGGGGAACATTCGTTGGAGTCGATATTCTGTTGAACGAATGGAATTGTTAGCGAAATATGTTTTTACCAGCAGCTAGACGTATAGCGGTTTTTGAGGAATAGAAGTAGACCAACGTTATTCGCAACCCTCATGAGTATTGCAAACATTTTTTGCTCGAATTGTGGTAAGAGCTGCTCTTAATGCCAATGACAATTAATAAATCGTGTGATATATGACTACTCTGCTTTATAAATATATTTTATTCACTAAAAAACAGACTTATATGACTACAACTATGCTTCAACTAACGAAATTGTAAACTGTCTATGTTTTATATAAATATTTTTTAACTATTAACGTAAACTTTGTCTACAATACAAACAGATTTTCTAAACCTGCAGTGGAAAACAATAAAATGTTGTAGTAACCAATAAAAATACGATTTTTTTCTTACTGTTGCATCGCCCCCTCGGCGTTTCTCAACTGACGAAGCCTGGAAGCCATGAACTCGTCATCGCCGCTAGCGGTCACTCTTGAAGCCACCAAGTGGCGGACTGTGTTGTCGCGACGGTAGCCGCCGTAGCGTGCCAGACGACCGGATACGCTCTGGAACAAAATGGCGGTAAGACTTTGTTTAGGGGTCATTATTACTGGACGACGACGGTTGACTTGTGTCTCGCCATATATGAATTTTTTCATATAACGACAAAATAAAACACGATAATATTACCAGAGAAGTAAATCTTTTCTACTCCGCGGGTTAATTCAAATTTATTAACTTTCTTCTCATCCATTCCGTGTCCACAATGATTGACAATTCATTAAAACTTGCTAGCTTGTGTTTTGTTCCTTCTTATAGTTTATAACTTTCCACGAAGAAATTGTTTATAGGCAATTGCGAAATGTCAGCTAATGTAAAGATGACAAAGAAAATATAATATCTCTATCCATCCCTAGAAAATTTGTCAACCGGACAATTTTGTTTGGTAGGCGTAGGGAACCTGAAAAGGGCTCGTGTTTTTAAGGTTAAATCTTAAAACACATGGGCAATGTGTATATAACATTATATTGAATTTCGTCGGGACAAACTTCTAAAAATAGCCCATGCACAAGATGCCGCCGTATAGCTTTTGCAAGATTCTTTTTTTCATACTTGCAGACTGCCTTGACCTACCTGCTGAGAGAAGTTGACAGAGGTGGGCGTGAACACGTTGACGTCAATCAGATCATCGAGCACGTGAAGTTTCGCCTCCATTCCGGCCGCCGAATCAAGTGGCGCCACGTCTAAAGCGCCGCCCTTGCCAGACGCTGATTGGCTGGCGACACGCGCGCGCGAAAAGAACAGGTCCTCGCAGGCTGCCTTGAGCGCCTGGATGTAGAAACAAACGCCATAATTGTGGGGAAAATACGAGTTTGCGCAGTAAAAGGGCCAAGGTTAACACAGCAACAAATGTATACCGAAAATGAACAAGAAACAATGATATCTTTTGACAAATAGGGGTTCAAACAAAACGAAGTTTACATTCCTGACTTTTAGCCCTAATATAAAGTTCAAAAAACACTTTTGCTGTATGGGGAAAAATTGCGTTGTTGGTTCCAACAAAAAATACTTTCTAGCGTCTAAGATTTATTTTAAACAGAGGTTGTTAAAATAAGCCAGTTACACGGATTTCAAGCTTGATTATATAAGACGAGGTAGGCAACAAAAAAAATATACACACAATTCTGAAGCACTGCAATTTCATTAGGTGCGTTGTATCGGTCGCACATGTGCTACAAAAGCAACCCGTAAAAGTAAAAACAGGGGCACCAATTTTAACCCCCCTAGCATAACGCCTTCTTCGCCACGTTCGAAATTAAAGCTGCCCATTTGCCACAGCCTCAGCCGCAAAAGCGAATTTGACAACCCCAAGTTCGTGTCCTTTAAAATTAAAAGGACTTCGCTGGGGTAGACGTGTAAGAGCACCTGTAATGTGATAGTTGCACATCTTTTAATTTGACACTTAAGCAAACTGAGGTCGGTTATCATTCGTGTTAACTGTGATTCGACATTGTCCTGTAGGTTATTGACCTCTCGACCTACAGGAGAATATCGATCCAGTGTTAAGTTTTGTGGGGGATGAAAATCTTTGGGTGGTATCAGGGCTGCGGAGTCGGTTAAAAGTTACCCGAGTCCGACTCCCGAGTCCGGCCCTGACCCTACAGCCTGTATTCCGCCAATTTACGTAACCAAAATAACGTGTATATTCAGCAATCCACCTATAGGCGTGTCGTATAATTCATTCACTCACAATACATGGTTGGAAAATATTCCACCATATGCTATTCCACTTTTACAATTTCCAGTTGGCGGCCATTTCAATTTTAAAATTTGGTAATGCGCATGCGTATGTCGGACTCGGGAATCGGGTAGGTCTACGTGATATTTCGCGAGTCCCGACTGCCTAGTCCGACTCCAGCAAAACAAACCGACTTCTCGAGTCCCGAGCCGACTCTGCAGCCCTGAGTGGGATAGTGAGTATAGTGCCTAACAAAAGCACGCACCTTGTAAAAGGCGCGCAAGAAGTAGGGGTCCGAGTCGTCGTCGAGCTGGTCGACGGCGATGTGCGCCATGCAGTGGATGACCACCATTACGAAGTCGCCAACCGACGTGAGACGATCGGCGCGCACGAAGAGCAGGCGGCGAGCGCGCTGGAAGAAGAAGGACTGACGGAAGGCATTGCGCTCGTAGTTGTTTGCTGGCAAGTTGTTGGCCAGCAGCAGGGTAATCTCGTCGGTCTGCGGACAAGAAGGTTTCGATCAGTGTTGCGGACATGCCACTTTGGAATGGATAATAGGCAAGTCAAGTAAGTTGAAAATAACTCAAGTATAGTCAAGTGGCTCTGAACAAATAGCAACTCAAGTGCAAGTCATGGATATTGTATGTCAAGTTCAAGTCAAATCATTCTCAACAAATAGAAGTCCAAGTCCAAGTTGTTGCCATTGTAAGTCAATTCGTTGGCAACCAAAAATTAAATTTAAAACTGTTTATAACTATAAACTCTATTCCGATCAATTATTTGCAAAGAAAGTACCCAAAACTGAACATGAATACGGAAAGCTGATTTATATGTACAAAGATATTGGAAATTTGTCAAAAAAAATATTTGACAAAAACATTAGTCATTTGCCTTAATAGCTGAAGTCCAAATCAAGTCATTTTTTCAAATAAGCCGAGATTTAAAGACATTCATCTCATAACAATTCAATCAAGTAAAGGTATATTTTAAATCATGGACTTAAGTCTACATAAGGCAAGACACTAAAGTAAGACATTAAAACACTAGTTTCGGTGATGGAAACTGCGATTTTTTCGATTAGCGAAGACGGCTGGAAAAAAAATAAATTTAAACCAACACAACACATAACATTGTTTAATTAGGTTACATTTATTAGTTAGGCAATCACACCTGGATTTTCAGTGACAAATAACGTAGAGTGGATGTAAAATTCGAAGTGAGAAGTTTTGAAAACTGATGATGTTAAAAGCTAAACATTCAGCATTTGCCACAGAAAAAGATTTACTTCGTATTCACAAATAGCTGTTTGGAAAATATATAAAAAAAAATATTTTTTTTTTGAAAAAGGCTCCACCATACCTCGAGAACTTGCTGCAGCATCCTTGTGACGAACACACCGAACCTGTAGATGACGAACTGGCTGGGAGTGAGTTGGTTCACGTCGGCTGGTACAAGGTTACCGCTCAGAAGCCATTGGGCGTCCTGCGTCAAACACAATGCGGCGTTTCAGGCAAACGTTGTCGTATTGACTACAGATACGAACTTGAAGGAACAGAGTGGGTAGCAATTAGATGCCAGTTAATAACATGCGATGATACAAGGTTAAAAATTTTAAGGTAATGTGTCATTATTAGGCAAATCATTTAAACAAAAGCTGCGGGACAATTTTAAAATTAATAAAAAAAATTAATCTAACAAAAAATAACTGATTTTTTCAAAAGCTCTAAATTACACAAAGCAGCATACGATGCCCTTATGTATTCGAGTAAATGCTTGGCATAATAGCGTTCACTTCAAGTATAAATGCAATCTTTTTTAGGAATCATGTAAAACAAAATAAAAGATAGTTAATAAATTTACACGAGTCAACGAACCTGTATATCAATAAATGGCGTCGATGTTGATCCCTTGACCTTTTCGTCTGACCCGGGTTTAAGATGACCTTTCAAACGCGCTTCCATGTCTTCCAGTTGCTGGACAAAACAAAAGATGCATAAATTCACACGATTAAATCATGAAAATAAAAGTATGATTTAACCGATCTTGCGCAACACAAAACTTCGTCCACACTAGAGTAATTGAATTTCTTCCATGTCTTGCAGTGGGCCGCCTTATCAACGTGCACTGTTATTTGCAGTTGCCATACCTTGAAGAAGGGAGAGTTCATCAGCATGAGGTTCCAGTCGGCGGGAACTGAACCCGCTACCATCGGAACTCCGGCGATCACGTTTGTTTGTGGGAAGTAGAGAGGAGCTGGTTGTTGCGTACTGTCCAATGAACCGTAGGCACTTTGTAAGCTAAAAATAGAATAAAAAATGAGCGAAAGTTATTTGCGCGCTGTTTTTACCCAATGGACACCATTGCATCATATGCTTTTCTGACAAATTATGAACATTACATCTCCAAATGTTGGATCAAATATCTCCAACAGGCTTGCTATCAGGCATCGTAATGGCTACAATTGACGTTACGACGATTTAATTAGCTATACCAATCATCCGGATTAAAGGTTTAAGTGTTGGTATTATAAGCTGCAATATTACATATATTTTAGGTTTTCAACTAACCTTGTAAAACGAAGGGTTAAACTCACTGTATACAACTGTGCTTTGTCCTCTAATGCTAAACGAGAAAATGTATAAACAGGAAAAAGGGAATTCACGAGTGGATTTTACAGGACTAACTAAGGGTAAAAGAACAGCAAACCCCTGATATATATTATTTATTTATCCATTCAGATTTATGTTGTGGTTAAAGTTGCCCAACACTGTCAACAGTTTTGCTACATCATCGTAAGCTCTTACTTCACAGAGTCCTGCTTGCCCTGGAGGACCTTATCCGCCTCTTCCATTTCTTTCTTCCCGTCCTCCATAATCTTCCTGATTTGTTCTTCCTCGTCCGCGTCCATCTCGCTCGTGGCTTGTTCCTTAAGTTCCTGCTTCTTTTTGCGTCGCCTTTCTTCCAGCTTTCGCTGCAACTCCTCCTTGGCCTTCTTTTTCTCATTTGCGAGATTAGCCTTTTTGAAGAACACGGTAAAAGTTGCTTTTAGAGCCTTGCAATTGCCTTAGTACTGTCTTACCGGAATACTCGGTTTGTTTAGACTCCACATAATAGAATGGCGACTTTAATATATTGTTAGAGTGGGTCACTCCTATTGTTGCAAGCAAATCATTTTGAAATGACTTAAGTCCCAGTCAAGTCATGTGTAAAATAACCTAAGTACAAGTGAAGTCATTTGCAAAATAACTTAAGTCCAAGTCAAGTCTTTTTCAATAAATTTTAAGTCAAGTCATAATTAGAGCAAGTCAAGTTCAAGCCAAGTCCTTGTAACAAAAATTAAATCTTGAACTATTAAAATTGGTTAAGTCGTCCAATTAGGAACTCAATTAAATAATAACAAAAACGCATCATATAGCAAGCAAACTGTTTTACGTGCAAAAATTAAGATAAATAACCCAATTTTACAAAAAAATGCCTAATAAAAACATTTAATTTTACCCAAAGTCATTAGTCCGAAAGACTAAAGTCAAGTCAAGTTATTTTGCCCAAAAGACTAAGTCAAGACAAGTCATTTATAATGAATGACTTTAGTACACTTAGTCAAGTTATTGTTATTGACTTAAGTCATTACGAAACTGGTCATTTCACCGACAGTTTACGCTTACGGGATCAATGAGAAAAAAATGCATGACATCATAACAAAAATAAAATAAAAACGTGTCGAAGTCTATTTGTATTATGACGTTATCTCTAAAAAAAAACACTTGCCTACCTTGATCCATGCAAAGCAAAACATTTTTAAGGGGTCCGCGATTAAAAAAGAAAAAAAGAACAGACAATCCCCCCAAAAAATTGAAATCAAAATTCCTCCTTACCTCTATCTTCTCAACGTTGGCTCTGTGCTCTTTCAGGAGCCGATCTTTTTCCTCTTCGGACACGTCGGATGACAGAATCTCCTGCTCCCGCCTGTGGGCCGCCTCCTTGTTCGCCTCCTGGTTCTTCTTCATTCTCTCATCCTCTTCCTTTTGCATCCGGAGCGACGCGTCGGAGAGCTCGCGCTCCATGTCGGACACCTGCTCCCGGATGTTCTTGTTCGCTGGAAACGGAAGTTTTTGAAGCAAAACGATTAAGTTGGAGGATAATGGTTGTAGGTTGTAGTAACACGTAATAAGAATATCAAAGCCCATACAGAAGTAGGAATCATTTTAAACGTTTCGAATAACTCTAAATTCATTTTCAACAAAGAGAGAAAGCACTGATTGTAAGTGTATGTAAATTGTTAAAAACAAAACGATTACGTTAATCTTTTAAAGTAGATTTGAAATTAAAAAAATGAAAACACACAGTAAGACCTACAAAGCAATTATATATAAACAGAAATAAATAATAACCTATAATAACAAAGCATTAAGACCAACGGCTCAACAAAGCCAAATTCACAGCAATAACAAGTACAAAATAAGATTTAAAATCGTTTAAATAAAACATGGGGAGAGGGTATAGCATGATCGTGGAGCATCGGTCTGGCATCAGCCGTTTTGGTGACTGCGTTTTACCTTTCTTTTCCTTCTCCCTCCTTTCATCTTTGAGTTTCTGAATCTTCTCGTCGATCTCTCTCTTCTTGTTCTCCCGAAAGATTCTCGCCTCTTCGGCTGCTTTTGACGCCTCCTCCCCGTAACGATAAACCATCGCCTGTGAGACAAAAAAATTTATTGAATAAAAACTTACGCGACTCACGGGTATCTTTATCAAAACAAAATCGACATCTGGGATATCACGACACGTTTATTTTGAATAAATAACTAGTCATAAAGTCTATTTGTCCTAATGACTTTTCGAAAAAAATCTAAAAAATGTTACTTTGGATGCACAAAATAAAGGATTTGATTTAATCCAGGGGTTCTTAAACTTTTTTGGGCCGCGCCCCTTTGACACAACTTTCCAAACTCGTGAAACGTAACCATGTAAGAAGGCATTATCGAACATTTAACTTGTTTAATACTCAAGAAATACTTTCGCGTGAAGCTCGAAAAAAAAACATCTACAGTATATATATAGTAAATTGGCAAAAATTAGTTGCGAGGTATGTTCTGGTGTATTTCCCCCTGACAACACTGTACACAGCATGTAGTACATATTCTGCCATATTCAGGCCACTGGAACTAAATACAAGGAGTTAAGTGATTGAAATGAAACAATGTCTGTCAGTAACGACTAAAAAGTAGTTGAAAAGAGATGTTTGTGTCATCAAACTTTATATTAAAAAAATTCTAGCCTGTCGCGCAACCCTTGCAAACCCTTTCACACACCCTTAGGGGGCTCGCCCCCCAATTTAAGAACCCCTGATTTAATCCGTAGAGCAAAGACCATAACAACACGGACAAAAGAGAAACAAAGGCTACTTACCTCTTCGGGGTCGAGCTGCCTCATAGTGTCGACCAGTTCCTTAAGGTGAGCTTCGCGCAGCTCCAGCTTACGTTCGGCGTGATCGAGCGTCAGTGACGTGTTGGAGTTCTTGACCGCCAAGGCCACGGCCGCTTCCGTCTCCTTGTCGAAAGCGCTCAGCTCTGCCACGGCAAAATATGAGCGATAAAGTGCGTTAAATCAGTGCTGCGCAACCGGTGTGCCGCGAGACCATGTCAGGTGTGCCGCGACGTCCCTGGAGGTGTGTTACTTGCGTTTAAAGGGTACTTTTCATTAACTAGTCGAATTAACGCGAAAAATGTGTATCTTATTAAGAATGGTATTTTAACTTTTTTTTTTTAAAACTATATGTTGCCTTCCATCACCGGTAATCAAATATCAAAATCGATTTTTAACTGACTATTAAAATCCATCTGTTCTCTAATCAGCTACTGTCATGGGGTACACTTACCAGCTGCAAAATTTTTGAGAAGTTTGCAAAATCGCAAAATCAGAAGACGAAGGAATGTAAAACATAAAATTTTGGCATCATTGGCGCGTTTCATCATCAATCGCTCCTTTTTATATTGGCTGCCTAGGATTTTGTTGATGTTGTCTTTTGTCGATTGACATATATATATTTCGTAGGTGTGTCGCCAAATTAATTGATCTCTGGTGGTGTGCCGTAAGTGGAAAAAGGTTACGGAGCACTGCTTTACACAACTTATATGAGGCGTCGTTTTTTATTGACTCTGTGCTGACAACAAGTTAGCAACACAAAGTTCGCATCAATTCGTAATAGGAGACCGGGGTAGGTTGTGAATAAAGTTAAAAAAATACAAACAAGGCAGCTGGTGAAAAGGTGTTAAAAAGCATTTGGCGAAATAATGACTGAATATGACATTTAAGCATTTGTCTTTAATTTAAAAAACCTGGTTTTCCTTCATTCTTGTAGTGGTCAAAAACGCGGGGCATTTCTAGTTTAAGCGCACCTTTCTCTTGCTTCGCTTGCAACTTCTTCTTTCCCTTCATGACTTTGTTGGCCGGCTCTCCGGCGTGACTCAGCAGATATTGCTTAACTTCGTCTTCGTGCCGAGTCACCATTTCGTCACGAAGGTCCGCACGGGAAGCTGACACCTAAAAACAAAGAAAAATAACATTAATTTGGTTGCAATATTAAAAATAGGATTGGTAAGATTTGCCCTGAACAAGCGGCGAGCTTGAAATCTACCAAGGCACAGTCAACCCTAAAAAGTCAAATGAAGATGAATAACTTTTTTAGTCAACACGCAGATACCTTAAATATTTTTAAATTTGGGTAACAACTCAACTCCTGAATCAAATGAATAGAAATATGTAAGCAATAACGAAGTAAACAACATGAATGACTTGTAATAAAGTTGCTAACAACTTAAGTGGAGGAGACAAAATAACCTGTGTTTTGCTCCACATAGTTGTGACAACGAGAGGTGCCCAACAAATAAATTGAAATATATACTTAACACATGCGTATTCGACATTTTTTCCAAATACTAAAGAGTTAAAAAAAACCCGAACCCCCACAAGCTACAATACAGCAGCAACATATTAAAATTCCACTGCCATCCAAGAATTATTTGAATCCCTACAGTAGGTTTCGCGGAAGTTAACACAAAAATAAACACATCCAAACTATTAAAACAAGCATAGCTAATATCTATCCCACAAATACCTCGGCCTTGGCTTGTTTCTTTGCAGCTTCCATTTCCCTTTCAAGTCGCTCGGCCAGGCTTGCCATCTCCCTCAAGTGGCGAGGCAGCAGCACGTCGCGAACGAACTTGTCCAGCGGCACTTCCGCCTCTGACGTCACGGCCGCATTCACGGCGTCGCGCTCGTGGTGTCTCATGTCGCGCGACTTGTCGGCGTCGCGCTGCGCCTTGAGCGCGACAAGTTCTTGCTCGGACATCGCCTAAGCAAATTTTTCGGAATTTTTTATAAAAATATTAAGTTGCGGCAAAAACCTCTCTTTGGTTGCACTTTTACGTAAAGTTGATTTCTCGTATATTCTGATTATGTAGGTTCTATCTGATTACAACTGGAATTTCAAATAATTGTTCGATTAAAGTGTATAGTGGGTCCATCGATTATAAAGCATTTTTATAGGATCTGAAAAGGTTTGTGATGGATGGTAGTAACGGATAACAAAATATGATTATCGAATGGCAGTACTGCAGTACATTTAAGAACTTCAACAGTTTTCTTTTTTGATCATATTTTTTTCTAAATCGTTATTAAATACAACGAAACGGTTCACGGCAAAGTTCAATCGTTTAGGACTATAGTTGGCAACGTGCGTACAGTCACCAAACGGGAAACACGCAGCTCTAAATCATCGTGTAATATCTCCGGAAGTAAATAAGATACCCCTAAAAAAAGTATACACATTACTCAAAACATACAACATGAATATGAAAATTTACTTTTTTTAATAAAAGTCTGACTGATGGCTAAGTTAGACTGCTTTGGGTAATGTGTAAACAATTTTGAACGATATCTTGTTTTCTTCCGTACATATCACACGATCAAAAATTTCGAGCTGCGAGATTCCCTTTGGTGGCTAACTGGCTAAGCCCTAACCAAAGTCATCGCACGCAATCTGTAACTATAGATGAAATACATAAAATACGAACAGCGAAGTCATGCGTTTAGCTAAAACAAACCTGCTGCTTGTCGGCGAGTTGCTTTTCCTTGGCGAGACGACGTTGCTTCATCTTTTCCTTCATGGCATCGATCTGTCGCTTCTTCTCGCCCGCCAGCGAACTGTTAAGCGCCTCGGCCTTCGGGCGGAAATGCAAATATTAGCAGGTTGCGAGCTTGTGACACGCGTGTCGTGCCATTAGGTAGGTGAGACGAAATGGAATCTTATACATAGAGGATACACAGCAACTACACATTTGCGTCCACATTTTACTATAAGTAATGAGGACAATACAAAGATTGTCCGTTTTATTGTGGAAACCTGGCAGTTTTATTTGAGCCTAAGCTCGACAATTTTTAACAAGCTTATCAGTCAAAGACTCAATACTCCTAAAGAATGCGATTAGTAATTTTTTTTTATTAAGTGTTGTCCAAAATGTGTTAACGTCGTAATAAAACCAAAATTAATAAAAAATGAAAGTTTAATAGGCCGTAAAACATGACCTGAAAAAGTAACTTTTTACAAAATGTAATGAACAAAGACCCAATATTCTTGGTTTGGCGTATGGCGGATATACCCTTTCAACATATGATAAGAGCGAGTTATCACCTGCTTCTGGTATTCCTTAATAAGCTTCTGCGTCTGCTTCTCGCTTAAGCTCTTCTCTTGAGCTTCAGCCTGGGCTCTACTGGCGGCGGCTGCTAGCTGAAGCTGAGCTTGCTCCTCCGCGCGAGACGAGATGTCCATCTCCACTGCATACGGAGGAAGTGCATTATGCGTTTATCAAACAGCAGCGATTTTTTATTTGGAATAAAATTCTTCCTTGTTCCATCATTACGTTGATGCCAGGCAGGGAAGATAGTTTCACAGCTGAATTTCATTTCTAATTAACACTGATAATTTGAACTTTGGGTCTCTTTTGGCGCTATGTATTTTTCGTACCTTAACAGATTGTTGTTAACAAATTATTTTTATTTTATTCGCAAAATAATGACTGCATTGGTCCGACTTACGTTTGTTTTCTGCGTCCTTCATTTGCTGTGCAAGTAGTTTTTGTTCTCGGATGTGGGCGCTCTCGAGCTGGGCCAACTCCTCGATCTGAGATTGAAAGAGAAAATGGTAGTATAACAGCGCTCGTACAAATGTAACTTGAAATATCAAATATGTAGAGGAAAAAAGTGTTAAGATTAACAGTTTGCTAAAGCGAATTTTGACGTAAGTACTTTATGACCTATTTAATTGTGTAAGCATTCTATTTCTTGAGGTCGAACGGTCAAAGGTCACTGAGCACATGGTGCCTTGATATTGTAGTTGTCCTTGGTGTTACTACCTTGTCGCGGTAGGAGCTCACATTGTGAGTTACTGGTAAGTGTTTGGTGATGATGTTTAACTTACACTTATGCTATTTCTGTTTTAATAACATTGTTTTGCATTCTATTTGAATCAGTTATGAATCCACTTTTTATAAATTCATGTACACTGATAAAGACTTAGGTATCGGATCCATTAGTTCGCATAAAGCACACCTGATAAAGATGTTTAAATAGAGTCTGCGGCCAGTCGTATATTAATTTTAACAAAATAAAACTATTCATGTGAAAAATGCATATTAAACAAAACGTGAAATACTTTGAATTCTATTTTGTGATGGAAATAAAAATATCTAATTTTAAAACATAACAGAAATGTTCGTCACAATATTAATCCAACACTGGAAAGTAAAACAAAAAACGGCGCTGGTCTAGAATCCTACCTCATTTCTTTTAACACCAAAGAAACGAGTTGTCACAGTTGAAATTACATAGAAGGCATAAATATGTAGGAATAAATATAATAATAATACTTGACCGACTCAAACCCAAACGCTAACTCTCACCTCAACCCAAATATTGTTAGCAATACAACCCCCCGGACGAAAACGTGGCAGGAGTCTAGATCAGCGTCCAAAAAACTTCAGACTGTGTCCGAAAAACACAAAAAAACTACAAATTCAACGCGCGAACCTGTCCCTCGATCATCCGCTGGTTCTCCGCCTCCGTGCGCTCATCCATCGCTTCTACTCGCTGGAGGAGAGCAAGGGCCGTGTCGGGAAGCTGCTGGACGGCCGACTTTCTTCTGGCGGCGACCCGTATCTGCTTGGCAACTGCGCGTTCCTTGGACAGCTCCTCCTGCAATTTCTTGCGCGCCTCTAACCTGGCGAGAAGCTTCTCTTTCTGCACGCCAAGGTAAGGGTTCGGTTAAACGGTTTTTGCGGTTTCGTTTTGAAACACTTAGCCTTTTACATTATCGGGTGAGGTCATGCGGGTTGGCGCGCATGAAGAAAGAGAAAGGGGATTTCTCTTCTATCCGCTTTATATTCGATCTTTTATATTACAGTTAACTTTTCACAAAGTAGAGTATTTTAGTTCATTTGTTGAAAAAACAATTTGTCTCAATACATTTGATTTTAAAACAATATTTTCGAAACAATTGGCGCTTTCCCGCATGGCACGCGCGCTAACCTACCTCTTACCAGCGAATAAAACTTGCCGCGAATAAACCCGTAAAAAATCAGTCAACCGTAACGACGAAATTCGTGCGTCAAAGTATGCGGGCTAAGCATGCGGGTTAACCTGATATTCACGTCATGTAAAAAGGCTACGTCGAATTAGATTATTGTGTATATAATTAGTTGGACGAAAAACGGCAATCTTAAACGATTTGCGGATAACGGTATATGTGAGGACAAATAACTTTTTTTGGTAAACTTTTTTTTCTACAAGAATTTAACTGTTGTAAAACTACTTATAGTTTTTTCAGGCAAAAACGGCTAACTGTTGGCTAGATTATTCAATTGCGAGAACAAAAAATATATTGCTTGGGATTTTATTGCTCAGTTGTGCAGCCTTCATTATTAGTTAACCTGAATATTTTTAATGGGTATATCAGGGGCAGATGCACCTGCCAAAAAAAATGATATAACAAAGCTCACCTGTTGTCCTTTCTCGTTCGACAGCTTGTTCTTGAGTTCTTCTGACTTCCTCTGGTATTCCTCCAGGATACGATCGCGCTCCTGTTCCTCCAAGCTCGAGTCCTGCATCAATTGTCGGAGGACCTCCATCTGACGAGCCTCGCCCACCTCAAGCTCCGCCTTTAAAAGGAGAAATGTTAACGTTTTAGGTTGAAAATAGGCAATAAACATAATATTTCAAGCGCTAAAAAGTTAAGTTTAAACCTTTTTCGTACAAAGGCCGGCAACATTGTTTATTTTGCACCTGGTTTAGAAACTTTGAGTTTTAGACTAGTCGATCACTCAACTGATCGAGTGACAGCGACCTACTGCGAATCTGTTTGTAAAAATTAACCTAGCTGTAGGTACCTGTTTCACAAAATGCTTTAAACTAAAGATGAAATATTTCTTAAACTACATATCAATACCTCTTGCAGTGCGGAAAATACAACCGCCTCCAACTGGTTTTCAGCGTCCAGCTCGCTCTGCCTCAAACCGGCTTCAACCAGTTTGGCCTCGCTTGGCGAGAGAAGATTCGCTGAACCGTCGTTGCCGCTCGCTGTTACATAAACAAAGAGGAATCAGCAAAGCGCATACAACACACCGCAAATAATGTTTTGCAACCACAATTCATAGACATTCTGCGTAGAAGCAAATTAAAAAAAATCCCGAATTGGTCTAGTAATCTAGTATACTATTGTAATTAAAGAGTACGTGCAATTAAGAATTACCACGCCAGTAAATAGTTGTTGCGGCAATATTTTTAAATAATTTTTAAAACATAACAAAAATGTTATGTCACAATATTTATACAACGTTGAAAAGTAAAAACAAAAAAACACTCCAGACTGTGTCTCCAAAACAAAAATACAAAATCAACGCGCGCGAACCTAATGTATTGCGACCAACATTTCTAAGCCTTCTGCTCAGAAGCAAATTAAAAAAAACGTTATGAATCGGACCATTATTGTTGGTATAAAGGGATAAATACAATTAAGATTAACATCGTCAGTAAACAGAAAAAAATTATATCGCCAGTAAATAGTTGTTGCGGAAATATTCTTAGATATTAAAAAAGCACTTTAAAAAGACATGTGTTATGGCAGTGTTTCTTAATCAGGTGAATGGTTCACCCCAGGATGAATAAATGTTTTGCAGGGGTGAACCAACCAAAAGGGGTGAATAAGGGTGAAGTCAGAAATGGATGATAGCTTGCGAGCAGGGCAGATATTACGGGTGTTCAACCTGTTCAGCGAACAGGTGAGAATTTCCAAAATCTTATCATGAGACAAGGGTGAATTAAATCTGGAGATAGATGCTAGGGGAAAACAAAACTAAAAATTTTAACAAGCACTGGGTTATGGAACGCTCGGGTCAGGAGACTAAAGACATATTTATGTAGAACGTGGTAAATTTAATTCCGCATCCTTTGCAGTAAATTTTTCCGCATCCTTTGCACTAAACTCCAACTACAACTACAAATTCTCACCTTGAGCAAGTAGCGAGTCTCTTCGCGTGCTCCTCCTCTGCGCTCGCCTCTGCTTCATGCGATCCTTCATGTTGGATCGGATGCTCTTCATCCTGCCTTCCTCGGACTCGCCTCCCGCCTCCACCAGCTTCTGCATGTCGCTGTCCGACACAAGAGGAGCCTAGCACAAAAGGCGAACGGTGACATATTATTAACCATTATTTATAAAGCTTATGAAAAGGTAGCGTTTGAAATTTCATCCTCTTGCGCATGTCAAGTTGTTGTAAGTCCTCGACAAAAACACATTTAAAAAATTCGTGTTTATCACGACTGGGTATGGATATCTATTATATATGGATGTTCCCTTGACTCATGCAGACAAATGTCAGATCATGTTTTTATAGCGTTAATGCCTATTATCGAAATGAGATTGGTTTAACTATTGTTAGCCCCGTAAAAGACCCTTTTGCATGTCTTGCGGCTATAGTGCTTTTTAAAAAATTGAACAATAAATGTAGAAAAAGAAGCACGAAAAATGAAATAAAATAAAAATCCCCAGAATTAAATCTATAACTCAAAGCATTTATTTTCAAGCAGAAACAATAAAAATCAAAGTCACTTGGGGCAATGTTTCACTGAACAACTTAGCCTTCCGAAATTTTACAGCCATTTCGAAACTATTTTTATAGCATGAATGCTATAGCGTAAATAGATACCAGTATACTTGAGTGCACTATGCACGGATCTGTAATGTAGCTCGAAAATGAATCGCAAAGCCAAAAAGGTCAAGTAGATCGAAGTAATAATTTACTTCTCAGTCACATTAACTGAAGATGATACAAGCTCATAGAAACGTCTTAATCCAAATGATGTCGATTTACTCGACGTTTTTGGCCTATTTTGGATCATTTTTAAACAGAGAACCTATAATTTAAACAATAGGCATTTTTAGGAACATTCGTTAAGTAAAACCAAAAATAAATCTTATATCAAAAAGTCAGATAGATCGTCACCATCTTGATTAAGACGTATCGATAAGAGCTTGTATTATCTTCAGTTTAACTATTAACTGAACATAATAAAAGCTCGTATCGAAACTTCATTATCAAGATGATATCGATATACTCGACCTTTTTGGCATTAATTATCAAGATCAAGCTACACTTTTATAGCAAATTTCAAAACAACAAGCGTTCGACTCACGGCTCGCCCGGCGTTAAGTGCCCTTATGCGCGCCTCCATGTCCGCGTTGAGCCTGGCCTTTCGTTCGTCGGGATCGCCTTCTCCCTCCTCGTCAGCGTACGCCTGTCGGAGTTCGGCGATCAGCTTTTCCTGCTGCTGAGCAAGGAGGAGGAGGTCCTTGTTCACCTCGTTCTCATCCTCTTCCGTGATGTCGGTCACCACCTGAAAAGGAAAATAATAGCATTAAGTTCGGGTGCATCGAACGAAAATTGCTGTGGGTTGTCGTAATTTAATAAAACCTTTCTTTTATTACGCAAGTGGTGAGTTTTCATCAACTGGTGCTTTTACTAGGCATTGAGTCTACCCTGAAAATAATAAAATAATACTATTGACATTTTTTTAATAACTGAGTTTATATGGACATTTTTTTTAATAACTGAGCTTAAACAGCCTAAAGACTGAAAACTAAATCTAGTCTTTCCGGATCATTATAAACCTTGTGTAAACTATAAAGTGACAAAATTTGCTTTCGTTAAAATTGTAACAAAACGTAAAATTATATGTAACTATATGTAATTTGCTTTTTATCAATCAAGCTGTGTATCACAAAATCACATAAAGGAGGTTAGGCGTTTAGGAGGCACGGTTTATGTTCGATGAAGAATATATCGCCCCGTACTTTTTTCCAACAAACAAACACCCAACAAATAACGTAAAATGCGTCACTTCGAACAATACAATAAGAAACAAGCTTCACGATCTCTTACCTTCACCGGATCGAGTCAGGCCTGCTGCGCCTCCTTAACCTTTTTGTAACTCTAAGTAATGTGTTGTTTTATCAATCAATCTGTGTATCGCTAAATCAAATGAAGGAGGTCAGGCGTTTAGCTTGCACGATTTACGTACGATGATGAATTTATCACCTGTGCTTTTTTTTGTTATCAAACAACCAGCCAACAAATTACGCAAAATGCGTCACATCGAACAAGGTAATTAGAAACCTCTCTTACCTTCACCGGATCGAGTCCGGCCTGCTGAGCCTCCTTGACTTGTTGCTTGTAAAGCTCTCGCTTTCTTCTCTGCCTCTCGCGAGCCAGCTTCTTCCGGAGGTCGGACAGCCGGCTCTGCTTCTCCTTCTCCAAGCTGTCGTTGAGCTCGCGCATCTTGGTCGCATATTCCAGCATCACCTGAGTAAGAGCAGGAGGAAGATTATGGGGGGTAACAAGTCGTTTTGAAGGGCGTTTGTTGCGAATGTTGTTGCATGATTGAGCTTGGCGTGTTTGGCTACTGGACTTTCATATGTTTATTGACCTGCGGTTCTTGCTTTCTCATATTACAATTTATTGAATATAAAATCAGATTAACATATACGAAGCAAATCATATACCAGTAATCAAAACATGACAGCTTCTTTAAAGTTTCAAATTATATTGTCAGAACAAGTTTAAAACTTTTTGTTGTTTTAAAAGAATAAAAATAGCGCCCAGACCAATTCTACACTAGAGGCATATATAACAATTTAACATACCAAAGATATTCTAGACTAAGGCTTAAAGTTACGTTATTTTATTATTAATTAATATTCCTTTGCTCATAACTTTTAGTGGAAATGAATCTTTATTTCAATAAAAAACGTAAACTGACAAAATAAAGAATCCTGCGTTGTCCAAATGGATTGTATTTTGCTTTAAAGACTTAAACTTGTAGGTATGTAACTTAAGGAGCAAAATTAATTTAAATATGAGGTTGTTTCGCTTTTAAATAAAAAAATGTCTGTAAACCTGTTGTTTTTCCTCGTCGGTCGTGCAGTTTTTGAGCTTTTCTTTCAGTTCGTTCTTGAGACGGGACATTTGCGTTTCTTTCTTCTTTTCAATGTCCGAGATAATCTAAGAAACGGGAAATATTTTTTTTATGAAATATCAATCTGTTTTTTTAATGGCTTAGAAGAAATATCAGCGTCTAAGAAAGCATTTCAAAACAAAATGAAAAACTGAATTGGTGTGTTAATTTTAATTAAACAAATACTTTACTTCTTTGTGGGAGCAAATTAAAAAAAACTTAAAAAAACAAACAAAAAAAAAACAGCAAACTTTTAAAGTCACCGATAGAGGAAAAGAAATTACTTCTACGAAAAGTGGCAACGCGTCTTTGATTTTTGACTTTCATGCTGAAAAGGTCAGCAACGTAGTGTTATAATGGGGCACGAAAGTTACTTTACAGCATGTCGAATTTTTTACGTTTGAAATCCACGATAACAACAAACAACTGTTTTCACTAATTATAGCAAGTTTTCCACCGAAGACTTAGAGTCAGTAAAGTTTTTCAGAAAAATAGTATGATTTCAACGGAATTTATCCTGCGACATTACCTCGTTGATCTTAGAAATCTCCTCGCTGCGAAGTTCGTTCTCGAGACGCGCGATCTCCATGGCGTGTCGCTCCATCATCTCGTTAAGTGCTCCGGCACTCTCGGCTCCCTGCTCCAGCGCTCCCTCCAGTAACCTCCGGCTGCTCATCCTGCGCATCAGCTCAGCTTTGCTCATGGAGGACCTAGGCTCTCCGCTTTCGAGGGCCGCGTCTGGTCGAAGGAACAGAAAATTGAGTTGTAAAGCTATATTGGAGTTTAAAGGTATAATCCATAAACATCCAGGATAAACATCAACGGAAAAATAAATTGTTTTATTAATCTTTAAAACAATCGGTAAGACATCATTATAAATGTCAATAGAAAAATAAGAAATACCAAAAATACGATATATTGTAGAAGCAATAAAAGCAATAACTCTAAAACCGATTGGTCGAATTATGATTAGTGTTCATCGCAATCGAACTTTTTCCGCCACACAGCCAAAGTTATAAAGATGACCCCATTAAGATAAACTAATATAAAAATTATAAGCAATATAAAAACTAAGGTTTATTTTAAAACCATCAAAAGGAATAACTCGCTTGGTTGAATATTGTTTAGTATTACCCCATACTTGAATGTTAACTAATCGTATAATGTTTTGCTCATTTCCATCATACAGCCATACATAAACCGAACTTTATTTAGATTAACACAATACTGGTTCACAGGCGTCGTTTGGTAAGTTCAAAGCGCAGGCAACATTTTGAACTCATTATAGGTTTTACCTTGAGATCCCAAAGGAATGCCATCCTTGAAAGTGACACTTGCTTCGGGTCCCAACGAGATAGCTTGGTCCTTGAATCGCGAACAAAAAATGATTGAGTTACACAAATTTAAAATGAAGATTTACAAAACTTTTCCTAGTATATATACACTAAGTTAATATACGCCATTCAGTATTATCCACAGTGTAATAAAGGGCTTAGCTTACCTTGATTGAAACTTTAGACGCTGTAGCGACACTTGCCTGTTGCAAACCTTCCACACGTCTGCCGCTGGATGTCGCCCCTTGCATGTCTGACACGGGAGTCTGCGCCGTAAAGTAAATAAAATACAAAATATTGCAATGCACTCATGAATGTTGGTAGGGTATTGCCTAAACCGAATATGACTTAAATGCAAATTAATGGCAAAAATAGAAGATTTATCATTTTACTCAGGACAAACTTATTTTTTAGATATGTCGGCTCAACTTTATGGACTTTGTTAGAATGTAATGCTTTACACAAGCATTTTTTTATCTCTTGAAATATCAGGAATTTGCATTGAGGAATTTTACCAGGTAAAAATAAGTTGGCAAAATATTTCGTTCATCGCAAGCAATATCTAAAATGCAAAGTGCATAAGTCGTTACAAAGAAGTGACGTTCGAAGATTTTTTCTTAGATAAGCGAAAAGTTAGCTTACCCCATATGCTGAGATGACGCCATCCTTGCCCATCGAAGCGTAACCAGCCTCCAAGCGCTCTTGGGCGCCATCGCCCGACAGGCGCACAGCTTGTTGTTGCTGCTGCTGACGCTGGACGGCCGCTTGCATCATCTGCATTACTTGAGCCTGAAACCCAAAAAGCGCCTGCTAAACCACGCATCGCTATGAACAAAGACACAACGTAACTGCTGATATTGAACAAAATACAAAACAGGTATTGCACAAATATAGTTTGTACTGATTTTGAAATCGCGAAAAATATGTGCTATTATAGTTGTACGTGTAAAACATTAGGACGGAATTTTTATTTCAGTGAATTTGGTAAAACGCTTGAAATTTGGAATGACTTAAACTGGAGTGTTTATAATAACTATATTAAATGTCGATATTTAGGTAACATGGAGTGTGTTACAGGACTGTGTTTAACATAAACTGTGAGCATTGTATTTTGAGCGAACTAGCTATATTTTGTGGGTCGATATAAACACAGGGTAAAGTTTTCGAAAAACGCCGTTTTTAGAAAATATTTGAAAGAAAAGACGTATAATTGGACGAAGTGCAAATAAATGGACAAAGTGAAGTTTTGGTGCTCACCTGCTGTTGGGCTGACCGCGGTTGGCGCAGCACTGACATCATTTCCGGCGTGAGTTGGAATTGCATTCCGCTTTCCAGTAAGGCGATGAGCTGCTTCAGAAGCGGGATAAGCTCGTTTTGGCCAGCAACCTACGCAGAAAATAACGCTGCTAAAACTCGTAAAGAAAAAATGAGCTAACGCTCGTTGGCAGAAAGGCTGTTTCCTTTCGACTAATTATAAGGGTATAAAAACGTTTTTTCAACCAAAAAATCTCGCATGTTTTTTGAAAGGTTTCAATATCAGAACAACGCAATTTTTCCATTAAAAGATTTCGTCCGAAAAATACCCAAATAAATAGCCGTCTCCTATCGAAAAAAAACTTACCGGCTGCCTAAGAAAAATATATCAGTCAACTAAGGCATGCAAACCTCTACGCTCATACATTTTGCGATAAAGTTCTGTTTTTACATACTTTTTGCTTTATAATTACAATATATTACAAAAGAAATAAAAAAAAAAAAAAGTTTAAACATATATTTCACTGCACAGCAGTTATTGTGCTCTACGTAGTGTTTTTTTTTTCAAACAACTTATATATAAACATCCAACCTGGACGTCGTCGCCGTAGATGCCGGTCATGACGGTCTCGTAATCCCCAGCGACGAGGTTCGAACCCCGCAGAACGCTCCTGGCCTCGACGGTGAGCAGCTCGCTCCAGTCGCGCTGATATTCGAGCCCGGCGCGGTCAAGGTCGGTCGCTTCCACGCGTGCCTCCAGATGGTTAAGCAGTTCTCCCTGCAAAGAAGTAGATGAAAGTTATCGCGGACGTTCGAACGTATTTTAAATACTTGACCAAATTTAAAGCCACTATAAGCAAAGGACGGCAATATTAGGGGTTTTGGGGTATAAATAAAATTACCAACTAGGAGTGTTGGAACAGATGTGGCTTATAAATCAATAGCAATGATAAAATAATTCACAACTTTACCAATCAACATGGACGTGTGCAAAATCTCTCATTTGTCGATATTGCTTATATATCTATTCCTACAACTCCTCGTATAACGATTTTATAACGAGTGTGGTAGTTTAACATCCTTGAGCAGCTAAACATATAACGGTTACATGGAGAATAAAAAGAGTCTTAAAATATTAGTCGCAAATCGATGTACAACCAAAAGTTTTGGAAGCACAGAACGGAGATGCAAATACGGATGTTTGTGTGTGAAGTTCTCCAAAGCGCAGTTTCACGGCAATTTATTAAAATAGGCACACCTGACTTTGTCCCTACTAAATACCTGCACTTGATTGAATGTCTATGGTTATCTAAATTTCTAAGCTGGGTAAATCGCCATGCCAAACCAATATGGCTTTATTCACTAAAGGGGCTTATGAGCTGAATAACTAATCGTTACTGTGAAAAGTATAAATAAAAGAAAGGTTTGCTCCACGGCATATTAGTGAAAGAGATAAAATTTTTATTACAGCAACTCATTGTACGGCGCCGGCGGTATTTGATACAAATATATTTCCGCGAATGAACTCTTTCCCCTATTTTACGACCGATTAATGGCGTTAGCCAGGAGCTGATTTTAACAGACATCAAACTTTTATTTAATTTAGTTGGCAATTAAATTTCCTGGTTTTTAGCTATAGTGAAACTAGTTTTTAGCTATAGTCGTATTAGTTTCCACCAATGAGAAACTAAATGAGTAAAATATGAGTAAAATAGGAAGACATCTACTCGCCTTTACACGTAAATGACGACAATGGCTTCAAATGGGACCAATACTTTTTTTTGCGGTCTTAGTCAAATTATATATATTACTCTGTTAAATAGTAGGACTCATGAATGATGACTGACTTTGACTAAGACCGTAAAGTCTAAAGTATAGTTTCGAACAAAGGTTAAATCGTCGTGCCTGGAATTTCTTGCGCGCCTGTTGGTAACGTGCCAGGACGGCCTCGCGCGCCGTTGCCGTGGCAACCACGTCACTTCCGTCAATGACGTCACGGAGCCGCTCCTCGCGTCTTGATTCCTCCTGCTGGAGTTTGCGGAGGAAGTTGCGGACCTGGAACGTAGAGTCATGGAAATTGACCGGAGAGAATTAGAATGGACAAAAGTCAACGTGAATAAATTATAATTTAAATGAAAATCACACAAGAATCTATGTCGGTAAAGCGCAAGAAGTACATTACTGTGACAAATTATATTTTGACACTTTAAGATTAGGAGGGGAATTGCGTATAGATCTAATTTTCAGATCATAACAATTTAAAGGGCAATAATGCATTTTTAACCGTATTATTCAGTGACAATCCGAAATGTTCAATTTAAACGCTTCTCATTCCTATTTAAACGCTTTATATCATATAAAACTGCTTACTTTTAATGATCCATTTTTATGTTAATAATCCCCCCCAAAAAATTAAACAAAATACCAAGTCGTAAGATCCCAACTGCTTTAATGCGACAGAATCAATAACGATATGGTCCTATAGAAAACTGAACTATCAACCAAACACCGAAACATGTCGAGCATAAAAAAGTGATCCCGAAAAACCGTGCCAGGCAAAAATTATTTTTCCTAACAAAACAATTTAAAACGTTTCGGTAACACTTATATTGTTTCCCGAATATCGACCAAGGTGATTAAACCACGAATAAAACGATATCACACGAATACAGCCTTGGACAACTAGATTTATTTTAGCTTTTCAAAATTAAATTAGAATTAAAATTACCGAATTCTTAAAACAACGAATTTGTCATAGAATTAGAACTAGAATTACATTTAATTATTCACAATCCTTTTTTATTTAAATCGCGAATTATTCTAATAAAAATATGAATGGTGAAAGGATAATCAGGTGGCACTATATAAAAACAAAATGTTTTGAAATCTTGACAAGCTTGGGCACAACCGTGCTTCATCAGGTCAAAGTAGAAATGATTTCAATTGCGTCACACTTATAACCAAAGTGCCTAAGTCACTTTGGTTATGAGCGTGACGATTGTATTTTATAATGTCACCTGATTACCCTCATGATATAGAATTAGACAGACAAATCTTAGGCAATGAAATCGAGAGTTTGAACTCACGGTTTCGACTAGCTTGTCGTAGCTTGCGTGCAACTTCCCTTCATGGATCGTTTCCTCCTGGTCGTTGTCGGTCAGGATCGATAGGACCTCCGGGGGGAGGACCGGACTCAGCTCCGCTTGGACGGCCTGGAAACAAACGATGACGTCATAGATACGCTAAGCATTTTTTTTGGTGTTGACATATGATGAAGCGCTTGAGCAATTTCGAAGAAGAACTTTTCATCGATTTTTTTAAATTTTAGCTGTTATCGACTCAGTTGACGCTAATCTTCTTTTTGATAAATGACAAAATATTTCTTTTTTCGTAAAAAGTATGGATTATATTCACGCAGTCTTATATTTCCTATCTGAAGATTCGTTTTATACCAATATAAATTTCTAATAATACAAAAATATGTTGTTAAAATAACGGCATATAAGATAAAGATTTAAACTATCGCGAGATGTCGCCCGGTAAGACGCTTTACGGCGTTATTTTAAAACAAATAGAGGATAAAATAAAAATAAAACACGCACATCCTTTCTTTCGTTTTCCCGCTTGAGGGCGCCAGCCAGCTGTGACGTAGCGTCAGAGATTGACTCGAGACTTTCCTCGAACTTTTCGGCCGTAAGTGACTCGATATTTTCAACCAGTTCCTGCGGGTGCCAAGCAAAAAGTATTAATCGATATTAAATTACGCAAATTTCCATTTAGTTAGTAAATACATAATATTGCAAAGGGACATTCTACTTTAAACGGCTATGAAAAATAGAACAATTCTCCCATTGGTGATTGTTGCTGGTTCATTGAGTGTTATACTTCAATCAAATCAACATCTCATCATTTTTGTATTTGTTTTTTTTTAAAGGGAGCCAGCATAGTCAGGAACCTAAAGTGCAGTGGTTCCACACTAGGTAAGTAGTTCCAAAGAGGTAATTTGACAATTGTATCAGTTTAATTCACAGAATGGTATGTTTCCTTTAAACGTTGAATAACAAATTTTTCCTTTAGAAAACGAGTTATTTAAGATTCATTTGTTTTTGGGGTTATGCTTAAAAGGTGCCCAACTCCTCTCTAGTGGATCTCGATCAAAAAAGATGTGTGACAAGCAGGTTCTTTGGCCTAATCGGTTCACCAAAATAATGATTCATATTTATATGTACTTCTTTTGCGACGACTAATTTTCTAAAGAAGTTTCAGAACAGCCCAAAGAATAATTGCTTCGTACTCCGAATGTTATAACCTAACATCCTTATCGTATCTCTATATACCTGCTGCAGTTCGGCCACTCTCTTTTCAACGTCCGCTTCCCGCTGACGCTGCCTCCTCCAGAATCCTTTTCTTCCTGCGATCTCATCCTCCAGCATGGCGACTGCTCCCATGGGCGGCTTCCGCTGCCGGATGTGGTGCTGGGATGAGGACTGCACAATCGGGATCACCGTGTCGGTGTCCTTGTTCACGCGGGCTCCAACCACCTTGCCCACTTTGCCTGCGCGATAACGCGTTGAGAAAGAGGTTTCTTATGCAGGACGGCGGTGTTTTCGTTTTGACAGAATGGTTTGGTTTAAACGTTATAAGAATAACAAAGCCCATACAGAAGTAGGTAGCGTTTTGAACGTTTCGAATACCAGTTGTTAAAAATAAATAAAAAGGGTTATTCTGAACGTTCGAAATGCTACCCAAAACACCAATGTGTATAACATGGATTCTTTAGCACAAACCGGTTGAAGAGTCGATCCCGGTTACTCCGATCGCGATCGGAATCAAGCCTCGGCCTTGTGGGTCCTCCATGCTGCCCGCAAGTGGCCGGATGTCGGCCGTGTACTTGTCCTTGTCGATACCAAGGATGGGAACGTCCAGGCCGGAGCCGGAGCCGTCCTTCATGGTCGTCCCGATAAGAATCGGGAGCAACTGACCTGGAGAAGAAAGTAAAGGATTCTGAATAAACAGATTGTATATTGCTTTTATTTAGATGTGTTGTTTAAAAAACAACGCGCGAATAAGGTTTTATTTAAAATTAAAAATTTGTGTAACTTGGATGATCTGAAGTAAACGTAGACAGTACGTAACCTAATGGATTACGATTTTTTATTTTCTGGCTAAAGTCAAACACATTTAACAGAAAAAAAAACGTTTTTCTTTTGCCGAATCTAAAGATTTAAATAGCAAGTGCCTACCAAACCATAAACGAACGGTCTAATTTTATCTAAACCTATTAAACCTTTTAAGTATTTGTTAGTCTAAAAGTCACGTTTATGTAGCTTTGTCCTGGTTCACACAATGAAAAGAATTAAAACAGCAATTGTATGATGAAAACTAAAGAAATACACAAAGGCCTATAGTTTTATCAAAACGAATGAAACAATCCACGCAACAGGCAAGTTACCGGTGGCTGCGAATTCAAGCATTCCGGCCGCTCCTCCGCTCGCAGCAAGCACCACCATCCTCTCCTCTCTTCGTAGAAGGTCCTGTGAAGCTCGCAACCTCTGCGTGCCACAGCGCCGTCTGGCGGAAGTCAAATCCTTGAGCGCGGTCTCGAGTTTGGTGGTCTCATGACGTGCGCTGAACGAAACGCCCTGCGCCATCGCGTCGGGTCCTGGGAGCGTATGGGATGTAGTAACGTGGGAATAAAGGTTGTTGGTTGTACGATGCGCAATAAAATGAACGAGCAAAAGAGAAGGTTTTGATGGGAGTTAATTTACTTTTCTGCAGTTTTCTGCACACAAACTGCCGACCGGTCGTATGGACGTTAGAATTCATAGGGAAAAGAACCGTGCAATTGAGTTAACTTAATGTTGTATAATGCCATATTGGTAACACCTGTGTGGGAGCGGATCCAGAGTTTTTGTTTGGGGGGGGCGCGTAAAAACTAAAAAAAAAAATGACGTCACAAATTTTTTGTCATAAAAAAGTAACCTGGTTTTATCAGGGTTGAATTATCTTCAAAAAGCTTGTTGAAGTGGTACAGCTCCACATATTAAGAAAAGAGTTCAAAAATAATGCAAGACTTATTTTGTTCTGCAAAGTATTCCAACTATAGCTATGATGTAAGTTGTCATTACTTTAAAAAGGGCCACAACGCTGGAACATCTCCTCGACAAAACAAAATCACGTTCTCAACCTACAATTAATGCCCGTATACCCAAAATGTTTCAGCCGCCAGATCCAAGCAAACCAACCAACATTTTAAAAACGTCCGAACCTCCAACGTAACAATACGTCACTTCTTATACTTACCGGAAACAGCATCGCGAAGTTCGCGCAGTGCGTCGAGCGCCCGCACCTCGCACGCCATCGCGCACGCGTCCAGGAAGGACTGGTATCCTCCGGAGCACGGGAGCACACGCTCCTCCAGGATGCGGGAGGAGCTCACCTTGAGAGCCTTGCCACTGAGCGGGTCGACGAACGTGTCGCCAGGAACAATCGGAACCTGGGTGTGCGCGTTTAGAGCCTCTGGCGGCGTCGTGGTGCCGCCGACCTGTGAATGAAAATTTACACATCGGTTAGCTCCTCTGCTTATTGTAATTGTTAACCAACGTTTCGGCAACCTATTCAAATCGCCTTCTTTGGTTAATAATTACAATTACCGGTGGTGCTGTTTTTGATAAATTATTATTACTATGCCTGGTAGCAACAGTTTAATTAAACCATATGACGCGATTCGTTTTGCTTGCTGTACTTGGTAGAATTGGCGATAAAGCGACTAAACTTAATTTACAAGACATTGAAGATCTGGAGGCAATGGATTTGATGAATTTTGCTATTTGCTCAATTAAAGATACACCTATATATATATATATATATATATCTAAAATATAACCTCAACAAAACACACAACATCATACGGAGCAAGTACATAATATAAAAGTTCACATATGCACTACATAGAAAAAATACATTAATCTATGAGCTAGTTCGAATCTTGATTTTAAACCTGACATAATCATGCAACTTACGGGCACTACAAGTCCCTTGCTGTCGATAGAGACTCCAAGAATTGGCACATGTCTGTTGTGCTGTGGTTCGATCATGATCGATCCAAGTTCGATCGCCGTGGGAAGTTTTGTTACCGGACTCACATAAGAACCGCCTTGTGAAGGGAAAATAGGCTTTATGTATTGCAAAAATCGTAACATTTTTAAGGATTATGTATTGCCAAAATCGTAACATTTTTTTAGATAGAAAGTTGTATTAAAGTATATCGAGAATGTGAAAACCAAGTGGGGCATGATGTTCATAATTGCATATGTCATCCTTGTGCAGCAGTCATTATTAGAACAAAAACTCCGAAAATATATTTTTTCGGAAAACATTTTTTTTGTGTAATTTTTTTTTTGTGTAAATAAAAAGCATAGCAGGGGCATACAGGTTTATTAAAACTGCATTCATAAGCTTCATTTCATTCGACAGAGTCGTATAAAACAATAAAAACAAAAAAGCGAGCTTGACCACATTCATAATATACTAAACAGGGAGCCTTCAGAATACGCAGCAAAATTAATCCACCCGTAAATGCTATAAACTTATATAAAGCAATTAGGGCAACTGATGACCCTCTGAATTTGTTAGGCCTACACAGAGGCTGTATACTTTTGATATTTGTAATCTTTATATTCAGTCGAAATGACTGCAGAAGGAAAAGAACACAAAAAAACATTTGTATAAACATGTCGTTATTCCTTTAAGTATTATACCGGAATTACAAACTACAACCAGAAACGTAGAAAAATTGATAAAAACATGTCTTACCGAGCGGGTGCACGGCTCCTGTCTGTGGGTTAATCGTCACCCCACAAATGGGTACAGTGAGGCCAGTGACGGGGTCAAACATGGGTGCGCCTGACCGAAGGTCGGCCCGACGTTCCAGGGTCTGCAGGTTAGCCGCGATGGGGGTCCCGGTGCGGGGGTGCAGGGGGTAGGGCACGAACGGAATCAGGGGCTCGTCGGCCTTGGAAAGCTCGCCCGATGCGCAGTCGGCCGTGACCACGACGCGTGACGCAATCGGATCGTAGCTCACGTTGCCCTCAAGTGGTAAGATTTGGCCTGAACGAATTTCAACTATTCTTTGCTGCACGAAATACTAGGCTTTGTATAGGCTTAACAGGATATTTAACCGTATTAGTATTCTTATCTTAGGAGTAAAACTTGGTATAATTACATCTGCTGTGTGTCTTTTTGCCAATTGAGGGGTCTTTACTGTTTTATTGTGGTTTTAAACAATATGCGCATTGGATTTGGCCTACAGGAACGTAAATCGAAGTATAACCAGTCGCAAGCCGATACATTGTTTATTAATTAAACTAAACACATTGGGCAAGTGTAGTTGATTTGCTTTAAAAATCAGTTTTTATATGCGGAATTTAGCTATATTTAAACACAATGTTTAAAATTGATAAAAGGCTACACAGTTTCTATAGGTTTTGTTATACAAATAACAAGGTTTACCAATTGTCCAGACATCAGACATTAGTTTGCCGTTGCTGTAATACTTTATATTTCACGGTTTGACTGACATGGTGCGTTGTAAAATCACAATTGTATTCTCAAAACAAAGAATAGCCCGCAAAATTTGCAGATTTTCTTTGTTTAGCAAAAAGCAGCCAGATGAATACACTCTACCTGTTTGCGGATGTACGAAGTAATCGGCATTTCGAATTGGCATCACGTGACCGTTGGCCAATAGCAGCTCTGTGCCGGGGTTGGGAACAGCCAATCCGGTGGCGGCATCTAGTCGACAGAGGTCAGTAGCCTTAAGGGTGCCGTCGCTTGCGAAAATGTCGTCGCGTCTGAGCGGTGTTTTGGTGCCTGGAAAAAATTTACAAATTTTGAGCTTGACGAAAATATTGCCGCTCCGAACCTCTGTTATATGGTTGAAATGCAGTTTAAAACTAAAGCGCATATGCGATGGTCGATGATACTGAGCAAAACCAACTGGGGCATGGAGTAATATTTTCAATAAAAATATAGTTTTTCATTACATTTAGCGGACAAGTTGTTAAGGTGTTGCCCAAAAAACAATATTCAGAAGATCGGGCAAAATCACGAATTGAAAATTTTCGGTTGTGTCTATTATTGTTATTGATAAATGCACTTCATTCATTTGTAATTCAGGCAGGTATTTAAGTGTCTTAGTGCCTTTTTATTACACTTTGCTTTTCTAAACAATCCAGGGCTCTCCTAAAATGATAAATAAAATGTAATCGCTATTTCTAAAATTTATTTTCTAAATAATTTTATTTTAAATCTAAATATAATTTAATAATCTGGTAAACCACATAACAACAATTACAATTTTCGGCAAACAAACGCATAGATTGCAAAATTCACAAAAAGCGTCGCTTTGGCGCGTAAAATCAAAAGCAATAAAAACGTTTAAATTAAATTTGCCAAACCTGGATAAATCAAACTGGCGCCGGTTCCCGATCCCATGACTCCCCAGGTGCCAAGGCGCCGACATTCGTTGTTGACGGCCGCCGACATCTTGTTGATGAGGGCTCCCACTCTTCCGGTCACGTCCATCTGGATCTGTTCCACGGTGGTCAAGCCTACAGAGGAAGAAACGTTACAATATCTTGCGTTTCTGCGAATATCAATCGTTCTTAACTATGGACTATAATATATTTTACATGATATGTCAGTATCCTGATGAAGACGTTCTGTATAGGACGTCGAAACGTGATTAATTATATAATAAGTTTAGGAGAATTTTTTCAGCGTGGTAGTGGTATTAGGTGTCAGTAGAATGGTCTAGCAATGACATTGTTAAGGTCAGGCACTTTTTAAAGATCTTTCTTTAATTCATGCTGCTACTTATCAAGGGTTTGAGGTAGACATTTATTTTTGCAATGGTCAAGGTAATTTCCACTATCACACATTCATTGCAACATTGGCTTTAGGTGAGTCCAAAAATAACGGATCAGAGTATTAAAATACCGAGCGAGTGTTAAGATCACCAGGTGAAGTACACAATTAATGGCAAAACTGGCGCAGCTTTCTCTTCTACGTTGTACAATTCATATAAACCCATTATCAGGTTACTGAACATTTTTTAATTCGGCTGATGTCATTGCGCAATTCATTGGTTACATGTTAGGCAAGTATATAATTGCAACAAATTTAATACAAATTATACCATATTACTCAGCCAAAGCACGGTAATTTCTCCGACTTTTTGAGCATTTTTAAAATAGCCTAAAATGTACTGCCCAACCAAGCACACAAGCTATCGGGAAAATAGGAAAATACGAACCGTCCTTGAGCGAAGACAATGCATTGTCGAGTAGTCGCTGAGCAGCCTTAAAGGACGCTGTAAAAGCCACGTGGTGTCGCTGTCGTTCAAGCGAGTCCTCGCCGAAGATCTCACGCTGGTTTTTAAGCACCGCCTATAACAAAGCGTGTTAGCGTGTTATTAGAAATTATTTCAAATACGCAAACATCAGCGTTAGGGATTCAAGATATGTAGACCTAAGACAAAATATTTGAAACTAAGACATTTCAGAAGGATGATAACTTCGTTTACACCAGAAGAGCCATTTCTGTCAATTAATATGTTGCCTGGTGGAGCAAATTCGGTTTTTATGTCATTACGAAATTGTAATCAGGTTGTTTATTGCACACGGACAATACTACCAATTTTAAAACACACAAATATGCGATGTAAGAAAATAAAATTAGAAATAAATTAAAGTAAAATATTTTCTATGTCTGATTTAGCATCCCCGCATCCCCAGAAACAGCAAGCACTTCTGGTTAAGAAACCCTGGTGTACACTATACAATTGTACAATAAAGCAGCAAGGTTTAAAAACAGCTGCCTTTGCTCCAGATATACAGAAGCAATTGGTTACCATTATTTTATGCAAAGCGTAAATGTGTGCGTTAGGTTAAGTTGGCAATGTTGTCTCAAAACGCCCTTTACTCTATGGTGTTCGTCTCTTGACATTTACGTACTCAATTTTACACGACGCTAGAGTTGAGGAATGCAAACTGGGGTGAATTCAAACCAATTTCTGACAAACTTACGGCGAACTTGTCTCCGAGAGCCATTCTCCTCTCCTGCTCCATATCGAGTTCCTCCTTCTTCCTCTGGTACTCCGCCAGCTCCTCCTTGGTGGCGAGCGAGGATCGTCCCTTCAGGTTCAGCTTGGCCGCCCACAGGTCTGCGCATTGAACATTGGAATAAGTTTAATACGCTCGCCAGGTGATCAACAATTAGAAATGTTCAATTAAACATTCACACAATGCTCAGTTGGGAGAGCGACGGCCCCGGTATGACATGAGGTCGTAAGTTCGAACCTCATAGGCTAGTTGTTTTTCTAGCTTGCTCTGCTTGAATCATTGATCGACAGATTCGGTGAGTGGCTTTAGGTGTACTTATGATACTAAAGCCGTAATCGTTGGTAAAAAAGCAGCTTCAGAAGGCCAAGATCACAGTTGTTAACACACTTGTGTGTATGTGCTCACCTTTAAGCGACTGAGTTTGCTGCGCGATCTTCTGGTACAGCGACTTGACTTCCTCTTTCTGCAGGCCTATTGTTGACGTCACACCTTGCGATTGTTTGGTCAGAATGTTGTAGAACTCCTGGCTGCTAAAGGCTTCGAGGTCGACCTTAAAGGAAACAAAAAAGCATTAAGGTTTGCTTTAGAATTACAAATCGGCGGTAGAATTGTTTGACGCGCTTGCAAAAAAATTGCTTTCTCAGTTCAGTGTAATTACGCAAGACAAACTTTTATCGTAAAAAGAATATAATAGCCCATACAGAAGAAGGTATCATTGTGAACGTTTCGAATAACTCTTTATTCATTTTCAACATGATGTGATACCCACTTCAGTATGGGCTTTGATATCTTATTGCGTGTTACCACAACCTCCAAGCATTATGCTCCAAACTTTTACTGCATCCAGTCTTGGGACGCAAACGCTATCTTGCGTTTTACGAACCTGTCTTTCGTAGTCCCAGAACTCGTCCTTGGCAGCGACTGAGTCGAAGTCGGTGACGGCCCCGTCGGCCGACACCCGATCCTGTTCGGCCTCGAAGTTGCGGTGGAACTTCTTGATCGAGTGAACGGTGGAACCCTGGAAAAGGTGGGTAAAACTCAAGCCCGGGGTTTTTGATATATGGGGCTCTTCACATGGATCGAAAAGAAATAAAAAACCTAAACTTGATGTCTTTTCGATTTATTTATTGGACTGTAATTCGTTCCAAATTTCGACACATATAAAACAAAGAAAACTAAAAATAGTGTGACTAATCACTATATAAACCGTTGCTATAGCATAATATTAATCGAAAATAGTTCTGTTTAAACAGCCTTTTAGGTGTTATTTTAGAAGGATTTAATAATCTTATGTACATAACCAAAACAAAATACAGATGTACTACGGCTTAAAAGTTTTTTGAATACGAATACACCACATTTTCACCGGATTTACAGGTTTTAAATTTGTCTTTTACCAGCAACAGTATTTATAAAAACAAAACTACAGCACTTGAAAAAAGCAAGAAAAAAGTTTTTGCTGTCTCACCTTGGACGAATAATCGTCGAACGAGAACTTCTTGGCAAGTACCCTGTAATAGGGCACCAGATAGAGCACCTTCGCCCAGCCGTACTTGCGGAACAGTACCAGGGCGACAATCAGAATGACGATCACCAGAAGCGCTGCTGCCACCAAGATGCCGATAAGTAGCCAGTCGGGCTCCAGCAAGATGTCGCTGCGGAGCGTGAAGCCGCTTTGCACCATGTACAGGGGGGTGGGAGGAAAAAAGGGTCCCACTTCTGCGCAGGTACCGCCCTGTTCCACCACTAAAACGGAACATAAAGGTAATAATTACCAACTTATCTGCACCAACGAGTAATTCTGCAGTTGCATTATATTTTGACTAATGTACACATTTCGTTATTTGAGCCAAACATCCACGTTTGTTTCTGGCAATGCAAGAGTTAAGCTTTGTAAAGCAAAATGTCCGAGCTTACTTGGGCTCTAAACTAGTTATTTTGACTCTATTAATATAAATGAACACTTTGTATACTAACATACAAAGTTCTTTTCAAACAGTTACTCGTCTTTAATGTAGATTTTTTAGTTGCTATCGAAGCAAGCGTGCAGCCGAAATGTCAATAAGTTTAAGGAGTCCTGAACTAAATTTACACATACCGAGTTTTCAACGGAGCGCCGAACCAAATTTACATATTCTCAAGCATAAGTCAAAAATATGTATTTATACATACAGAGTCTTTAACGGAGCGCCGAACTAGCTTTACATATTGTCAAACCAATGTCGAATCTTTACCAGACAGCATTTTAAAAAAAGTCCCGAACTATAGTGTTACATACGTTAAAAATGAGTCAAAACACTGCATTTACACATGGAGAGTTTTCTCAAGACAAACAAATGGCCACTCGCCTCTGATGTAAAGTTTCTTGTTGGCGTCCGAGCTAAGGCGAAAGGCGTAGGCGCCAGGGTCACGGAAACGGTAGGTGAACAGGTTGACGTCAGACTGAACCAGGGCCAGCTGTTCGGCGAGCGCGCGGAAGCCTCCGTAGTCGAAGTTCTCGTTGGTGTTGTACAGGTTGTCCGTGTCGTAGATCGGATAGTGGGCCTTGGAAACGCTGATGTGACGTATAGGGTGAAGGTTTAGTCAAGTGTTTTATCACAGTAAAAATACCGCGGCCAAACAAATATTTCTACGGAGGAAACATTTAGCGTTAGCCGAAGGATAATTTCGCACCCATAAGTTATTACACACACACACTTTCAACACAAAAATGCTTTAAAACTAGAAACCCCGAGACATTTTAGATATTGGTGTGTGGAATAGAACAAAAAGTATTTTTTTCATAAAAATATTATAATCAGTTTGATATTTTAGGTCTTATATGATTTGCCTAACCAGGATGAAATTGATCATTGTTGATATTAACTGTTATACTGCTTGCGAATCTTTGCAAAGAAACCCATTTTTACTATGGAAAAAGTTTGGATTCGAAACCAGGCAAATACTGAATGCTATAGTTTTAAAATAGCGTAATCTAAACACTTTCTTGGCATTTGGGAGTACTTCTAAAAACAACTCAAGGTTTTATACTTTTTCATTGCTTTTCGTCCAAAAAGTTAGTAGAAAACTATTTTTTTAATATTGCGCGCAAAATCTAAGGTAATGGTGACAAAAACTTAAAATGAAAGAAAATATCATTCAAATTGTTTTGTGACAAATAGTTCATTATTACAAAATGTAAAACAGAAATATCTTTCGCCTATAAATGCATCACCATTCTCTTATTTACATAGAATCTAAAAAAGAAGTTCCTTAAAGGGGAAGTTATTCTTGTTTAAACATGCTATACGTGACCAACCTTTATGTTGCAGGTTGGCAACACAGCATCGCAGTCGAAATGCTAGTAATTCCAACCCAAAAGATACCTATAAGCAATATACCACAACAGGCAGCCATATAACGAGAGTGCGACAATAAGCAGATTGAACGCGACTTGCAAGAAAAAACTTACGTGATCATAAACAGGCCGTTAAATTGGAGGCAAATCACTGGGTTGCGGACTCCGGTGTTACCGGTGCTGCTCGAAACAGCCATCAGCTTACGACCACTGAAGCTGTTCGAAGTGTAGTCCGTTCTCGCGTTAGGGGAAGCCCCGAGACTGCGTCGTCGGCGACTGGTCGCAGTTGTCTATTAAGGGTAGAGGTTTAGTTAGCAACATATTTTTGTTTGTTAAATGTTATTTTATGAACAATATCTACAACGATTTTTTAACTTTTATTATACAAGGTTGCCCCACATTTTTTCAAAAAAAATCCAAAGATATATTTTAAGACTTTTCAAAGAAAGTTTGTAGCTTTTTGGACCTAAAGTTACATCGGTCAACATTTTTTTGGAATATAATCAAAAAAACACAAAAGTGTAAAACACATGGACACAACACAATCAAAATTTGATTTTTAATGTTTTTTACTTGTACAGTGTAACTGTACATATATTAAGCTGGACATAAAATAAATTCAAACACTTTTGAAAGACTTAAAAAAACAATATTCTTTTTTCAAGGATATTTATTAGGCATATCAACGCAAGAAATTCAAAAACTTTGTGGGAACTCTGTAATAATTGGATTTTAGAAAGTATTGTAAAAGTAGAAATTTTTAAATGATTTTGTTTTAATTTTAATATATTTTTAGGTATTGTCGTACGCATATAGTAATTACCTAAGTAAAAAGTTAATTAATTTTATGGTAGTCTTTTGTGGTCACGGAGAAACCAGTTTCCACAGGAAAAAAATTCCCGCGGTCGTGAGATCGAATCCTAACAAGCTCCTGTAGCAGAACTCACCGAATTGGTGGCGTGAATTTCGATCTGAGTGTTTAGCTGGGTTGAGTCGGGGTTGTAGACTCCGATGAAGCCGTTGCCGTCCGATTCGAGTATGAACATCGCCTGACTCGTGGCCGAACCCGACGTGCACTGCTCGGAGAAAATTGAGTTCCGCGAGTTGATGATTGTCGAAAGGCTGGTGGCCGGGTAGTCTGTGTAGTTGCCCGACGGGTCGTTTACTCTGAAAATTTAATGTCAGTTTGGTAATTGCCATTTACCTTATAAATACATAAATTAAACAAAGAAAAAACTAATCCGTTATGAAAACACATTTCAAATCAACGTTAGCCACCTTCATTTCTCGAGAGAATTTGATGTGCTGTGAGTAATAAGTTCGCCGTTTGATTTGAAGTAACACACTCATGATAATAATAAAAAGGAATACTCGCCTATAGACTGCGCGACCGGACATAATGTGCTTGTATATTACGATTTGTTTAAACTATACTGATGATTGGTCTACATCAGTGGTTCCCAACCTTTTTTACACCGTGGCCCCCTTTGAAAATTTTGAGAAATCAATGCCGCCCCTAATTTTTCAGTCTTATGAAAGAAATGTCATTTTATTTAAAAAAACTGTTTCTAAAGTAACCGGTAGTTAGAATGATAAAATGATATAAATACAACACAGATAACTTTCATCTTACTTCCGTATTTCAGCAGGAGTAGCCACTGCCAAATTTTAAAATATTAATATTAGTATATCTAAAAGTGAATCAAAGAAAGTAAACTCAAGATCAAGAAGTAGCTTATTGCTGTACTGTACTGGTATTTTTATTAAATTTTAATTTATTTCTTTTGTTATAGTGGAGTAGACTTAGACATGATAAATTTAAAAATATATAATTTTTTAAATATTTTTATGGCCCCTTGAAAAAGACTGACGCCCCCCTGGGGGCCATGGCCCACAGGTTTGGAACCCCTGACCTATACATTATAAGACATATACCTAAAGTTAGTAATCGGTTTACTATGGTTTAAGAAATGTTTTCGCATATATTTTGTTATATTTTGACTCAATAATTTTGAAAGGACGAATCAAAAATAAAAAATGGGTTTGAAACATTAAAACATGGAAAATACCAAAATATATGACCGAAAAAATGGTAAACATAAAAACGCGGTAGACCGCGTAATTCCACATACATTTCGTTTTTAGATTTGTTTTTTTTATTGCGCTGTCCTAACGACCAAACTTTTAACTATATAGATCTTGATGTTCGATAGAGCAGTTAGTTTATTCAATTCTCACCTAATATACGGTTCAGTGCTGACCAGTGGATCTTGACAAATAAACTGGACCGTGTTCTGTTGCTGCACTCTGCACTCCAAGTTACACAAACTCTCCAAGTTGTCCACTTGGCAGATGCAGTAGCCTATCGTCTTATCCACTCCTAAACGCAAACGATGACAAAAATGCAGAAAAAATTGTCAGGTTGCTGATTTTAACGTAAATCGCATTTATCGTCAACGTTTGCGGTTTAAAAATTAAACTATAAGGAACACTTCAAATTAATCATACCAACTTTACATACTAATTTTTTTGAAATATTTTATAATTTATATCTAACGCACCAATTTCACAGCGTATTTTTTCTGTTTCGGCACAAGTAAATCTAAATTAGTTAATTTTCTCATGTACCTTGGAATCCTTCTGGCGGGTCGCAGGTGTCTAGACACAAAGTGGCCCATTCGTCGTCCGACAGACACTGACCGTCTTGGGACCTCGTCTTTCCACCCGTGCACAGCGGATACACAACTCTGCAGAAATCATTTCACATTCGGTAAAAGAGGTAAAACTTATTGAATTGAATGTAGAGCGAAACCATTTTTATACAAGTTTATAATAGCTTTTATTTTCAAGGGTTGCTGAACTAAATTTAAATACTTGCCTTAAGGATAAAACTTATTTGTGTGATAGTACTTAAAAAAAACCTATATTATGCTAATAAACCAACAAACTAAAGTGAAACCCGCATGTTAAACTTTATTATGAGGCATTTTTAAAAAACAATCTGGCCAAAATTGGTAAATTGTTAAATATTTACATGTGATCAAATAGGGATAAATGTCTTAAACAAAAATATTTCAAAAAAATAACAAAAAAACGTCCGTGTATGATAATTGCTCTTAAACTGCGTGTCGCGGTACTTTTTTTGTAACTTTTGAAAAAAAACTAATCTATTGTATTACACATAGGCTTGCCGGCAAGTAGCGGCGCTGTCCCGCAAGTGTTATCTATTTCCTTGTGCTACTACTAGCGACGGAAAAGTTCACGAATCACTTGTCTTATACACCTTTAAACTTTCAAATCGCCCGCAATTAAAGCACACTTACTTGACGCAGTCTCCACCCCTGTTAACGTCAGACCTGTAGCCGGCAGCACAGGGACAGCTGAGGTCGCTGGGCTGGAAGTCCCGACCGGAACCGGTGCACAGGCAGCTGGTCTGGCCCGTCTGAGGCTGAGAGGCCTCAGCGCCGCAATGCAGGCACGCGGTCTGGCCCTGTAGGTAAAAAATTACATTTAAACAGTCAATTTAAATACTGTTTTCACAAAAAGCTAAGAGCTTGGTTGTGGAGTGTGTGGCATCGGACTGCGTTTTAAAATATATTGTTTATAATCATTCCATGGTAAAAGCACTTGATTTATTTAATATTTGCTTTCACCCTTTGCAACGCAGGAAGGCGGTTGGTATCATAATTGATTAAAAAACATTTTTTTGTGTTTTAAGGATTATAGCTATTCCGTTTTTTATTTGGTTAATGGGAACGTGCAGTGGTTACAAAGGTATCGGCTTTTGCCTTATGTTCAATGTAAAAAGCGCAAACACAAGGTCGCGGTTTTCTTGTTCATTTAAAAAACAACGGTTCTTATCAGCAATATGAGTGGATATTTATATTGGGACAACTGCCGCCTTACCTAGACTACACGGTAAAATTTTGAGGTTGTAGTAATCCACGTTGCTGGGGTAGAAATTTGTAAAAAGTAAAACTCCTAAGTGTGGAATTTTCCACCAACACCAACATGAACTTTATAGCATTGAAATCTCCACCCTGTGATCCTAAAAGTGTGCTAAAAGTATAATATAAGGTATAACACCCAGCAAGTAAATAGTGGAACGAAAATCACTGCGCTTTATGTATGACCGTGCCTACGAAAGACCTTGCAAGTGTTTAAATCAGTGGTTCTCAACCTTTTATGGATTGTGGCATCCTCAGAAGTAAGAAATATAGATTGCGGCACCCCTACAAAAAATCCCGGAGGTAAATCACTAGATTGTCACAATAAACGGAACTGGAACAACACACATCAACTCTGTACAACGTAGGAAGATTTAATTGGATATGTTCCACTCTAGTCTTACACAAAAAATGTAAGAGTTGAGCAAAAAGATTTTCAAATATCTCTCGGCACCCTTACAAATGGCACCCGAGGGTGCCGCGGCACCCCGGTTGAGAACCACTGGTTTAAATACACAACTGAACCTAACCTCGAGTGAATTGAAGTAGTCTATCGAGCACAGTCGACAGAAAGTCGCCGAGCTGTCCTCGCCAAATTCGTCCGGGTTGTATGTGCCTGGAGCGCAGGGGGTGGGGAGGGCCGACCCGGCGGGGCAGTAGTATCCAGGGGGGCACGGGTACGAGTTAGTGACGTTGGCAGTGACGTTGTTGGGTTGCGCTTGGTCGCTAGTGGCGCCCGTGAGGCACACGACGCCAGCGCGGCAGATCGTACAATTCTGTGGATACAATAGGAATGCTAAGACAACGCTTTAGTTTGTTTTGTTTAAATACAGTGCTGTCTTTACACTTTGCCGACATATTTTTGCAAATATCAATTTCCGAAGAACATGTATGAGTCTTGACTGGCATGCCACGGCACCATTGCTAAGAAAAACTGTTGTGTAGAATTTAACGATTCGGCACCATGCTGTTTAGTGGGAAAAGAGCTGTTTAGTGAGATTACAAAACACATAATTTGCCAAGAAAGTTATTTCAATACATAGAGTGTTCTTTCGTCTTATGATTATATAAAATATCTAAGAAAGCCAATACGTTGCCTGCACTAACAAATAATTGAAAATAAAAACAAAAAACACATACGATTCTCACTATACACAGGCAGGAAGGGGCTATTGTAGCTTCCCAAAAAATTTCCCACGATTTTAAACATTCGCAAACGAAACTCACCTGTCTATCTGGGTCCGCCCCGTATGTTCCTGGCGCGCACGCCTCACATGTGTCTTCCATAGAGGTGCGCAGTGACCCGGCAATCTCCCGGTAGCCGAGTGGGCAAGAGCTCTCCTTGAACGATTGCTCGGGACAGTAGTGGCCAGGCGGGCAGGACGTCGGGTTGCTGGAGTTTTGCGGGCAGTAGTAACCTGTTTGCGAAAACTATGGAGTTAACAGACTGGTCTTCTTCCTCCAAAGAGCGCCTTTATGTATTTCCGAGCCCGTGCTTTGCGAACCGAGTAAATTACAAAAGCGAAAAGTATTTTTCCGTATTGCGCCAACCGCGGTCAAAAAGGGTTTCCTAAGTCGAACCTGTTAACCTTGCGGCTTGCGCATTTTCTATCATGCATTTAAAATTCGTTTTATACAATCCAATTATGGTTGATTTAAATCAAGAAAAATGAATTAAGTAGAACTGATGATGCCGGTTATTGCGCAACCGCAGAAAAAAATTATTTTAGACCTTTTTGAATCTTTTTCTTCAGAAAATATTTAAAAAATAAATAATTAACGTATCCGAACAAACCATTTACTCAGTGTTTTCGTTTTAAGAACTTCGCGCCTGGAGTTTTTAAAGATATGTTTTGGACGAGTTGTAAGTACTTGACGCGCAGTATCAAATCAGGAGAAAAACAGAACACGAACAAAACGTTCCCAGAAGTGTTTTTTTGCGCACAGAATAAAGTTTCTGACCTGCTGGGCAAACCAACTGTGAAGATGCTTGTGGGCAGTAGTAGCCTGGCTCGCACGGCACTGGTTGTTGTGATCCCGCAGGGCAGTAGCTTCCCAGCTCGCAAATCACACCTGAGAAACAACGAGTTGATGTCAACCCACAACAGGCTACACGAATGGGTCACATGCAGTACACGGCAAGCAAAGTAAAATTCGTACATCGGATTAATCCAGCTATATAAGAAATTTTAACAACGAAACAGCTGCAAGCTATAAACAGGCACATATCTAGGATTTTTGTTTGTGAGTATGAGTTATTACTCCTAAACGTTAAAGTCGTTAATAAGTAATCTTGAGTTCGTTTATTTGGTAAAGATTTTAGGATGGAATATTACCTCAAGTTACATTACAAAGTCACTTGCTCCCCCACTGGATCCGACATTAGTTATAAAACATTTATTTTTTGGTACATTTCAGTCCAGTAAAGCGGACAATCGGCAGCGACGTAGTTCGGAAATTAATACCAAAATTGAACTTCAACAGAGGCAGCAGACGTTATTTGCAAAAGATAGTTTATATTCAAAATATGTTCCGGTGGGTTTTTTATTGTTAAAAAACAAAAAATATTTATTTCTCGTTATCGAACCGGATTCCTTATATCCTAATTTTATTTCCTTTACACGGTTAGTTTGAATAGTCCTCATATATACAGAATCTGCAAAAACTTCTTTCCACATTTAATTGTTATTGTTTGCACAACTTCCTTATTTGCAAGAGATAGTTTGTATTCAAAATATGTTCAGGTGGGATTTTTTGTTGTAAATAAGGAAGTCGTGCAAACAATAACAATTAAATGTGGAAAAAAGTTTTTGCAGATGCTTTATATTAAGACTATTCAAATAAACGGCGAAAAATGAAATAAAATTAGGATATAAGGAATCCGGTTCGATAACGAGAAATAAATATTTTTTGTTTTTTAACAATAAAAAACCCACCGGAACATATTTTGAATATAAACTATCTTTTGTAAATAACTTCTGCTGCCTCGCTTTTTTTTCTTTTTTTTGTAACTGAAGTACTTGATTCCTAAAGTATATACTTGAAAAAAATATCTAACCCTTTGAAAAGGCAATCTAACGGATTGCCGACTAATTTAGTTGAGGAGCAACAATCTCCTACCTGTCACGTCGGCGTCGGTGCAGTTAAAACAAACGGTCGACGACTGTGGGCAGTAGAAGCCGGCCGGGCAGAGCTTGCAGTCGGCGGCACTCTTGCCACCCACCTCATCCCTGTACGAGCCGGCTGCACAAGGCACGGGATCGTAAGTTCTGTTGGCGGTGGGCACTGACCCGGTGGCCTCGTCGCAGTAGTGGCCTTGGGGACACGGGAGCTGGCTAGGGTCCACTGTGGCCGGGTTAACGCACCACATGCCCGCCGGGCACGCCTGGCAGGTCGAGCTGTCCGGGGCGCCGACCCGATTGGAGTAGGTGCCGGCCGGGCAGGGCGTCATGTCCACGCGGAACGGGCAGTAGTGTCCGGCGCTGCAGGCAACAGGCACCGTGCTGTTGGCGCAGTCGAAGCCGGCCGGACAGTAGCTACAGTTGTCCTTGGAACCCTCGCCTTCGTGGTCGATCACCAGGCCTTCGGGACACAGCTGTGGCTCGGTGGTGCCCGCCTCGCAGTAGTAGCCGAACGGGCAGAGTATCCCTGTGCTGTTGTCCGAGCCGTCAGGGGTTGGAGTCGGGCTTTTGCTTATGCAGAAGTACCCGGGTGCGCACGGGCCTGACGGAAACAAACAATTAACGGTTTTGTACCATCCAAGTTGAGTATATAGAGTCGTGGTTTACGAGCACGCCGCCTCTATATAAGATTTTATAATTGCTGGGTCGTCACACTTTGTAAATGTTGTTCTGATAAGCGTAAATACAATGGTTGCCTATGTTTAAATAAACGAACTTAGACAAAGCCCAATCAAGCAGCAAAAAAAACAACTATATAACCAATGGTACCCATGTAAAAGGTAAATTTACGTCATGCAGCTTCGAATTTAGGCTTTACGTTAAGAGCAATTACAAGGTAATGAAAAGTACGCGTTAAAAAATACAACACACACAATTAAGAAACCATTATGTTACGTACCTGATATGAGTCCGTTCACGCAATAATTCCCGGTGGGGCAGTGTGAGCACTCGAGGTCGCTCTTGAGCTCCAACTTGTCGCCGTAGGTGCCGTTGGGGCAGGTTTGGCCGGATCCGGACCCGGCGGGGCAAAAGCTGCCGAGCGGGCAACTCTGGGGGCTTGTCGAGTTGAAGAGACAGAAAAAGCCTGGTTCGCACTCCCGACAGGAGGGTTGGGCAGGGTCGGGCTGGTATTCACCTGTTTAAAAAATTAAGAAAAAGCTTCATTCGAGGATGCATCTAGCAGTTTGAGGTAAATGGAAAGTCAGTTTGGCACTAGTTATTTTTTAGGTTATGAAAGAGTTCCCTATGGGTTATTTTCACTTCCGCCAATTATATTCAATAAATAAGAGAAATTTAACAAATTTTCCAATTTTATGTTTGATATCAGTAAAGTTTATTAAATATACACGGTTCAAATCAAGATTTTGGTTAAGTAAGGCATTTTTATGCAACACCAAAGCGTAGTTCTTATACGTGAATTCCATGAAGATGAAGCGAAACAGCTTATAGCTTATAACTACCATTATTCGACTTTTCCTCGGTTTTTATGAAACATGCTTACCGGCTGGACAGCCCTGTGGGAATTCTGATCCTTCAACGCAAAACGATCCAGGCGGGCATTCGAAGTTGGTTGGCATGGCTACGCTAATGTTGGCGCTGGCTGGACAGTAATAGCCGGCCGAGCAACTCGGTCCAGGGATAGTGGCGCCTGTCATGGCACAATACTTGCCCGCCTCACACGGCTTGCAGATAGAAGATGACGTGCCGAATTGGTTGTCGTTGTAAGTGCCGATCGGACAGGGTACTTCGAACTTTGTACCTGGTTAAAAGGCAAGGAGCATTGTATACTGCTGTTTTGAACAGCTGCGCGTTTGGTTAAGTATTAGGAGATTTTTCTACACAGAATCGAGTAGCTTGCACGTATTCATGAAATTTGCCTGATTTCGATTGGACGGCCCAATCAGGTTCATAATTGCCTTACACGTTAGTATAGGCGAACAGTGTACATTTCTGATTTAAATACCTTGCAAACATTTGATAAAAAAACATGACGCTAGCTACACACAATTCGCTAAAACTGAACTCGATGGCTTATTGTTGTCACAGGTAGACATGGTTGAACTACGGAATAACAAGGTAAATTTAACATTTAATGAAGACTTATTTGAAGCAGTCGCCGAAAAGATGGCCAACAACCACTTTATCTTAAACGTCAAAAACAAAGTTGAAAAGTTGAACATAATGGAATCGTTCATTCGAATTCAGCTATACTGACAAAACCTTTGTTGGCGAACCATATATATAATATCCTTTAAGATCTTTTAATAGTGAACTGAATTGTTAGCTTTGCTAGAGTATTCTGTTGTTACTGATCAGGAATTAAGGCCGACACTTACCTTGCAGGGGTCAAGGTGATTTCTCATTTCACATATTCAGTGAAACATCAAAACAACAAAATCAAAAAAAGCAATTCATGAAGACCCAGTGTTTAATTTCGGTCACCGTCTCTTACAAACAAAAACGCTTGACACCCCTACCTTCGGGGCAGTAGTAACCCGCTGGACATGGCCCGTTGCCGTATGCATCAGTGGGGATCGGCGAAGGCCGCGATGAAGCGTTGCGGCAAATGTAACCGGCAGTACATGTTTGGGGGTCGTCCTCTCCCAGAAGGCAATACCTTCAGCAACGACAGAAAAGTGGTTATCACAGCCGTATACTGTCTCGGCTGCCATGCTAGGGTGACCGTAAGAAAAACACAAAGTTTTAATAAAAACATGGTTTATGTGACCTAATGAAAAAAGTTATACGTTGTCAATAAATGCTATATAAATAACTCTTATTGTAAAAAAAACAGTCAATAGCAACTTCCCACGTACATTTTTATACAAGCCATCAGATATCAGATCAGATCACAGAAAAAGAAAACACGTTTTTTCGCTCGGTCACACAGAGACAACCAAATGAGAGGTGCACTTACCGTCCTGGTGGACAAGGCGGGCATTGGTCTTCCGCAGTCAGTTCGGTCTTGTTCGAGTAGGTTCCCGACGGGCACTTGATTGGTGCGGACAGGCCTACGGTGCAAAAGTTGTTCTCGGTACAAGGAACACCGGCCGTCATGTTGACCTGGTCGCAGTAGAAGCCGGCTGGACAAGGATTGCAAGTCGACTGACCTGTGCTGGGCTGGTACGTGCCAATCTGGCACTGGTTCTCGACAGGATCACCGGCCAGGCAAAAGTGACCGGCCGGACACGGGTAACCCATGCCGGTGGACGCGGCGGGGGTCGGGGTGTCTGAGCCACCACTGCAGATAAACCCGTCGTCGCAGAGAGGGGGGTCGCTTGTGGAAACGTTGTCCAGGCAGTAGCGGCCGACCGGGCAGGCCAGGCATTGCGATGAGTTGGACAGCTTGGAGGCTGTGCTGTAGCGACCGCTAGGGCAAGGGCGAGGGTCTGCGCTTTGCTCCGGACAGTAGAAGCCTGGCGGGCAGTCGTTCTGTGTCGCCGAGTCGGAGCCAATTACGCAGAAGTAACCGGCCGAACAGGGGCCGTCGCCTTCATCAGTCGAAGAGCCGGGTGAGGTGCAGTGGAAGCCGGCTTTGCAATCCACGCACGCCGAGTCCGCCAGACTGCCGTTGTTCGGGTTGTAGGTGCCCGGACGGCAAGGCGTCGGCGCGTTGCTTCCTGCCAGGCAGAAGTGCCCGAGTGGGCAGACACTTGGCAATGAGACCGGTACTGCGTCGGGGCAGTAGGATCCAGCGGGACACTCATGGCAAATCGCCATCTCGGTGTCGGCCTGGTAGCTGCCGTTGTTGCACTGAATCTTGCCGCCCGAGGCGGCCGGGCATCGGTGACCGGCCGGGCACTGCACTTGGGAAGACGACGTGCTGCCAGCGGGGCAGTAGAAACCGGGAAGACAATCGCCGGATGTGTCGACGCGCCCGGTACCGGTGCAAAACTGTCCTGGGTTACAAGGCTCGCATTGGTCAGCCTGCCAAATCACGGACGTGGTGTCACTGTAGAAGGTGCCGTTCGGACAGGGAAAGGTGCGGTCGGTGCCCTCTGGGCAGTAGTAGCCCTGGTTGCAAGGCGACGGATCTTGAACTGTCGAGCTGCCCGAGCAAAAGTAGCCGCGGTCACAGGGGCCCGACGGGCTGGCCAGGCGCGCCTCGCCACAATACTGGCCTGCGGGGCAGGGCTCAGGGAATGGAGAGCGCTCGGGACAGAAGCTGCCTATGGTGCAGGGTTCCTGATCGGCCCTAAATGAACCGGCTGAAAATAACAAATGTATAGATATTGATGTCAAGGCGAACGGGTTGTAACGCGATGTACCTTTTTGGGTTTGATAATCGTTCGAGAACGATTTAGCCTTAATTTAAAATATGTGATTATTTTGGACTAATTGTTTAAGAATATTCTGTCTATAGTTATCTGAACTACAGTATACCATGCAATGTCCATAACAAGAAAAGTGCACCTGGGCAGTAGTAGGATGCGTTGCAGGGGAGGCCCTCGTCTGTGTTGGCCAGGCCGTCGCAATAGTTTCCCGCTGGACAGTCGAGGCAGAACGAATCGTTGGTGGCGGTTGTGTTCCTGTTGAAGGTGCCTTCTTTGCACGGGTACTGGTCGTGTTGCATTGTTTGACTCGGGCAGTAATACCCTGTCGTCAATAAAGGTTAAGGTTTTAGACTAAAAACGGTCGTTTTTTTTGCATTTTCGAGACTAAACCATAAGTGAGTATAGTTTCGTCTGTGGTTGAATTACATTTATTGCAGAAAATTACGTTTATTTAGAATTAAACGATCACAGAAAATACCATTTATATTATAATAAATTCTGTAGTTGTAAATTTATATCTTAACAAATTTAAAATAAATAATCAGAATTAAAAAGTTTTACTGAAATTTTAAGTCTTAATACTTAAAAAATATAATTTTTCAAAGTGTAACTCTATTTAATTCAGATGTAAAATATATATTACTGCTATATCAGAATGGAGAAAGTTCTTATACCAGCAGGACAAGGGTTGTCGATGAAGTCTATAGTTCCAAGTGGGCAGTAGTAGCCCGGTTCGCATACTTTGCACACACTCTGGGCCTCGTCCTTGTTGTAGAAGCCAGGTGGACATTGCTGGATGAAAAAAAACGTTTTAGCTAACGTGTCGACTTCTTTCACGCGGTAGCAAAAAGTTTGGCTGATATCTGGGTTGGTCATATTATAAAGTCCCTTTCGTGAATAACTATAATAGGCATTTAAAGGGTTCTTAAAGCAAATGAGGTGGTTTTCAGTTGTTTCACAACATTATTTCCTGAACATTTGAAAGCTTGAGTAAATTCAATAAAACAAAAAAATTATTATATATATATTTTAAGAAAAGTAACCAGCTGACAAAAAAGTAACCATGTGTTAGATTATATTTTATTTTTTAACTACTATTATTGGCATTTTTACATGTTTACTTTTTGTACAGAAACTGACGATGCCTTACAGGCAAAAAATATATTTCTGTAAAATTTTAAGAAATTATTTTATGTTTTATCTGTTTTATAAACAGTCTTAAGACTATGTGTTAGATTTATTTATTCTAAGTAAATTGTAACACCTATGGAAAAAATCACCTAAAACTAAACCAATCAAAAGTACCAGAAAAAAAAACTTCGTCCAAACAACAAATTATAGCGTTTGAAAATAGATTCCCAGTTTAGCGCTGGCAAACCACCATAAAAAAGTCCCCGATCGCCCACCTCGGTCCGATTGCTTCCCTTCACGCAGAAGGTTCCGTTCGGGCATACGTCGCCCACACTGGCGTACACGGCGCCGGGAATCGCGTCGCAAAAGCTGCTGCCGGTCAGGCGCGGGTTGGGAACATTGACGCCCTCGGCGCAGTAGAAGCCCTGCTCGCACTCGGCAGTTGGGCCGGTGAGTGTGGTGCCGTCGCAGTAGTGCCCCGCGATGCACGGCGTACACTGGCTCGCGTTCGCCAGGCCCTCGATATCGGAGAAGGAGCCTGGCGGGCAGGGCGACCAGTCGAGACCTGTAAAATAGGGGGATATTGAGAGGGTCGTAAAATTTGAGGGGTTAGCGCTCGACTACCGAAAGTCGCGCGAGATGCATTGCAGTGCTTTAGTATTTGGCCGCCTATAGTTTACATTGTATGGTGACTGTTGCAATATTAAGGGATATGGTAATTCTTAGGTGGAATGCTGTCTTTAAATCTACGGGTATGTAAAACGTGAATGCAGTGGGCATTAAATGCTGTACGGGCCATAAAATGTATGCTTTGCATGTTGTATGTGCAAACAAAGAGGTCACATGTTTCGATACGAGTTTGTATCACCTTCAGTTAATGTGTGATACAAGCTCGTATTGAAATAATCTCGATCGTTTGACCTTTTTGGCTGTGCAGTTCATTTTTAAGCTACATTCCAGATCCGTGCACACCAAGAGGTCACACGTTTTAAAAGTTTATGTAATTGTATTGTTTCAATGGCAGACCTAAAAACTGCCAAAATAACATTATTTCTGGTTCAAAACTTATACGCGCGATACTTATCCAGAAGCATCATAAAGTTGATGTGAATCACCATAATATAATTGCCACACGGTACAGTAAAAACATACAGGTTTACAACTTGTAAGTATTCTACGCTATTTCCAAGAAAATATATAACGCATAATTAGCAAAAACACGACGAATCCAAATTCCAACGTACCAGTTCCCTCTGGGCAGAAGTAGCCCGCGGGACAGGGCTTTGTCAGCGACGTGACGTCACCGGGTATGACGTCAGCCGACGCGCAGTAGAAACCTTCGGTGCAGGGCGTGCAGTTGGACGAAAGGCTGCTGAGAGCGAAGTATCCGTCGTCACAGGCGAGGTATGTGGGCGAACCGGGTGGACATTTGAAGCCGATTGGACACACGATCTGGGTAGCCGAAGTTGTCCCGTTCGGACAGTAGTAACCTGTAATGTATAGAAGTAAACTGTAATGGACAATAGTAACATGTAATGGACAGCAGTTATCTGTAATGTATAGTAGTAATCTGTAATGGACAATAGAAATCTGTAATGCATAGTAGCAATCTGTAATCGACAATAGTAACTTGTAATGGAGAATAGTAATCTGTAATGGACAATACTAATTTGTAATGTATAGTAGTAATCTGTAATGGACAATAGTAACCTGTAATGAAGAATAGTAATATGTAACGGACAATAAAAATATATCCGGCAATGGACAGCAGTAGCCTGCAATGTGCAATAGTAACCATCTGAAATATGTAACGGACAGTAGGTGTACTGTACAGGAATAACATACAATGGCCAGTAGAGACAAATTACGGAGAAAAGTGAAGTGCTATAGTCCAAGGAAAGTTATAGTGATTAGGGTCAAAAAGCATGCAGTCGTCACCTAAAGACCGCACTTAACAACGGTCAAAACCATTTAACGGCTCAGTGTAACCTGCAACTGTAACAATATAGTCCCAACACTAAGGAGCAGTTCACTAAACTGTATTGGCGACCGATAAACTTCAATATTGATAAGGTTTATAGAGACAACCGGTTCTCTAAATGAGTTATTTAAGTTGTCGAGCCCAAAGCCGTATTGCTTTAAGTTTAAATCAAAAAAAAAAATTATAAAAGTTGACCAGTACTAATTGAAAGCAACCTGTTACGAGAATACGAGAAATCTAAACAGCACGCTATAAATGATTGTTGTATAACAACGTCCTTGCTAAATAGCTTTTATTATCGTTACCTTGGAGAGACTAGCAATACTTCAAGGCAAGAGTGCCAATACATTTCGTTTTTCGTAAACAAAGAATCAAAAAAGTTCAAAGCTGTTCAGGTAAAATGTTAGAAAAAGTTTCGTACCTGCTTCGCATTGAGCGGTCACGTTGGTTTGTCCTATCCCATCACAATAGAAGCCCTGGGTACATGTGGTGCATTCATCTTGAGATGAGAGGCCCTCTGTCGACGAAAAAGTCGACTCCTTGCAATACTGGGGCGTGGGAGATTGCAGCGGACAGAAAGAACCAGGAGGGCAGATTATCTGAAAAAAATTGATTTCATGGATGGAGATTCTATGTGTACTGCTTTGCAACAATAAGTTAGAAACCAAAATTGCTTTAGCGCTGGGTAACCTATAATTACTTTTATTGGTAACTTGTAATTTTTCTCAAAAAAAAATTAGAAAACTCTTCTTCAGCTATAGATCAAACAAATGTGGAACCGGATCGGCACCGAATGTAGTTACATAATTTAAGTCCTAAAAAAATCGGATATGTTTGGTTTGTGGCCTCTTGCGACAAATCGTTTATAACCACAGCATGTTAGTGGCGTCAAATACATTGATCAACTTTGAAATCGCAGGGGCGTTGTTATTTTATTGTTAAACACTAAATACGTGTGGTGTAATAGTTCTGCAAAACCAAAACGTTTTTTTGGTTTACAGACTTCAGAAAACATTGCGCGTCAAAATAGATCGATAACTCATGAACGATTTTTGATTACAGAAATAAATAGGTGACAGTTTAATAAGGTGATTAGAGCATATACCTAGGTTGTTCTACATTTTGTTGCATACCTTTTATTATTGTTGCAAAACTATATTATTATTAAGTGCTTACAAACCTAAACATTTTTGTTTATTGGGCGCCACTAGATTAGAAGTATTAGGCATAGATACCTGTCTTGGGTCGGTCGAACCGGAAGGACAGTAGAAGCCGGGTTCACACTGACCACTGTCGCCACCTAGTGCCGTTCCGTTGCAATAAAAACCAGCGGTGCAGTTTGTACACTCGCCGGCGCTCTGGAGCATCTCCGACGTTCTGTCGGAAAATAATTTTTTAATGTATTCTATTGTATTTTAATGTATCTGTATAAGGGATATTTGAATAAGCCACCAACTTATAAAAAACTACGCCTCGCTGTTGCTCGACAACACGGTGGACAAGAAAAACCTAAAGCACTACATGATTCAACTACGATTAAAAAGAGGTCTTTTTCGCTGTGTGCTTTTAATTAGGTTACCTTCTTTGGGAGTTAAAAGTACTATAATCTGTTGATCCGCCCGCACGTCACGCTTACCCGTATGTCCCTTGTGGACAAGGCTTGGGCTGGTCAGTTCCTTCTGGACAGAAGTACCTGGCTGGACACACGTCCGCTTCCGCGCCCAGAGAGGGGGTTGTCGAGTTGGACGAGGACCTGACAAATGCAGTTAAGAAATTTCGACATACTGACATATAAAAACGATTTAAATAACTTAAGCTTGAACTGTTTATTATGTTGTTACACGAACAAGTCACTTTCCACCTGTATAAACAAAGTGCAAACCAAACGTTCAGATAGGCTCATGATTGAACGAATCAACATACTTGCAAAAGTATCCGGCCTGACAGAGTTTGTAGGGTGTCTCCAAACCAGGCTCGTCACAGGCGAAAGTGCCGGGACAGAAGCTGCAATCGTTTATCGACGAAGCGCCGGTGCGATTGTTGTAAGTTCCTTTGGGTAATAAAAAGTGTGATGTGCTGAGAATTCCGGTAAAACACTGTAGCCATGAAGCCCAAAACTACTACCAACGCCGTGCCAATACTTTGGCAAAAAAATATATTGATATCTTGTCATTGCCAATTCCTAAATATGACCTGCGCGAATACTCCACGCGGTTAACGACAACACTTAGACACATTCGTCAAATAATTTTGGAAAATAATGAAAGCTTTACTGTCCATATTGACGAACTTATACAAAATGTTGGACATGCGCTGAGAAAATAGAAACAAAGCTCTGAGAAATAAAACAAAACGCATAAAACTCATCCTTAAACTAGTACGAAAAATATAGTTAAACTTAAACACACCTAAAAAAATAATTGGGAGAAAAGGATTGAACACTGCTCTGAAAGAAGAACACAGCTCCCACAAAAGACGAAAAATTTAAACTAGCTCCACAAAGCGCTTCGCATACCTGGCGGGCAAGGATTCTGCCGCTCGTGTCGCGTGCCGTTCTCGCAGAAGTATCCGGCCGGGCAGACCACCTCGTACGGGTTGACGACCGGCGCGAAGGTGGCGTTGCAAACGAAGCCGGCTGGACAGATCTCACAAAACGACCGGGTGCTATCATTCTGGTAATAGCCGCTTCCGCACCACGACTGGTCGCCGACGCCGGGCAGACAAAAGTGCCCGGGATCGCAAGGCACCGACTCGCCGCGCGTATTGTTCCCGGGGCAGTAGTAGCCTGCTGTACAGTTGCCATCGGGCGCTGCAAGCCCGTCCACCGAGCAGAACTGACCCGCTATGCACGGCAAACAGTCCCCAACGTCGTCGGCGCCCGGTGCCGGCCGGTAGGTGCCCTTCTTGCAGGCGAATTCCTCCACGGTGCCGCCGGGACAGTAGTGGCCTGACTTGCAGGGCCGCCCGACCAGGGGCTCTGAGCCGTTCGGGGTGGCGCTGGTCGAGTTCTGAAGGCAGATGAAGCCAGGCGCGCATGGGTCGGAGGGGGTGCTCAGGTTGGATCGGTCGCAGTAATGTCCGATCGTGCAAGGGATAGGAGCCCACGAACCTGTAGGGAAAGAAGCTTGTGGCAATAGGCAACATCTTATTGAGGCTTTTAAAAAACTTTTGTTTACCGCCAATTAGATACATTTGTACTTGTCCACTTTTACTAACGGCTCGAATGTTAGGTAGAATTGTTTTGGAAATGAAATCGCATAGCTAGAATAATTCACATGCCGGTAGGAAAATACTTTTTCGCAGGCAAAATATGACAGGTAATTATGTTAAAATCGACAGTGAAATACCCAGTGTGAAATTACCTCTTAGAAATATTTCCACGGAACAAAACCAACAAAAAAAAACATTTTTGTGCTTTTACAAAATTACAAATTTTTACAGTTGCTGAACTTCCAGTTACACTGACTTTTACGTAAACTGTACAAACGAACATATCCGCAAACGCTAAAACCAAAACACAGTTAACTATTTCACTCGGCTGCTCTTTCGCCTTATCCAGTATCCAGGCCACATTTCCCAAACAAAAGGCGGCGCACGGACGAACCTTCGGGGCAAAAGAAGCCCGGCGGGCAGTTGCTCCCCTCCGTCGGTGAATCGACGGGCGTCGGGGTGGTGCTGCCGGACACACAGTAGAAGCCGGCGCTGCAGTTTCCTTCAGGGCCCGGCAGGCCGTTGCTGCCGCAGTAGTGGCCCGGGTCGCAGGCCAGGCAGTCGTCGGGCGAGGTCTTGTTCTTGTACGCGTTGTAGGTGCCGGCCTTGCAGGGGTACTGGGTAGACTTGTTGGTACCGAGGGGGCAATAGTGGCCGACCGGGCAGCCGTTCCACTCAAACCCGGTGCTCCTGAGGGGGCAAAAGTACCCCGGTTCGCAAGGGGTGCAGACATAAGCGCCCTGGTAATCGCTGTAACTGCCAGCCGGACAGTCGGCCGGGGCATCGCTGCCTTCGGGGCAGTGGTAACCAGGGGGGCAGATACCCCCTATTCCGGTGTTTCCCCCACCACAGCACGTACAATTGTCTGTGCTGGTTTCGGTGCTCAGGTAGCTAGTGGTGCCGTTGCCGGGCCGCGCCCTGTCCACGCCCCTCTCGCAGTAGAAACCTATAGGAACAACGTTGACAGGGTTTACTGTTTCGTTATAGCGTTTTGTATCGCAAGAAAAACAGTTGTAAACGCAGGGTCGAAAATGTGACGGTACATGTTCTTGAATTAAACTAGGCCCTATTTAAACAAGTATTTGACTTCGATAAGCATACATATAGTAACAGTGTTTTAATGACTTAAGTCAATTAAGTGCATTTAAGTCACTGTTTTCAAATGAATTGACTTGACTTAAGTTGTTCGGGCAAAACTAATCGAGTTGATTTAAGTCTTTCAGACAATGACTTGACTTGACTTAAGTCTTTTGGACAAATGACTTGACTTGACTTAAGTCTTTTGGACAAATGACTTGACTTGACTTAAGCCTTTTGGACAAATGACGTGGGTTGGAATGAATTGTTTTCTTTAAGTATTTTTTTTTATTAAATCGAGCTATTTATCCAAATATTCGCACACAAAACAAATCGCTTGCGCAACTGATGATTTAGAATGGGACTTGACTTGTTATTTATTCAAAATGACTTGACTTGGACCAAGTTATTTTGCAAATGACTAGTCTGGGACTCAAGTCATTTCAAAATGACATCCTTACAACACTGCATGATGATATCAAAAAGGCATAAACAGGTATTTTTGCCTTACGTTACTGTTTTAAAGATGAATTTGGGCACAACGAAAAGCTGTCAAAAAACAAAAAGTTCAATATTTCTATAGGCCTCTTTTTGATAAAAAAAATAAATGTTGATCACAGCTGAACTTGCCTGGATCACATAAAGCTGTGACTTTGGTCTGGTGCAAACCTTCGCAGTAAAACCTGGGTTCGCATTTCGTGCATTGCCCCACCTCGGACAAACCGGTCTCATTGCTGTAGGTGCCTGGCGGACATGGCTGCCACCAAGTCGAGTTACCTTAAAACGGATAAAGTAAAATGAAAACTGATAAACTAATTACTTAAGTTAATGTTTATAAAGAAGCAGCGGTTTTGGCGACGTTTTAAATCTCTGATTAGAGGGTTCCATTCAATGTGGCTTATTAATATTTTTAACTGACAGCGAATTATTATTAGAGTCAGACAATATATCTGCCCTGTTTAAAACTTAATTTTGCAATATTTAATATCAACACTAACAAACGGAGCAAGAATAGTTAAATGCCTATTATAACTTTGTATGCTTCAAAAACGTAATGTTTCCAGAATCTATGGTTCTCCGAACAAAAAACAGATTTCGCTATATTAGAACTCAAACCATACTTGCTGTTGTTTGTGTATTTTACCTTAAATTAGCACATCAATTGAATTTGCGTATTTACCTGTTCCCGATGGACAATAGTAGCCTTCTGGACAGGGCTGTAAGTTCAGGGTAGAGTTGGACTCATCGACGGGCAGACAGTAAAAGCCAGGGGGGCAAGTGTCGCAAGTAAATCGACCTAAATAAGGCACATTTGCGCTTTATTAAAAATAAAATTATGGTTAAAGATTGTATTTAGACACAATATGTAAAAATTCACACATAAAAAACATCAAAACCCAACAATGGGTTAGCAACAGTTAGAAATAGGGTTGTCCATTAAAATCGGATTAGCGCCTATACCCGATGCCAAGTGGTAGTATCTGCACTCGTCCGATACTAAGCTGGTATCGGTGCCGATCCGATATCAAAATAATTTCGGCCATGATTTGCGATTCGACTTAGCTATATTCTACTTTAAAACGTCAATGTAAAAACAAAATAGAAAATTAACAACTGAAGGTAACTAAACTTATCAACGCTAAAGTATTTTTTGTTCAATAAGCTGGTAGAACAATTCCTTTGAAGGTTTTCTTTAATTTATTTTGCATGTATGAGCACAGAGATAATGTCATTTAGTGTCGCATCGGATCGCGATAATTGTAGTCCAAAAAATCAAGGGTCGGTTTTGGTATTAAATACGGAGTGATGAATACCCCTAGTTAGAAATGTTGGAATTAAAAAAAACAAACTTCAAACTGGTACCTTTTCATATATATGAGCTTTGATTTTCCTATATTTGAACACTATATAAATACCAATCTTTGTATATGGCCGTATTTCTACTTTGACCTGATGAAGCACGATTGTGCGAAAGTTGTCGAGAATCCAATACAATTTGTCTTTATACAGTGCCACCTGATTCCTCTATATAAATACCCTAAAGTCATTTTTTGTTAAAGCACGAAACAGCCGATACCTCCCAGACGAATATCAATTATCAGTCTCTAGCTGGCGCTTGCCATACGTTAAAGACGCGATCAGGCCTTGGCACGAACCTGTGGAGTTGGTGTAGGTTCCAGGGGTGCACTGTTGGGGCTTGGCGCTCCCGGTGGGGCACACCATGCCAGCGGGGCAGGGGTTGTCCAGGGTGTTGCTTTGACCCTCGAGACAATAGTAGCCGGCCAGACAAGCGTCGAGGTCCGTAATCGAAGTCTTGGCAGACTCGTTGCAATAAAAGCCGGCTGAAAACCAATAATACATCATTGTCAACCTTTTTTTTCTAAAAAAATTTGGGTTTTATCTTATCAGTATTTTTTTAAATATCAGAAAGCATTAGAGCGACGTCGATGGTTAATACCGACGCATACGTACTTGTTCGGTACTGGAGAGACCAAATTGATATAGGGATTTCAACAAAGTTTAAAAATAAACAATCTGGCGTTAACATGTTTTACATTAAACAATTTGGCATTCATCATAGTAATAGTGACATAGGTGTTGCGTAAAACGTAGTTTTTGCAAACAAGCAGGTATTTGGGATGCCTAGACGAAGTATTGACAATACTGCGTTCTTTGCATTTAAGTGTATTACTAGTATAAGAAATAATCAAGATGCCTAAATAAAACCCCATATATATTTCACTGGGACAAGTGGCTCGCCCAAACTATTTTTTCGCCAATTTTAAATGCAATTTTTTTCACTTTTTGATCAAATATTGGGCAAGACTGCTGAGGCCGCGCCGTCGCCGTAGTTACGGCTAGAAACCGGATTGCGATCGAAACTACAGTAAGATTTTTTTTTACTTTTAAGGTAATAATTTTTACTTTTAAAGCAGTTATTTATAAGATCTTGTTGAAGTAGCTTGCCCACATAAACGCTTTGAAATAGGACCAATGGTGTTAACTTTATGTCTCACCATCGCATAAGAAGCAGCTTGACTCGTTGGTAAGCCCGGTTTGGTCGCTCCATTTTCCAGGAGGGCACGGCTTTTGTTCCATGTCACCGGGGCAGTAGTAGCCTTGCGGACAGATCGCGTGCGTCTCATTGCTCGAGCCTGCTGGACAGTAGTAGCCTGCGACCGGACACCGGTAATTTTATATGTATAGTCTTATTTACAAAGTTGTGCGGCTGGGAAATGGTGGGGTTGGTATGCTAACATAGTCATTTTTTACCTTGGTTAATACGGAATTGTCACACACTTATATAACTATAAGTGTCAAGCAATTGCTTATTGCTCTGATGTGTTACGGTCTATTTTATGCAAACATTTGTCCTTTTTAAAATTGTAGAAAAGTTTTTATTCAATTAGTAAATAATAGTTTATAAAATATCAGAATATAAAAACTTCCAAATAAAATTAGTTGAACAACAACAAAAAACACAACCACTACAAGTGTGTTTCGCACCTTCTTTGCACGCGGTTCCATTAACAGTAGAATTGTAGAAGGGGCAGTATGTACCCACGGAACACGCCATACAAGCCGTGGCGTCAGGGGAGCTGGGACTGGGGTTGTAGGTCCCCGGGGGACATGGGGTAGGTACGGTGGTCCCCTTCATGCAGTAGTGGCCTGCAATAAGACGTCAACCATGTATGAGTTAAAAACGCTCAGATTCCAATAATTTCAATAGCAAGGCTGTGGATTAATCGCAACAAAGGTAAGAAATTGTTTTAACTGTATCATTTGTGTCTTTACGGCGTGTCTTTACGGCGCTAAAAAATGATTAAGAGGCAAGCTTTTTTTAATGTGGCGATATTTTAAGAAAATTACCAGGAATGTGTTCCACACGCTTACCTATAGCATACTCACGATTTATTTTTATCGAGGTTGAGTTTAGCATTTATTAAGATTTGAACTTTCGCACTAAAGTGATAGTTTTAATTTTTTTGGAAAAAATGAGGTTCCTTCAGATTTTTACAGATAATATAGTTTTATTTCATTGAACAAACGCGTAAAAGCAAACAGTACCGGGGGTACAGGCGCCATAGAGATCCCCGTTGTCGCTGGGAGTTTTTGACGGCGAACCTTGTCTGCAGAAAAACGTGGCGTCGCATTCTGCAATAGGTTCCGCTAAGCCGAGTCCATCGCAGTACCTATATAAGAAATAATCGATCAGGGCCATGGATCATTACTTAAAATCAACGATAACTAAAAATTTCAGTGGAGAAAAGTTAGAAATATTTTGAACTAGCAATATTCTGTGGCCTTAAGAACAAACTTATGCACGGAATTTTCTATCTTAGGGAATATTTCATAAGAGTTTCACATGGCAAAACTAAAATGGTTTGTAACCTTTTCTACAATAAAATAAAGAAAATATATAACCTGTTGCTTCCAGACATGGTAATACTAATCAAAAACAGCTCCTCTGGTATACCGACGTAATGCTCGCGGCATGCTACAAACACTTGCGCAAGGACTAGAGTAGTGGTTCTCTACCTTTTTACTTTCGTGGTCCATTTTCGTTGCACAAAATTCTGTGGCTCAATAAATTTTTTTGAAAGAGCGAACTATAAAAAAGGTTTAGAACAAAAAAATAGCGCAGCATATATCAATCAATTTCCGTTTTATTTTCATTCCTTCTCAATTCCTCCCCAAGCCATTATTCCTGTAAAATTAGGTATAGTGACACAAATAAAACTAAATTCTTCAATAGATATAGCTTTTTTAAATTTGTCTTTGGCCCACCTTAAAAGTGTCCATGGCCCACCAGTGAGCCCACTGGTGGAGAACCGCTGGACTAGAGGCTACACGTTATCGCTAATTGATTTCTTATCGAGTTGTTACTCGTCCTTTCTTGGATTTGTTTCACGTTTTCCATTTATTGTGCGAAGAGCTGGCTTTCGGTGTCATTCACCCTGACGAAGGCAACTTGCATAGGTTGCCGAAACGTTGGAAAAATAAGGGCGCAAACAAAGTAATAAAACTTAACTACTGCCCAGTGGTTAAATCTAAACTTGTAGACAATTTTTGTGGGTAGCATCAACAAATCAAACATAGAAATTTAAGCTACGACCCGAAATAAATTATATTTTGGGGGTTGGCACGGGTCAAAAAATAACGGCAACTCACATTCCGCCGGTGCAGTCTTGACAGAAGCTGTCGTCCGTGGCCCGCGTGCCGTTAAAGAAGGTTCCGTTACGGCAGGGGTGCTCGGTGGACAGCTTGGTACCTGGCGGGCAGAAGTGGCCAGCGGGACAGTGCGAGTCGTTGTAGAACACAACAGGTGCGCTCGTGCTGTCGCAGTAGTAGCCGGCTTCACACTGCGAGCAAAGTACAGCCTTACTGAACACAGGCTTCCCGTAAATTTGCTAGAAACGGTACTGGGTTCGTTAACATATATATATAATGTTGGAATGTCCTGCCTCGTACATGATTATGATGTATGCAGTTTTACAAAGCCCGACTAGCTTGCTTACCCTGAACCCCCGTAAGTTCTAATATCGCAGTCCTAAACCTGACGGTTAAATCCCAATAAGTTGTTGCGGCTTCGATTTAGAATTAAGTTAATCCTAAACAATTATTTTCGTTTGGACAATGTTTTGTGCACATGGTCTAATAATCATGCCATTTTTAGCAGGTAGTTAAACTCAACCAAATCAAATACAAAAATCTTCAGCGTAATAAAATAAACCGAAATAAAAAGGACACGCTAACGTGTTTTCCTCTCTTACAAACTTATATCATTTTGGAGCAAACTTCACAGTTATCGAGCAAGATATAAATTAACTTTGCAAAAAAGGTCAAGACAAAAAAGATGTTGCATAACTTTTCAATTATTCAGAAACCAACAAGGTGAGTACTACTAAGTTCACAATCGAAGCAAAGGGTCTTATTTGATGAAACACTCAAGCTGCCAATCAACTGTAGAGAGCTGAATAATTTAAAACACATAAAATAAAAAGTTTGTTTGACAAACTGCTCATGAATTAACCTATAGGACATAACAAGCTTTTCAATTTAATTTTCAAGACAACTCACTTCTTTGCATGATCCCTGGCCGCGCTGGTCTTGGTAAGTTCCGGACGGGCACCGGATCTCTTCGGACGAGTTTAGGGGGCAAAAGTGACCCTGGGGGCATTCCAACCACTGCGAGTTGTTGGCCCCACCATCACAGTAAAATCCCTCGTCACAGGGACCTGCAGAAACCAAAAAACTATTCGGTAATAAATGTGGTTCTGCAGATGGATTTTGGTTAACAATGCACTTAAAATACCTAATAGAACGCAACGTTGAACATCGCAGAATAATTGAAACCGGATCAATTTCATAGAAACGCAACGGTCCAATACATACATTACTTTAAACATTGATGTAATAATAAAATCAGTTTAGAAAAATAAAAAAACGATGTTTTTTGTTAATTAGCTGCATTTTTTTGTTATAATGCTGAATTTTGAAATGAAAAGCAAACTAGATGTTAGTATTGTGTAAATAAAAAATTGCAACTATGTATTTAAGTGATAGCGTTTGCTTTACAATTTCCCTTTTCATTCTAATATCTAAAAAAGAACGAAGTCAGTTTTTCATAACATCGTTGACTAAAAGTATGCCATAAGAACAACTAAGGTATATTTAATGTAATAAGAAACCTAATTAGTGTGGTAAGAAACAAAAGTTTGTGAGAAACAATCGCATTGAAAACCCAAAGACATACCTGAGTCGTTCACGTTTCCGAACCCGGAGCAATATCTCGCCAGCGGGCAGGACAGGCAGTCGCCCAGATTGGTAGCGTACTCGGTGGGTAGGTGGGTGCCAGGGGGGCACTTTTCCGGGCTCACACTTCCAGCGATGCAGAAACTGCCGGCGGGGCATCGGCCTCCTACACAAATGACAGAAATCAAGCTACAGGTACAACGATACCAGTTATTAAGGTGTTTTTGTAAAAGGGAATTCGTTTCAATATTAATAGAGATAATATTCTGTTTTTTTGGTCGTTAAAATTAAACAAAGATCGAAATAAGTCTTTATATAAATATCTGTTTATTGTAATCTATATGTTATTTTTGATATACGTAAATCAGGGTTTATGTTTTTGAAGAGGTAGGTTCATGAACAACGACACACTAAACTACGTTGTTATGCAAGTTTTTTTGTTATACGACGGTAACTAGATCAAGTGTTCTTAAACTGGGGGTCGCGCCCCCTTTATTCGTCTGCAACTTATTTTAATGCAGTTTATATTCTGACATAGTAAACAACTTAAGTGTGCCATATAGAGGCTTATTTATTGCCCAAACTCTAAGATGGCCAAAAACATATTTTTTATACATATTTTGCATAATTTTGCAGTTAATACTTAAGCGCCATTTCTCACTAAGAGTTGTTTATATTGATATGAAAACACTGCTTGTATAATGCAGATATTTCTAGATTGAAAGCAAGTATGAGAACATGGGCTTTGTGGATCCGAAATTAAATTCGTAAAGGGGTGTGTTTCTCTAAATTAGGTCAAGAGGGGCACGGCCTAAAAAGGTTAAGAACCCCCTGAAATAAATAGTATGAGTGAACTTAGACAAAGATCAACGCACTCACAATGCGCTCACGGTTAAACAAACACGGTATAAATAGCTCTAAAATACGGGAAACGTAAAAAAGCAGATACCAGACACGCCGTCTTCCGGGTCCGACACGGATGCTCCAAGAGTGCAGAAATGACCTTCCTTACAAGGACCGCTCACGTTAAAACGACCCGTACCGCTGCAGTAGAACCTGAGAAAATTCAAACAGATAAATGAATTTGCTGCTGCTAGCGTTTATATAAAATATATTCAAAACAAAACCACGCATAATTTGTTTTCTCTGATCTAGACAACAATCGTTTGATGAGAAAATCTTGATCGAATTTGCTTGGTAAAATGGCGCGACAATTGGCTATACCTAAAACGAGTGCAAGACAGAGTCTTTAAATAACTTTCCAAAGCGTTTGACCACATATACGTCCCCCCCCCCCAAAAAAAAAAAATACAGCCAATTGTCAAAAAGTCTAAATTTGTTATACAGAATAATGTCATTGTTTATTCACAATACAAAACAATCCCAGCAATTATGACAACAAACAATTACTTCTAATATTATAACACTATAATGTTTTTTTCGTACAAAAGCGCCTTTAATATTAGAAAAAAAAATAGTTGTTAAACTTTGGCACGGGAAAAAGTTATAAGATAAACATTGGCACGTCGGCATGTTTGAGTTGGACACCCCTGATCTAGATGCACATTAATTTTTGTTTATGTGCTGAAAGAACAAGTTCTACGTAATTCAAATCATTTTTTAAACATATATGAAAGCAGTTAGAAATTGCGTAGCAAATTAAACGCATTAAAACATTTTTTATAGGCATAAATTGCTTACTATAGAAGTTCTTTACTTGACTTTTTAAAGAAATCGAGTTTGACCAAAATTTATTTTTGCCGATTGCGACTGTCTAAGCGTGATAGAGTATGCGCTTGTAAAAACAAGGATTGGCATTCGCGAAGGACTTCTTTCGGCCGACGAACCTGAATTAAGAAAAGCACATTCAATCTTACCCTGCCGTGCAGTTCGTTGGACTTTCCGAACCCGCCTCGCAGAAAAACCCTTCCGGGCAGATGTTAGCGGTGCCGTTGATGGTTCCGGAGGGGCAGTAGAAGCCCTCTGGACAGGTTCCGTTGGGGGCCGAAAGACCGCTGGTGGCACAATACATGCCGCCTAAAATGTCCAGGTATAAACGATAAACATTTTTGATTTTTTAAGTCAGGTAACTGGACGGTAAGATTATTTTGCATTTCTCCATGAAAAATGTTTCTTAGACGCGCTTAATTTATTGGTTTGCTGATGGTTTTTTAATTTTGTTGCAAAAGCTATTGGCTTTAATATAGGTAATAAAGCTAAAACTCATTAGGGAGCATGCAAGTGCTCTGTTCATATACTATCCAATTTGCTAAATCTCCACCAAGCTTTATAAAAAGGTATTTTGCAGTGGTAAAACCTAGAAAATACGACGCGTTGATATATAATATTTTTAAATATCATGTAACATTATAAAAATCGAATAATTACCAGTTTAGTGTATAATATAATAGCTTCCTAAATAGATATAAAAGTTATTTTAAATGCCGATATCGTAAACACTTCAGTTTCAGTCGAAGGGAAAAATCTAAAGTGTTTGTTTTTTAACAGCGATATCCAAACACATTATACCAGGGGTCGGCAACCTACGGCCCGCGGGCCGGATCCGGCCCGCCGCCTCTTTGACAAATTATAAACACTATTTCACATACTTTTTGACTATTTTAACTGTGTTTAAGCACTTATATAAGTTCGAAAAATTTTCGCGCTTCGCGCGAATGATCTTTCTACGTCCGTTTTGTTTACGTTTTGATGCTCTCTTTTCAACTAGATCAGCACTTCTTTAAGTGCGTCGCGGAAAAACGGAAAACGTATTTAAAAATATTGGACATATTTTTTTAACATTTTTTTATTTTTTATTTTCGGCAAAGTAATAAAAACTTGCAAGAAGTTGAAAGAAATGCCGGTATACCAAAAAAAAATCACGCTCGCTTCGCTCCCTAGTTGTGTCTTCACTTAAAAACGTTTACAAACACTGAGCTAGCTTAACTTTAAATGTTATCGCGTTCCCCAATGTATTTTTATTACGCTTTTCATTAGTAGTATGAATGACGACGAGTGAACTCGAATTTTGAACCAAACAAATGCTTTTTTTCGCGCTTTGCGCCAACACTTTACAGACTCTATGCAAAAAAGATCTTATGCAAAAAAGATCCGAGGCCCGCCTGATACACAGTTGTTCTAAAATGTTAATAACACAATTCTTAGTTATCTTTTTGTGCGGCCCGCAGAGACCTTTCTGCGTTTGGTTTTGGCCCGCGACTAGATAAAGGTTGCCGACCCCTGCATTATACGGTAAGGTATTCACCTGTACACTGCTCGCAATCTCCTTTGCTTGGTTTGCCGGTGAAAGCGTTGAAAGTACCTGCTGGACAGGGGTACTGGTGTCGATCTGTGGTGTCCGCCTCGCAGTAGTGACCAGTCGGACAAGGGAAATCGGTGTAGTTTGCCGTGCCTCCTTCGCAGTAATAACCTGCGCCAACACGTAGGTAACATAAATATATTGTTTAACACTTTGAACTTGGATTTTGGCCTTCTTTTGTGTTAGATCTTTTATGTCAAGCAGCGACAAAATATATATCAATAAAGTTTCTATCGTAAATCAGAAAACAGAACAAAAATTATAATGCAATTTTCTGTTAAAACAAATTTTTTTATTGTTTATATGCTTGATATGAGATAAGCTTGATATTACCATTCGCTCGAACCTATGAATCGGCCCAGTATTATAAATTTAACTATAGGCGAAGTCAATGCAATAAACGCGTGCTAACCACAGACGTTTCCCCCTACTCACGAAAGTATTTTTAAAAAATGCCTGAAAACAAGCCTATGCATCCGCTCCCCTGCAAAGCTTACCAGCGACGCAATTGTCACAGATCGGTTGTCCCGTTTCGGCGGCGTAGGTGCCAGGGGGGCAGGGCAGGGGGAAGGAAGTGTTCCTGGGGCAGTAATGGCCCAGGAAGCAGCGGCCCCCGTACCCGGTCTGGGCGCCGTCGTAGCACCAGGATCCTATCGATGAAGTGCTGTTGTCACCATCCGGCTGCGAACGGTCTATGCCAGACACGCAATAGAAACCCGGGTCGCAAACCGCTAAAAATGAAAAAGAGTGATCAATACGTAGTAAATGGCTAGAGATTCTATTAATATCTATTGGAAAAAGAGTATTTTGCCTATTTTATATATCCATAGAGTTGGAAATTTAACTAGGCAAACACTGCGTTTTTTGCTGTTGAAACCAAACGCTATGTAAATATTGCCAATGGCAGCGACGAAAAGGTCATCTTTTTGAAAGTGAAACTTAAAGTTTAGGTTTAATATATAACTAGTATGTTTTGTTTTTAGTTTATACAGCATCGAAACAGCTGTAGCCTTGCGTCTAGCAAGCCTATGGGAGCTGTGAATATTTAAAACATGCACAAATATGCACCCACATTTCCACATGTTCTCTATTTTGCACCTTAAAAAGCATTGCCAAAAAACAAAGTTCGATTATATTTCCGACCAAATCAAGATTAACTAGAAAACAAATCATATTCATATGCAGAACATTACTTACAAGTTGGTTCGAATATTCCCTCGATCTCGCAGTAAGAGCCGGCCGTACAGGGCGTGCACTGCGAAATGTTGGCCAGACCAGTTTGGGCGTTGAAGGTGCCCCTGGGGCATTGGGGGGTGGCCGTGCCGGTTCCCTCCGGACAGTACCGGCCTTTGGGGCAATCGTGCTTGCCCGATCCGTCGCAGTAGAAGCCGGCCGGACAGGGCGGACACTCGGGGGCGTAGTCGTGATCAGACTGCAGAGACAAGGAAACATTGTTAAGCTCTTGCATGCACTTACTGATACGGACAAATAAAAACAAACAAAAAAAAGTTGAGATCTTAAAAAAAAACGAAAAAAACTATTGAGCTCTTTGTGCAAAACATTTGTGAATGGGCGTTAGCTGCCTGAGAGCTTTTCCACTATAATTTGTTTTCCTTGTTGTTTTTTCGCCATTTTATTTATTAACAAAGAAAGAGCTCTTTTTAACAAAATAACTAGGTTAGGGTATTCTGGTTAAACAAATGTCTTACCCTTCTCTTTCTCTCTTCTAATTTTACCATGTTAATACTCCCTATGCACAATTGTTAGCAAAAAAAAATTATTTTCGCCATGTAGAGAATAAAAACGTATTTCCCAATTAGGCTTTTTTTTTTTTGTTTAGTACAAATCGACGAGGTACAAATCGCACAGCGCACGCCAACTTTAAAGCATTCTGACGGTTTTGCCCAACAATTTGTAATTCAAACATACATTAATTAGCATCGTCTATGCCCAATTAACAAAAACACCCAATTTAGTTTTGAAAAAAATTCGTGTTGTAAAAATTGTTCCCACCATCCCAAACACTAAAAATTTAGTAAAAACAGTCCACTTCAATTTTGATTCTCTGACACCACTCTTTTAGGCGACATACCCAGGTACCGTCCACACAGGGGAGAGGGGCATCTGTGTTGCCGGGACAGTAGGTGCCGGCGGTGCAGAACGTCGAGTTGGTCAGCGGCGCCGTGGAGCCGGGCTCGCAGTAGTATCCGGGGGTGCAGTTACCCCTGGTCTCGGCCAGGCCCGGCGCATCGCAGTAAGCACCGCCGGGACAGATCAGGCACTGCGATACGTTCTTAAGTCCAGTTCCGTTCGAGTAAGTTCCTGTCATACAAGAAGGTAAAGCTTAAGGTTCGATTTGTTTTGGGCGCACAGTGAAAAATAATAGGACGAATACACAAACGTCATAACAACAGGGGTGAAGCGAAACTACCTTTAGGTCGCCTTGTGCTGACGTTTTTTAGTTTGAGTACGACAGAACTACAACAGCTCGTCCCTTTTGTACAATATTATATACCCAAAACAATTTACTTTGGTACACACTATGCACGGATCTGTAATGTAGCTTGATAATACATTGCAAAGCCTAAGGTTGAGTAGATCGACATAACCTGAAGACAATACAAGCTCGTATCGAAACGTCTTAATCAAAATGATGCCTACTCGACCTTTTTGGCTTTAAATTTTGCGGCTTATAGTTGGGAAGGGTGTGAAAAAATAAAAAATAATCTTGTATAAAGCTACATATATAAACTGTTTCTACCAGGCAAAGCAATAATCAAAAACAGCTCCACTGGTTATTGTATTTGTCCATCGAATCGGCAACCTATTCTTAGTCGCCTTCTTCAGGGTGAATGACATCGAACGCTCGTTGAACAATGAATGAAAAAACACAACAATTAAAATTACCAGAGGAGCTGTTTTTAATTATGAAAGCTACATGTTCATGTCTAAACAGTAGTCCAGTTGCAATACCTGTTTCCGATTGTTAAAAACTGTATTACTATACGAATGGAGCCTAAGATTTTTAATCACCAATAGGACAAGGTTCCGGATGATCAAATCCTTCCTCGCAGTAATGACTCTGATCGCAGACGATCTCGTCCTGCCTGGTTGCGTTCTGTGGACAGTAGAACCCAGCACTGCACTTTGCTGTCGTCGTGGTAGCGTTATACTCGGAGCAGTAATAACCTGCGGATGGCAGAAGAACAGGAGTTCGTTAGACAGGTGCAATATACCAGGCGTTTGTTTCAAGACTTTGACAATTACAGCCAGAATTCAACACTAAACGAAGCTAAAAAAAATGAAAATAGCGTTAAAACAATAAAAACTATACTGTGTTTTACGTTACTATATAAATATACATCGACGCTTGTATGTTGGACATAATGGTGTGTTCATTCGTGTTAAGCGGGACACTATAGTCATAGTGCATTAGTTTCATTTCGACTCACAGCTACAAGCTTTTGTCACGTAAAACTGTTGGGTAGAAGGATGAGAATGACCTTTCGGTAATTAAACAGCCTAAAGCAGGCGTCCTAAAGACACACCACAGTAAGCCCAATGCGGTATAGTTTTGAACAATCTTAGTACGCAAGATTTTTATTTTTACCTGGATCGCAACCCTTGCATTGGTCTTCGCTTGTACGTTTCCAGGCGGTTCCGTAGGTTCCAGGCGGGCACGGAAGCGGTTCCGCGGTTCCTTCGGGACAGTAGAATCCCCGAGGGCATTCCCCGGCGTCAACGGTTCCACTCGGCGTCCCATCTTTGGCCCCTCGCTTACAGAAGTACCTGTTTTTAATAAATATATGTTTTAAGAGAGCAGAACTAATGTACCGGCGATTATAATATTTCAAATACAATAAAAAAGTGGTTCTTAGCCGCATAAAAATTTAAGCGTAAGGTCGAAAAATTTCCTAGATTTGTGCCAATTGTGAACTATGAATTTTTGTCAATGCCAAAACATTTAGTGCTTGGCGCCAACAAAGTTTACAAAGCCTTTTTAGGGAATGTGGCCGCCCACCATTAAAGCTTACCTTATATGAAGTGCCTCGCGCTCGAAATAGATTATGCTGTAAAATTTTTGCCATAAATGTCCGAATACTGCCTAGCAACACTGTTAATTTGTGTTATCCGTTGTAGGTGTTGCTTATTATTGACTTTAGTTCCATGATTATCTTATTAAAGAATCGAGCCCTACAAATCTGGTTACTGGTGCGTAAAAGGATTTTTTACCGGTCAAAGCGTCAAGAAGCTAAAAACGACTGTATTAAAGGGGGCATTGTTATGATTTTTAAAACCAGCACGTTAAAGCTTTAATATCACTGTATAAATCAAAAACAAAAACCTGAACATTATTGATGACTTTGCCCTGTATGAATTTTACGTAAAGGAAAAAAAAACGTAAAGGAACTGATTATGCTGTTTAGGCGAAATATTTATTACTTTTATACAAACGCCTAATTATCATAGATTTTTTTTTAATTTTAACACTTTTAAGACCAAATTTTTTCAACGATTTTTAAAACTTTGTTTATTACAGTTTGTTTATGTTCATATATACATTAAATATTGTCAGATGTTAAACCTCAGCAAAATACAGTTCATTGTGTTCTTTTTAAACCGAGTGAAATCGAACAGCGCGCGCAACACAATTATCCCACAAACAACCGAAAAAATATAACGAACACCCACCCGGCAAGGCACAGTTTAGATGCAGAGGTTTGCCCGAGCTCATCACAGAAAAATCGGGCAGAGCAGAGAATACATTCGTCCTCTGATTTCGCTCTGGTCACGTTATTGAAGGTTCCGGTGGGGCATTTACTCGGGATGTCGGTCTTCACGGGACAGTAATTGCCTGCGGAATATAGGTTAAGAAATTGAGTCTCAATTGTTGCAAATATTACGAAGGCTGTAGAACATTGGTTCTTAACCAGTGGATTTTGAGGTGATCCACAGAGCATTTGGAAATTGTAAAGTCTGTGAAAAAAGTTAGTTTTATTAGTTTATTGTTTAATTTATTTTACAGTACATTCTTAAGGTTCGCATTAACAGTTGTGCTATGTGTGGGTTATTATAAAATGTTCTTCTTCTTTTCACATTTTAAAGTTATTTTTGATTTCTTACACGTTTCAGTGGATTATAACCGATTTAAGCAGAACTTTAAGAAGTGAGCCACGACCATAAAAAAGGTTGAAAACCCCTGCAATGTAGAAGTATATGTAATGCGTATAATGATATAATACAAACCGTAGGGTTGTAAAGCAACGGAAGTGAATGGCCTAAATAAACTCATGTAACGGATTAGTTAGGCTGTTCTAATAACTCCAAACTTAAGAAAACTAAAAACAATGAAGTTTTCGGCAATTACAGGCATATCACAAATGTCGCAATACCGAGACAGTGCATAAGTGTCGGAATTGAAAAGAATTGCCTTTCAAACATGAAGCGAATCTAATCATTCGCTTACCTCTTTGATTCAATTGTTAATATCGTGTATTTACAGTGGTATTTTACCTGCAGGACACTCCGTGTCGTTGTAGGTGACGATGGGATCGGACGAGGCGCAGTAAAAGCCGGCCGGACAGTCCTTACAATCGTGCTGGCCCTCCAGGTTCTGGTAGGTGCCGTTCTCGCAACGGGCGGGCGTCTTGCTGCCGGTCACGCAAAAATGTCCTGCGAGTATAGAGTGCTGTAACCGTACTGTAAGTCAGTGGTTCTCAACCGGGGTGCAGCGGCGCCCTGGTGTGGCTTTTTAATGCTCAAGGGTGCCGTATAGGTATTTGAGAATTTTTTAGAATCTGATTTTCGCTCAATTACTAAGCTTCTTGATACAACTGTTTGTGTGCGATTGGAGACCCTTATATTAAATGACATTTTACTACATGTTTAAGTTGATTGTGTTGTTCCAGTTCAATTTATAGTAACATTTCAGTAAAATACTCAACGAAAATTCCTGTCGGGCTGCCGAAAATCTATTTGTATTTTAGGGGTGTCGTAAGCCATAAAAGCTTGAGAATCACTGCCGTAAGTTAATTGTAGTCCTACGAAGTGATTCGAGAGCGGGTGTTTTGAACCAATCAAGCGCACGGTTAAATCGTCTTTTATCCATCTGTTTCAAAATAACAATTGATTGCACGATTTAGCGCGAAGTTGGGCTTGCTCAACGCCGTGTGCAATTTTATTACGGATGCCTTTAAGAGAGAACGATCGTTTTCCTCCGCTACTATAGTTATTGCTCGATGTTGGACGGTCATTAAGTGTTTTTCGCCATTTACAAAGCTCGTCATTTTAAAGGTTAAGAAGAAACAAAACAAATGTTAAAGATTCGAATTTCCAGGACATTTCGTTTTTTTTTTGTATTGCTCAACTTAGTCGTTTAATCGATAGCGTTAAAAAAATACGCCAAAATAACAGACCCCTTTTTTCACGGGATTATAATAACATTTGTTAATAAACGAATATGGTCGTAACAGAGTGTGTTAAAAGACGACGCTAAAATATTCTACGGTTATTAGAATTAAAAGGTTTAAGGAAGCAACCGGAAAAGCTATACGGAAATGAAATAAACTATGAGTTGTATACGAAGTTTACCTGCTGGGCAAATGTAGTCCACCGGGTCGGGTCTGGTCTGTTTGAGGGGGCAGTAGTAGCCTTGCAGGCAGTCGTCGGTCGGAGCGCTGAGCCCACTGCCGTTGCAGTACTTGCCCTCGTCGCAATCGAGACAGTCGTCCACCGATTTGCTGTCAGTTGTGCTCACGTATGTCCCGTTGCGACACTTTTCGCCTAGTTCGGAGCCCTCCACGCAAAAATAGCCGGCCTGGCACGGGCCGCCTGTGCAATTCAGACGAAACGGTTAATAAGGCATGATAAAGGGTCGTTTTTAGTTACTTGGCTTATTTAACATGCGTGGTTGCTACAGTAAACTAGTCGGGTGAAGCTTCCCCGTTTAACGACAGACGGTTATTTTTAATCGGCTATAGAAATTGTAAAAATAAAGCACACGTAATACTGGGCAAAAGTTTCTCCACTTCTCGCATTCTTTGTTACCTGTTTTTGATTTCGAATTGTCATGACGATTGCGTTATGCTCTTCGCCAAACATGATTTGTGTTAACCAATAAAAGCGAGCACAGTATAAGGCAAATATGTTGAGTAAGAGACAAAAACACTGTTAGTGCCAGAGAAACGAGTTACTAAGGCACGAGTGAATAACTATAAACTGCATTTAAGGTTCGTTAATCAAGTATTATGGAAAAATTTACTTCCGAAAGGTTGTCTTTGGGTAAATAAAAAATTTACCTCTGGTATACTGTACAAAAAAGTTTGTAATATCATTCAGCGTGAAAATTTACATGAATCTGATAAACAAGTGGGGAATATTTTTGGAATAAAAACAGTGCTCACATATGGTGTATTTTGGTTTCACTTTCTTGGATACTATGCATCGACGTTTATTTTTTATTTATTCTAAATTGAATTGTTGATCGACCAAAGCGCGTGAATTTCTTACGCAAAATAAAATGTCGCACTACGAAATGACAGGCAAAAATGGAATCGGGCTAAAAATAATTTAAGCAGGATAAAACAAAGTTTCTAAACAACACCTTATAAACCCAGCGAGTCAATAAAAATATATATGTTTGAAAAAAAAAGTGTATTAATCATATTGTTGCACCGATTATAGAGATCCTGCAGTTTGGCGTAACAATATCCCCCTTAGCGCCTTTTATTGTCCAAAACCTAAAAGACTTGATCTTAGAGTTTTACTTAAAACACAACATTGCGACAAAATTTAATCCAAAAGTTTTAAACTTTCATGGTTAAACTTACCAGGGCCGTCTGTTCCGTCGGGTTGGCAAGTCGTGCTACCGCCCGGACAATAATAACCGGCGTTGCACATTCGAGTCGGCGAGGTCAGGTTCATCAGATCACAGCAGAAGCCGGGGTCGCAGATCTTGGGCGCCACAGACCCCTCGGGGCAGTACTCGCCCTTGACGCACACGCCCCCAAAGCTGGACCCAACCGCTGGTTTCTGGTCCGGGGAACGACCGCTGCAGTAAAAGCCGCCGCTGCACAGGTCCGTGGGGTAGGCGAGGCCGGGGTTTTCGCAGTACCAGCCTGTTAAAGAAAGTAAAACTTTGCAAAAAAAAGTTCGAAAAAAATGTGACCTATAAAACGTGACTCATGTAAAGTGTGATGTTGGCGATCATTTAAAATATCGAAAACATTTATGTTAAAGCTTATGAGAGCACACTGTATAAAAAATCAATAGACCTAAAAGCACATGTTTACCATTGGTGTAATAAAGCCCTATAACGCAGGGAAGGTGAGCAAACTTATTTTATCCACAAAAAATGTTTTAAAATGTTTCTAAAAACTGTCGATAACTATTTTAGGGAAACAACATCTTAAATCTACACAAAATAGCACTAGGTTCTATTATCCACAATTACAAAGATGTTTGTAAAAAATGGTAGTTGCAACAGAGTGTGATATCATTTAAAACCACCTAAACCCACAACAAGGTCGCTGTTTATTTTAGTTTGTTGGTCGTGTAGCAGTTAAAAGGTGGATTTATTGAGAGAGGGGCAAAAAATAGAAAAAGGTTAAAAAGAGATTCAAAAACTAAAAACCGGAAAAAAACACTGTTTAGCAAGTCAGCAAGTGGAACCCAAAAGCCTCACCTCCCGGGCAATCTCGGCACGCAGCCTCGGACTCTCCCTCAGTTACGTTGTTGTATGTTCCGGGCGAGCATTGAATACGTCCAGCGAAGGTTACATTGGCCGGACAGTAATGACCGGCCGGACAGGGCAGTGGTTCAGTGGCACCTACATTACAATAAAAACCGGCCGGACAGGGGTCACACTCCGCCTTAAGTGACACGTTGGCGTAGCTGCCGCCCAGACAGTCCTGTTCGGCGTCGGAACCGGCAGGGCAGAAGTGTCCAGGGGTGCACTCAGCATCGTTGGGCGTTTGGGCCCCGCCTTTGCAGTAGTAGCCGGGCGCGCAGACGTTCTTGGGTGCTTCCAGGCCTGTTTCGTCGCAGTACGAGCCGGCGTCGCAGGCCGCGCACTCGGTCGAATTAGCCAGGGGTGCGCCGGCGCCGTAGGTACCCTTAGGGCACGGCTCCTCGACCCCCTTGCCCCCCACGCAGTAGTAGCCGCGGCGGCATCGGCCGCAGTCGAACACCGTTCCGTTCGGTCCCTCGCAGAAGGTGGGCGTTTGTGTAGGGGCTGCGCCGGCCGCGTAGTATGTGGGCAGTACGTCACCTGTGAAGACGCAATTTTAGAACGGTTGGCATCGACGGAGTTAAAGCAGTGGTTCTAAAACTTTTTATTTACTTTTTTAAATATTTCGCGGCACACTTTTAATACAACAATAGAGTAATTTAACAATCGCCCTTAACAAACGACAAACTATATGTAAATGGCTCAATGTTATTAATTTGTAATGGCTATAGAGCGTATTTAAGTCTAAAATGCTTGCGTGTATGCCTGTTGGTAATACCAATACTCTCATTTACAAAATTGCAAAAAGTTTCGCGGCACACTTTACAATCTCTCGAGACACACTTATGTGCCTCGGCACACAGTTTGGGAATACCTGGGTTAATGATTCCAGAGACAAGACCAAAATAAGAACAACATTAACGTCGAAACAAAACACAGGTCGGAATAAGACCAAAATAGCACCAATACCTAATAGTCGTACCGTCCAAAACAGAATAAGTCCCAAACCAATTTTTCTGCCTTAGGAATTGTTGCTTTTTAAGTCTTATTATGTATTTCCGGGGTTAAGGTAGTACGATACTTACGTGTAAAACGTTGTCAAAAAGTCCCGTCGTTTGATATGTTAATTAATTACTATTGTACTAGCTTTGAGAAATATACCAAAGTTTTAAAGCATAAAACAAAAGCCATATTATCTATTTTTGTATTATGACACAGTTCATCTAGATAAAAGTCACGCTGATTTTCTAATTACTGTATTTTAACGAAGTTGGCCCGCAGGTGGAAGAAAACTCTGCATTACAAAAAAACAGTCAAGTAAAACTGAATATAATGTATCTATTTGGCAAAATGCAATATAGCCAGCGCATTTTGCGACCATGTTAAAGGCAACAGCAAACAGTCCAGTAAAATAAAATAAAATTGTGTTCACTCACCAGTCGGTTCGATCGAGGCGAGGATGCAGTATTTGCCAGCCGGACAAGGGTAGCACTCCTTAGCCGATTTCAGGCCCGTTCGGTTGGAATAGGATCCGGCCGGACAGTTCCCCTCAACATCTTCCAGGGTCCGTTCCTGGTAATTCCCGGTTCCGCTACTGCCCTGGCACCAGTGGCCGGCGCCGCAAAGTCGCGGAGCCTGGCCGATCGGACAGAAGTAGCCCGGGTCGCAGTTCTGGCACTGCGATTGAAATAGGTATTGTTTTGTAAACTGTTACGTCACAATGGGGTTGATTTTGAACAAAAATAACACAGAGAGGGATCCAGAAGAGAAGTGAAGGTATGGCATTTTGTTTACATAAGGTGGGTTACTTTCTTTGAGGTATAGAGCACAAAAAAGCAAGAAAATTTCGCCGTAATAAAAAAGACTAAAATAGTGAACAGAAAGCGGCATATTGGAATTTAACCAAAATACTACTGAGCGGTGTAACAAACGGCATGTCTAACTTGTGTGAAAAGGCGACAACATCTTCATGAAATAATGTAACAAATAGGTTTGCAAAATTAAATTTTGGGGGCTGTGAAAAATTGTTGTTGTTGAATAAACATTGGAAAATACTTAAAACAAAAACAATCCCGGTAGTTTACCTCGTACTGCCCGGTCTTGTTTGTGTACAATCCGGTTGGACAGTCGATGCATGTGGCGCATCCATCTGTCGAGTTGCAGTACTGCTGGGCCGGACACAGGTTTCCATTGCTGTCGTTCTGGCGATAAAACAGCGGCGTAATACGCAAACCGGATTTGCTTACTGGCGATAACAAGCTAAATTTGTTTTTAAAGAATACTTGCATTATGACAAGCAATAAAATTTCTTTTTTAATTATGTTAGCAATGTAAGGGCACCATGTTAAAAATGCGAACATATTAACTGACTTTTCATCAATTTAAAATCATTTAGTATAACTAAAGGGGTATTTTTTTTTTCAAATAATGCCAAAGTTTTAGTAGGTTTACAATTTTTTTTTGTTAAGGCTTATGATTTGAAACGTAAAACGTTAGAATTATTTAATTTTTATCTTAAAACATTTCACAACTGTTTACGCATAAGCTATAAGCTAACGCGTTGAATTAAAAAGTGATCAATTAGAAAATCGTAGTTAGGAGTAGGGGAAGAAAATACTTTTAAATAAACGGCCGCACAGCAAGCTGTACATCTGCAAAAGCAAATGAGACTCGCCACTCCACCTACCATTGGTCGCGGTGTGTGAGAGCCCTCTTTACAGTAGTAGCCACGATCGCAAGGCCCTGAAGGCGAAGACAGACCCTCTTCACCGCAGTACTGGCCTGGGTCGCACGGCCTGGGAATACAAGGTGATCAGGTGCTATACAACAGTTGATTTTATGCAACCCGCTTATATGTTAAATGAACTAGTGCCGTAACGCTGTCTCGGCCGTTAAACGACCAAATGTATTTCAAGAGAAAAAAAATTAATTCGGTCATTCGCGGCTACCGGAGTCGATCTAAATTTAGTGAGCAAGGTGCATTGGTGCATGTATTGGATTGATTGCGCAAACAAAATTTTAAACAAAGTTTTACAATTGTGTATAGAGACAGCAAACCCTCCTAATTTCTTTAACCATTATATTGAACCAATTCGAACAGCAAGCGTTAAACGACAAAAAAACAAGTTATTAGTTACAGTTGCCTTTCGAAGAACAGCAAGGTTTAAGAAGCCCAAAAACGCAAAAAAACAACATCTATTTATATTGTCCTCTTATAATATTAATCCTAGATTTATTTAAAATGTTGCCCGTTACCTGCAAAAGTCGATACTCTCGCCTCCCAGAATGGGGTTGTAGGTTCCGTTCGGGCATTTCGTCATGTGGGTTGCGCCTTCTAAGCAGTAGTGGCCTTTCCAGCATTGTTCGCCTAATCAAGAAAATTAGATTTGTATTGAATGAGAAAAAAATATATTGAATAAGCAATATATATAAAAATGCTCATTGTTTTGTGTTTAAAAGTTTACATTAAGATCCAAAATAAAAAGTAGGCTGTAGACAAAAAACAAAACAAATCAGAAAACTGTAGATGTCAAAAGTTTCGAACTTGAATCCGATGTAACGTGGGAAAAATTTAAATTACAGGATTTTTCGTAAACCATACCATACATATACACCAATAATGGATTGCAACAAACAAGTTTTACATAGTTATTTTAAAACACACTACGTTCTTTAAATACGTTATAGTTGAACTCAGGATACAAATAATCCCACAAAACGATTTTCCATAATTGTGAATAGACCTAGTTGCTCATCAACTTACAGATATTTCATCAACTATAGGTAATTGTCTTGTAGAACCTAGAATGTGTTTACATTTTTAGACCAAATAGTTCAATTTTTCTTTTCAGAGGATGCAACTTATCTTAAAATCCTGACGTTTTGGACAAAAAAAATAACCACAGATATGAAATCAGCGTTCCCAAGTTACTCTAAATCAGTTTTCAAAATAAAAACCGAAAATTTTGTGTTGGCCAGTGTAATGTTTTCGTGATTTGGCTGGCCGTTTTAAAGAGCAACAAAAAACAGTTGTTTAAAGGCGTCTAACCTGTGCTATCATTGCCAGAAGGTGCCTGGACTTTTGACGCAAAGTAGCATATGTAACCAGCCGAGCAGTTGCCTTCGTAAATGGAAATTCCCAGTGAGCTGCAGTATTTTCCAATTGGACAGGGCAAGCAAAAAGTATCGTTCTCAGCAGAGGTACTAAACAAAGAATATAATTTTAACCTAGGCATACAAGCAATTTTAATAGCCGAATGTGCAAACTGTTATGTTGTACGTTCTGCGGGGGAAAGTGAATTACACATGTCAAGGTTCGGAGAATACTATTGGCGAAAAAAGTAAGACATAATAATGTAAAAAACTTCGTATTTGAAAGGCGGCTTTTAATATATAAGGAGTAAAATTAAATTTGAGAGGATAGTGTAATATCCGGAATTAATAACTAAAGCAATAAAAAGTGTTGACTATAACAATATGTATGTTAGAGCGATATTTGTTTACGACTGTTTTATTTTTTGTTTTAAAAAACGATTTTTCTCTTTTAGCGATACATCGCCGTTTGCGCAACGAAGGTTTGATGTATGAATTCAAATTTTACGCACGTGGGGTTGTAAGTCCCCCTTTCGCACTGTTCGCCGTCTATCTTGTAAGTTCCAACTGAAAGCGTGGAGTTGATGTCGAACACAAAGTCGATGTTGGGGTTCGGGTGTGGACAGTAGCTTCCTGCGTATTGAAAATCAAGTAAGATTTCAGAAACGTTGACACGACTACTATTGACTCTCGCATTTCTATAGTACACTGTTGGCCATTTAGAAACAATTTAATACGTGGCTGCGATTCAGAGCAGGGTTCCGTAAGATCTGTGGTCCTTTAAAATAGCATTACTGATAGTAGAAAATAAACGTGCTCGTTGGGTCGTGAATAATCGCGGAAGACCTTTCAGGGACAACGTTAAAACCACGAAAGCCCACAGAGTCGATTACATTACACTATTAAATAATATTTAAGCGACCGTGTCGAAAAAAACTATTCACCCTATTATACGCGATTACAAGAAATATGCAAGATTAAAGAAGAACAGACGAGACAGCAATAAAACAGTAAGAACGTTTTACCAGACTGTCTAACAAAAGATGTTAAATGTTCAAAACAACATAATTGTTAATTAAAATAAATTTTTAACTACACGTAATACAAAAAGAAATATTAATATATAATTTAAATATTAAACAAACACAAAACAAAGGGTAATTATCGGGTGGTTTGCCTTGAAATTAGTGGCCACCAGGAGCAATATTTACCAATGAAAAACAAAAATGTTTGGTTAACACTTTCTACACTCAGTTCAATCGAAGACATTTAACATCCTATAAGAATTTGCACAGCCGAAACGCTGGCCGACGAAGTGTGAAAATACTACCAATCAACAACCGACAAAAAAAAACAACGTAAAAACTAAGGTGCATTAACCTGCGGGACACTCTATTGTGTAGTTCATCCCTTCAAATGGGCACGTCCTTCCCGCTTCGCAGCCCCTACAGAAGGCTTCGCCCTGTTCGTTCTGATAAGTACCGATTGGACAAGGCGTCTGCTCGGTCGATTGCTCTTTGCAGTAATGCCCTGCGATCGAAGACAAAGGGTTACAAATGGTTTGGACAACACATAACCCACATTAAAGGCTCGCATGACTAAAAATAACTGTCAAAGTGTGAACAGAATGGTTCATTTCTAAAAGGTTTTCTTTCGAAGGGTTGGATTCTAACTGAAGCACAATGAAAGCGAAAACCGCAGCGGCAAAGCAATTTCCAAGAAAAGTATACTTTTTTAATTTTTTTCTTCCCCCAAAAAACAATAAAATAATAGGAACGCCGTATGCGGGCTCAATTATTCTGTGAAAAAGTAAGGAAATAAAAATATGGAACATCTATTATAAAAATATGGAAAACATGGTTATTCTTTTAGTTATTTTAATAATCAGTCTGCGCCTTAGTATGTTTATGCGGCTACGGTATCGTCACTTTCATAATTAGAAAATATAGCTAGACGAGAAATCATAGAGTGTACTATTATAAATTCTATGGAAAAACATTTTCAAATAATTATTGTTTTGTAAAAAATAAAAACAGGAACACAATTAACTTGCAATTTTTCAATGCAGCTGTACAACTTAAAGTAGGTACTCCTAGTACAAAGAGTCGACACAGAAACTTCATCATCCTGTTCAAGCCTTAAGACTAACTCACCAGGCTCGCAGGGATTTTGGAACGCCGTCGAAGAACCCTGGGTGCAAAAGTACCCGGGGGCGCAGGGTCCAGACGGTGTGGATCCACCCGTGCTGTTACAGTAGAAGCCGGCTGTGCAGGGCAGACAATCGCTGTCGTCTTTCTGGCCAAAGGTGTTGCTAAAGAAACCGGGGTTGCAGAACGAAATGCTGGTGGCGCCTAGTAGACAAGTAAAACGGTTTAAAGCAGTGTTGTAAACAAGTCATTTCGTAATGACTTTTGCAAATAACATAGCCTAAATCTTGGTCAAGTCCTTTTCAATAAATAACATGCCAAGTCTAAGTCATTAGTTACCCAATTTCGTCAGATTTCAAGGGAAAAAAATGTTTAATTTTAGGACATATTTTGCTTAGCACACAACGAAATCTAAACATATGACAAGTATCTTTTTACGTCTTTAAATGAGGTAAATAACCCATTTTTTTCTCGAAAAACGATTTTAATGATAGCACATAAGATCAATCTAAGGTATTTTTCCAAAAAAAGTCAAGTCAAGTATTTTAACCCAAACAATTTTCACGTCATTAAAATCAGTGACTTAAATACTTCATAGAGACGACACGGACTGTATTAAACTTGAGTTTACTATTCAGCGGTGGAAGGTATTCTAGAGAATCTAGACTAGAGTGTCAGTAAAGATCATAACAAAGGTTAACACTTTATAGTTTACTAACTTTAATTTGTTGTTTTGCTTATTTAGCATTTTTTGCAATACGTAGATATGTCCGTAATGCGGTGCATGTTGTCATAGCCATTCATTTACAGATTAAAACATGAACTATTCAGATTATAATAGAAAACATTAAACACAAGCAGAAAATATTCGGTTATCGTTTGATTTTTTGCACTTAAATAGTAAGGTGGAACATCAAGAGACACATTTTCAAGTGCAGCTACTGTTATCGGCCAAGCTATTGGCCAATAGTACCTTCTACGCAGTATCCGCCAATCGGACAGATCTCGCCGGTGACATTGTCCATGGGATTCGACACCTCGGCGGCCTCTATGCACAGAAACCCGGCGTCGCAGGGTCCTGTGGGTGAAACGGCGCCGAGGGAGGCACAGTACTGGCCGGGTGGGCAGGGCGTACACTCGGTTACGTTCTTCAGTTCTGCGAAAGTGTCGTTAGATAGGACGGATTAAATACAAACCAGTCATATTGCAGATGTGATTTAAGGAAGAGTACATTAATGATTTTTTTTATAAAGGTTCGATAACTGAAAAGACTAACGATCGCTGGCCGACACAATTTTTGTGGGTTATTTAAAAAAAAAATTTGTTAAAAAAGAGACATAAAACAAAATATAAACGTTATATATGTATTTATGATATTTTTATGATTTCATTATTATATATGCATATATTTATGAAAAAATTCTCGTTTAGAATAAAACTTAAATTTAAGGGATATTTAAATACGACAAACCTTTTTGCTAATAAAATACAAATAACCGTACTTTAGCTTTATTGTGTAAATATGAAGCGGACCGAAAGATTTGACCACGAGGGCCGTAGTGACTTGACCGCCGATTTAATCGCATAAAGATTTAAAATATTGAATAGGTTATTTACAAGGCTAATAAAATATAGTATTTAGGTGGCACTATATAAAGACACATTTTATGGATTCCGACAAACTTTCGCACAATCGTGCTTCATCAGGCCAAAGTAGAATGAAAGCCATTGAAATGCACAAAGTACAACACAAGCCGAGTAAATGACGATAAAAAAAATAAAGTCTGATAAATCCCCAGATAAATGCTTGCAAAGACATATTTGACCGACGCAAGACAAAAATATTGCATAAAACCCAAACCCAGATTAAGACTAAAACTGATTGCGTCGAACTTTTTAACAAAAGTTTTAATGGTATAACTTAACGTTAACGCAAAATGCCTCAAATTAATTCGTATTTCAAACCTGCTTCGTCGCCGAATGTCCCCTTGGGGCAAGGCTCAGGAACGGCAACATTAGCGTAGCAGTAGTGACCTATCGAGCACGGCGAAGGGTTTATCGAGCCCAAGGGACAGAAAAACCCGGCTGGACAAATGAAGCAGTCGGATACAGTTGCGCCAACAGAAAGGTTTCTGTAGGTGCCTTCTGGGCAGGGGACCTGAAAACAGATAAAACTTAAAATAAGAGAATATTGTTTTACAAACAGAACTGCACAATTTGCAATGCTTTACAAAGCTCATTTTTGTATTTTTTTGAAGTTGTAACAAATCTGGTAAAATTTTTGGTTTGATCTTTGTATGTCTGTTTAAATGATGATTATGGCTTAGGATATAAATAAATTGACTAAATCATACATTTATAAATAAAACAAATATAATCTATTTTAAGCAGTTTAAAATAAAAAGATTGAGGTATTTGAATATACTTCTCTATAATTTAAGCAGAACACAAAACACGCAAAACGCTGTAATATTTCTAACTTGAAGTTTAATTGCCATACAAAACTAGATTTTTCGCATATTTTCCTACAAACTTTTTGTTCAACAATAATAAAATGAAACGACCCAGTTTGCAACCAAAATAAAAATAACATTCAAATAACCTGTCTTGGTCCGTACGATCCAATAAGGCTGAGGTCACTTGGAGTGTAGGGGTTGATAATGTCGGTGGGGCAGTAAAAGCCCTGCTCGCAGTCGCCACTAGGCTCAATGGAAGCCTCGAGGCAGAATTTTCTGTCGGGGGGAAAAGCGACGATTAACAAACCAATATACGAAGGTGGGCATTGCTTATTTTTTGTTGAAATTACATCGGGCTCTGAGCTCTGTTTAAGGCGAATGATGGGCGATTGACTGTGTATGACGCCACATAAAATCCTTATATGCCTAAGTATATGCTATAGTACTATCTGGGTTCTCAATCTGGGTTACCAACCCTTAAATGTTTACGGGAAGATTTTCAGTAATATTTACATGGAACTTATGTTACCGTGTTTGCATTTATCCATTTACAACGCCACTGTAAGTCAGTATACTACTCCTTTATATGGTTTTAGCTTACCACGGGTTCGGGTTGATTTTATTTAACACGCAAGGGGACTTAACAGAAAAATGGTTGATAACTCATGTACTGAAAAGTATAAAAATCAAACAATTTGTTATGTTCATACCCGGCTGGGCATGGCAAACAGTCGTGTATGGAAGACTTATTCCTTTGATTATTCACAGTTCCGGTGGGACAACGTAGCTCAACGGGGGTTCCCCTGGGGCAGTAGTGGCCCAGACGACAATCGGTACCTTCGCTTTCTGCCGTCAACCCCCCTCTGCAGTAAATGCCAGGCGAGCAGGTCTTATTGGCCAGCATGTCTTCGTAGGAATTCTGAGAGCCGTCGCAGTAGTGCCTGAAAATATGAAAACAAAGATTTAAAAAAATAAAAACGTTAAATTCGTGTACCTACTGAAGATAACCTAATATCCAACGTAAAAATGCATGTATCCATTAAATATACGAAATGTGCCCCCCAGTTTAAGTATTTAACTCGGTCGTCTGTTGACGAAAGACCTAATAACAAGCCTTTTAAAAGTAATCAAACTATAACAAATAAGAAGCAATTCAAATCACAATAAATTAAACGATTTCCTAACTTTATTTTTTACAACACGGGCCAATTACCAATGGTCAACTTAAACGCCACATATCGCCCGGTTAAGTTTCCAACCAATTCTTTTAATTCCGGTACTCACCCGGCGAGGCAAGGCACGCACTGCGAACTGCCCAGATCGGTGTAGAATCCAGGATCGCAGCTCGTGGTCACGTTGGCACCCTTCTCGCATTGCGACCCAGCCGGACAGGCAAGGCAGTCGCTCTGACTCTCGGCCGGTATTCCATCCGCGATCAGGTCAGTTTCGCCGTCCGTCCCGTAAGGCATGTAGGTGCCGGCAGGACACTCGACAGGTTGTACGGTAGCGATCTCACAAAAGTCGCCTGCGGATTGCGGGTATTACATTACTTATACATTTCGCCTATATTAATACATTTTCAAGACACTTCCCGTAGCGCTTGGCATCTGACAAGCTGTTAAGTAACATAAAATAGTTGCTGTCAATACAGAGTGTACATTTCGTCTTAGAATTATCATTACTCATCAAGTTTCTGATTTGTGTTCACCACTGTCGGGCCCATGTCAGTTAAATTGGCAGAAAAATTGCAAACGCTTGTGGCTTAGCAAAACAATCTTCGGAGCAAATTCCTTTAATACTTTTCTACCAACAAGTGTAAACAATATTTTTACACTTACAATATTTCGAGTCGCATTGCGGTGCTATTGATGTGAACAGCAGGGTTTATTGTTTTTCTGTTCACCTTTGTCTCATGTATGTTATATTTAATTAGTAAGAAGTAATTAAATAATTTTGCGGCTAAACAAACCTTTCTACGGAGCCTATTGCAGTTAGCACTATATTAGTACAAACAAGTAATAAACATCAGATGACTAAAACACAGTTAAAAGTTTGTTTTTAGAAATAAGAACGTGCTTCAACAGTTATAATTCCAAGGGAGACTGATTATTATGCTTCGGTGAAACACATATTCATTTAAACACATATTTGATACCGAATTATAACGATACCGTAATTCCGATAGCAGATGATTGTCGACCAGTTGGTTGCGCAAAATACAAAAGTTCTCTATTTAATTATTACACCTCCAGAACACCAATGTGCTGAAAACATACACGAGGGTTCTCGTCAAAAAACTCATAAAACCACAATTTCCGGCGTACACTGGAAACAATAGGTATTAAGCATATTACGACAGGAAATTACCTTTAGTACATGGCAAACAGTCGCTCTCGTTTGTCTTCGTAAAATATGGGTTGTACGTTCCGGCCCGACACGGAAATTCTTCTTTTGATTTTGTTCCGTTCGGACAGTAGTGACCGGGTGGACAGTGCTCTGTCACTTTGTCTTGGCCACCTGTGGTAAAGAAAAAAAAGAAAACAGCATTGTATCGTGCAAAACTAAAAAATAATCCAAAGCGGCCACAACTATAAATGAAAACCTAACAAACGTGTAAACGACCAACTTAAAACGAAAGAGCCAAAATGATGATGCCAGATAGCTTTCTGCTTTTATTTTTACGTTTACCCATGCATTTTATAATTTATTAATTCGATTTTTGTTTGCTAAATTTGTGATGTTCAAAGCGAATTTCGTTTGGAGCAGGTTAATCTAATATATTCATTGCAAATAAACAGGTATAAGATCTTCTTTTAAAGATATAACATCAAACGAGAACCAACGTGTTTTTTACCATTTTGGTGACAAGTAAGTGTTGTATTTCAAAAAAGCTTAATTGTCATTAGGTTAAACGATCATAGAATACACATTGTGTATAATATGTATGTTTCAGTTGTAGGTTAAAACAAATTGGGATTTTATACCTGTACAGTAGTACCCAGCCACACATATGGTGCAGTTATTCTCTTCCGAGTTTTGCAGATTGGGGGAGAAAGTTCCAGGGGGGCATGGGTACCGCTCGCCATAGGGGGTTCCTATCAAGCAGAAGTGACCCGCGGGGCAGGGATTTGGTGGATTAGCCCCACCTAATCCGGCTGTAAAAAGCATATTAAGATTAATATAAACGTAGATATAACTATCCAAAGTGAAACATTAACATTCGAAACTTTTTTTTGTAAACCATAACGTTGACAGGACTTCCAAAAAAAATCTGCTGTTAAAAACACAATTTTTTTACGTTAATGTAATTCCTAAAGTAGGTCGGTAACAGAACATTTGTTCTATATGGTGAATAACGTATTATGAAAAGAGGGTTAGTTTGCAACTTTGTTTGCACTTACTTGTTCCATACTGGCAGTAGTATCCGACGGGACACAACTCGCATTGTTCGGGCGAGGACAAGTCAGTTCGGTTGGTGAAAGAGCCAGGCTGACAGTTGGACTGGTTGGCTTGTACGGTGCCAAGTGGACAGTAGTGGCCCTGTCGAAGCGGTATAAGGTTAGTTATTAAACAACTATAGCACTAAGATATATTGTGATATAAAGTTGTCGCGTGTTAACACTAATTTAGTATTGTTTCGAGAAGCTATGTTACGTTTTTTGATATCCGGTGTTTAGGTTTAGTAACTTTAGGTGCAGTTTGGCACAGGTTTGGTAGCGGCGAATGTATTTCTTATGATAACCCTAAAAACCTTAAACTCAAACATTGCACCCTTAAACATCAACGCCAAACATTTATAACCTATCTTTGTACGTTCGGTATTTGTATAATTCTAAATAGGATAATCAGGTGGCACTCTACAAAGACAAGTTGTATTAAATTCTCGTCAAGATTCGCACAACCGTGCTTTCATTAAATTGTACTTTGAACTGATGAAGCACGGTTCTGCAAATGCTCGTCGAGAATCCAATACAATTTGTCTTCAAAAGAGCCACCTGATTCCCTTATTTGTAACCTAAAAACTTTCCACCTTAAGGTGAAAAACCCTAAATCTACCATTCGCATAATAAGAACCATAAACCCAAACATTCGTTTACCAGAAATAAACCTCTTATGCTCCGGTAAACAAAGAATAAAACCAAAACCTTCCACGCGATTTTTTTTGTTCTTGATACAAAGTGCCTGAAAGTCGATAAAAATGTATAGGCGTCGACGTCATAGATTGATTCAAATGACATCTCGCTTAGCAATATATACCTACCGGGTCACAATCAATCGGAGGTTCGGGCAAGCCAGTCGATGGACAGGCCTTTCCTTGATCGCACTGTTGACAGGCCAGCTTGTCCACAGCCCCCGTGCGATTATTGTAGGTGCCCTCGGGGCACTCAACAGGGGCGGTCGTCGCTTCACCCTCCGCGCCCCAGGGGCAGTAGCTCCCCTTTGGACAGGTGGTGCATTCCGTCGCGTCTGTCAAAAAGGAAGTGTTAAGATTAACAGTGAGTTCTCTACAGCGCATTTTAATGTAAGTGCTTTATGACCTATTTAATTGTGTAAGCATTCTATTACTTGCGGTCAAACGGTCAAAGGTCACTGAGCACATGGTGCCTTGACATTGTAGTTGTCCTTTCGTCAGTTGGCGTCATACCTTGTCGCGTTAGGAGCTCGCCTTGTTAGTTACTTGTAAGTGTTTGGTGATGATGTTTAACTTACACTGATGCTGTTTCTGGTATGACAACATTGTTTTGTATTCATTCGAATTAAGATATGAATACACTTGTGTAAGCCTTTGTGCTAATAACAAATTTCTGCACACTGATAAAGACTTAAGTATCGGATCCTTTAGTTTTCAGAAAGAATAATGAAAATTTGCAAGCTCTCGCGAAGCGGATTTGTTTGCAAGGTTATGGTTTAAAATGGGCCAAAATATATAGGTCGTAGTCGAAGTCATACAGCTTCATATTCTTGCTCACAAAATTTTAAAAAGCATAACTGTGAATAAAACACGCGCATTTCTCTTTAGGGTCGAATATTAACTATTTGTTAAGAACAATACAAAAAAAGAGTTTCTGCCTGAGGTATATTTATGGGGAAGAGTTGTTTAAGATTCGAATTGAAACTGAACTCAGTTTTCGTTTTTGTTTGATTACAATTTTTTCTATGCTGATGTAGGGGTCTCTTATAAATTGCATATTAGTTTTCACATCAATGCGTTTGTTTATATTTAACCAACAGACAGTACAAATAGCGCTAATCGTGAGTTTATTAGTCAAAATGATGCTAGCATTTAGGTTGTCACATACAGGGCAACTAATCAATAGTTACGCATAATGCGTTTCAGGAGGAGTTGGGTTGTAACAAAGCGAAATGAGTAGGCAAAAAAGAAATCAAATAAAAAACACACATACTTTTAAAGCCAGTCGAGTCCCCGTAAGTTCCGGCGGGGCAGGGGTTCTGGATTCCGGATTCTTGGCCTTCTAAGCAATAGAAGCCGGCCGGGCAAATTTTAGCAAACCCGTCGGACGACCCAAGTGGACAGAAGAAGCCGGCAGGACAGACGTTCGTTGTGCAATCCGTCAGCTGGGACTTTCCCGTTGCGGGGTTGAAAGTCCCTCCTGGAGTGATTAAGATACCGTTGGAGTTAAGTATAGTAATTAAGAACTAACTGGGCACAACATTAATTAAGAACAAACTGACCACAATATTTTTCTTACTTGAATCTTATGTATAAGGCAAGCTAATATTCCCTAATAAGATTTTGCAACTATAGCCAAGATTTTTGCTACTAGCCGATAACAAGACGGTTGATCTTTGTATATATCGTACAAAATACAGGAAGCCTTCAGGGGCAACCGAATCAGTTATTCAATCAAGGATTTTATGCAAGCAAAGTCAGACTTGAAATATATTTTTGACGACAAGAGCGAGGTGTAGAGGAAGACTGTTTGCGCTTTCTTATTTGGTCGTAAAGTATTGATAAGACGGAGTCCAGTCAAAAGTTGGAGTAAATTACGGCCGAGTACTTACGTACTATTAGAATTGTAAAAATTAGTGCGTAAACTATTTTTTTTAACAAAATACCGGGGCATTTTAACAGAACAGATAGGATACTTGGTATAAACAGTTTTCTAAAAACACTCAATCTGTCAAGGTCAGCCATGCAGTAGAAAAAGACGCAAATGTAGCCGTTATTTAGAAAGTGTCAAGAAGTACTCGACGAGTTAAGGTAAAACACCCGCCAGCCGACTGATTTGAGTATATAAATAAAAACCGGACTCCCTAATAAATACCGTTATCTAAAGAAATACCGGACTTCCTTTTAACTGCAAAATTAGGCTTCCGTACTTACCTGGGCACTGTATGAGGCTGCAGTCTCCCGTTCCGACCGGACAGTAATGACCGGTTGCGCATTGCAGGTCGTCGCCAATAGGATCGATTGTGGCCTGAGATTCGCAACAATATCCTGCCGGGCAGGGTATGCAGGCTTCCAGGCTGGTGGATCCGTTGTTGGGGTTGTAGGTACCTTGCGGGCACGAGTAGGCCGTCTTTCCGTCGCAGTACTTGCCCTTGTCGCAAATGGCGTCGGCCGGCTTGGGCGTCGTGGAACCGGCCTTGGAAGTTAAGAGTTTAGTTTGTCTTTGCACAATAGAAAAGCCCTAAATTGTGAATTGTCTGCTATTAGCGGTAATTTAGCTGGTTGGGTTAAATAAGGTGCTAATTGAGACCCTGACTAGCTAGTGTCCTTCAGCAAAATAATTGTTGTCTTGAGATTTGATTTGCGACAAGTCATGTAAAAGAATAAAAGCCAATTAATGCGTCAATCGCTTAAGATACAAGCGCCATCGCGCATGGTAAAATGTGCTGTGCAGTTGTCCGGTAATAGATCGAGTGCGGCCCAACGAGTACAAATTTATTTCTGTAAATAGACAAAAACAGACTTGCAACAATGTAATAAAGGTTTTTATGTTAAAAAAATAAAATTCTGTAAAACTTAACACATTTTCAGTTAAAGGCAGTTCTGAAGTAACGTTCATTCAAATATCCGCTTGAGGAAGAGTGAAGAACAATGACTAAATTCATAAAATTATCGCTTCATCCCGCGTAAGTTTAAAAAAAGTCAAATTCAAACAAAAAACTTTGGAGCATAATGGTTGGAGGTTGTAGTAAGACGTAATAAGAATATCAAAGCCCATACAGAAGCTGTTGAAAATGAATAAAGAATTATTCGAAACGTTCAAAATGATACCTGCTTCTGTATGGGCTTTGATATTCTTATTACGTCAAACAAAAAACGTTCCGATTTCTGGAAATGAAAGTGATCTCTAGTCCTTCTCGCACTACCATGTAGCAACATTTGTAACCTCGTAAAATGGCAAAGCATTTGTAATTAAGTTTCCCAGTTTGTCTTCAATGCGTTTGGATCTATATCAAGTGAGATATACACGTTCTTACCGGGCAAATGTATCCGGGAGAGCAGGGTGAGCACGATATGGAGCCGTTGTTAGAATAGGTTCCCTGCAAGCATTCAACAGGCGGTACAGAGGCGTCGAAGCAAGAAGAACCGGCTGGACACGCAGTGCATTCCACTTTGTTCTAAGGGCAACAACACAGAATATGTGAGTTTGGTTAAACCGTTATACGAAGCACTAAGCAATGTCGCTTTTACCCGCATGCAGATTACCTATTCCTTTGCCTTAATTCAGTTCGGAGAAGTAATACAAACTGACGGAAAGCATTTTTAATAATCTTCATTTGGCAGTTGGTCGAACTATTACCTGACAATAAGTCACATAAACGTATAACTATAAACCCGTTGCCGTTCGTTCCAGTGTAAATTACATTAATGTGACTTGTGAATTACATTTCTTTCGGATATATTCAGAAAACGTGTAAGCTTTGTATAGAGGCGTTGCCTACTAGCACAAGTTTAAAAAGCGAGGCAAACGACATCATGACTACGAAATTGCACCAAATGAAACTCACCACGTCGGAGTACCAGCCTCTTGCGCACGGAAGAGGTCCGGATCTCGTGGAGGGGCAATACGAACCCGGAGGACAATTGGTGCAGGACTGTTGGCCTCCCAACGAGTACGTTCCGTTCTCGCACGGGGTTCTGAACGAAAAGGTCGAATCAGCATTTAAAGCGGGAGCAAACGTGAGGGCAAATATATTTTCCACTGATAAGTGTGTGTGGCTACAGGTATAAATATAGGGTCAAGTTTCCCCTTTGGGAAAATAATACGTTTGAACAGCCAAGGAAAACATAGAGGTTAATAACATGGGTAGAGAAAAGCCAGTTTACTCTGTCGAATTACAGCACTTAGCTGTAACTTAAGCGCTTGGCTAAACAATGAAGAGTGGCAGGGCAATATTTATTCTGTCCTATAATCAAGCTGTTTCTTTCGCTTTTCCGAAGTGTACAAGTTTGAAATATAAACTTTGCTGAGAATGATACTACAAAAGATTTTTAAATTTTAGGTTGGAAGGTATATACAGTAAACTTTTGCTCAAGACAGTCAGATATGTTAGGACATAAAATGCTATTGTAAATAAATAAGTGCACTGTATATACACGTGTATATCACACTTTTCAAACGTTTTAACTGTAAGATAAAATTGTCGATTGGCACAGGTTTAAAAATACTGGACGCGATTTAAAAAAGTGACAATAGGGATTTACCCTTCATTGTTGAGTTGAAATACAAGTAAAATAGAAATACTTGAAATAAACCAAACGTACTGTGTTTCATCTGTTTTGGTCGGACAGCTGTGCCCTGCTTCGCACATCACACACGAAGAGCGGTTGCCCGCTGAAACGTGGCCTTCTGGACAGTCGACGATAACCGCTTGGTCAATGAACGGGCAGTATCTGGTAAAGCGAAAGCAAACAAAGGCGACGGGTTAGATTCGAAACATTCAATACGGCTTTTAAATTTATAAAGGGTATATATATATATTTTTTTAAACCTTTTTACATGAATACTTCCAACGTTTTCGAAAGTTCAAACACTTTTTTACTGTTCATTAATTACACTGATGCAGTGTCCCGCTATATTTTGTCACTTGCCGCACACAAGCATGGTTTTTTAAATCATTCGGCAGCACACCTACAAAAATATACCTTAAACACAAAAAGTTTAAAATATTTACAAAAGTTTTGCGCTGGGCTCGGCAGAATTGAAATCGAAACAAAAAAGCTCAAATCTAAAAAGATACGTACTTTCCTGGATCGCACGGCGTACATTTATCCTGTTCGCCGATCGAGTAGGTGCCTGGTTGGCACGGCTTCGCGTCTCCGAGCGTGTCCGTCGACGGACACTCGTATCCGCGTGGGCACTTCGTGCACTCGGTGGCCATGCCCAGACTGTATGTACCGGGGCCGCATTCTGTGCCTGGAATGAGTAAAGATGCGTTTATGACGGACCGCATATGCCAAACGGTTTTCGTAGTGACGAAAATGTAAGAATTTAATTTAGTGCTGTACAATGTGATAGAAATTATACATTCGCTATACACTAGTAATTTTCCTTCCAGCAAGGCTTACTGTAAAATTACATTCAAAACACTCTTTTGAATTGAATTTTGTTATTTCACATCGATTTAAACGCGACGTCGGTATTTACTGTAACATTATTTGTTCGAGGCAGTCGCAGACAGCTTACAAACAAATATTTATTAAATTGTAATTCGTTTTAAACTAACTTCGTGACGTATTAAAAAACAAGCAGCTAATTATTAAAATATCTGAATAAACATCAAAGCAAGTTTTTATTTAAAGAATATTAATTTTTTTGAAAAAATTAAACCTTGGCAGTACTTGATTCTGCAAAAATGCAAGTTGTGACGTCATTTTAAAGTGAATCGCGTTTTTAATAGGTTCGGGTTCAGTTAAAAATCGTTACCCAAAAGCGTATTAAATAAACAGCAAACGGATCGCCAAACGGCTGACAGTAATATTTAACCAAAATGATTTATAACAAAAGCAGATGAGTCAGCGTTCGGTGAACGTCTTTTTAAAAATGATGACGCCTTACCTGCAACTTCCTTATTTGGGCATTGATAACCAGCGAGACAAGGTGAACACTGAGATGCGGAACCAATTGAAAAAGTGCCAGTAGAGCAGGCAATTTGAACATTTTGGCTGGAATAAAAATAAGCATGCAAAGATATGGCAATAAACAAATGTCTACTAGCAATAAACAAAAGTGGCGTTCCAGTGTTACATCTTATAAAACATACAACAATGATTTGGAGGAAAATCACAACAGGGATCTCAGAAGGCAAAAAAACTACATATCAAATTTAGCTAGAATTCTGCTCTGATGGTACGATTTACAATAAAGAACCTACAACATCGTTTACAGCGCCGAACAAAGAAACAGAAAAATATATACATATTTAAAAAACTCTATTATTGCACTCCCATCGTACTTGAGAACAATACCAGAGATATAATTACTCAAGCCCAGGCCTTTGTAATGGCTAACCGAAAAAAAAATGTAAAAGATTTTCTCCTTTATCGCAACTGATGTTTTCTTAAACCAATGTTTCTCAATCTTTTTAGCATCGCGGAGCACTGAGCACCTGTAGACATCTAAAACATGGCAGCGCACCAAACGAGCTCTAATTATTTAGGTTATACCGATGTTACTGTAAAAATGCTCGCAAAATCCAAACAAACAAATTCCATCTCTTTCTTTTTCAAAATCCGAACAAAAATCTTTTTAAATTATGGACAACTACCTCTCTAAGTTTTAACAATAACAATGCATCGTTTTGACAGTTTTTGTACATTGATTGTTGTATTGCATCCATTTTCCTTGTTGTAAAATTAGCGTTATATATCTACATTATTTCAAGGAAGCAAACAAGGTTTTTCAAGTAAAAAAGTTCGACAACCACTGGTTTCGACCGCCAGACATGTGCTGCTTTTATGTAGTATACCTGACGTATGGACAGTAGTAGCCTTCCGGACAGGTCGAGCAAGCCTCGGCTTTTCCAGTGGAAAAAGTACCGCTGGTGCAGCCCACCATATCACTTGCCAGTTTCGTTGGACATTCGCTGCCGGGCGGACAGTCCCTGCAGTAAGTTTCGCCTGGGTTGCTGTATTGCCCTGTGAGAGATGGAAACTTTTGGTTGCCAATTTGTGGTAAAATAAAAAATACGAAGTGCGCGTGTTTTGGGCCTATTTTTATATTATTTGAGTTAAAACAGTCTTTATTAAAAAAAAATGTTGCTTGGGCAAATGTTTTCTCTTATGCCCTAATTCAATCTTGCAAGCAAATCATTTTCAAAACTTGTGTTCCACTCAAGTCATTTGTAAAACAAATCGGACTCCAGCCATACGGCTGAGATAAGAACAACACCAACGTCAGAATAAAACACAATTCGGAATAAGGCCAAAATAGGACTAATTTACCTATGGTATTAGTGCCGTCTAAATCAGAATAAGTCCTAAATCCGTCGGAATAAGACCTAAATGGTGAGAATCAGGCCTAAACAACACTTAACTAACCCCAAATCCCACCCCTAAGTACATCACTAACTCCTCTAATAACGTCAACACTAACCCATTTTCTAACCCTACCCATTATACCAACCAATAACCCCAAACAGGACCAAAAATCCGGTGCCAAAACAGCGGCGCCCTGACGGCCCTTATGCTTAATGAAAACACTTCATTTCAACCAAAGTAATTTTTTCAAAAGACTTCAAAGTCAATTCATTTAAAAACAGTGGCCTTAGTTAATACACTGTCATGATTTGGACCTGACTAAGCGACATAAAGCGTCGACATTCATGAATAAGTGATATTAAACTGGCCTGTAGTTTTAGTCTGAAACCCATGGGTCTCCATGGATGGTAGGAGCAACAATATCAATATGTAAAGATAATACAATTAATACTATAAATATTGCAGACCTTCAATTTGGTGGAACATCGTAAACAGCGTATTGGACAGCGATTCCCAAACTAGGGTCCGCGGACCAACTGGGGTCCGTAAACAGCAGTTTCATAGGGTCCGCAATGAGAAATTATAGTATTTAAGTATTTAAGCATTAGGCTTTAGCGAATATTTTTAAACATTAGAAATTAGACTATGTTTTAAACCCTATCTGTTATCATTATTTATCTTTAGTTATACTTTATTATTCGATAAAATAGCGTGTTTTATAATGTCTATTGTGACATCATTCCGCATATATTATGCTGTACTACCTGCCATCAGCGAATAGTTCACATTAGTCAGAAAGTTGTTACATTAGAACGAATCGTGACTTCACTAGTGAACTACAAGAAACATGAGTCAACTGACCCTTGGATTTTTATAGGGCTGCGAAATATCAAAATAATTGCAAAGGGTTCACCAAGCAATTTTTTTAGGATAGTTTGGGATCCGCTGGTATTGGAGATAGTTTAGAAAAAAGTTAGGAAATAAATCAGGATATTTCGTTATATCCCATGCATCTCAATTCGTAAATAGAATAAGTATGTCAGTGTGAGTGGACTCGCCGAATACTCTAAAAAGTTTACCTGGTTCGCACAGTTTCGGCGCCGGGTCTGTCGGGTTCGGACAGTAGGAGCCTTCGGGGCAAATCGTACAGCCAGATGTCGGGTCTTCGTAGTATCCCATTGAACAGTTGGTCCCTGCCACAACGGCAGAGGAGCTGCAAGATGCGCCTGTGCAACCATAAAATCGGCAAATTTTTAAAAAGCCGGTAAAAAATAAAAGCTGCACGTAGGTAAAACTGTTTTTTCAATCGTTGCTCAACTTTGTAACGCCATTTCTTCAAATTGTCAGCATTGAAACGTATAGCTACTGTTCTTTGCACATACAAAATAATACGTTCAAAAAAAATAGATTTTTTGGCTAAAATTTATATTTATAAAGTTCTACTAATTTTAAACATTTTAATAAAAACATCTTAGATTTTATGTAGCTCTACTTCATTTTAAAGTAAATGGGATTTGACCTCTGAAGTACGTAAAACAAAGTATAGGATCCGGCTGATTATTGGAAAAGGGAACCTACACGTTAATCGTTAAAAACCTCGAACAATTTCAATGTGGACAAGGAAAAATCTTTCAAAGTCAACATTTAATAACAAAGAATTTAGGTTTGTGAATCCTATAAACTTGGACATCACGTTCTGTTCCTATCCTGGTTTGGAGGTACTAGTAATGTGTTGATATATACAAGTTAATAACAGTTACAAAAAGAAGCAAATCGACATTAGGTGTGCACAACACTTACCCAGAGGGCAGGCCAAGCAGGCATTCAAGCCACCAGGACTGTACTGACCAGATACGCACATCGTTCTTACTGATCCATCGCAAAAGAAACCGGGTGGACATGTCAAGCATGATGTGCCATTGACAGTGTAGGTAGCTTGAAAAAAAAAATAGGTATTTTTCGTAGCTGTAAGACAGTGGTGGGCAAACTTTTTTGTCGCGGCCCAAAGTACTCTTTTCAGAGCTATTGAACTACGTAAAACCACTATGAAAACACTGCCATATCATAATGTAAAACATATTGGAAAACGAAGAACATACGCGCGAAGCGTGAAAAACTGTTCAATTACATACAAGTTGGCAAAAATATAGTTCGACAGGCTCTCAGGACCACATTTGGCACGTATGCCTTTCCAAGCTGAACCAGTTTAAAAATTCTTTGCCACGCCAACTTTTATATTAAGGTGCAATGAATGTACGACTATCACGCGGCCAATAACTATACATTATAACACTAAGCAATTCAAAAGTAACTCGCGGCCATAGTTTGCCGACCACTGCCGTAAGATATGTTTTTGTTATGGTCGAGTCTGAATTAATAGCATTTTGGGCGCTGTTTTTTTATACCCTCTTCCCCCAAAAAACCTTCTCTAAGTTTATTTGTGAATAAAATTAACTTTTATAACCTACAGGTTCTAAACTGTAGCAATTAATGTAACATAATCGGTAAACTGGTATAAAATATTTTTTTGTAATCCAACAACATTCAACCACATCTTAAAATAAAGGGGTTCAAGCATGTGTATTCTTATTTCTTACTTGAGCTGCAAGGAATAGGGGCGCTTGACTGGAAGGGACACATGTTACCGGGAAGACACGCAACACACTCGGTATCTGCAACATAATAAAACCACACAGTTGTGCAAGATTATGCGTAAGAAAACATATTTAAAAGTATAGGTAGACTAAATTCGGGTTTCCATCATTTAATAGCCTCCTGGAATGACAAGGTTCTATCAATAGATGATTAATATGTAATATGATAAATTTTCACTGAATCGCATTATATCGTGCGGTAAACAACATAAAAGATACTTGAAAATGCTTGGTTAAAGATACGGTTAACTTAAAACAAAAGCCTTACTTCCAACAGGGCTGTATGTGCCCGCCAGACACGAGTGTGGTCCAACTGCATCACAAGAATATCCACCGGGACACTGCACGCAGGCCGTCGAGCCAATGGTTGAATAAAACCCTACATCAATCAACAAGAATCCAAGTTTAGGCGGCCGCATGTCGCATTCTTTAAATTATATGGCGCGTTTTCACTCTTTCGACATCGTTTATCTTGCTGACGATTAACCTGACACAGAAATCCCCGTAGACTTGAAAAAAAATTGGGACAGCAGAAAAGAGAAAATTGTTTGTCCACGCATTTGAAACTTACGGACGGTAAAAACATGTAAGCATTCCTCAAAAGCTAGAAAAGGTCGGCTTTGCTGCTCAATAGTTTACGCGAAAACAAATTAGTGTAAACAAACACATGTAAAGATTGCTTGCCAATTGTATAAGGAAAGCGCCCCGATTTGACCTTTACTAAAGCAGTATAATAAATTAATAAAAACAAAACTCAAAAGCCGCAATCTAGTTTAAATGTTGAAACACAATTTATAAATATTTCATCAGAAAAAGCTGTGTAAAAAACTAAAGAACTTACACTTTAATAATATAGGATCAATGGTAACACCACCATGAGCGCATGCTTTACAAAAGAAAGCATATTTTAGTACTTGACAAATAAGGTAGCTTATGGATTTAAAAGTAAAATGAAAAAAAAACGCTTATGTGCATTTCCCTATTTAAAAAAAATCGTTGCATATTTAAATTGCCTTAGCTTAAAAATGAAAAATTTCATGAAAAGACAAAGACGATTAGTCAGTACACATTACATAAAGTATTTTGTCGTAGTACAAAATTGGCAACTTTGTTTCACTAACGCAAAAATAATCAATTGCCTCGCTTTACGCAATGCTATTCCGCAGAAGCCTAATGTGCTCTGGTTATAATTAAGTAGCTTCAAATCTTGGCCATCGTTGAACCACAGGGCGTAAATTTACCTGGGTCACAAGGTAACGGCCCCACGGTGGTCAGCGAGCAATATGATCCGGCCGGGCATCTCGTGCAGGTCGTTTCCCCTAGCAGCGAATACCAGCCAGGCGAACAGGGCGTTGAGATCGACCTGTGGATTGAAAAAACGTGTTAGCCCTTTTTTTAATTAAAACGATGTATGTAAAACAACGCTCGTTCTAGGCAGCAACGACATTGGAGTTTCAAACACAATACCCTCTTATTGGTTTTGCCTACGAGAATGTTATTTTATCCTTGACGCAATAAAGAACACTTCATTCCTGAAAAAGAAAAAGGTCAAAATTTTATATAAAAAAGAAATAAAAGGAAGTGCGAAGGCCAAATATTACTTTCCGTGTGACGGACAAAATCTTTCTGCTTTAACAGTCGCGCACAACGGCTTTAAAATACCCGGTTCGACCACAGTTGCTATACACAAGAGAACACAGTATAGCTCAAATATGTTAATGACCTAAAACAGCGTAATTTATTAAGCCTGGTATCCAGGAAATCAAAGATATATTTGTAAATGCGGAAGCGTTTATAGGAATATATTTGACACATTTTAAAAGGCATGATTTCGCAATTGTAAAGCAAGATAGTGCTATTTTAGGTGTTATAAGTGTGTCGATCTCTAAAATCAACAAAAATAATCTACATATTTCCCAAATAAACAAAAAAAAATTTAGCACACACGTGCTTATTTTAATCGTAGTGTAAGGAGAGCCACAACTAGTGCCAATTGTTCCTCGCGTTAAAACACACACACACAATTTATATTTCAACTAACGTCGGATCTCCACAAGCGAAGCCAGCAGGACATTCGTTGCAGGTGATGTGGTCGGACGAGGACACGGATCCGTTGACACACTTCGAGCAACTGGTCGTGTTTCCAGCCGAGATGAAGCCGGTCGCGCAAAGAACGGGGGCAAGCACAGAGTCGGGACACATCGATCCTTTGATTTCGTTTAAAATTTACGGCGATTTACGAAACAACTTAACGCACCAGCTTATAAAATATGCTAAGAATATGCTAAAATATGTTTTTAGTCCCTAAAATCGAATCTAAATATGAATAAACAAATGCGGACACAAACGCGTGCCCAAATACTGCAGTCAATTGTTTTTAATAATTTTGATTCACTGTAAGATTTAAGGCCCGTTTACACTATAGCTGCTCTGAGTTGAGATGGGCGTGAAATCATTTACACTGCAGCTGAGCTGGGCTGGGCGTGAAATTGCGTTTGTAATAATAACAAGCCAAAATCACTTTTACCCGTTGATGGCAGTTTAGATTGCTCCAAAGCGTAACTTTTAACTAGCTACACGGTGCTTGAGTTTAGCAAAGCGTGAAACGCTCGCCACAATAGAAATTAAATAAATTACGTTTTGCTCAGCTCACCGCAGCTGAAGTGTGAACGGGCCTTTAATCACCCGAAAGTGTTTTATTTGTAAATTTGTAATTTCAGCATTGCTATAAATTTTGTCATACCACTTTTGACCAGCTAACGCCAAATAGATCGGAGTAAACACAAAAAGAAATACATTTTGAAAGACAAGGAGGCACCTGCTGGACACAGATCGCAAACGACTGTTCCCGTTCCAGCGGCGTAGGAGCCAGATGCGCAGATGTGGCAGGAGCCGTCTCCTTCGGCGCTGTACGTTCCTGCGGCGCACGTCTGTAGAGCGCTCTTACCCGGGCATGAGCTTCCAGCCGGACAAAACTGACATGAGTCTTCACCTGAAAAGAAAGCGTTTCATTTTTATTTTGGCGAGCAACTTGCAGTCGTGCACTATGCTTTGCGATTGTCACACATACGCTGAAAGTGTTGTCGGTTTTGGTTGAAAATTATATCTTTAAGAGTGTTGCACGATAAGGTCCTCGGTTACCTGTTATGCGGTAAACCGCCGAAGTTTTTGGAATAATGCCTTCGGTAAATGAAAGTTGTAGTATGATTAAAAAATTAGATTTTATTAGTATTGCATAGATGTGCAGAATTTTTTTTGGTTGTTTGTAAAAAATACAGTCCACAGTGTACAAGGTTTTCGGAAAACATTTATTATTTTAGACAGGATGCATTTTTTTAATCATTAGTGCAGCCTAATTAGATCTTATTGCATATACTGTTTAAATTTTGTAAATTATTAAATTTATTTATGCGACCGCTTAATACAGTAAATGCAATAAAGATAGTCTGCCCTACCTTATGTTGTACAGTACATTGATAAACAATCGTATAAATTAAGAATTATTCATCATACTTGAATACCAAATTATTCTTTAAATATAGCAACTGTAAAAACTATAGTTGAAGTTTATGTACAGGTATACAGCTGTAAGTATAGCATAAGTTATTCGCTATTCAAGCCATAATTTCTAACCCAGTGGGCTCCATTGGCCATCAGGACAATCCTTTATTTTCGCTCTGTCAGAGCAGTCAGATCCCGCTGGACATTGCAGACAAATTGAACTTCTCTGATTGGAGTAACCAAAGGTGCATGGCCTTTCAAAAGTTGCCCCGTCTTCGCAATAGTACCCTGCAGCACACTCAATGCAGCTGTCGGCACCTGTAACATTGCTAAAGGTCCCCGCAGCACAATTCTGTGGAGAAACATAATTTTAAATTGCAATAAAATTTGTCAACTTCTTGTTAACATTAAAGAAAACATAAGTTTGACCTTCTATTGGGTAAAGCAGTAACATCATTTGGAAATGCGAGCATAATAATAGGGTATTACCTAATTTGAAATGGGTGAATGAATGCCAGTTAGAACACAATTTCCCTTTAATAATTTTGTGTTAAGGGGTTACATGACCAATACTAGAAAACTAACAAACAGTTCACAGATATACTATTGAACAAAAAAATGAATTTTGGAGTGTTAAATTAGAAAGGTTAGTATAAATATGTATGAATACATTGTTTGGGTACATGATTTATTTAGCATGTATTTTATAGCTGACTTTGTTTGCAATTTTAATAAAAAAAATCGATTGCTCAAACATAACACATGTAAATATAAAATTGTAGAATGTAGAATTATCTTTTCAAATAAAAAATGCTAAACTGCAATAAAATGTCATTTAAGTGAAAATGAGCAACAATCTGGTTTTATATTTAAAATATTATGTTACAAAATGTCCCTAAAATATAAATAAAAGAAATATAAAAGTTAAAATGAATTATGCTATTAATGTCTTGTAGTGTATATACCTGACAGGCAGAAGCATCTGAAGCATTGTCAATTACATTAAACGTCCCACGGCCACATGCAATCAGAGTTCCATTGGGGCAGCTGAAATAAAATCAAAATGAACATGTGTCAAACTTTACTGAAATAATTTAATGCAATAGATCTTTTAATTGATTGTCAATAAGTTTTAATATTCAAACATGGAAAAGAATAATGTTAACATTGTTTCACCAGGATGTGGTGCAATAGTCATGCTTCATACGAATTGTAATTTTTGGTGACAGATTAAGTGGTTGCCACTACAAAGGGTGGCAAGTTGTAACATGTCCCGGCATCTGCAAACAATCCACACCAGATCACCTTACCAGGGGGAATGTGAAGGGCACATTGTAATGGCAAGTTGCCACGACAAAACAGTGGGAGTTGGAAAGCTTGCGTTGCTTGGACGTCATGTTGGCACAAATATTTGATGAGACGCACAACACTTTCATTGAGCAAATAAAACGTGTCCCTCTTTAAAGTTAAAGTGCTACTTATGTTGGTTACAAAAATTGAATTTAATAAGTGGAAATGAAATTTCCCTTATCAGGTGGGAAGTTACAACGTCTAATTGAGATAATATAAAATTAATTTAAAAACTGCTTTATTTGATGTATTAATTTTTAATAAATAAGCTCTGCATCAAAAACTAAATACCGTGTATGTTTCACCCATTTAAGCAACAAACACTAAGTAATGTAATACTAGGTATTTCCAGGGAGCGAAATCCCCTTGCCATAACAAAGGGCAACAACAAACCACAACAAAAGGTCTGGTTCGACAATGCCCAGTCATCCAAGAAGAATAAAAACAACATTTACAATGGAATCACAAAAGGTAATTTAAAGTGTAACTAATTAAGTTGGACTGTGTTAAAAGTTAAGAGAATTTTCCTAATTTTTCTTGCTAGATCTTCTGATCATTCGTTCACAAAGCAAACAAAAGACACACAAAGGTGATTTGTATGGGAATCTATTGACAAAGGAGACATGTTGATTTTTGTTTGGTTCGGTAGTCTTAGTAATATTCCAAATAGAGATTAAACCTTGGTTGATTTATTCTTTGGCGTGTAATTAAGCAGTTTTCAAGTAATACAATCTGTGATTTCAAATACCATGACAATAAAAGATTTTGCTTTTATTTTTTATTGTTCCAAACATATATTTTTACTCACTAATAACCAGGTGTGCATGGGGCACAAGTACAGTTGTCATGATAATAGGTTCCAGGTCCACAAGTTTGACCTAAACAAAATTAGGAAATTTATTAATTAAACGTCAACTACCTCAAACATGGGCTTATATTGCATCTAGTTTGTTTGGTTTAAAATAAGTAGGAAAAATATTAAACAAATTAAAAGCAGTAACACATTGAAAGAAAAATATTTTTAATATTAGTCATAACTTTGATGCAGCTAATAAAGTCAAGATGTTGTACCTGTTGTTATGCGAATGGAAGAGGCAAGGATAACTCCACAAAGTATATAAAATGTGTATTCCAGCTTCATTGTGGCAGAGTAAATCTCATTTTACATAATAAATATATACCATACAAAAACTAAACAGTTTTTACAACTATTTTTAAACTGTTAAATATTAAAAAGTGTAAGCTAGAATATTAAAGTTGTGAACACACCATTTACTTTTATAAAAAGTACCATAGCACAAAACCAAAGGCAAAATAAAGAAATTCGTTGTATTTCAAAATAAAGCACACTAAGTTAAACAGCAAAATAACAGGCCAAAAACCGAACTATACAATAAGACCGATAAAGCACGATATTTAAACCGTATTCTCTTGATAACCTAGGATTACGACCAACAACATAAAAAAAGCCAGATATTTAGTAAAATCAATATTAGAATAAGATCGAAAATGGTCTCAACAAGACCTAATCCTGTCTTTAAACGGCGCCACTGTTTTGTCCAGGGCTGTTTGCACTTCTTTATGGTCTTGGATAGGTATTAGGTGAATAGGTTGGATTCAAATTTGGGTTAGGGTTGAAATTATTGGGTGAAGTTTGTGATAAAATTAGGTTGAGGTTTGGGGTTAGGCAAAAGGTTTTTTAGACCTGATTCTGGCTGTTTAGGTCTTATCTGAATAACGACTTTATTTTGACTATTAATTTCTATTTCATTGTTATTTTGAACTGTATTTTGGTTCCGACATTCTAATTTCCTTTTTATTGCTGGAGTCTGGCAAAACAAGATCACATAATAATTTTACAGATTACATTGTGGGGTAGATTTAACTACTTCTATTTTCACAACATTAAATTTTCTTTAGTTGAATCAAGAAAAGCAGAAATTCAGCTAAAATAAAGAATTATAATAAAATACATTATTCTGGATATTATATTACAACCAATCAACTAGAGCAGTGTGGTCAAACTGCAGGCCCGCGGGCTAAAGTTGGCCCGCAAACTGATAGTCAGCTTTGGTTCAATCTGGCAATATCACTTAAATTTTTGTTTTTTAAATTTTGTTGTTGAAATTATTTCATAACTACCATAACTGAACAAAGGTTTACACTCCATAAAGTTAGTATATATGCCTTAGACTATGTATAATTTGCCAGCAATAAGCCTAAGAATCGCAATTTAAAAACATTGGCCGCAAGATAAAGAAAACCTTGTTTTTAGCCCGCGATGAAAATAAGTTGGACCACCCTGAACTAGAGCAAACACCTGTGTATTGTGTAATACATTTATGCATACAACTCCTTTACTGTCTGTCAACTGATTATAGTAAAAACATAAATTGTAACCTTTTTAAGTATAATACAACTATCAAATTACAAATTTCCAAAACCCGTTATTTCTTCTTAGACTGTGCGTTGTATTGTGTTTTAAAATTTCGGCAATTAGTATAACAACTGTTAGCAAGTTTTACAGCAAACATAGGACCTTTTGGGGAGATAATGCTTATTAAACTATACCTTATAGCCACTTTCTGAGCGGATATCATATTTCACAACACCAAGTAAACCTTATTAATACGACAAGAAACAAACGATCGGAAACACAAAACCAAATTTAGGGTAACAAAACTTTGCGAAAAGAAAAACAAGTACTGCAAAACACGTCCTACAAACTGCGAAACCAATTCAAACCAAAAATGTCCCGTCGTGAAACGTTAATTCTATGTTTGCACTGTTATCTCTCTTCTCTGTATTTTAAACGCGCGGGCGAATCGTAAATGGCGTGCTTTGTAACTCTAGAAACCGCCAAACCCTTTTTGCACTTTGTCGCCCACTCGCGGAGCTATTTATTCATCTTCACGAATCTAAAAACATTTGAAGTGGAACACCGTATTAGCAGTTATAGAAGTATAATCACTTTTTCTGTTCTTGCAGTTCCGGCTTATTTTCATCACGGCCGTGCATTAACACGTCGTTAGCAAAGATAAGATTAAAATCGACAATTTAAAATTAATTAGGCGTTAAGAGAATAAGTGAGAATTATATGTATACATGAATAGAAGAAATTAATTAAGTATGTAAGTAATGTTTATTTTCCTTTAGTGCTGAAATGAAAACACTTTAGTGCTGAAATTAAAACAAGTATAACAAAAAACAATACGACCGGAGCAGCGATGCCCAATAGACCGTCCATTTTGCATCGCAACTTATGTTTTTTATACATAAATGCCACAAGTTATTTCCTATATGCTTATTATATAGTATTCACATATATATATATAAATCCCTTCCAGGTATTTAAACTACGTATAATATAATTAGGCCTCTGCTTATTACCACGTCCAGGGCCGGATTAACCAATAGGCTAATGGCTATAGCCTTAGGCCCTGGAAAAGTTCGGCCCTCAATTTTTTAAGGTTAAATGTTTGTAAGGCTGATAGTGATACAGATCCAGTACCGGTACAGTACAGTTTTTGCTTGAAAACGAATTACTGAGTCGAGTCAATATGTGCCTTGTGTGTGAGTAGATAAATAAATCGTTTCATTTATCCTCCACCGAGTAAAGAACTATCTATGTTCTGTGCTATCACTTTTAAGGGGAACACACAATAAAACCTAAAAAGCAACAATATCTAAAGCAGAAAAATCTATAAACCTATAGTATTAATACCAATGACACAATAAAGCCAAATACGCAGATTACTGCCCATAGTACAGAATAAGATCAAAATCGTCTGAATAAGACCTAAATCTAAAATAAGTCCTAAATCTAAAATAAGTCCTAAATTCATCGTTATTTTGGCTAAATGGCCATCGGGCGCTGTGCTAGGTCTGGCATGGGCCGTTTTGGTGTCGACGTGTGGACGCCCTAATGGGCCTAGTTTTGACCGGCGGTAGGGGTTAAAATTATTAGGGGAGTTAGTGATGTACTGAGGGTTGAGGTTTGAGGTTAGGTAAAGTTTGCTTAGGCCTTATTCTGGCCATTTACGTCTTATTCTGACGGGTTTTGGACTTATTTCAATTTGGTCGGTACTACGACCATTGGGTATTGGTGCTATTTTGGTCTTTTTCAGAAGTGTGTTTTATTACGACGTTGATATTGTTCTTATTTCGGTCTTATGGCTGGAGCCCTTTAAAGCATAGATAGTGATGTTGTTAGAGGTTTGAATGTCATAAAAAAAGTTGCCTCTTAACTTAAATTTGTGATTTTAATTATGACCTTTCTTGTAACGTATTGTAACTCATTTTTCTGACACGTTTTTTTAATTTACTCGCAACTAGGGATGTTAAAAGTAGAATATTATATCCTTTTATTACATTTTATCGCAAAGTTTTACGCCTAATCGCAGGTTTGCGAGTGGCAAGATTTGATAAAGGCCTGTCGCTGTGGCGAAACAATTATTGTGCTGCTTATGTAGCCATGTAGTGTGGCGTTAGCGGTTTTTCGGGCAGCCAATTACTTGACCATAACCTTCGCCTAATCTTTAAGTTTCCGTCAAATACTGTTGGGCAAGCAACTAACTTGTAATGCTTGGTGCAGATATTTCCCAATTTCCTTAAGAGTTTGCAAAGGAAGATTCCATCGTGAAACGCACAAGGTATGCTACGTGGTTACTCAAGGTCAGCTTTTAGGCCAATATTCAGCAAGGTTATGCACAGCGTATTTGGCAAATAATACTAAGGCATTATTAAAATAAAAATCTAGGAATTATCTCGGCGAATGTAGTGACAAAACAGAGTCGAATACAAAAATATCTCGGTGGAGTCCAAAAAGAAGCTTTGCAGTGACTAACTAAGTTAGTTTAATTTAAAATGACTGATTTGTTAAATTATTAGAAAGTATAGGTGCATTTATTCAACTTTTCCCTTTTTACATTTTGAATTAAATTGTATGGTATGTTAAAGAGTAGATTAAACTGCAAGTTACGACCTCAAAATCCTACTTTACGACGGAAATAAAGCCTGCAGATGCAAAACGTCAAAATATACTCCCCTAAACTATGAGTCTATGACACTTAATGACATTTATTACATGTTTATATTATGTTTGTGTTATTTTGCAGTAAATATTTTCAGTTTTTCATGTAAGTAAGTTTACTACTTTACGTAGCTTCGTTTGAAAATCAGGCCCTTCTCTGTTAAATAACCTTAGGCCTGCAGTGCCCTTAATCCGGCCCTGACGACGTCTTACCTTAAAACTATTTTGTTAATGTAGTGTCACCAGATGTCGGTAGAGACAACACCATAATACAAACCTCGTGTGTCTAAAGTTTACACAAATTTAGATAAGTTAGTAGAAAATATGTTCAAAAACAAGAAGTCTTAGACTAAGTATGTTAAAGGACATGGCGACAATACATTTGCGCCAAGTGAAAATTCGTTTATTGCAAAAATCTCATAATGCTTGATAGAATAGTATTAACTAATATTGTACAAAGAATATTTGAGGATTTTTGACCCCATAGCTAAACAGCTGCACAGAAACCACGTAAAAGTTAGGTGGATTAGTTAGGAAAATGTTTCATTTAAAAAGTACACTTTGCTAAAACAAAGTGCGTTTAACACTCCTCGTTTGCCATACCATTATTCAAACAGGCAAAAATTAGGTTTGCTGGTGAATAATACACATGATTTAACAATACTGGGTACCGGAAAATTTCCTTTTACCGAAACGCTGTTCCGTTTTAATTTCAACACTAAATTATAAGACAAACTGGGGGCCCGGGAGGTGTGCCAATTATGAATTGTACTAATATCAAACGAAAACCAAATACTATTTAGGTTGAACTGTACAGTTGCTAAAAAACAAATGTTGGTGACCAATGAAAACAAATAGTCCTGATAAAAGTTGTCGCCAGGGTCGCCGAGAGCGGTGTTGTCAGTATAGGCCAAGCAGATAATTATGCCACATTCAGGTTGCTCTAAAATTTAAATGCATATTTGGAGTTGAGCAGGTAAACAGGATGTTTTCCACTAGTCGGGTCTTCTCAGTAACTAGTCGGTTCTTCTCAGTAGGCCGAATTATTTTTTTATGAGCCTAAATCTACTGTGTTAAAATATTTCCAAAATACAGGTTATAGCAACTGAAATACCTATCCGGTCAATGCTGCTACGTATAACAGATATCGTTTACAGGCCTACTGTAGACATTAAGATGCAGCAGAAAATCATTTTATCGGCAGTTTTCAAGTGGTTTGGTAACGATCGGGGTCTAATACCTAATTTGATATACGCCCTATTGCATATAGATTTAAGAAGAATTGGCACTTGGTCAAACCCATAATTGTTTCCTTTTTTGCACGAATCCTGCAGGATGCCGTGACATCAATGGTGGCATTGTGTTTTACTTTAAACAAGTGGCCGGCAACCATCGGCCCGTAGTTCGGCAAACTTTAGCAAATGTCGACCTGTCGTTTGTACTTTGGCATTTTCCATTATTTTAGGGCTTTTTGCGGTGTTGGCCTATTTGTGTTGTGTCATTTGGTTATTTAAAAACTCGTTGCGGCAAAACAAATTCAAGGTTCTCATTTAACGAAAGTCGTAAAAAATCTTCATAACTGAACCGGTCATCTAAACTTTTAAGTTTTAAATCGGTACGCAATGCAAAAAAACTACCGACCACCGCTTTAAACAATCGTAAGTATATAAGTCGATTACGTTGGCCACATTTCGGCCAATCCTAGGCCTGAGCAAAATAAAATGACTCGAATCTATGAAAATGCCCCGGTCCAACGCTTTGCCATAAAAACGTCGGAGTTTTCTTTCATCTGTGACGTAACGCTGCTTCCACGACTCCCCGGGGAGCGATTCATGAGATAAACGCGAAAGTACCAGACCGCGACAATGGCCGAGTCCCTCGGTTTGAATCCCTTTTCGGAAGATACGAAACTGAATAATGTAATTTAAAAGCGACCATCCATTGGCACCTCTTGGGAATTCCGGGCAGTTATTAGCTCGGTTCTTTTTCGTGTGCGACGCAACGACCACAAAATAAAAGTCCTGAAACTTGTACTTTAACCGCATTTATAAAAAAAAAAACTGTCTCTGCTCTAGTAGGGCTTGATCTACTGCCGCCATTTTTATCGAATCGATTTATTGTATTTGGACAAATTCAAGGTCATATATCAGGTATACCGTAAAACAGTGATCGGCAATTGCCGGTCCGCGGGGGAGCGAGGAGTTCATTACCGGTCCGTAGCAGGATTTCCGAAAGACATTTTGAAAAAAATCTAACTCCTCGTAACTACAATATATCGAAAACGGGCCATATATAATGTTTATTTGATGTTCAAGCGTGCTCACCCCAAAGTGCAATATAATCAAATCATGCAAACAATGTTTATAAAAATGTTGATGTTCAGACAGGAAATTTTAGAAAAAAACGCATGCATTTTAATTATTTTAATTTAAGACAAAAAGTTGTTCCTTTACTGAGCATTTGTTGTTTTTAAGGCCGGTCCGCAACAAAATTTCAGTTTCAAACCGGTCCGCAGCGTAAAAAAGGTTGCCCTGTCGTAAAAGACCATATGGCTTTGATAACTTAATTTTGTTAATAACCCAGTTGCCGCGTGCTGTGGGTATCGTAAGCTCCTGCTCTTAAATAAATAACTGTGAATAAGAATAAAACTTTACAAGGTAGAAAAATTGTTCACTCGACATCGCTTACGTTTTAGGAATTTTCGAATTCACGGGGAGTTTTGTGAAAACCATGTGCCGTGCCTCTTGAACACCAAATGCGGTTCCAAGCAAGCCGTTTCACCAATTTGCGTTCTTTTGGTTAATCGCGACTGCACCCTTGAACAAAGGATGACCAAAATTGTCACTACGACAGCTCGCGACAATATGTTGCGCAAGTTCACCACCTGTTTTGCAATTTACATCCCATCTTATATACAAACTGTTTAAGTAATCGGACCAAATTCGAGAAAGTGTAAAACCATAAGCACTGTTAAATTGACCTCTTACGACATAATTTGACCAATTTGTCGTACATATGCACGAACAGGTTACATACAACCCCATTTTTCCAACTTTATTGACGTAAATGCTTTAGTGCAAAAATTTAGCGAATCTTGTTCTACTTTCTAGGAGTTTAAACCTTTTTATAAGAAAAAGTTTTACCAAAATGAGATGTGTATCGTAACACATTTCAAAATAAAGAAGATATGCCAAATTATTTTTCAAAAAAGCAGTTCTTCGAGCCAATACTTAATGTCTTTACTATATGAAAAGCACATTCCGGGTCGATTGGCCCCATTAAATATTTGTCAACATTTTATGTCAAGTTATACCTCAATTTTTCGTGACGTCATCTTACTTCAATGACCTTATTCAAAAATCCGTTAAAGGCCGTTGCTACCAAATCTACAAAAAAAATATAATAAACATTGATAATGGTTTGGTGGTATTTGGTGACTTAGTTATGTACCTATAGGCTGAACATCAGAAATGCGTTTCAGTTTCTATGGTAATTACTTGATGACGTGAATACGCCTTTCAAGCTCTAAAATTCTGTTGAGCCTACAAAAGGTAAATGCGTAAGTTTAGCGCGGCAGATCGACAGGGAGAAAAAAGAGGGTTCCTCAACACGGGGCCGGGCGACGCGGAAACATGTACACAGTGAAAGCACAGTATTGAGAAATGAACCCTGACCAAGATCGGTGTTGAGAAACGACGCAAACCTGACAAAAGCCCCATTCGGTATCTTCCAAAGATAGACGAATGCGAGCTAACGTTATGTTTGCCGAATGGATGCTTAAGCACTTAAGTAAACTGAATCACCGACACATCTGGGTAAGGGTAAATCCCCTAAGGGCAAATGCCATATAAGGCAAAAAAAACTTTTTGCGTGGATAGCGTAATCTTGATTTACGAATCACGTAATTGAGATAAAACTATAACCTTAAGAAATCTGGATGTCCAAACCATTACGTTCGCGCGGAGATAAACGCTCGAGTGAAACATAACGTTACAAAATGATAGAAGCGGTTGACACTCTTTGAACACCTAATCAAATTTGCAGGGACGTAACGTTCTTTTCGAATTCAAATAATATCGTGTTGCGACATTAGCGCATATCGTCCACCTGCCAAATGTCTGACCTGACACGGACAAAATTCAGTCGCGAGAACGCGATGCGCTTAAACGCGCGTTCGGTTTTGACTGATTTAATTTTATGAGTTTAGAAATGTGACACTGGGGCGCTACGACCTGTTAATTCGGCAAGTGGATGGGAATTTCCCAGTTCGGGTCATTTCGCAGTCACTTGTGTGACTTTAAAAACGCGCAGTATGAACGGGCGGGCACACATACGCGTGAAATTCATATTTTGCCAAAAACAGTGCACCCTTCCTTTGCCAGTTATTCTGTTACGCGTACATAGTGACAAGGTCGCCTAATCGCCATTTTGCCACAAGTCAGGCGGTATTTCGTTCGCTTCTCCCGGAGTCTTGTGTTACACTTTAACGCGCACTTTGGGACGCTTTTAAAGCATAGTGCGTAAAGTTTACGCCGTAAACGCTTTGGACGCCCTCGAATTCTCGTCGTGTTTATTCCGTATAAAAACCCGAAAGCGTTATATCAGGCGCTTCAAAAAGGAAACGATACGGGCATACTTTCCCGGTCAACTGTTGAAAATTAGTTTATCGTATTCCATGTCTTCCATTTTTCCGTTCCACTGGTTTTCGTACCGACAATTTTATTTGTAGAATGCAAAATTCTATTTACGTATATCTAACAAACAGGGAACGGTAATTAACCTTTCGTAAATGGCGTTTCTGGAAAGTTCTATGCGTCAGTGTTTCTTAAACTTACAAGTGATGCAACATCAAAATTTGAAATAAAAAGGTAAATTAATTATATTTACATGTTTCTGTTGTCGTGTTTGTAAAGCCGTTAAAAAACCTAACAACATCACTGTTCGTGAGTACTAGGCCGACTGCAATAAGCTTAAAAAAACTATCACAAGCAAGGTAAATTAAAAAATAAACCGGTTACTAATAAGTTTGTCTTGGGATTTGGAATTTGGAATATTTTCTCAAAACGATATGTTAGTTGAGAGGTCGCCTATTTAAAAAAAAAGTCTATAATATTTTCCCGAGCAATCTACAATTTCTTGCAATTAAAACCAAGGGTCTGTGGGAAGCTTTACAATACCTTTAAATAATTTAAAGTCTTGTCGACAAAATTATTGCTCTCTGTTGTCAAACTATTACGTAGCATAGTGTCACCAGAAGGCGTCGGGATATAAATGGCTGTTATGTAAAGACAAACACCATGGCAATCAGGAATACGCGCAAAGACGTCAAACTCTTTTCAAAATAAATTTTACGAGTACGCACCGAACCGATTTAGATCTGCGTGGCTCTGGGTCAATCACTATATGCGGGGGTTGGTACACAATGTGGGCGACTCGCAGGCGCTCCAAGTTTGGAACGCACGTGGGCCAAATATGCGTTAAAAAGGAACTCTATTTGCTACTGAAAAGCCTGCCAGCTCTTTTTTGAAAAAACACGATGGCCTAAAAGCTTCATTTCAAAATGCACGACCAAGAGGGACAACGAACTTTGGTTATGTCGAAGTGTTTTTGCTCGCTGTAACTTAAAAGAAAAATTTTTCCATGTACCCCAGTTTAGGAATCCCTGATCTACATTTAATAGTTATTTAAAAAAGGTAGCATTTTATTGGGTACACCGTTCTTATATTGCACGAGAATATTTTGGCAAACCTACGAGCAAAATACTTATTTATACGTGTACAGGCCAACGTCACCGGAACACGTATCAGTATATAGTATTAACGTTAATATGGTCCAATCGATTCCTGCAAGCCGTCCTTAAGTACCTATAGTGTGGTCATATAGTTTTAAAGTATTTGCAATATCGGAATTCAATAATCACCGCATGACTACTTAATGTCATATTTGCCTATATAAATATTAAAGCACTGTTCAAAATGTTTCACAATATTTTATTGAAAAAGTGTATAGGCAGAATTTATATTAAAGACCAAAATAAAAAGTTGAATAACTAAGCAACAGCATCCGACGTCTTGTATGATCCCACAAACTCTAAAATTCACGAAGATAAAAGGATTTCACTGCCATACGTAATTTCGCCCACTCGGTTTACTTTACCTCGATGCCGTAATTTTACGACAGAGCATTATGGGATTCGCTGTTCGAATATTTACACATCGGAACTTGTAACGTCATTACGCGACAAAAAAGGGTTCACACAAACCCTAGATTTTAAGACAAATATTTGAAAACCGTAACAACTAAAGCAAATATATGAAATTCGGTTTACTGAAACTAAACTTACCAACTAATAACCCGAGTTAAAAATGAAAAAATCCATTGTAAGTTATTATTATCATTTTAATAGTACGAAATAAAGCATAAAACTTATAGTTCAACATCATTAAAATGGTTACTGTACGTTATGTACGTAAGAGTGATTTAATAAGTACTCACACATTCGTCGGATAAGGAATTAAATTCCGAGAAATGGTTTGCGTCAGTTATGATGCAATTAAGCCTTGGTATCACTAATAAACAAAATTAGAGGGTTAAGGGGGAATAAATCAATAAGGGGAGATCAGTAGGCTATACAGATTGTATAACTATATACTCGACTTGCACACCCTTTAAGTCAGTGTTTGTAACAATTAAGTTTTGGGGTTGTGGTTGTTTTACGTTAACTAAAGGGTTACACAAGCATGGCCTTCGAACATTCAAGTCACTGGTTCAATTGATTTAAAATCCTTAGGCGGAGGAGGCGTGTGTTGAGTGCCACAAGACAATAATATATAATTTAATTGAACTTATACTAAGTTTGTTAAGTTGAAAGTTGGAACTATTTTCTTTGATATGACCTCGGTTAAAATATTACAGTGGATCATACCCTAATGGCACCGTTTGATAAGAATACTTAGCAATGCTACAATAACAGTTTAATTAAAAACTCGTGAAAATAGGTAGGCTACATGCAATGCGAATAATAAAACAAGAAATAGCTATGCGGGGCGACCTCTCACTGTTTGCATTGCGACAAAACTTTTGGCCCATTTACGTGGTAGTTACGCAAGTATGTCGGAACAAGTAGATTTGTTTTACAATTCTCCCAAACCTTCTGCTTGAGGTGCGCTTGCCTACGTTTAAACAATACCTATACAATATGTGATATAAGCCTTGGTTTAAACTTAACCTCAGTACAGTATTTGACAGTAATCCAATGATTCGATTGTGTAACAAACGTATCCGGTTTCGTTCCACAATATCAAAAGGTCAAAAAAAAAATTTGTGATCGGTATCAGCTAACTTTATGTAAAAGATTCAGTGCTAAAAAAAATACTGAGAAAATACGAACTTAATGTAACCACTATATATACTGTATATACAACACCTTGCTTTCCATTGCAAGTAAACTAACCAAAAACGTTTAAAATATATATTTTACCGCAAAAGGTTAGCATGGAGTTTGCCATCGTAAAAACTCCATTTATGATGTTTTCAATAGGCCTACCTGTCGTTTTAGAAACCCTGTCGTAAGAAAAGAGTAGTTTTGATCATTTGTTGTTCCCTCTTTGTAAATATATTATCCAAGTTACAAGGTTCAACAACATGTTAAATAACTTAAACAAATGATTAAGCTTATTTACACGTCTTGAACTTTTTCCACTTATCCAGCAGGCCTATCCATGCAAGCGTGAACAACATCCTTTTTTAGTATTACTAATGTAAATCTAACTTGAATTACCGAATTACGCGTAAAATTAAACTAAACTCTGAAATAAAACTACCTTTAAATTCACTATTAACTATTCGAATAAAATTGTAATTTTTCTAAAAAGAATGTGAATCTCTAAAATACGTATAAATTACACTAAAATTGGCACTTGGCACACGCTGTTTAATTCATTTATAAGGCTAAAAGAATTTACTAGTTTTCCAATTATGAAGTCTATGACCACTCTTGTATACGACAACGTTAAGCACTAAGCATAGCTGTAACTCTAGTAACCTGTGAGTTAATATGCGGCGAAAATCTACAAAGAGTATTATTCTATCACAATGAAAAGAGGCACATTTTAGCAGGGTCGTAATACAAATTATGATTTCTTAGCTTTTAAGATTGCATTAGTCAAGCAACAACAATCTAAGCATTTATACAATTCAGTAAAAAGGAAACTTTATGAGGTAAAACCTGATGGCTAACTGCTTTTGCAAATGGTAAGCTTGCATGTTATTTTTACTTTCTTGCTTGTTTGTAATCCTTAAGAAGAAGATTTAAAATATAGTGCTAACCTGATGTAAATAAAGATACTATAGTACCAGTAGCAGTATTGTATCTTTCTAACCACAGGAACTATACTTCAAATGCCCGACGATAACTTACAAATATGCAACACTTGAGTTGTTTTTCTCGGCTGAAAGTATCTTTGGATCAAATCCTTAACGTTCTTTTTATAAAAAATGATTATATCATAGGCTACACTTGATTAAATAACTCACAGACATAACCCGCGGACCTCTAATTAAAGAATGCATTTTCGGCAAGTTTAGCCAACCAGCAGGTTTACCGGTGTAATGTGGTGGCATTAGTATCCCATGGCCAGAGCATATTATTCCCAGGGCCAGAGCATTGTCAGTATATTCACCTATTTGTTCAAGGCAAAAGGGTTGGAGAATATACCACGATTTATTGCTGCCATCTAAAAATATGTTCAACAAAAACTTCGTCTTGAAAAAGGAACCCTGCATCATTGGCAATTGCTGCAACGATGGCGCTACAGAGCAAGGAATAACGTATACGTCTACCAAAAGGTCAAGCTTCGATAGAAATTGTATAGACTGCAATTAAATCCCTTTCGCGCACTTGCTAGTAAAGCGATTGGAAGGAACAGATTTACGACAGGTGTATGAATAATTTTTCCGCGTCCTCATGATTTTTAACAAAAAAAAAATAAATAAAGCAACAAATCAAAATTAAACGGTTCTAAACTACTATTGTAAAAGAAAATATTTTGATTTCCTTTATTTGATTTTAGGGGTTTACGGTGGTCCTCGATTGCAAAATTCCTTACCGCTGTTGGCATTCGCAAAGAATAAACTAATCCCAGACTGCGCTGCCGAACAGAGCCAAACCCCGTAATCCCGATGTTTATAGGCCGCACGTTATCGCGGTTTGCGGATGCTGTAGGATCGATTGTAATGCGATGCCCGAACGCATTTTCCGGGGTCGGTTGGCCGCTGCGATTCGCTTTGGGGTAAGGGGATTGCCAGACTTTGTCGGATTTACAGGTCATGTTAACATTCCAATCAATACAGACCAAAGCTGCAGCACGAAAACGTACAGATTTGTTCGGGGGACGTTTACTGTATATATACCCGTAAACCAAAGAGCTTAATGGCAGTTGCAGAGTAAACTAACTGGGAAGCGGTTTGGTGGCCTTGACTGGCAATCAAGGAACCAACTGTCAGTTTTATGTATTTTACGTAAAATTTGTCGCTAGAGCGTTAGATCTGTATGCTGAGATTTTTTTGAAACTTGCGAAATAAACTTTTTTTTAAATGTCGGTAATTGAAACAACGCAAGGCGCAGATTTATGGGCCGATCTGAAAAATTTGCACTACAAAGAAGATGATTTGTTTTTTTTTATATAAATTAACTTTTCGCTTTCTCTCCTGCCATATCTTCACTCAATGGTAAAATTTGTAAGCGACATGTTAAAGAAATTGTAAATGACAACTAAAATAAACGGGTTATACCTTGGTTTAGCTAACCCGCTTATCTAATATATCCAAACCATTGTAGCTCTAGATTTAGAAAGATATTTTCTATTTGTCAGTTTGAGGTTTAAGCGCGAAAACTGCTCGTCTTGGTTTCACCTGACCTCTGTTAATGCAGGCAGAGTCGCGTTTCAAAATTGCTACTAGTCACAATAGCGTCAGCAAAGCACCGTGTCCGTTTAACCCCGACACTTGACGGATTGCATGTGTTCGTCACGCTTACTCGCCCAACAATCCTGTGGGTGCGAATTAGCCGCAAAGCCTCGATCAGGAGAGCACGTGTGGTTTACAAACCAAATCGCGTTACCTAGATATTGTGGGGGTTACTGTTCGTTTCAGGTGTAAGAACGATGCAAATATTTTTCTCGAAAGTCGTTTACAAAGTGCAATTGCACCTTGAATTTTTGTCATTGAAAGGAAATGCATGCTAAGAGTATATAAATGTTTTTTTGTTATAAGTTAGCAGCATGGTTCTGGTTTGCAAATTTAAACAAACTACGCAAAAATAGGACGTTGTTGTTTTTTAAAGCTGTATGTGACACCGCCCTCGACTAATATGAAAATTTTGTCAGTGTAAAAAACCCAGTATTACAAATATCATACTATTTTTTTGGTAAAAATGTTACTGTTCGCATTTTCGTCACAAAACCACCGGCGTCATATTTTCCTACGTAGCGACGTAACGTTCGTTACGCAATATTTGATCGGTTTCAGTCGAGCTCGCGCAGATTAGACGCCACTTCCTCGTATCACCGGCACTGCGAAACCAAAGCCACAAAATTTGCGTTAGTAGCACCCAAAGAAAAGTTCCCGCCTATTCTTAGCGCTTCACGGGCTTAAAATGGAACTCCTTTTTCTCCCCGACGCCGATTTTCACGCAGCGCACATTTTTACTGCCGTGCCACACGCGCGACATGCCAGATAGAGAGAAAAAGAGAGTAGCGCCCCTTTTTTCGTCGCTAACGTCTCGCCTTCGGTGAGTTGCGCTGTCTAGGTAAGGCCGGCAAGGTGAACTGGGAGACCAGAAGCTTTGCTTGGCCCCATTGTTTTGTTTGCGTTGTAAATTGTACTAATTCTATTTGGAGCGACCGAAGTTTGTAGAAAAGCATTAAGAAAAGAAGGCAACCCGCACTGAGTCACCAAAACATGCAGCTAGTCAAAGTTGACACGTGCCAGTGTCGGGTAGAGTCCCTCATGTATAAGAGGGGTGCGTAGCGGAGGCACAGTCATCAGTCAGTAGTGTCGCATACGGCAACAACAACAAACAACAACAACGAACTTTTATACGTTTCGTTGCAAACGCAAATACGAGAACCATGTTGCTCGACGTTTTAGTACTGCTTACTTTATATCGATTCGAAAATGACAACAACAGCAGTTGCAGATTGGGGAGAAGGAAATCGCACAGAATGTCGTTAAGGCTTTGTCAAATCGTGCTGTTCTTATTAAGCTGCAGGTTGGTTCAGTCGGCAGCCATACCAGAAGACAGCAAGAGTGGCAGCGGCTCAGGCCTTTCGCTTTCGCCGAACGCCAAGAAAGCAGGAGCGGAAAGCAGCGGTCTGACCTCGACGCCGCAGGGTGAGGCTGCAAGGTCACGGTCCTTGCTGCGCAGAATCGGCTGCGCGTTCGGCAATTGCCGGTCGGCGCGGAAACCGCGTAACGTGCAGTTCACCGCCATGGTGGACCCCAGTAACGATGAGGTCACGGTAATAAATAACACCGAAAAAACAGAGGCGCTGATCGAGAACCCGCAGACCTTCAAGCAGTGGCGCACCTTGTACCCGAATCGTCACCGCCGCATGGCCAGCGTGCACGCGCTATCCGCCAGTCACAACTTCTACTGGACCGTGTGGAAGCGCAACGATACCTTCATGTTCGGCCTGCGCAAGAACGGCAGCGACCGTTATTACTTTCTAATGGCGCTCGCCAACAGGATTGGTCTGTTCCTGAGCAGGCCCAAGCTCGAGCAGGGCATCGACGAGTCATCCCCAGACAACCGTTACTTTAGACTCGAGTCCCACAAAGCGGCCGGCAAAGGTCTTTTCCGGCACATAGCAAGCGGCAAGTACCTGGGCATCAGTCATCAAAGCGCTGGCGAGAAACTGGTGCTGACCACCAAAACCAAGGCGTTCGATTGGGAGGTCAAGTACAGGGTGCACCCTACCGCCAGCCAAAGCCAGTAAATCAGACAGAAGCGACCTCGTTCGTTTCTTGATATCCCGAACGCGGCAAAGTCGCGCCAGGATTCAAATGGTGCTAGATCGATTGCGATTACCTCAGACCAAAGGTTGTTTTTTTGCTTGCGGTTTATTTCTGTTCGCGCCTTCTTAACTTAAAAAGAGTTTTTATTCGAATATTTATTTTTTCTATGCGCACGTTGTGTACAAGCATTTACCCAGTAACACAGAGTACGATGTACCTATACTTACGCTATACATATATATATATTTATTTTTTATATTGCCCCGCTGCATTTGTTGTGTTTTTTTTGCGCCGTTTGGCTCCAGCCACCAAAGTAGTGAAGTCGCATAACGTGTAAGGCTCGTCAACGGCCTGGCTACTGTCCCTGGGACTCGAATTGAAATCACATGCGGACGTCATCATTCGCGCCTTGCACGTGATGGCTTTTCGCGCGCCCGCATCTAAAAGCGTTTAGGAGATTTAATTTGGCCCCCGAAAAAACGCGCAAATTAATTTTGGGCGGCCCGCAATGGCACCGAGCAAAGTGCTTAATGTTCTGGCCGACCAACAGCCACAGCATTAGCAGCGCACAGCGGTCAGTCGTGACCATTGTTTCCTCTAATAGCCACAATTGCCTGCCATCTGTGTCACACAGCGGACTTTAATTCCATTTGCCAGTTAGCAGCTGGTCCTGGTACCGAACTGATGTTTTTTACAAGTGTTTTTATATATATTTATTCGATTCCGAAGTTCGTCACCATTGCCGTATTTCCATTTTCCTGCCTGCCATCACTGTGCCTTCACTGGCTGCTCAAAGCGCCGAAATTGCATCGCAAAACACCTGTAGGTCTTCCGATTTCACTATCCGTTTTTTTTTTGCGCTTTCAACTTTTACGCTTTCCCGCCCTTGCTGTTCTGTATAGCTGTGCCTTTCAATCCTTATTTGTAAGTGCCTATTATTATTTATTCATTGAATAATCGTTCTGGGTGTTACGTTGCCCCTTCTATCTGCTGTCTATCGTCTAATGCTGCTGCTTTTACACACCTGTGCACTTGAGTGTTGTTGTCGTTTATCTGCCAATGTTGTGATGTTTCCTTATTGCTTTTGAAGAGAAATTCATATTTTACGTATTTACGCAGAAAATTGTTCGCTATTATTTATTATTAAAAGCTTTATGTCTTCAATCAAGTTTCGAACTTTGCGATGTAAACTTATTGTTGTTGAAAATCGAGCTTAGATATTAGGGAAGAAGATCTACGCAATTTAGCAAAATGCAAAACAACTTTTATTTATAATTTAGATACAAAAGTAGACACATTTCGTACATAAAGAACCTAATATAAATTAGTGTTTTGCTGTAAGGTAAATAATACCTATTTAAGTGTCAAACGAAACCAAAGTCAAACGAAATCTAATTCAAGAGTACGAACGTGAAATGTTGAAGTGTATAAAGCCACTTGCAAATCATGTATTTGGCAATAAAAAGTATCACAAATAAAGCAATTTATAGTTTCTATGATTGTTATCATTGTTCTCTTAGACACCAAATTCAACGAGCTTCTCGAAATTCAAGTATAGGGTATCGCCAAAACCGGTGGTCTTAATGCTACTTGTTAGTTTGCAAAACATGTCGGTTTTTCAACTTTAAAAAAAAATTACGTGGCGGCTCATTTGTATTTACTTGTAGGCTGGGGTCGATTCCCTACAAATAAAAAATAACTTGAAAAACGTTTATGGGGTTGACATACTTAACTTCATTCCATTTACCTATTTGGGTTGTTATTGGAACTACACTACTTTTATTTATAGACCCCTAAACTGTTCCACGGACTCCTGACGCCACTTTCCAAACCCAGGGTCATATTACTGTTTTAGTAAAAGTGATTCTTTATTTTTGTTTCTGTTTCCTTACCGTTTTAGGGATTATTCAAGTGCACGTGTTCAGTGCGACGGAAATGTATTTTATTTATATCGTGTCAAACTGTTAAAAAAACGTTTTTTTGATTTCGCAAATCTCATATAGTCTATATTGTATGTGAACGCAAACGATGCAAAAAATAACAGGGTATACCCCCAGGTGCCGACAATTTTTCACGACAATTCATATCACTTTGACTATTTCGGCGGACGAAAGTCGGCGGGAAGAATATACAGCCGAGATATAATAGGGTTTGTTTCCCGCCATTTGATCAGTATACAACAAATCAAAAATATATAGAACTAACGGATATTTCAATAATATACCCTGCGGTGAAAACGTGCTGCGTGGTTGGTCTTACCTTTGCAAATACGTCCTGCCGATCGAAACCCTGGCGCGGTTAATTGCAGATTCCAGTTCAGTAGTTCGTTTTTCAATCATGACTTAACAAAATTTATGTCGTAAAAAAATAATCGTTTTACTGCATCAATGAATTGTGTTGCGCCAGCTGCGTTTTTAAACTCGTGGTCAAACATCAAAAAGCGTGTAGTAACAAGTTTTCTATGTTCACGCGGCTTCTTAAAAAATAAATTACATATTTCCAGTATAAGTTTGCTAATATTAGTTTCAGGGGTGAAGTAGAGTGATAACCTTACCGAAAAAATGAAAATTGCTTGTACCGGAACGCTTTAAATTTTTCTGAGATGACATTACAAAGTTACGTCATTTAGGGACGCTCAAAGCAAGTAACCTGAAAAAAAAAAAAAAAAAAAAAAACTCTATGTAGTGGCAAAATATGCAACTGGAATCTTAGTTTAAATACAATAAAGTAGGTTGCGGGATGATTTGGTGAAAAAGGAACATCGCCAAGTACTATACCAGTACCGCATACCTGCAAAAATATTATACCGGAACGCGAACAAAGTTTTTGTCGAAACTGGACTGGTTTAATTGAAGTAATCAATGGTAGCCGTAAGAGACAAACTAGCAAAAAAGGTTGGGACGTGTAACATGCACGTGGATTGTCCAAAGAGCTAACAGCATTTACTTTACAACCAATTATAGGTTACGTATTTGATTTTTACAACAATTTTTATGGGATTTGTTGAACGCGCTTTCTAGGAATAACACTAACAGTCCTTCTGTGATAAAAAACGGTTTCTTCGAATTATTAAAGAAACGTTTAACGTTTTTGAATGAACCCCATGCAACAAAATTAGCAGTAAAATCACCGTCTCAACTGCCACAATCTAGCAAACATCGCAACCCAGCCATTTTAACAGTTTGAATGGAATTGCACGAAAAATTAAACAACCCTCAATCGATGCCGCTCACATGTGCCCTTTAGTCACGATATCGGGCGTTGTGTAACATGTGCGAATCATATAGACAGGGCTCGAAACTTTCGTTCAATGTGCTATGCAACAAGTGTACGGGACTACGGGTTACGGTCGCCTTGGTATTTTTTATTAGAGTTTAAGCAGACTGATTTAAATGTCTTCGAAGAGGCTGTCCTGTAAAATGTTCTCACATTTGTATGACTGTAAGTTAATTTTTGAGAACAAAAGACTAAGAATGTCAATTCTTAAGCTATGCCGCCCAGGGCATGTAGGCCCTACAATATTCAATAATACAGCGACAAAGTCAACTGAACATTTCTATCCCCGGCCAGAGCACTGGACGTACAGACAACATCGTGATGTATGAGATACTTCCGTCGCTAAATGTTAATGCTGCTTTCAAATACTGACCAAATTAGTTCAGTTTTAATGGTGTCGATTCGGAAAAAACCCTTTCCGTTGTCAACGCGTGCAATTTTCTATTGAGTCAATATGCACTCATGGTGAGCCAGCATGAGAACACAATATGATAGGGATTGACATAAGAGTTTAACCGTTTGGCATTTGCAACTCACCGAAATAGCTCTATTCCAAACGTTTGCGATAAAGCAATTGACGTCAACTGGTTCGCTTCATTTGGACCACTCGCATTTTTAACGATCTTCCGACAAGCGACATCAAATTTTGCGACTGAAATCTTATTGCTATTTTCCATAATGGGTCGATGGATATTGCGTTATACAGAAATGGCCTGCTCTTATATGCTTGGCACACTTCGTTTGATTTGCTTACGACACTGATACGAATTTTTCTGAATGTCACGGGAAGGTGGCAATTTAATTTTTGTTGCATTCGACGTCAGATTGCATTTTTAGGTAACATCGTGTCAGCTGCAATATCTTAATACCGTCTATCTATGACGTAGACTATACGGGTAGATGTAAAGTTGAAAAGCAAAACCTACCATAGCATTGTATAGCGCCCACATGTTATATCGAAACATAGTTTTGCAGTTTAAAAACTCGTTTGCCCATTCGTTCTGTTGTGACCAAGTCAATTTAAAACGACTTTAGTCCTCGTCAAGTCATTTGACTTCCAAAAACACTTATAGAGTTATTTAACGTTTTCCATTCTGAATAACATTTTCAGAAAATACTAGAACCGAAAGAAATAGCAAGTAAATAATGGATTTAAAAAGCCAAATTTTAGTAAAATATGTTTCTTTAAAGCAGGGATGTTCAACCTGATATGCCTAAGCCACTTAACTCCAAGTAAAACCATTTGTTAAAATAACTTTAGTCAAGTGAAGTCATCAAAAAACCTGAACTTAAGTTAAGTGATAAACTCATAGGGTTATTAACTTAAATTACAACAACTATGCCTTTGCGTATGACTTTGTGCATTGTCAATGTTGTTTAATCGTTGTTTTAAAATATCCTCATTGCGCTTTAAAGTTATAATTCTGCCACATCAGCCTAAAAACATTAACAAAGCAACATCTAATTGCTGTAAGAACAGTCTTATGACTCTAAATTTAATCACCTGTGCTTTTCTTTATAAATTACAACCCCTTTAGTTTGGTTAAAAAAAAGTCTTTATTGGTTTGACAAAATAGTTAACAGTAGCCTATTGTTATTTTTATTTATGATAAAAAGTGAAACGTTTTTTTTTTTATCATTCTCGAATACAAATGATTCCACTTTTTTAATAGACGATGTCTCAAAAATATAACCGCTGTATACTTCTTTTGTCGGCATTGTTTTCATGAATTGCCTTTTAGGGTCGGCTTGTAAGCATTTATCTCAGTGATATACCGACAGGAAAGTGAAATAGAATCTTCCGTTTTTTTTAGTTTAATGGAAAGCATTGTTAAACCTGTTTTTTTCACCTTTTTTTAATAATCGTCTACATCTAGTTTGCACAACGAAAATCTCCTGATGTCCAAAAGTAATCTATTTAAAGGTATAACTTTTTCTGAGTTATTCTGTTTAATACATTACACGTATACGCGTGTGTGTTCTTAGTGTGATGGTTTTTATTATTATTGAGTTAATGGAATTCAAAATAAATGATTAGGCGCATACAATAAACACATTTGATCACCCACCATAAGGCCCGACCCACAATTTGAAAATAACCCTACCCTAAAACCATTAACCTTCTATATTGGCAAATTTCAGAATAATAACATAGAATAAAGAATGGGGAAAAAGAATAAAAAATGCAATAATTATGGAAAAATCCAAGTAATTGGATATAGCACAAAACAAATTGTTGGAGCATTTCATGGTCGAATTTTTTTCACATAAAACTTCAGTGTGATTGACAAGGCTTGTTGGCCTTCAACCGCATGAAGCATACACAACAGAAACACACTGCCTAGTGCTTTGCATGCAAGGGTCCTCGGTGGCTGGCAGTTGTACTTTCAAGCGGCAGGCTAGACAGAATGCGTTTCGTTGCTGTCTGCGCTTTGCAATCTTCAACCGCAGTAACTGCAAGAGACGGCATTCCCAAACAAGACAAGGCGACCGGCTTCCGTTTTGTCTTGCCGAGGCGTCACGAACCAACACTTAAAGTCAACAAATTACCAGAAACAATATCCGGGGAAACGAGCGAGCGCCCGAGTATATGGGACACGTTTTGAAATTTGCAAATTGCAAAAGCGCCTATACTGCGAGCTTATTACTACAGTATTCTACCATTGTCAGTCTGGCAGCAAAAAAGCGCCGATAAGGGCGCAGATGATAATGCTGTATCTAATATTTTTACAGGAAATGTATGTAAATTTGATTTGATTATCGACTTGTCGTGGGAAATCTTCTAACAACGCGCGCACTGTGTATTTTGTTACGTAATGCCGCTACTGTGCAGCCTACGTGGAATACATTTTCCAGTGAATTCCAGTGATAAGATTTTCATTTGTTTACGGCTTATTTCAGGGAATTGGTAATACGAAGAATTTAGGAACACCAGGGGCAAAGAAAACAACGATTTTTCGATGGGTTTTGAGCTTGCCACTTTTTGATTTGAACAGAGAAACAAAAGGGTTTGAAAAAGAGCCAACAACATAGTTGTCCTTGTTAAATACCTAGATTTAACTACCGCCATACAAAAAAAATGAATAACCGAAAGCATCACCATTGTTTTAACTTCCGGTTTTAAAAGTTAGAAATATTGGCAATTCAAAAAAACGGTCCTTTTTCATCAAAATAATATCGCAATCTTTTCTTAAATGTTTTTTCTTAAAAATGTTGTCACTCACGGTATTGATATATATATATACATATGTATTGATTTCCCTTGCATCCATAGAAAATTAATTTTGTAAGGCTAAAACTTTATTTCAACTTAGACCTGCAGATACAAAACGCTGCCCGATTTAGTCTATAGGAATTAAAGAGCATATAGTGTTCAAATGTAAGGAAACATTTATGTTCATTGTAAAAACATTGATTCACGTTTTCTGTGAGTGATATTAACTTTTCTACTTGAGAGAAAAAATGTATCAGCCATCGCAAAAACAAACCAATATCAATTTAAAAAATATACGCAAGTCTGTTGCAAACTCGGGTTTAGAACACACATCCAAAACTTGGCCGCGATTTGATATTCCCAACCTTATGTTAAGACAGTTTCGGCATCGCTTACATGGTTTAAATTGCCCGTACTTTGAGGTGTATCAATTAACTATCAGCGAGCAACTTGATTTGGGCGTTTCACAACTGCACAATGTAATACACATCTATGACGTAAGGCTTCGAACATGACGCAACTTTTGACGTCACATGCCACAAATGAGCAAAAGAATACCCGGGTAGGAAGTTGCTCGAATTCGAGCGGAAAATAACCGTCGGGAAATATCGCAGCGAACCTTGCCATGCTATGTTAGCCATCCGCGTAGATGAGTTAATCGATTTCGCAACAAAGACGTACTCCCACGCAGGAGTTTTGGTACAAACGAATAGCTAATAAAATTTAGGTTTCGGTTTCGTCCAATTAACGTACACTACGAAGACCGCTCGGAGTGCATGACGCGATCGATCACGTGATGTCACCAGGCCTTCCGCGCAAGTGTTTATTATTAATTTACACAGCAATACCGCAATGACGAAGCCTTTATGTTTGCTGGTCACTGCGGCTTCTAACGGGAACAGCTTTAAAAGCACACAATGTAGAGTCATCGCCGAATAGAGGCGATCCCAAAAAGACACGAAACTCTGGGAATCCGTCACGGGTCGGGGGAAAGTCAAGGATGTGGCATAGACGCGATTCAATATATTTTTGTGTCAGGATATCAATTGACTTAAAATAGCCCATTATTCAATAGAGGGATTTTTTAGATACATCTACAGCGTGTCGGGCGATAAAATTTGGTTTTAAGAGAGTTTGAGTTAGGCATATATATATACAAATGTTGAATAAGGTCACCGATCTCAGTAATTGGCTTTAAACTTTGCAGTAAATTATTATAAGGCAATATGCTGTGGTTTTGATAACGAGGATGCCGCCCCAAAGTCAATATTTGTTTAACATTTGTTGCTAAACAATCACAAGAAAAAAAGTAAACTTTCAACAGACACTAACATTGAAACGATCTTTGTTAATAGCCGTGTTCGATAAACACTACTGTGCAAAAGTTTGCTAAGATTTCAACACAAGTTGTCGTTAAACAGTGCCACCTGAATTCTACTTTGAAACGACGTCTTATTACTGTTTGAGACAGTTCTGAAGCGCGATGTTCAAACCAAAATTGCTTCTGCGTTTATTTATAAACCAGCAGATTGGGTCCGATTTCGAGAATAATGTCATTGACGATTCGCGGAAAACGAGGAGGATTCGCAGCTTTGCAATTTAACACACGAATTAGCGCCGGGTGAGTCACGCAGAGCAACTCAAGCCGATGTAGCAGCGAAAAGGCGAAAACCTTTTCTCATAATGTCACGGTCATTGTTATTGTAGTACTGTCTATAAATTTAATATATATATACATATTTTTTTGTAAGCTTTCGGGAGCCAATACAAGACTGGGGTAAGGCTATGGTGTCTCTTCACGTTCTGAAATGGGAAAACCTAAACGGACCGCATTTTTTGTAGAAGTTACGTTACATAAATCGAAAAATATTTCGCTTGTTTGAAATCCCTTAACGGTAAAGCAAAGAATTTCGCTGTCAAACTATTTCGAGGAAATTTGTGCGAACTTCAGCCACACGCGATAACTCCTTTCGCGGTATTTTTCACTCGCATGATTCTCGCGATATACTATTAGGGCAAATTGCAGTGATGTAACCGACGAACAACTCAGCCCGAATGCGGCGCTCTATACATTACATGAGGGGTGTCAAACATGAGGTACGCGACCTAATATAAAATGGCACGCAAGCCCCCAAAATAACAGCCGATTGTCAAAAAAGCTAAATTTGTTCAGGCAATTGTCATTGTTTATTCACAATACAAAACAATCCCAACAATTACTTCTGAAATTATATAACACTATATATATAACACTACATAACACTATACTGTTTTATGTTTTGTATAAAAGCGGTTTTAATATTAGAAAAAAAATAGTTGCTAAACTTTGGCACGGAATGAAGTTATAAGATAAAAAAAATGGCACGTCGGCATGTTTGAGTTGGACACCCCTGCATTACATGCACAATGAAATCACGCCGCTCTGCATTTTCGCTTTTGTCGCGAAGATTCGATCTCGCGTAAAGGTTAATCGCGCGGCGTGGCGTTGCCTAAACCACGCGGGCCGATGTGCCCCACCAAGCAAATGGCAAAGGTCATTCGACTTGTGTCATACCTTAATGAAAAAAAAAATTGTTTCCGGCGACCGGACTATCCTTTGGCGAGCTGCGGTTTTAAGGGCGCCGTGCCTTAAACACTATATTCGGGCCCGGTCGCGTTTGAGAGGACGAAATAACGCTAAAAGTCGTGATACTTCAGCGTCTATTTCCTTTAGGGCTATAAAAAAGTATTTTGCAACGCCGGGTGATGCGAGTTTGTGCTAAGTCAAATCAGGGCAAACTATCGTAATGGGCAATCGCAAAATCCTGCGCTGTGTTTTGGGTTTGGCCAAGAATGACGTTTCTCGAATGAAAACGTTCAATTACTTGTGTAATATGCATATAGTAACTCTAGAACACAGACAAGTGCGATCGCTTGCTATTTTAAACAGAAAGTTTGAAACGATAGTGTCAGACAATATTATAATATACTAAACCTGTATTCATAGCTTTACCCACGTTTAAAGCTGTTATGTTAACACTTGGCGAGAGATCGATAAGAAATCGGCTTCTATTTTAAGAAACTATATATTATTGAATGTTGTTGGTTGATACAAGCAGTTCGTACAAACGTCGACGCAAATCAGATGTAAGTTGATATTTTGGTTTCTGCTGGGCGACAGCTATTTTAGGTTTATATATCCGTCTTTTAAATATTTTTCTGCTAATTTAACACAAGCATCATGCCAAATAATAAAGTACACACCAAAAAGTTAGGGAGAAACGAAAAAACTAATGACAGACACTCATGCAGTGAACTTGTCGTACGCATTTTTACGCAATGATCCGAGTAGCGTAAAATCCACTGGCTTAAGCACAATTACAGTGTATTTCTTTACAGCGTCGCATCGCCTACATATTAAGGGAAGCGAATTGGATCTGAAAATACAAGCATGTGATTCCTTGCGGTTTTACGTTTTTACGCAAAGTTATTGGAAAGAATTGATGAAAAACAGGCCCAAAAGGGAGGGTAAAGTGCCCGAACCTAAACGTTACTGTCGTCCGCGTTTCTCATCGATGATGGATCATGATGTAACGTCTACATCATTGGCGATTGACACGACCATTTCGCGTCGCGTTGGCTCGATGGGCGCGGTCAAAGTGGTCAGCGCTGTTTGTTTTGATTTGTGCTTTCGGACACCTTGTTTGGTGTTGGCTCACCGATTTTTTTCATGTTTCTCGCGGACGCTACGACAAATGTTTGAAGGCGGCGAGCAAATGCGGTTAAGGCGTTGCGCAATTGCCATTTCGACTTCCGCGATAAAATTTATCTGAAAAAAAGATCAAATCGAAATCGACACTGGGGCCTTTGTGCGACGATGGGAGAGTCGCGGGTCCTTACAACGACGAGGTTTAAAAATAAAAAAACATTGCTGTGCCCAACATCATAGACTCAAAAGAGGGTGACACATAGAAGCACTTGAACAAGCTGATTCCATCAAATAGGCCACCAAAGTTTACCGCAAATAAAGGATCAAAAACTAACGCCCATCAGTTAATAACTGTCCGATTTGTTAGGTTACGTTTGATCAATGCGATAGATAGTCAGCAATCTTTTTTCGGCCCGTTTTAGATAGTCAGCAATCTTTTTTCGGTCATGTTCAGTTTGGTCACGAAACACTTTTAAGGTGGCACAAGGAAAATTTTCAAAACGGGAAAACAGCACACCCATGACATTCTTAGTACTGAGTGTGCGAAACGCAATGACATCAACGATATAGGCCCACACTTTTATAGGTGTTTTTCTTTATTGATTTAACGACAATCAGGTGGCAGTCTTATGACTGAAAAAAAACTTTTGTCGTGACAACAATTACAACGAGTAACAAACGGTTTTAAGGAACAACACGTAATAACTCAATATTGGCCATTGGAAAGGGTTTACATCAAAATCTACAAGAAGCTAACAAAAAGTCATGTACAACGTTAAATAAAATGAGGGATTCAGAGAAAATTAAATCAGGATGTCCGAACAGAATGTAATTCAACAAAGTAGCATGAGACAAAGAACACAACGTAATAGATGACATTACACGATTATCGATAATATGGTGTTAGGGGAAAAAGCAATTGCACAGACTCCAATATCCTGTAAAAAATAACTGCATTGCACCAAGCGTTTACTATCGCCCAACCCAGCTTAATTTGTCCTAAAAAGTTTTGTTAAACGAGTTGATTAGTGTTTCTGTCGCACAACGGAGCAAGAGAAAAAATCAGCAATCAACCTTCCGGCGACATTTCACGGTGTTTGGTTTGAATATAGCGTTACGCAGACTACGTTTTCTTTTTGCGCATTGATGATCTTTGGAATCTTGGAATTTGTCCATCCGGTTAAGGGCGACGTTAACGCACGTCCACCGGAAAACGCGTGCGTAAAGGTCCGTTGGCCAGTCCGTGAAATTTCATAGCGAACATCGCAGGTCACATGCGTTATGTGCTGGTACACAGCATCTTCACAGTTGTATTGCGTATTGAAATAGGCAGACACACAAAGAGCCGCAAAATTCAATGTTGCCAAACGTATATTGCAGTCAAACACTTCCTTCTTCAAAAATAACATTAAATGGAGAAGCAATTAATGTCGTTTTGCCTTCACGTCGAATATTAAATGGATAAAACCTGGAATTATAAAATATTTTTTTTTACAGTTTTGCTTTCCGCATGGATTCAAACCACAAAATGTCTCGTGATAAATTAAATGTGATATCTTGGGCAAATTTTATAAAAAAACAAACACATTAAATATGTGTCTGTGAAATTTGGACGTTCCACAAGCAACAATCGATTGTTAACGTTTCCAAGACCGTGTATATTGTTTGGTCCGAAAAAAGTAGCAACGGTGCCAAAAAGGTTGAAAAGTCGGAGGGTTTCGAAACAGAATAAAAAAGTGAGGTGGGATAACTGGTCTTCGTCTTTTAATTTCCGTAGTTTGCCAAGCTACCATACTATGTTCGCAGTTTGCAATGCTTGGACGCCGAACCATTCAAACATTGCGGACGGGTCATGGTACAGAAAGTCCGTCAACCAGAAAAGCGAGTGACAGGATGCTTAGCTAATTTGCGCCCAACGTCAATTATGTCGTTCGCGTTGAGCATCAACGCAGGTTTTTCAGGATATGCATCAGTCCAGTGCTTTCGCTCTCAGTTGCGCAATAAGCAGCGGAAGTATAGTGTGGAAGCCAGCGCTTTGGGGAATTTTTTTGCAATGGTTGGCAGTTGCTGCATGCCTTGGCTTATGTCAGTCGGGAACAAATTGGAATTGCGTGCTGCCGCTAATGGCCGTTGAGCGTGACTTGGTTTGTTTTTTGTGATTGCCCAACTGGTAGATGCGCTATAAATAAACCCGGACATGGGTAAATAATGAAAACGCGAGTTAGTTATTTTAGAAACTATTAACACTGCGCTGTAAACGTTTCACCGCCTACTACCACAAATGTATGAAATAGTACCGTTGTTTAACAAAGTGTCTAATTGTTTTTTGTGGCTAAATAAACGTTGTTGGTCATATATGACACTTCGCTGATTTTCCTGCCATCATGAAGTTGACTAGGGGCTCTAAGAAAATTTATAAAATAAGACGAATTAAAACTATACACATAAGATTTAAGAATATGATTTTTTCGCGAAGCAGATTTAATTTTATGAAGGACCTTTTTTATAGTTTCGTTTGATATTGTTCGAATTTTTATCCAAATTTTCCACAATAGGTATTCGGTGGAACAACACAGGTGTTGAAAAACACTGCGCACTGAAAGTTAATTTGTTTTGACGGTTTTACCGTGGGATGCACTCGATGAACGATTGGAGAACAAGCACCCTAGCAAACGAGAAAGAGCAAGTTCGCGTTTCGCACTGATTGCGGCAATTAGGACTGCAATTTGCCCTAATTATGTGCAAAAGTTATTAGGATAAACCAATCAAGAATCCCAATAAAAGCGGGAGCTAAACTCCCAAAATACACCCGCGCGTAGCGCCGTCACGATTCGGCGAATTTAGCTTTCAGGCATCGATTGCGACACGCTCCAAAATATATGCACTGGCTCAATAACGGCCTTTCTCTTACAAGCGCTGATGCTTGCATGCTATAGCAAGAGAAATGTATCTCATTCGCCAATCGCATACATTTTCATTCACGTACAAAACACAAACCAGCGCTGCACGTGCACAAAAGTGGGCGTTTCTCTCGTGCAAGGCCACGCCCAGATGGTCGCAGAAGCAGCAACGGCAGAGAGACACTATGCAAGCTTGCGTGTGGAGCGCGCGAGTTTTATTACTGGCTTAACTGCGGTTTTTGCGTTGGCGAGGGCTAATCGCGAATTCGCGAGACCGCGATGATCGGATTTCGCGGAATATTGCCTCGGGGTCAACTGGACAAATGGCAACGGGACAGAACTTACAACGCATTCAGTTTGGGGTTAGCCGGGGGTTAAAAGTTTAATGGTCAGTGTTCGGCCAGTCAACGCGCCTTCTTTTTTTCCTCTGCCCAAAGCACAAGTAAATTGTGTAGCACGCAGTGAAATTCACGTCACTATAGAATTGAACTGGGTCTGTAACAATTTTGCATTGTTAAACCAAACATTGGTTCAATAATAAATAATATTGTAAAGCTATATACAGCAACAAAATTACTTAAAATCTCCCACCCGTCTACAATTTTATAAATGTGTTGTTGACATGGCTGTAGCATTGTAGCAGTTTGTTTGGGAATCGGCCCAAAAACAACAGCAGATTAAACACATTCAGGTGGTATGTAGGTTAAGGTACGTGCATTTAAAATAACAAGCAAATTGCACAAACAAAAACGTACCGAAAAAATACCTTCACGGTCATTGGGTTCACATTTGGTTTTTCACACCTACCGGTTATAGACGCCGAAAAATCAGCACACTTTGCAAAAAAACGCGCCTGCATGATTAAGGTAGTTTTCGCGTTAGTGTTGGACCGTTACTTGTGCTTGCAAAATCAATTTTTCCTGACCACTAACCACGTTTGACGACGTTCTTTCCTAAACATGACGATTTTCACAAATCTTGCCACTGCAAAAATTGAGCCTTTGGAAATATGACGCCGAATAAGTTTCTAAATAAAACATTCGCATTTAAAGGTCTTATCACTTCGTTTAAAGTTCAGGCATATGTCATAACTGGCCATTTCTGGAAATGAGATGCGCAATCTGTTAGCATAACCTTATATCAGTGTGTAAAATGTTGTGCAAGTAAAAACTGCCTTTCGTTAGATTACGGTTGAATTTACCAGTGGAACTCACACAGGGTTTGAAATAATTTAAGCGTGTGGCTTGGTTCTTCCACACATCGACTGGGATAGATAATTGCGAAATTTTGCTAGGAAAGTATGACATTTCGAAATCCAATCAATCCAATTGCAACGCAGGGCGATTTGACGTCAGCCTGATGAAATCGCGATCCAACGATTGCCGGGGGAAGAATTTAATCACACATGGTGACGTCATCTCTGCGGATGGCTGCTTCCGGCGGGCTGGGCACGCGAGGCCTGGCGGAGAACAGCGCCCAACTGCCTCAAAGTGCCTCGTCATTTTTAACCTTATACTAATGAACGGGAGATTGCTGCGCTGGGCGATGTGTGACAGTACACGAAAATGTGGACTAAAAATACGGACAGTGCCATTCAGGACTGTTCTGCAATAAAGTAAACTGACCCACGTTCATTTGCATACAGTGACGCCCTGATTAGATAACAGAGCATCTAATATGGTATATTCTCGTTGAGGCTTACAACGGGAAACCTTTCGTTTTTTGACTCATATTTTACGCTCTGCTACGAGAGGTTCGCGTTTAGGACGTTATTTATAAGGGATTACATCAGTTTGAGTGTTTGTTAGCCACGGTGAGCAATGTATGAGTGTTTGCCGCGACTTTTACATCCGTCGCGTGGCTTTCGGTTTAGTGCTGGTTTCCAGGATATGTATCATCAAAGTAGTCGAATATATGCTAATCGTATAAAAAGTGAAATTCCCATTTTTTCACATTATGCTGTGACACGGTATTTGTCATGGGCCTAAAAACAGAATCTCTATTTATATACGTGTCTTTTTCGACAGAAAAGCGTAGGGCGAGGAGCTTACAAGCAATTACCGGAAATCGTGGATAAAACGAACAACATGAAGATGTCGTTCCGATGTGACCTACAAACAAACGGGTTAAACCTATGAAAAAACGGGCTATTTTTAGTTTCGTTTCGCCTTTTATACCCGAAAGGCAGCCTAATGCCGTTCATCTTTCGCGGCTATTTGTCGCCTTTGTAAAATAAAAGCAAGCTACCGAGTTGCGTACACACAGAGAAATCGGTTGCCGCAACGGTGCACGGACATCTGTCCTGCTCGAAATGGATGACGAATAACTCTATTACACTTCCCGTCGAGTGAAACGTGCCCGAATGACGTTCGCGCTATAATGTCGCTTCGATAAGTGGCTGATAGACTTCGCGGAGTCCCAGCAATCGTCGCTAGCCGGAATTGGGGAGCTCGCGTTGCCATATAACTGACCCCATTGCATCGCAGCGAAGCCCCTGCGCTGCTGTGTGTATTCCTCGCGTGCTAACGGCCCCCGCGGCCGCTGCCCATGCAGCGTAATATCGACTGCGGCCAAAACGATTACGATTTAATTAAGGTCGAAAATAGTCGGCTTACGTGCGATTCGGGTGGGAATCCAGCCAAATGGCATCGGCAGTTATTCGATTTTGAAATGGCGTGAAGCGGCCTGGATGCACGACCGTCTTTCTTTGAGATAGAGCATGCCTCTTTTGAAGACATTTGTACACGGTCGATTTTAACTTTACTCTGGTTGAGTTTTCTTCATGCAATAAATATAAGATTGCCACTAGCGGTGGTTTGCAAGTGCCGCCATAAATCGGAATAAAGATGTGAACATGAAGAAAATGAAACTTCAAACAATAAAATAAGTATAGAAACCTTCATTCGGACGCAATTGCGTGTGGAATATTAGATATTTTATATTATTCGCGTTGCTAAATTACAATAGCATAAATTAGGCCGAGGCAGCACACTGCCAGCGTGAGAAGATTTGTGAGCGGTTCGTCTAAATATAAAATTCTTCAACATGAATGACCTATGTGACACAAGCTGTTTTATGACATTGGATTGGTTTATAGTCAAACGTCAAAACGATATTTGCAAAGCAATTAAAAGAAAATCTTCACAACCAATATCCCTCAAGCTATATGAAGGTTCTGATTCGACTTATTTATAACTTTTGGCGAGTGTGATTTCGTTGCAGCGCCACATAAGGGGAAATTGCAAAGATCAATCGACAAATCGCATGTTTATGCAGAAAAGCCGTTAACTGCGACCTTTAAATATAATTGTGTTCCGCATTTCGAACCTTCTTACTGACGTACTATAAGGCCACTGGGGGTACGGTATTTGTACTTTGGCCACCCATAATTCACCGTTTTTCGGTGAAAAAAAAGACTTGACGAAGAAGGATTCAATCATTCTTATGGGGTTTGAATGAAACGAGATCGTGTCTCATAAATGGCCGATATTTTGAAAAGGTGTCGTTGCCAGTAATGGCATGAGGTTAACAGGCAACGATGAATAAGGCATTAGGGCTTTTGTTGTGCGTGACGAGATCTGACTTATTCTTTTACCGCAAACACAACAGCTTTCTATAAAATCAATCACATCGTGGGTCAAGCTAACACGTTCGTGCATCAACCATTAAACGTAAGACGTACGCGTCGCCGCATATAACCATCTTCGATAAAAATAACGCGCTCAAAAATAAATGAACCTCTGAAAAAAGGGACAAACATCGAATAAACATGCGTTAAAAGTAACAAAACGCGTCCAAATTTACCGTCACGGGATTGCGTCTATTTGCGGTGTACGCTCGCTTGGCGCAAAAACATGATATTGCAGCATGGTTATGACTGGCCCGGATAAGTTTAGCGTTCTATCCGGGGCCAGGAAACACGTTGCGAAGTTTCCACGGAAGCCGAGCAAAAACTGTCGTCACTTTTCGCCGCAATTCGCTTTAGAACCGTGCGTTTTCGCATCTAAACATTTGTATAGGACGCGACTTCCAAATATTTCGTTGAAAGTTGAAAGGAAGTGTGCGCTTTTCTTCTTCGTGTCGTGCAGTTAGCCGCGTCCGCTTCCGTTTTCGCGTTTTTACAATTAAAAATTTATATTCCTAAATACCCGTTATTCTAAAATTGCATCGCGCTGCTATTTAAAGCACAAGACGCTACATTTACGTCGCCTGCGTATTGCGTTCCGTGAAGCTACGCATTTACGAATCGTTACACACAACAATGAACGGTGGAAAACAATTCGGGGCATCTTAGTTTCATAGGCTTAATTATAGAATATTTGTGTCGGTAATAGTGTTATAATAGTAGTAAAAACTTTGATGAACTGACGGAAAACCCAATCATTTTACCAAGTCATGCTTCCGCGAAGCAAGTTATGTGGAATAACATGTTTCCATATTGACTTTATATATTTATTTTTTTCTATCGATATATTTTCGTGGTATATATGACATTTACTATATTGTCCCTATACTCGATGCTAAATAACCTTAAAGCACACGCGACCCAAGCGTGCCTCAATGATTTACTCATTTGACCCTTAAAGAACTTAAGACTGCTATAATGGCCTTATAAACTGCAAGTCATAGGCAGAAACAAATTCATGCATTCATGACATCCATTTAAGGAAACCGTAGCATAAAGTCGTCAATTATAAAATTAAAGTCGTCGATTATATAACTATTGCAAATACGAATATAACTAAACGGTCAATATTTATAGTTTTATTTTCCTAAGTTTGTCGTTAATTTGTTGGTGTTTGTCAAGCGACGAAATTTCATAGTTTTATAAGGTTTTCAAAAGGTTTTAACTTAGCAACAAGCTTTAATAGCAGCGAAACCCCACTTTCGAAACTTAGTATTTGAAAGTTTCCATTCAAACCAAGTACGCTGCTATACGGTCGGTCGACACCGATTTACTAGGACAAGCCAATGCCCGACGCGTGCTCGCGCGTGTTTTCATTGCCGCGGAGCTTTAGAGACGTGTTGGCCGATGTATTTCAAGAAAGCCGCTCACTTGGCGTCCATCTCAACCGTAAGTGAATAACTCTACTCGGGGGAAACCACCAAGGGAAACACCCGCGAGTGCAAGTCCAAACAGGTTTGTTTAGATTTAGAGCGGGCTCGCCAAGGTTTTCCCGTAGTCGCCGGTTACTACGAAATCATAACAAAGTTCTACTGATAATTTGAAACAAGACAAAAACAAATTTATACAAAATCATTTATACACAGAAAAAAAAACAATTGATAATGTTGACGTATTTGATGTTGTTTTGGGCCTAAAAGTTGGTTTAGGTTGGGTGGTAAATTAGTCAAAGAACAGCATTTCTCTTAATGATTTAGAGCTATACAATTTTTACATGATTGAAGTGTGATCACGGAATGTATTGAAAGTAATGGGCTACATTATTACCACTGTAAGATATCGCTGATTGGATAATATTTTTTAGCCAGCCAGAGCCATAGCACGCCAGTCGAAAATTACAGACTCTTGATTTTGACAAAATTTCACAAATCGGGGAACATATTGGCAAATAATAAATATTTCTGCTGCTAAAATTTTACACGTCTATCGCATACAAGCATTTGCGAAGTTTCCTTAAATAGATGTTGTGTCGTTCGATACGTTTTGGCGTAGAATAAAATTTCAATAATATGGAGATCTTGTTTGTGTGTGTGTGAGCGTACAATATAAGTAAGTGATTTCTTTTATAATTGGTCAAAAACTACCCAAAGACTCTTGAAAGAATTTGGTAGTGATTCGAATTTAACTACATCGATCGCGCGTCGGTTATATTTTTACTTGTTTAAGAAGTGTAAAGTAATTTCATTTAGAAAGTGTAAAGTTATCTTGGTGCGTATGCCACCTATGAAGGCAAATACCCGCCCCCACAATTTGCCCTGTCGGTCTTACGGAGCAATGCGTTTGCGTGAGTTAAATAACTCCTTTAGTTGCCGATCACGTTTCAACAACCAGTTTTAGACAGATCCAAAATAACAACATCAGCTTTCGAATTCGAGGAACTCTTTCGCAACCGAGCTGCCTATAGTCGGGTCGACCAATGCGAAAGAGAAATGTGCGAGAATGGCTCGAAAGTTCGCAAACCGTCTATCGCCAGACAGCCGCAGGGAATCGCAGATTTTCACGCGACGCTCGAATGCGCTTCAATGTTGCTAATGGTAGCCCTAGTGCAGGAAGGCGATTTTGGCAACAAACGATTTGCAGCAGCCTTTCGTCGCGAGTGCCAACACAACCTAATCGATTTTGTTTCTTTTGTGCAAGAAATATCGTTTTGGGTGATAAGTTGTAGGCCACGGTCACGTCTCTTTAAAAAATGTCGTGGTGCAGTATACATTAAAAGCGCGTAGACCTTTTGCACACTTGAAACAACTTAAATTTATGTTGATTAATCTGAACATACAAGAAAGCTGCTTCAAGTTATTAGGTTGGAACTTGCAATGGCAAAATTGCAACCAAAAACAGACTCCAGGTCATACATTTTTCTGAGCGTCACTATATAATCTACGTGTGTGAAACACGTACACATTGGAAGATTCGGTATATTCAGACATGCTTGACTAATTGAGCATTAGGTTGTAGCAACGTTTCGTGCTACAAACAGATTAACTTCCTTTGTCCTTTTTTACTTCAGAATGTTGCACCTTGAAACGTTATGTCCCCTACGTTGATTTAGATTTTTAAGTATTGCATAAAGGTGTGCATACCACTTTTCTTTAAACGATCTTGTAAAATTATTTCTAATCTACGTCTTAAAACCAATAAATTTTTTTTACCTTTGGTTAAAAACTGTATATGCGAAATAACTTATTAGCTGAAATAAAGTGACTTATATACAAGCCAACGTGTACGACAACTCGCAAATGCATTTTCAAGAATTTTTAAGCGGACGTTTTACAAATCCTGCTTGTGGTGACAACCGGTTTAGTAGATGTTCGTAAAGAGCCAAGACCGTTGTTGGTTAAATGAGTAATAGTGAATGGTTCAACCGCCAGGGCGTTTGTCTTTTGGCTGCAGCGTACTTTGACGCATTGGGAATTTTTTTTCTCGACAAATCGATACAAGTCACCGAATGACGGAGTAAACATCACTTAAATCACGGCGTTTGTACGGCTGCCAAACCGAGCGAGACACATTATGCAGGGGGTCCTTGCCGTTTGTCCCCCGCGAAAGCAGACGTAAAGGCACTAATCAAATAAGCGACTATGCGTCGAGATCCCAAATTTGCGAATCTTTACACCCGAAATTGCCAAATTAATGAAAAACGCGCTTGCCAAACTTTCCATTATTTTTCCAAGTCAGGCGCGCTAACTAATCTGTGCCTCGCATTTCCACAGCCGATTTTCTAGCGGATGTCTGGACGTTTTTCGTCCGCTGCCAGCAGACAACCGGGCCATTAAACATTGTTTTGCTTGGTCACCGGCTCGCAATCATGCCGATGATGATAAAATGCTCGCAGTTTATGTTGGCAGCTTCGCTTGTAGACTACTTTTGCGCAGTTGCGGCCTGCAGTGATGTCACGTGGCCCCACACAATCTGACCTGATTTAAAAATACCGAAACAAACGCAAAACTAGCCAACGTCAAGCGTGGGCAGCTGATCTGTAATTAGGCTGTCTGATGCCGCAGACAAAGGCTTATCGACCAATCAAAAGATTTGTGGCAAAGTTCAAGGTGATAGGCGAGAAGATGTGTCTTTGACCTTTGTGCGTGGGCAACCGATTCTTTTTGATATTGTCATTTGGGATCACTCATTTTTTAATAAACCTCTAAGAAAAATCAGTTTTTCGGAGAATAGGTCCTCGCACGTGTTTACAACAGACGGACCAACGGATTCATTCACAAATCCGACCGGCAGTCTGTCCCTTGTGCGTTTCGGCACGTTTCTGTCACTATCTGATTCATCTTTGCAGAAAGGAGAATGTAAAGAAACGAAATTCGAACGCTCTCGATTTGGATGTTTTCAAGCTCGCCAACAGACCTACATAAATTAATCCATATTGGCAAACCAGGGCATTTAGAAAATTGATTAGGTGGCTTGTTGTGGACTATACCTGTTGATATACAACGGCTTGCACATTGCACCTGGTACGTTATTGTATAATATCGCGTGAATGAAAACGAAACTGTCCTGTTTTGGATTCGCTAGAAAAGATACCAAACCAAGAGTTTATCAATTGGTTGTTTGGCTTAGTGGTTCTTATTCTTCCGTAAAAGACACCATATTTTTGTTTTTAAACAATATCAGGCCGAGTGACTCTGTTGACTTATACAATTTGTCAACCGTGCCACTTGTTTTTAGTACATTGAAGAATACATTATTGCTCTGTCATTACAAAAAGTTCCATGCCCACCAAAATGATGACAGGTACCACCTGTGGGGCGCACTGGTTTAAATTGTGGGCTGTTTTTTTGCAAAATCTTTTGTACATTTTGTAGTTTTACGTCAAATGGCCGCCATACTACTGTGTTAGAATATGAGCATAACCCCGTCGATTGCTGTAAGCTTTAAAAATAGTCAACATCGGCAACGCAATGTCGAACTAACTCACCAGCGCTTGAACCAGAGTTGCCTTGCAATCATTCAGAGGTCAAACACCAAATCCTATTTAACTTTAAATGAGCGGGTCATTGTAACTGTTTGAGAACGCCGTCATTTGCTAAACGATTCTTTAACGATCAGCGTGCCGCAAATGGCAAAAATGAGGATTATTTGAAAATATTCCAATTTCCAACAGGCGATTTTAAATTTCCCGTGTAATTTCCGTTGCTAACTTTCATTTCAAAAATGCTGATCGACGAGTCACGTGTGTGTTGCCGCTTTTGCGCTGATGTTGCAATTCGACGAGCGGTTTGTCACGATTCAACGCAGCTTAAACGACAATTGCAAATTAAAAACATAATTAAAATAAAAATTTCAAGTATTTTTTTCGCATAAAGTGCGTGAAATTTCGATTAGCGATAAGCCAAGGACTTAGTCATATTGTATGACAGTATATGGCTATAAAAATAATCTCCGGACAACGATTAAACAAGGCAATCAATGGATCTCAAAATCAAAACGACGTGCGAGGTTCAACATATATAACTGAACTAATTGAAACAATGTAGCTCGATAATGAATTTCAAAGCCAAAAAGGTAGATCGACATCTTGATTAAGCCGTTTCGATACGACTTAAACTTATATAACATTAACTGAAGTTCGTATCGAAACTTCTTAATCGAGATGATGTCAATCTACTCGACCTTATTGACTTTGGAATTCTTCATCAAGCTAATTGAAACAAATAAATGAAAAGATATGCCATTTGAACAGGGTTATTCAGCCAGTTGTACTGTATTTAATGGTCGGGCAATAAAGTCATATTCTAATTAGAATAAATTGGGATATTGTTTGAAAATAGTTCTGTAAGATGGGTCTTTTGAGAAGTATCATTATACTGGAAATGGCTTCGTTTATCTCGTAAAGTTAGTGGGGATTTCGAGGAATATATTGCCATATGGAAAATAACAATAAGCAGAAATCTCTCCCGCTTAAACAACGAAAAGGTTAAGTAGGAATATTCCCCGATTATCTTAATCCGGAACAGAGAAATCGTTTATTGAAAGAAAACCCCGTGTTTGTTATTCCCGGGTTAAAAGGTCTGATTTGTTATAGGCTCCGCGCTACCGCCTTATAAGCATAGATGTGTACAAACAAATGCAAAATAAAACACATTCGATTTAGACATTTCACATAATGTTGCTATTCGCGGTTGCGACAATGCAACCAATAATGTGAAACTGTGCTGATCCAACTTGTTATCACTGTAGTAGAAGGTTAGGCGTAAATCTACTTAATACTGGTGGATCATTGCAATATCGATATTTTCACGAGGGCGCAACCCCGATTAGATGTTAAAAACTAGGGGTGGCTAAGTGCATTTAAGCTCGGTTAACTGAAAACACCGGTAAATCCCGTCCGTTGACTTTTTTTCTCTGGGGCTCAAATATCGAATTAAAATTTTCCTCCAACTTACAGGACTTGTGCGACAATCACTGATTGTTAGCTAAAATACTCTCCGTGAGGGTTTATGTTGGTAAAAAATTAGCGGGTTGATAGCATTCTAACATATAAGATTTCAAGCTTTTTAGCTGAAGTTACTCACAAAACCTTGCACAATAAGTAAAGGTTTACTTATACAAAAAGGTTCGACTGCAGACGTTGGATTGCTAGTCGGGCATATTGGGTGATAACAACAAATACATTTGCCAAATATGGTGCACAGACATTTCCTCGAATATTGGTTATTTTTGGACAGTTTCCGACAAGAGTCGTCCTTAATTACTCCCCAACGCCCAATCGCTGTCACGACAAATTACCAGCCGCGTCGACGTTCTCTGCAAGCGCCATTGAAAAAAAGAGCAGTGATATAGAGCTGCACGTGATCTAAGTTGGAATGACAATCCATAATATTGGCTGAGATTTGAAGATTGGACAATGGCGTATTTGCCTGGTCGTGAAAAAGGCAACGGGTTGTGCAGAAATACACGTAGTATGCTAAACGTTGTTGGAACATCGCTGTGACACTATAGCCATTTCCCCCACCGATTAAGCTCCCTAACAGGCACACGCATTAAGAGATTGTTACTAATTCAGATGGAGAAGTTATATAAGCGTGTGACTGTTTGTTTTTCAGTGACAAAAAAGAAACAAAAGACAGCATTTACTCGCGCCTGCAATATGCTTTGCTTCATATTTTCCTAGAAACTGAAGTCTTAATTTCTCGACTGACACTATTTCAACTAAAAGCCAAAACTATAAAAGGGTATTTACTAAACCATATTCGCGTCTGAATTGTTAGTGGAACTCACCCTACAAAATCAAGTAAACTTTTTTGCTGGAGTTTATACACTTTAATAAAAACAAAAAACTAAATATAGACGAATCTATCACTATATATAGAAATATAGTATTAAAATACCGGATGCACCCCCAAGGATTTGTTTGTACACGGCGTACTTGTGCAAGCGATGGATGGTTGTTGAAGTTATTTTTAAACCCTGCAGTGAACACAGCCATTTATATATGGTTTTACTAAAGTGGAATCGGTGCAGTAAAACTCTGACATCTTGTGTTTTACAGCCACACCCCCGTTTCGGTTGCATAACTGTACTACAGTTTCAATCCAAACCTTTGAGCTTGGATCGTAATATAAACTATATTGCTGGTAACCAGAAATAAAAGGTTACTGTGCATTCTGGGGTGATTCGAAATTTTACAGTAGCTATAGTTTGCACGGATTTTATTGATGTACTCTCAACCCCGTCATCAAAATATTTGAATGTTAGGTGTCTAGTCTAGACAATTGTGCGAATATTTCAGCCAATCTGATCTACAGCAGTGAAACAACACAAGCGGTAAAACAAGTCGTAGGACATATTGTGCGCAGAAGTAAATTAGCTTCAACCATATACAATGCGGGCTATGTTTCGAGCATTGTTTGGACTTTCAACTTAGCAAATCGATTAATACAACTCTAAAAATTGCAATGCGTTAAAATCGGTACAACAGGAAAGCTTTCCCGCAAAACAATCAATAGACTTTTCTTTCTTGATTCGAAAGGACATTCCACGGAAATCGCACTGACCAATCCATCCTAAACCATATCCAGATAGGTTTAATTAAAAAAGGAGTACAAAACGAATAATTACGTTATTAAAATATGAACAAATGACAAAACAAATTTGGCAGTCAATCTGTTATTGACCTAAACAAAATGATGCATTACAGCGCTGTTTCGTAATCCAAATCAAATCACTCGATTGCGTGAGCTTTGCTTTTCCAATCGACTGCGATCGGCGACATCCGGCCTTAAAACAACTTCTCGGGATTTTCCGCGCTGTGACGAAACGACACGATGACATCATCAACTCGAGTATTCGCGTCAATGTTTGGACACAAACATTGTTTCGGTTTTGAAATTGCTCGCAGAAAAAGATTCCCGATGCGGGACAACGGCGGGTGCATTCATTGTTCGACATGAAACCACTCGGAAGTGATGGGTCGTTGAGCAAACGTATTTGACCGCTCGGTGATTTCATTCGTCCTTAAAAGCGTCGATAAACAGCGAGGGCAGCTAGGCCACGTGATTCGCTGCACGGCCCGCCAGCGATCCCGTCGTCCCTACACGTGACTTGCTTTTCTCCTCTGAACTAAATGGCGGAATGGCGCTTGGATACACCGCGTGTTGATAACGTAGCCGTGGCTACTGCGGCATGTTAAGTGAGTCGATGCGTCGACATTGTTAAGAGCCTGGTATGTGATTCATCATTCGTAGCGTAGCAGGTTAATGCCAGATCTTTGCCAAGAGCCCCTGGTTCTCTTCCGCAACGGCCGCTGTCAGTTTGCGAAAAAGCCTGTTTAGATGGCTGTGTTTGTTTTGCGGGCCCGTACGTAGTGCAACGGGAAAAATGCATAAACACATGTAGCGTGACCAATGACACCCCAACATACCTTTGACGTCAGAACGCGGATGCACCTGAAAGCACAAAAACAACAAGCAAACAGGTGCTAACAAGAAACGGCAACGGCAAATGTTGCGTCACCTTGCATTAAACCCTTTAATTAGCACTTAAAACCGTTATAGCAATTAGCACTTAGCAGTTCCTAAGCATTTTTAAAGAACTCGATCGAAGACCCCCTGTAGCCATTCCTTTTTTTGTGATTTAACGGACCCATTATGACGTTCAATAAGATGGATTCACTTTGCTCTCGCTTTAGCTTATTTTTTACTTTTGGGTTTAGTTTGTAGAACAAAAATACATATATTTTGGCAGACTTGGGGAAAATTCTTTGCTGACAGCACTTCCACTGATCCAGAGAATAATAAACCGTCATTCTGGACTCGTAAGCTCCGTTAACTTGCCAATCCGTTACTGGGTACTATATTTACGACACTAACACAACTTGTGTCACATGTTGGTGACACACTTACATATCGGATATCGGTATTATACATATCGGATATCGGTGTTACTTTCCCATGAAAATGGACCGAAATTCCGATAATATCCAGGATTTCGCACGGCCGTGTGATTCCGGGAGGCCACGTGTTTTCTTGTTTCGTAAACAGGGACCTGATATTTTTATTTTGCGTTTTCGCGCCTCTTTGACACTGCGCATAAAGCGCGAACTCGTACAGGAGGGCTATTAGTCATAATATCGGGTTGCCGAATATCACCTGAAATAGGACAAGAAACGACAAAACGTTCGTGAACTATCACGACTTGACCTGCAAAGTTTTTTAGCTCGAAAGCGCGGTATTATTTTTTTTTTAAGTCTTGTTCGTAGAATTATTTATTGCGCAATCGCGTACATTTATCTCATAAGAACAGTTACTGTTGATTAAAGGCTTTGTAGCCAAGCATGGTGGTGCGTCCCTGACAATCGACGTGGTTAGGTTTTTACCCAGATTTTAAGAATTTGTGCGATCGAAAACTGGCATTTGATGTAAGGTTTATTATAGCAGAATATATTTTCTTATGTTCATAAACTTTATGATTTACAGAAAAACATCGTTAGATTTTAGCAGTAAAACAACTGAATATACATTTTTGCCAAACATACCCCTAAAACCGAGTATTGCTCATCCAACAGTTGTATTATAAACAATCGACGTTTCGACGTTCATTATTATGTTTTAGGGCGTATTTACCTAAAACATAATCATTAAAAAATATCACTCTTATACATTTTTTACATCCCAAAACCAGACATTTTAGGCAAACCGTGGTTGTTACCATTAACGTGATTAGCCTATTGGTTTGACTATAAAGCTCAGTGATATTTTCCATTTTTATGCAAAAAATCAGAAGAATTGAAGAATTAGTTATCATGGATTAATTATTGTTATTGGTTCAACATTGATTTTACAATATCTTTGGTTTTCAAATATGTACTTTTTTCTAGTAAAAACTCCGTTTCGATGTCTCATCGATAAATCATCCTGAACACTTAAGTATTTAAAAAATCGTAGAAATACATTCAAAAGTTTTAGGTGAAAATCAATTAGTTTTTTTTCTTTTCTATAATTTTTTCTGCATTTCTAAAAGAATTGTGTTGATTCCTCAGCTATCCGAGTAACACAGGTGACGTAAGTTTTAAATATATATAAAAATTTAGGTCAAAATATAGCGTGGGAATTTTAGCCTCAGGCAATCTTCACGTCCATTATCATGTTTTGGCTGGACTTTTTGTGTGCACGAACAAATCGAAACTTTTTATTTTTTATACGAGATATAAATACCTAAGAGCAGTCACGTTAGAAAAGCGTTAAGAAGTGTTACATTTTTCAAAAGTCTTTGAGGTTAAAAATAGTACGCTTTTACCTATAGTGTGCCTAAAGAGTAATTTTTTATGCTTCTTCAAAAAGGTCTCGACCAGGTCTTAATCTAATGTTAACATTCCTCTGTAAACATAACTGTAACGTAGATAGAACTTCCTTTAAACACAACAAGTAGCCCAAAGTCAGGGATAATTTTTTTACTAGAAATATATTTATGTACTGGAAAATCGCTCAACTAGTCCAATTTGATTACGGTCTTTTGGTAAAAAAAAATTTAGTATCAGATTTTTCAAAAATATCCCCTTCAAATATTGTAAAAAATGAAAGTGTCCAATGCCTTAATGTATTTAAACTTAATTTGTCTTAAAAACTAGTCAAGAGGTGACCCATTCGTTTGGTTAAATCGTATTTAGTAAAACATTTTTTCACTTTTCTATTTGTAAAGTGCCTTACTAGAACTAATTTAAAACTTTGTTCAAACATATAATTACATTAAAGTCAAAATAAAGAGTTGACCTGGTTTATATGGGTCGTTTAAAAAAAACTTATTTATCCAAGGCGTTTTGCTATAATTGGTTACCTAAACTTCGGTCTATCAACAAAAGGGCACGTTTCATAAATAATATAAGAAAAATGATTTGATAAACCACAGGCTAAAAATTTTACCAGCTTTGACTGCACGCAAAAATTCATAAAACTATTTATCGGTATTTTGCCGGAGGGTTTAAATCTTAGCAGGCACCAAAATTCTCATTGGCTCTTGGCAACAATGTTGGTCAGTAAACAATCCGGCAACAATAGCATGTTGTGCGCAAAACATCTTTAGCTATTTTCATGACGACTATAAGCATTGTAACTTTCCCACAACGGCAGTTTTCTTACATGATTTAAAATCTAAATCAATCGTCCGAAAATCAAAAATCCCAATCGACCGTATCTAGCAGCGATGTCAACAAAAAAAAATGATGCATTTTGAGAAAAAGATTTTAGATTCGCTGAACCAATAAATTTTGTTAATCGTTAAAACAAGTTTGAACATTGCCAACATTGAGTTTTATAGTTTGTGATTAAAACATCTTCGCTAATTGTCCAATTTTAAAAGCGACAAGTCGATGACCTTTGAGAAAGAAATTCACTTTCCCTCTTAGACTTAAAAAATATTTTTACTCAATTTGGGATTTGTTTTGCTGTGATGGCAATAAATGAAAAAAATATACTTTTAAGTGCTAAATAAATCAATACCATTGCTTGGTTGCTTTATCACTTGTTAGTCAGCACGGCGTTTATTTTGTGTTAACAACGATGGAAATACACCGTCTCCACCACTGTTGTCTTAGGAAATATGTGCCCTATGCTAACAACTGGTTCACTCACTTATCCATTGTTGGCGGTTAACTTATTGTTAATACGGGTATAATTAGATCTACACTAGGCAAGTTAGCCAGGAACCTGTTCTGCATTTTTTAGGAAGAGGTTCGCGCTAATCGGTTCGAACCAGTTTAAACCGATTGAATCCCATCATTTGTGGTGACCCCTTATTAACGGTTAGATTTTAACTTTTCTTCGCTGCCAAACAGTTAGGAGTCTAAAGTACAGTGCCCAATTTAATTTGCACTTTTTCAATTCTTATATTTAAATGCAAATCAAGATGTGTCAAAATTAAATTTACGCCCGACCGATAGACTTGCATGATGTTTTCAAACGATTCTAATGTAGGCTACATAAACCGGTTTACCGTTAAGGCTGTTTACTGGAAACACCTTTCGAACAGAATTTTACCGCGTTTACTTATGCGCTAAACCGACCGGAAAGTAAACACGAGATGATTCAAACCGTCCAAAGTCACTGTTTATTTAAATTAAAATACTGTGTGTTGCTGTTGCGGCAATTTCCCTGGATACTGGGAATTGGTCAAAGAGGCCACAGAAAATTTCCACCAATGGCACTTGGATTTGTATTTCGAGGAAATACCTTGCTAAAGGAAAAACAACTCCTAAATTACATTTGTGAAAGGAAAACAACAGCAAACGAAAGGTATTGGTCAGCAGATGATGGGAATATGTGTTTTGCGATCTTGAGCAGACTCCCGCCCCTAAAACGTGGTCTAGTTTTAACGTTGCGTTTCGGTCTGCTGTGAATAAATTTGCATTTAAATTGTCCTCGTTTGTAGTTTTTGTCGGTTTTAGGCATTTCTCGACCAAATTTGGAATGTTTTAGCGGAAACGGAACGTAATACAAACAACATAACGTTTTACTTAAATTGACAATAAGGGACCGAAAAAAGGAGATATTAAACGTCATTTGTTAACAAGTAACGCTTTAAGGGAAAAAGTCTTTGAAAGGACCGCAGTTCCTGTCAAACTCACATGCGTTATTAAAAAAATTCTTGAACATTCGAAAAAAACGTTTTCTAAGACGTTTCCGAAACGCGATTGACGTTAACCGCCAGCCAGTGTTTACTCCGACTATATACGCCCTGTCCAAGAAACAGAAAGCACATTTCGGGTTACCTGTGCGTCAATGTATTAGAAATATTGATCTTGGTATGTTTGCTGAATACACAGCGTTAGTGACAAGACGAGAGAGTTTATCACAACCTTGATAGCCGAACACCGGTGGAAACCGAATACTGATTACGTGCGCCAACGCCTGACGTGTGTTACGACAAAGCGCGTGAAACAACGCGACGTGATAAAAAGCGGCGCATCGATTAAATTGATAGCTTTGTTTCGTTTACCTTATGCCAAACGGAATGCAATATACAACACTGTCCACTTCGTAAGCATTTCACTTACTTCCTAATTTCGTCAAATGTCATTTCGCATTGTTTTTTTTTTTAATTTATCTTGATTTTACAGAAATTTAGTGTGAGACACACGTTTAAAATGGATGAAAAATTAACATTTGGAATTAGTCAATTCGGAACGTTTTTCAAACCAAACTTTAACACTCTAATTCTGTTCATAGATGTTTTGTAAAGTTTGTTTCCCGCTTTGTTCTTTATCAGGTTGTTTAGGGTAACCGTTAAAGTATATCGTAGCAAAGTTGAAACACGACATGTACAAAATAAAAATCCCAGTCGTGATTTGATGGGTACAGTCAGGGTTACCATCTGTTTAGAACAAAAAACAAGCTCGCTGATCGGTGATTACGTAGCATAGTTTGCCTCCAGTAATTATTATTAAATGCAAGCTTTTACGTAATTTTTGTGAGCGAGATTCTTCGGTAAAAACTTTTAAACTGTCCAAGTTGTGCTCAGTAATTATATTATCAAGATAAATAGTTAAAAACACTCTGATAGAAATAAAATTAAGATATATTAAGCTCAAAACCCCAAAATAAACTTGATTGTCAGAAGCACCGTAGCCGTAGTATTATCTAAGATGTTGCACTAAAACACAATTCTGGAAAATACCGTTAGTACAGAATTGGTATTCGTGGGTATAATAATGTTTATCAATATATACGAAATATATGCAAAGCTACAGAGCCTTACATTTTGCATTGTATTTTTATCTTAACGGCAATGTTACGTGGCTAATAAGTTGTATATACTGCGTTTTACTTTTGGACCTACAATTGCATAACGCAGTGCTTTTCAAACTTTAAAATTTCCATCCGCACTTTTTTATTTCGGAAATTTGCATTCGCACGAAACAAGCATAAGAAGTTTGCAACCTTTAGTTTTAATTGTGAAATACCAATGAAAGGGTTTGTGTATCAAAACCGTGTGTCTAATAAGCCTTGACCGATATAAAATAGATAGCTTAAGCTGCAATGAACCACAACGAGACCATATTACTGTACCTGTAACGCATAAATGGCCGCACCAGCTTATTTGATTACTGTATAACACATAATACACATTTATCCGCACGACGTTAGTCGTCCGCATTACAATTTTTTTATCCGCACAAGTGCGTATTCATCCAACGGGTTGAAAAGCACTGACATAACGTATTAATAATATTAGTATATGTCAAGTTTAGGGTTGTATTTGGATTCAAACAGTTGTAACATGGGTTTATTTCGCAAGGCGGGTTTATTCGTTAAGTAAACGCGTATATATTACTAAAAGTATCGTGGATTTACTGCGGGCACATAATTAACCGGAGCTATTTTTATTTTAATGTGAAACGTGGACTTAACATGCTACTAACAATAGCCGTTCGGTTTTAATTCAGGATTTCGAAATATTTGTTTCGGCAGTGTACTGAGAACAAACGTATTAAAATAGGTGGATAATATAGGACGCAGCTCTGGGTATTTCTCATGGTATGAATAATATGTCATGCAAAAGCCGTTTGCTATATACGTGAGTGTCAGCGTACTTTCCAAGTGTCGATAATAATTGACCGAAACATATCGATCCGTTCGACATATCTCTTTATAATCACACCAGAAAAGAACTCATAAGAACAATACGTGTTAATCACGACGCAATTCCTCCAACAAAACAACGTTATTCATTAACGAGGCAAAGATCTGCGGCCAAGGCGACGAAAACAAAATGGCAGAGTGGTCTAACAGCGCCAGGTGATATAAGCTGGTAAATTTATCTCCCGAAGCATTGAAATAGTGGCGCTGCGTTATAGCGTGCTTATTTAAAAAATTTACCGCCGCGGGAAACAGAATGAATCAATCGGTGAAGTTCAAAAACTTATTTCCAGCGTAAAAAGGCAACCACGAAAAACGATTTAATCACCGGTACGCGCAAGAGTTTGCGGTTTCTGTTTGGCACGAACGAAACCTTTAACTGCACTTCATAATCTGCAGGCAGCCAGGAAACACAACGTTGCACACAATTCTTCCCCGATGAAATCTCTTTGTAGTTATTAGGCATGTGTCGCTGCAAAATATAGGCGTGGAGTGTTCCCAGATAATATAAACTAAACTAACCGGGTTAAGACAAGAACTATAGGCGAAGAAATGCGAATCACACATTTAACTTAATTATGTGTTTTGGTATACTTACTTACAGGTCCCTCGGTCGTCCATGTTGGTTATATTTTTTTGTTGGCAATTTATGTCGGAAAATTATTTCAACAGAATTGAATAATTTTTTATGGTTGAAATATGCTGCGAAGAATCATGAATTTAATTGTCGCAACTTTACTGGTCTGAACTTTATGATATACAGCTGACCATCACCACCACGCGACCAAAAAAAAGTATCGACTCTCTTACAAAAAGGGGAACGTTACTAGAAAAAACGTTTAGGATATTTGAAGCATGTTATATTTAATGTTTCCTTGTTTCTTGGTCACATACTTAAATCTAGAAAATCTTTTTCAAGCAGTTTGAGAAAGATGCCTTGTTCACAAATGGCGAACCACGCTAAAAAAAAATAACACAGCTAAAATTTATTTCAAAATTCTAGTTTCGGAAAAATAAAAACTTTTTATTTTCAAATGCTTTATGTACAGCCAAGATGTGGAGTCGGTTTAAAACAAACCGTGTCGGACACCGGTCATTAGAAGATGAATCCCACTCCCAGCGATTCGTGGCCCACCACTTTATCTAAATTTGGACACAAACATTTTCTATGAAAATTGAACCTAAAAACAGCATCTCCAACACAGCAGCTAAAACCCATTGTTAGGAGACAATGACCTTTCTTGTTAAATAATTATTGTTTTTCAAAACAAAGCGCATAATATTTACACTATTACATGGATGGCCCACAGTTTGGGAACCACTGACCTAAACTAAGGCACATTAGCTGAATCCGTCATGTCCAGACTCGACTCCTCATCCCTGCTCTACAAATATTGTGCACTCCGATAATAAAATACGGCGGCGAAAAATATATAAAACATTTTTCGTAAAACGTGTTGTTATAGCTTTTTTAACTAGGTTTTCGCTGTCCTTTGTTTGTCTTTAAAATAATACTGTAAATTATTTTTTTTAATTGGAATTTAAACTTTTAAACGTTGAAGGTTTGCTTAATAAGTGTCTGCATTGATTGGATATATATGTATTTATTTTATTTTATTAAAGGTGTTTACTCAATTAAATTATAGTAATCACTTATTGTAGTCATTTTGTACTTTTAGCAAACCAGCGGTACAAATTTTGCTAGATACACGTAGGTTTATTCCGGACGCTTTTGTGACCAGAAACACGTCGTTTTGTTCGTCAGTTCTTTCAGCATCGTTGTAACTTCGTCGGACATGAAGTCTCGAATGTTCTTCGACTTCTTGCCAGAGTAACCGCTCGTGTGCGTCGCCACATGGCCTTCGGGCTTGATAACCATTTGGGCTGGCATTCCCATGTGCTCGCGCAGCACTCCGGTAACCCAGACGTCGTCCATCGGCAACGGTTTGTACCCTTTGGAAATGACCCACAACTGGTTGATGACGCTAACCGACGTGGTGTACATGGCCCCTAGGCACGAGCGCGGCCACACTTGCCACCGGTAGTCTTTTTCCGACACGAAGTACTTGCTGTTTACGTTTCTTTCCGGCGTGAATGGTTGCACGATTCTGTACATGCACAGAAGCGGGAACTCGGGCCACTTCTTCTCGGCGGCGGCCTTTAGAAAGTACGTCAAAATCTTGTGCATTTCAGCCAGGTTGATGAGCACATCGTCGTCGGCCGTCGTGTAGAAGTCGTCGGGTAACAGGTTTTCAGCCGCCCACTGCATTCCCGCCAATGTCTTGGAGACAATGTTCCTGCACACGGCGAATCAATGTTCACACAGTATTCTCAAAACAATGGAAAAGAGATTTACCTAACTAAAATCGAGCAAAGCCCCCCTCACTTACTTGCATTGGTTATATTTTCCCCAAGCCAAATCAGAAAACATTGTAGAAAAGTCTAAAAATATTAGATCCGGATGTATCGGCGGTGATCCGATATTAAATTTGTGCCATCTCAGTCATAGTATAGGAATAAAAAAGAACGATGTTTCGTTGGAAGTAAATTTATCAACCAAACACTCAGTTAACGATTGAGACCAAAATTTTTTTTAGCTTAATCTGTAAAAAAGCCATTTTACCAATTATTCAAAATATCGGACGTTTCTACCCACGTGTTCGCAAGAAATGGTTGCAAAAATAGTTCAAGAAGCTGCAACAAAGGTATTGAGAAGGAGACAAATACATTTTCTTTCAATTTTAAATAGATAGCAGTTGCATTAGGACTCCAGCCATAAGACCGAAAAAAGAACAACATCGACGTCGGAAATAAAACACAATTCGGAATTATACCAAAATAGAACTAATACCTATAATAGTCTTAAACCGTCTAAATCGGTTCTAAACCCGTTGGAATAAGACATAAATGGCCACTTAGGTTTTTTTACCTAACCCCAAACCCCAACATCACCAAGTCCCCTAATAGTTTCAACCCATTTTCTAATCCCTCCCATTACCCACCAACAGCCCAAACAGGGCCAAAAATCCGGTGACAAAACAATCTAGGGAGTCCAATTGCGTCGACACCAAAACGGCCGATGCCAATGGCCCCGATCGTCCCATACCCCCTCCGGTCCTCCCTACACTTTTAGGCGCCATTTAGGATTTATTCCGATTGAGACGGTTAAGTTCTTATTCTGTCGTGGATATAATTGGACATTTGACTTCATTGTTTCGTTGTTCTTAATACTATGGTTTTATAATTTTTTTGCTTCAGGAATATAGTGATGCTTTTTAGGTCTTATTGTGTGTTCACATATAAAAGTTTTGCATCACTTTTAATAAGCACATGAAAGACAAAACATTTATTAGAAAAAAAGATATAATTATCCTGTAACAATTAAAGCGTGAAACTTTAGTTTCCTCTTTTATACAGTTTTAGTATCGTGTGCCTTATTTACATTGATGATGGAGGTGTGGGTAACTGCCACAACTTTCAAAAGGGAAAATAAATTAATGACATAACTTAGATGTAAAACGTTTGTGTGACTTATCATAACTTTGTTTTCTATAGAAGAAATGTGGAATCAACATTACCACCTGTAAGTATCCGGTCCATCGTATTGTAAAATATCTTCATATCTTCGTGTTTCCTCGGCCAGAAGCATTCCGTTTTTTGCACTATTCGGCTTTCCAACGACGAACAACGTCTTAAGGAGGCCGTCTTCTAAGTAGCTCAGAGACCCCCACGCCCGGCGAATAAACTCTCGCCTGTGAAAGTTGCCGACGCTGGATTTCACGAAAATCACCATTCGCCATTTGATGTCTGCAGGCGGAAGTATTTATTTAAAAATTGATATATGAATGAAAGGGCCTGTGTTGTCAAAGATTCTAGGTCAGGGGCCGGCAACCTACGGCCCGCGTGTGAAAATCATCCGGCCGAGAGCTCATTTTCAAAGGATACACGGTCATGCGTCATATTTTTTTAAATATTTTAACCTTACGAATAATTTGGTGTCAATTTTTCTTTTGAAGGAATCTTCTCATACCAAAGGGCATTGCGCATAAAAAAACTGGTGGAAGCTATTCCTAGAATGGAACTCTCTAAAATGAAAGTTTTTTTTACAACCTAATCTGTATACTCTTTTCTCGGATGAATAACTAATATGTACATATTTAGTTTTGTGAGTGCGCAATGCGTTTCACAATTTAAACCAAACAAACGCATTTTTTTTCGCGCTTCGAGAGTTGCTACCTTTTTGTTTTAAATTAGACTTATTTTAATTGCATAAACATTTAGGTCCGAACCTTATTACGAGCGCTTAATAGCCACATGTTTCTATAACAAAATTGTTAGTGGAAATTTAATACGGCCCGCCAAAAACTTGCTATGTTTGGTTTGGCTAGGTTAAACTAACCCTAATGACAGTATTCTATTTGAATAAGGAACTGACGATATAGGCGAAATATATAATCCTTTAAAAAATGTCTGTTCCTATTTTTACTCACCTTTTTAATTTTTTGCTAAAAATGCATTCACACAACTATACAGTTGGTAAATAACATAGTCTCCAACTTTAGAAATTAAAACCAAACTTTATAGCTGATCGTTAACAATGTATTGAGAACCAGCGAATAATAACCACTGTTTTAAGTCAAATATTATAAATTTTCGAGAGTAAAACAAGTTATGTTTTAGCTTTATAAAGGTGTACGTCTACTGAGAAAGATATATCTGTACCTTTGTTAGTTAAACAAGATGCGTTCCCAATTTTATCAAACCCTAGCGACGGCTCAATAAGATATACCGCAATGTTTGACGTCGGGCTGGTGGCTTTCACATTTATGTTTGACAAACCCGTCGTTGTGAACATTGCTGCCTGACACAGCGGGGACTTCCAAACCTGTCTCACCCTTGATGAATTTCTGTAAACAAAGGGATAATATATGCGTTGCGTTAGCCACGATGCTTAGGTAACTCGAAAAGTGTGCTTTATGGCCTGGTAAGGTGACCAATATACGCCTAAAAACAGTATTGTAAAGAAGTCCTCAAAAATAAAAAGCTTTAGCCCCAGACAAGTCTTTTGTGAAATAACTGACGTCTAAGTACAGTTTTTCAAACAAATAACCAGTCATGTCCCAGTTTAAGTCATCAGTTGCCCAAGCCAAGTTTTAGTCAGTCATCACTGGTCAACACAAAATTGCCGGCTATGACTTAAAAAACTGATTGAGAGTAACTTTGGGGCGCTGATGTCAAATATGTAATTATTTTTTGTCTATCACGTCAGGATTTTAAAATAAGTCACATCCTCTAAAAAGAAAAATTAAACTTTTTGGTCTAAAAATGTAAACACATTTTCCATCCTACTAGACAACTATACCTATAGTTGATGACATATCTGTAAGTTGATGAGCGAATAGGTCTATTCACAAATACAATGTATGTATTTAAGTTAAAATAACACTCAAATGAAAGACGGAAACACTAAATCAGTCACAAAAATTCACAGACGAACAAAATTTATTTTCAATGATTTTTTGTTGTTTATGATGCTTTTTAAATATATCTTTTCAAACTCCAGCAATAGTCTGCCATCATGTGACAAGCCTGCTACCCTTGGTAGCGCTCTTCCATTGTTTTTAAATGTCCCGGTGACAACTTTTTTCCTGCTCCTCGACAACGCTGCCAAAGTTTTCGGGAAGTAATGCTCACATTGCAGCCAATAGCTTAAAAGCTGGAGAGAAACTCTTGTAACAGATCTTTGTAATGGTCAGTTTTCTTGTATCCAATAAGTTTGTAATAACTTTAACAAAAGCTTTCGAAACTCTAGCTTCCTTTGAAGACATAGATGACACTAAATTTAAGTCTTTTAGTAAATGTCGAATTTGAGGCCAATTGAATATTCCAGCTTTTAGTTTTTCTTAAGTTGACCCATGAACCTTTAAGCAGACACATTTAAAGCATTCGCGATGAAAATTGAGCTTTAACATATTTCTTCATGATCCCAAGTTTGTTATGCCAAGGCGGAAAAATAATCTTTTCTGCTGTCACCAGTAGTTCATGGATGATATGCGGTAAAACTATTTGTGTCAAGTGCAATGTTGCTGCTTGAATCCCAGTAGCAAAAGAAAATCCAAGTAGCAAAAAAAGCAGGAATACTTCGTGTATCCAGATTGTTGCCGAAGTAAAAATGTCACCATTTTCAAGTCGACACAGATTTGCCAACCATATTGCTCATATTTTATTTTGTTCAAAGTATGCTTAATGTTTTCAATTTTTATTTTTTATTTTAGACTTAGAGTAACTGAGTGCCCAATAGGAAGGGAGCCAAATCGGTTGCCATTTTGAAGTAACGCATACTGCGTTTTTGAGCTGTCTATGAAACTGTGCTTTTAGCTGTCGATAAAAGCCTCAATTCCTCAGAATGGTATCATTGCAATAAACCAATACATCGTATGAAATAAAGTATCATAAAAGCGTTTATTCTTTCTTTCTGTAAAATGTTACGCTGGCCTCAAGACGTTTTTCTGGTAAGCAACAATTCTGCAGACAGTTGAGAGAAATCCCGATCTCATGATACGAGCTGAATAAACAACCAAGTTGCCTGAAGCTTGAAAGTCTACATTTTCGTGTTCGTCTTGTGATAAATCTGACTAGGAGGTTGTGAATCAATTTGTGGCAGATGGATAAAAATAGGAAATGAAACTTGGTCACTATGAGCAATAGGTAAGGTAGCCTACCATAGGTATTTTGAATAGTAGCTGCGTCCTTTCCCTTCGATCCAACATCTTCAATTCGAATGCAAGAAACCGTGTGACCTTATGCCAGTAAAATGCTAACTTAGTTGGAATGAATGGTAGGCTACGCACGTGCGAAAATCTGTCAAGATTGCATTACAATTTGAAGTTGAACAGTTCCAAAGTGTGTCCTGTTTTCCAAATTGTTTAGGGAGTCTCTTTTTCGGCTTTGGTATGAAAACTGAAAACCATTGGTTTGAAAACTCTAAACCCTAATAGTTGACTTTGTTAAAACTTCATTCTTGAAAATGACTTTTGGTATTTGGACGTAACATTCTTTTAAAACAGTTCAAAATAGCAAGCAAATATCTTAAATTTTCACCTGGATAATTGCCTTTGGCCAAAATACCTGCCTTGGTGTACAATCTTTTGTGTTAATTCTACTTATTAAACATTTCTTAAATATACTAAAAAAAATCTGGTAACACCGCGTCAAACCTGACATTGCATTCTGGTTGCGGAGCATAGCGCTGATGCGCTTTTCTTTCTTGTTGTTAAATGTGAAAGTGTAATTGGTCAAGGGGTACTTCATTAAGAACGCAATTAAAAACTAGCCTGGATCAATTGAATAAAAGACGCATCCGTACACCAGAATTATTTTGAACCGTTGTCTTTTGTACATTTGCAAACCATAAAAACAGCGAATTTTGTTTTTCGATTTCTTGTATATATTATTGTTATTCGGTCCACGTATAAAAAACGTTAGGATTCGCTATATAGCGTCCCCAACTAAAATACGTTTGATATGCATATGTCAAGGTCACGGTCAAACTGTGTTGAACACACAACATTTAAACTGTTTTATCATTTTTACACAGAATTGTTAAACTTACCGAGAGCGTTAGCTCTGTAAAGCAAAATTTTTTAACAAGTGTAGGCTGAAAAAAGTCGGTTATTCACTTTACTGCACCGGTATAATACATGATTGAACATTTTCTTGTTTAATGTAAACAAACGAAACGTTTGCTTACTTGTTAGCATGGAGTATCCATCCGATGGTAAAAAGCATTGACATAACCGCCGTGAAAGCGATAAGCATTTTTTTGGGCCTATACATGGTTATTCAGATCCAAATTTAACTTGGCGTTATAAACAACATTCCTATAATTTCCATGTTCTGCAAAAAAATACCAACATGCAGAAGGTTTAACTCAGGGTTTCTCAACCGTGGCCCACGGCCCCCCTGGGGGGCCACGGAGCGGTCATTGGGGGGCCACAGGCATAACTCTCTAGCTAAACATTACGAAAACCAAAGTGTCACTATTTTTAAAATCTACCAGAACTTGATTTTGTGTTTTTTATTATGACTGTAAACCTTTCTTGTAACGTTTTGTAACACGTGCTTTGACCTGTCAGTTTCGGGATGTTTAAAAGTGGAATATTAGATCATTTTTAATCGTTTTATCGCGGAAAGTTACGCCTAATTGGTCGTTCGCGTGTGGCAAGTTTGGTTAAAGGCCTGTCGCAGTGGCGAAACAATTACTGTGCTGCTTTATACATAGCCATGCAGTGCGGCGTCAGCGTTTTTTCAGGCCGGCAATTATTACTTACCGTCTGCCGATACCCTTTTGCCTAATCATCAAGTGTCCGATAAATGCTGTTAGGCGTGCAAGTAGTGTGCAATGCCAGGTGCAACGGTTTCGCAATTTCTTTTAAGAGCGTTCAGTTGCAAAAGAAACATTCCATCGTAAAACGCCTAAAGTACGCTACAGGGTTATTCAAATATTCAAGGTCATTTTTAGGCCAACATTAAAATAGGCTAATAGTAACGCGTTAATCAAAGGAAAATCGAGAAATCTTCTCGACGAATGAAGTGACATCGCTTGGCTCACTACAAAACAGAGCCGAATATAAAAAATAACCAGGTAGCGTCGAAGAACAAGATTTGTAATGACTAACTAATTTAATTTAAATTAAAATTGTACAATTTTTAAAAGTAATTGCATTTACTCGTTGATTAATGGCTGTATTTGTTATTAACGTGTAGAAGTAAAACAATAAATACGTTCAATACAATGCTTGGTATTTTTAAGCAGGGGGGCACGAGGGTCGAGATCCTTTCAAATGGGGCCACGAAGCTTAAAAGGTTGAGAACCACTGGTTTAGGTGATAAACGTATGAAGCGCATCTTCGTGATCAGGTATATTATTGCTAACCAACTGGATAACGATTGTCTGCTAACTTCAACTGCTAAATTCAAGATTCTGAGTTTAGAAGGGTGACATATTGAAACTTTTTAGCTGCTTGCCTCCTTTGACATGTAAAATAATCCTTCTACGAGAGAATCTAACGAAGCTGATTTACAAACTGACTTTGGTTGTTTATTTTAGGTCGCATAATAAAAAAATACGTTTAAATGTACATTTCATCCGCACATATAGAAAGTCTGTTCGCTGCTTATAGATATTTGTCTAATATAAATCTGCTCGTAAATGACGAAGAATGCATTGCACAAAGCGGTCACGCAATTTCCTGGACTCAAGGAAATGCACCACAGATGGCAACATTTCAAACCGCTAGTTAATGCAAGTTGTGAGCACAGTTCTACTAAGGCTAGTTAAATAAAATACACTTTGCATAATTCTATAACGGAAGCCGTGCTTCGATTGGCTCATCAGCCTTTCAACCGCGTCACAGTGCGACGATGGTGCAGTAAGAGAAATTGCACTTTTGCTGAATAAATTTCTTTACAATGTTCTTCCATAATCACACCAAAGAAAGTGCTTTATGTTGCCACTGTTCTTGAAATGCATAAAAGCTGATAAAATCAGCAGGGTATAGTCGTTTACACTTTTCTTTTACAAATTTAACTCCAATGGTGAAGGCCGCTAAATCTATACCTGTCTTTTTTACTTCTTTAACTCTCGACTGAGTCACCTCGCTCAATTGATGTTTTTTGCTGAGTATACGGAATATTGACAGTTTAATCTCAATTCAGTCGATAACGTAATGCGTTGATTCGAACTGCTACATTAATGCCAAGCACAGTAAAATAGCATAAAGTACAATAATTTGCAAATCACGGAGACCGTTAGCTTTTGGTATTTGTCACACATCAGTGGACACCGGTCATGATGTGCATCAGGACGTCATATAATCAACGCTGTGTAGTGTAGTGCTACCTTTTGTGGTGCTACCTCAGTCCTTCACTTGTTTGCATTAAACGCATTTGTTTGCTTCTGAATTAAAATACTGTAATTAACAGAAGCAAATGATTAAATGGTACAAATATATCCTATGAAAATGCATCGTCGTTTATATACAAAAAACTCGTTTAAACTGATATTGATGGCGATAATCAACCGTTGTTATTTTTGTGAAAATAGTATGGAAATTAAAGTTCACTAACCAGCCAGCCTTGTTTTTTAATTATGTAATAAGGACACTTCAGTTAATATACAAGAGCTTATAGCAGGAACCTGTTTGGATATAAAGAAATTTCCTCAAGGGAGCTTACAGTCCCGAAAATATAAAAACGATTCGCGCGAAGCGCCAACAAATTTGCTATTACGTGTTTTATAAACGGAAAAAAATAGAGTTAGGAAAGCAGCCGCGGCTGCGTGCAGAATTTCCATTCAAATCATGCTAAGACATGATAGTTTGGATATATTTGCAAGAAAGATTCTTTGATAAAAAGAGCCACATGGTGTTACTAAAAGTACTATTGGTTCCTGACCAAACAACAACAGCAACAAAACACGCTAATACCGACAAATCGAAAATGACGTAACAGTACCAAATCGATGCGTCCAGCGACATTCGCTGAACAAATTAAGTGATTTATATAATTAATCAATTATTGATTTATAATAATTACCCTGAATAATGTGTTTATTTTATATGATAGCCTGATTGATTGACCACATCATACTTGGTGGTATTGCTACTATCTGGCGACGTTTGCTGTGCAATTTTTAAATCTCTACTTCAAATTCTTCCTCCTAATCCCAACCCTTTCACTAACCATTCCTCCGACTTTTTCAGCAAGACTGACTCCCGATCTTTCTCCAAAATAGAGCTCTAATCCCTAATAAGCATGTCAATACGGAGGTAGGTATCATTTTAAAAGTTTCGAATAACTCTTTACTAATTTTCCAACATGATGAGTATCGGTAAATATATAATCTCGAAACATTTCTTATTAATCTCCATCATGTGGAAAGCTTACTACAACGTCTACAATAAGACATTTTAAACTGTGCGCACATTTTTGCGCACAGTGTGCAAAACAACTCCACGTCCCCTAGCTGTTAAAATAGCGGTACAGCAACGGAGCCGTTCAAACTAGGGCGTTCAAACGCTTTTTTTTTCTAGACACTTTTTCTATACACTAAAACTTTATGACGTCATAGTTGTTCTTAGTAAATCGGTTGAAACGAATGTAGGTCCAAAACGTTATATTTAAAATAAATAAGCAACTTTTTTCCAGACTATTAAAGTTCAACACCTGTTTCGTCAAATCTGTACTTTTTAGTGTTGTTAATTACATTTGGTTTGTATGTTGTATTTAACAACGTTTTAACAAATTATTTAACCACGCTATTGATATTGGTGCAACGCAGGGGGCATACAAGGGGCAGTGGCCATGTTTAATATATAGCTCGTTCACGAAAAATAAAAACAGCTTTTCTTGCTTTCAGTCATTATGGTTGGTTTATGAAATTCATTAAAAAAAAACAGTATTGTTTTATTCATAACAACCAAACCTATCAATGTTTGACATTTTAGTGACCATGGTTTTAAAAACTTGCTGTGTTGTGGCCTGCGACCGAATAATTCGCGTACCTGGCCGTATGCAAGCAAGTAAGCACAAAATAAAACTAACAAACCGAAAAATTAAAAACTTTGCAGGCCGTATGTTGTGCAGGCCCACTGCAGACATCAGAAATTCCAAATGTTTTGCAATACACTGCTTTTCTGTTCTAGGAACCTTTTTATTTTCTGATGTCATGTCGCCGTGTCTAACCACTTCATAATGTAACGGAGACACTTTTGCAAATGAACGTCCGATCTAAATATTAAGTTATGACTTCTAGCCCGTGGCATATTTTTTTAATGAAGCAAAAATACGGTAGTTAATGAACAAAGTGTTTGTCAAATGCAAAAATATAAAACTTGATTTTTCCAAATTTATTATACATTCATAAGTTTACCCTTAAAAACAGCTAAACAAAAGAATAATATCCGTCCCGTGATCGTAAATCCTTATAGAAAACCCTTTTCTAGGCTAAGATTCTGCTCAGTAATGTGCAAGTCAATTTAAAAAAAAAATCTTCTGATTAAAAGCGCCAAACCAGAAAGACCCTGCTTGAACACAATAGGCCCTATTAGGTTTTAGAAGCGTTTTTACGATAACTGTAATCATGGATCCTTTATTATGCCAACTTACATTAAGGTTAAAGTTTAACCTTAAACCAACATCACAATATGTATGTTTAACAGTGAAACTCTAGCTATAAGGCAGAAATAAGAACAACATGAACGTCGGAATAAAACACAGTGCGGAATAAGACAAAAATAGTACTAACTAGACGGGGTTGCGGTTGTTGTATATTTTGATAGGGTATTTTTCAGGGTCTTATTTTCATGGGTGGAATAATTTTGTCATTATAAATAGGTTCTTTTACCAGGTTAAGTAATATTATATATTACACTTTGGTTTATTCGTTTAGCGGTTTATATTTTCAAGAATGTAAATGAACACCAAAAATCAAACTTAAATAAAGGAAGTTTACTTTTCATGTTTACAGTGTAGCTTGAAAACAATGTGAACAATATTTTTGTTAAATTATAATTTCCGTTAAAAAATCCTCTTGATGCAGTAAAGATATCTTGCAAATCTTAAGAGCAGGGTAATTTTATCTGTGGATGAGTGTTTTCAATTTGATTCTGCATTGACAATTTTAAACTATTCAAATGTTGGAATATGTCATTTAAATTTTTACCTTTGAATTCCAGAATTGACCAACGCCATAATAAAACCCAATACATTTTCGGTATAAGATCCAAGTGGCCTAAATAACATCCTCATCCGCAAGAAATGGATATAAAACGCCGCCTTATAAGGGCCATGTTTTTTTATACCGCTGTGTTTGTAGACGCTGTTTTGAAACCGGACTGTTGGTCCGATAGGGGCTTGGGTATGTTATCTATAGGTCCTTTATCGATCTTATTGCGAACTGTGCTTTATTCCGATGTTGATGTTATTCTAATTTTGGTCTTATTGCTGGAATCCACTTTTAGTCGCAAATTCTAAAATAATACAGAATTTTTGTAACATTTTTTCCCATTGTCTCGCGGCGCACCTGGCAACCTTCCGCGGCGCATCGGTTGAGAAACGCTGCGTTAATGAAAGGAAAATCGAGAAATCACCTCGACGAATGAAGTGACATCGCTTGGCTCACTACAACACAGAGCCGAATATAAAACATAACCAGGTATAGCGTCGAAGAACAAGATTTGTAATGACTAACTAATTTAATTTAAATTAAAATGCCTTATTTGTACAATTTTTAAAACTAAGTCCATTTACTCGTTGATTAATGGCTGTATTTGTTATTAACGTGTAGAAGTAAAACAATAAATACGTTAAACACAATGCTTGATATTTTTTAAGCAGGGGGCCGCGAGGGTCAAGATCCTTTCAAATAGGGCCACGAAGCTTAAAAGGTTGATAACCACTGGTTTAGGTGATAAACGTATGGAACGCATCTTCGTGATCAGGTATATTATTGCTAACCAACTGGATAACGATTGTTTGCTAACTCCAGCTGCCAAATTCAAGATTCTGAGTTTTGAAGGGTGACATATTGAAACTTTTTAGCTGCTTGCGTCCTTTGACATGTGAAATAATCCTTCAACGAGAGAATCTAACGAAGCTGATTTACCAACTGACTTTGGTTGTTTATTTTACGTCGCATAATAAAAAAATACGTTTAAATGTACATTTCATCCGCACATATAGAACGTCTGTTCGCTGCTTATAAATATTTGTCTAATATAAATCTGCTCGGAAATGACGAAGAATGCATTGCACAAAGCGGTCATCTAATTTCCTAGACTCAAGAAAAATGCACCACAGATAACAACATTTCAAACCGCTAGTTAATGCAAGTTGTGAGCACAATTCTAATTAAGGCTAGCTAAATAAAATACACTTTGCATAATTCTATAACGTAAGCCGTGCTTCGATTGGCTCATCAGCCTTTCAACCGCGTCACAGGGCGACGATGGTGCAGTAAGAGTAGTTGCACTTTTGCTGAATAAATTTCTTTACAATGTCCTTCCATAATAACACCAAAGAAAGGGCTTTATGTTGCCACTGTTCTTAAAATGCATAAAAGCTGATAAAATAAGCAGGGTATAGAAATTTAACTCCAATGGTGAAGGCCGCTAAACCTATACCTGTCCTTATTACTTCTTTAACTCTCGACTGAGTCACCTCGCTCAATTGATGTTTTTTGCTGAGTATACGGAATATTGACAGTTTAATCTCAATACAGCCGATAACTTAATGCGTTGATTCGAACCGCTATGATAATGCCAAGCACAGTAAAATAGCATAAAGTACAATAATTTGCAAATCACGGAGACCGTTAGCTTTTGGTATTTGTCACACATCAGTGGACACCGGTCATGATGTGCATCAGGACGTCATACTATAATCAACGCTGTGTAGTGTAGTGCTACCTTTTGTGGTGCTACCTCAGTCCTTCACTTGTTTGCATTAAACGCATTTGTTTGCTTCTGAATTAAAATACTGTAATTAACAGAAGCAAATGATTAAATGGTACAAATATATCCTATGAAAATGCATCGTCGTTTATATACCAAAAACTCGTTTAAACTGATATTGATGGCGATAATCAACCGTTGTTATTTTTGTGAAAATAGTATGGAAATTAAAGTTCACTAACCAGCCAGCCTTGTTTTTTAATTATGTAATAAGGACACTTCAGTTAATATACAAGAGCTTATAGCAGGAACCTGTTTGGATATAAAGAAATTTCCTCAAGGGAGCTTACAGTCCCGAAAATATAAAAACGATTCGCGCGAAGCGCCAACAAATTTGCTATTACGTGTTTTATAAACGGAAAAAAATAGAGTTAGGAAAGCAGCCGCGGCCGCGTGCAGAATTTCCATTCAAATCATGCTAAGACATGATAGTTTGGATATATTTGCAAGAAAGATTCTTTGATAAAAAGAGCCACATGGTGTTACTAAAAGTACTATTGGTTCCTGACCAAACAACAACAGCAACAAAACACGCTAATACTGACAAATCGAAAATGACGTAACAGTACCAAATCGATGCGTCCAGCGACATTCGCTGAACAAATTAAGTGATTTATATAATTAATCAAATAGCGACTTATTATTATTGATTTATAATAATTACCCTGAATAATGTGTTTATTTTATATGATAGCCTGATTGATTGACCACATCATACTTGGTATTGCTACTATCTGGCGACGTTTGCTGTGCAATTTTTAAATCTCTACTTCAAATTCTTCCTCCTAATCCCAACCCTTTCACCAACCATTCCTCCGACTTTTTCAGCAAGACTGACTCCCGATCTTTCTCCAAAATAGAGCTCTAATCCCTAATAAGCATGTCAATACGGAGGTAGGTATCATTTTAAAAGTTTCGAATAACTCTTTACTAATTTTCCAACATGATGAGTATCGGTAAATATATAATCTCGAAACATTTCTTATTAATCTCCATCATGTGGAAAGCTTACTACAACGTCTACAATAAGACATTTTATACTGTGCGCACATTTTTGCGCACAGTGTGCAAAACAACTCCACGTCCCCTAGCTGTTAAAATAGCGGTACAGCAACGGAGCCGTTCAAACTAGGGCGTTCAAACGCTTTTTTTTTCTAGACACTTTTTCTATACACTAAAACTTTATGACGTCATAGTTGTTCTTAGTAAATCGGTTGCAACGAATGTAGGTCCAAAACGTTATATTTAAAATAAATAAGCAACTATTTTCCAGACTATTAAAGTTCAACACCTGTTTCGTCAAATCTGTACTTTTTAGTGTTGTTAATTACATTAGGTTTGTATGTTGTATTTAACAACGTTTTAAGAAATTATTTAACCACGCTATTGATATTGGTGCAACGCAGGGGGCATACAAGGGGCCGTGGCCATGTTTAATATATAGCTCGTTCACGAAAAATAAAAACAGCTTTTCTTGCTTTCAGTCATTATGGTTGGTTTATGAAATTCATTAAAAAAAACAGTATTGTTTTATTCATAACAACCAAACCTATCAATGTTTGACATTTTAGTGACCATGGTTTTAAAAACTTGCTGTGTTGTGGCCTGCGACCGAATAATTCGCGTACCTGGCCGTATGCAAGCAAGTAAGCACAAAATAAAACTAACAAACCGAAAAATTAAAAACTTTGCAGGCCGTATGTTGTGCAGGCCCACTGCAGACATCAGAAATTCCAAATGTTTTGCAATACACTGCTTTTCTGTTCTAGGAACCTTTTTATTTTCTGATGTCATGTCGCCGTGTCTAACCACTTCATAATGTAACGGAGACACTTTTGCAAATGAACGTCCGATCTAAATATTAAGTTATGACTTCTAGCCCGTGGCATATTTTCTTAATGAAGCAAAAATACGGCAGTTAATGAACAAAGTGTTTGTCAAATGCAAAAATATAAAACTTGATTTTTCCAAATTTATTATACATTCATAAGTTTACCCTTAAAAACAGCTAAACAAAAGAATAATATCCGTCCCGTGATCGTAAATCCTTATAGAAAACCCTTTTCTAGGCTAAGATTCTGCTCAGTAATGTGCAAGTCAATTTAAAAAAAAATCTTCTGATTAAAAGCGCCAAACCAGAAAGACCCTGCTTGAACACAATAGGCCCTATTAGGTTTTTAGAAGCGTTTTTACGATAACTGTAATCATGGATCCTTTATTATGCCAACTTACATTAAGGTTAAACTTTAACCTTAAACCAACATCACAATATGTATGTTTAACAGTGAAACTCTAGCTATAAGGCAGAAATAAGAACAACATGAACGTCGGAATAAAACACAGTGCGGAATAAGACAAAAATAGTACTAACTAGACGGGGTTGCGGTTGTTGTATATTTTGATAGGGTATTTTTCAGGGTCTTATTTTCATGGGTGGAATAATTTTGTCATTATAAATAGGTTCTTTTACCAGGTTAAGTAATATTATATATTACACTTTGGTTTATTCGTTTAGCGGTTTATATTTTCAAGAATGTAAATGAACACAAAAAATCAAACTTAAATAAAGGAAGTTTACTTTTCATGTTTACAGTGTAGCTTGAAAACAATGTGAACAATATTTTTGTTAAATTATAATTTCCGTTAAAAAATCCTCTTGATGCAGTAAAGATATCTTGCAAATCTTAAGAGCAGGGTAATTTTATCTGTGGATGAGTGTTTTCAATTTGATTCTGCATTGACAATTTTAAACTATTCAAATGTTGGAATATGTCATTTAAATTTTTACCTTTGAATTCCAGAATTGACCAACGCCATAATAAAACCCAATACATTTTCGGTATAAGATCCAAGTGGCCTAAATAACATCCTCATCCGCAAGAAATGGATATAAAACGCCGCCTTATAAGGGCCATGTTTTTTTATACCGCTGTGTTTGTAGACGCTGTTTTGAAACTGGACTGTTGGTCCGATAGGGACTTGGGTATGTTATCTATAGGTCCTTTATCGATCTTATTGCGAACTGTGCTTTATTCCGATGTTGATGTTATTCTAATTTTGGTCTTATTGCTGGAATCCACTTTTAGTCGCAAATTCTAAAATAATACAGAATTTTTGTAACATTTTTTCCCATTGTCTCGCGGCGCACCTGGCAACCTTCCGCGGCGCATCGGTTGAGAAACGCTGCGTTAATGAAAGGAAAATCGAGAAATCACCTCGACGAATGAAGTGACATCGCTTGGCTCACTACAACACAGAGCCGAATATAAAACATAACCAGGTATAGCGTAGAAGAACAAGATTTGTAATGACTAACTAATTTAATTTAAATTAAAATGCCTTATTTGTACAATTTTTAAAACTAAGTCCATTTACTCGTTGATTAATGGCTGTATTTGTTATTAACGTGTAGAAGTAAAACAATAAATACGTTAAACACAATGCTTGATATTTTTAAGCAGGGGGCCGCGAAGGTCAAGATCCTTTCAAATAGGGCCACGAAGCTTAAAAGGTTGATAACCACTGGTTTAGGTGATAAACGTATGGAACGCATCTTCGTGATCAGGTATATTATTGCTAACCAACTGGATAACGATTGTTTGCTAACTCCAGCTGCCAAATTCAAGATTCTGAGTTTTGAAGGGTGACATATTGAAACTTTTTAGCTGCTTGCGTCCTTTGACATGTGAAATAATCCTTCAACGAGAGAATCTAACGAAGCTGATTTACCAACTGACTTTGGTTGTTTATTTTACGTCGCATAATAAAAAAATACGTTTAAATGTACATTTCATCCGCACATATAGAACGTCTGTTCGCTGCTTATAAATATTTGTCTAACATAAATCTGCTCGGAAATGACGAAGAATGCATTGCACAAAGCGGTCATCTAATTTCCTAGACTCAAGAAAAATGCACCACAGATAACAACATTTCAAACCGCTAGTTAATGCAAGTTGTGAGCACAATTCTAATTAAGGCTAGCTAAATAAAATACACTTTGCATAATTCTATAACGTAAGCCGTGCTTCGATTGGCTCATCAGCCTTTCAACCGCGTCACAGTGCGACGATGGTGCAGTAAGAGTAGTTGCACTTTTGCTGAATAAATTTCTTTACAATGTCCTTCCATAATAACACCAAAGAACGGGCTTTGTGTTGCCACTGTTCTTAAAATGCATAAAAGCTGATAAAATAAGCAGGGTATAGAAATTTAACTCCAATGGTGAAGGCCGCTAAACCTATACCTGTCCTTATTACTTCTTTAACTCTCGACTGAGTCACCTCGCTCAATTGATGTTTTTTGCTGAGTATACGGAATATTGACAGTTTAATCTCAATACAGCCGATAACTTAATGCGTTGATTCGAACCGCTACATTAATGCCAAGCACAGTAAAATAGCATAAAGTACAATAATTTGCAAATCACGGAGACCGTTAGCTTTTGGTATTTGTCACACATCAGTGGACACCGGTCATGATGTGCATCAGGACGTCATACTATAATCAACGCTGTGTAGTGTAGTGCTACCTTTTGTGGTGCTACCTCAGTCCTTCACTTGTTTGCATTAAACGCATTTGTTTGCTTCTGAATTAAAATACTGTAATTAACAGAAGCAAATGATTAAATGGTACAAATATATCCTATGAAAATGCATCGTCGTTTATATACCAAAAACTCGTTTAAACTGATCTTGATGGCGACAATCAACCGTTGTTATTTTTGTGAAAATAGTACGGAAATTAAAGTTCACTAACCAGCCAGCCTTGTTTTTTAATTATGTAATAAGGACACTTCAGTTAATATACAAGAGCTTATAGCAGGACTCGGAACCTGTTTAGCTAAGGGAGCCATAAAAGCCAAATATGCTTGGACCTTGTATTTCCATGAAAGCCATATAATATTTTTTAACATCTAGTTACAGGTTGGCAAAAATTGTAATTTGAAAAGGGTCGTTTAGTTTGTTCTGATTTAAAGACAGTACATACTAAGCGCGACCAAAATCAATTACCTAAGTCTACTAAGCTTTGATTACGGAGATCCATTGGACGAACAGGGCCTTTTGGATATAAAGAGATTCCCTCAAGCGAGCTAACAGTCCCGAAAATATAAAAACGATTCGCGCGAAGCGCCAACAAATTTGCTATTACGTGTTTTATAAACGGAAAAAATAGAGTTAGGAAAGCAGCCGTGGCCGCGTGCAGTATTTCTATTCAAATCATGCTAAGACCTGATAGTTTAGACAGGGGTTCTTAACCTTTTTTGTTTGTTTTACCCTTTTAACAAAGATGAATATCAGATTTGCCCCCCAATATATAACGTAGTGCTCATCTAAAAAACGAAATTAACACATTTTATTAGGTATAATCATTGCGACGGCCACCCTTTCTTTTTAGAACGAGTTTCGTTTTAGAACGAGAACATTCCAGTTTGGTCTAGGTTTTTTCATTTCAGACTGGACAGTTTTGACTCAAAAAACGCCAGTTTTTGTTCATAATAATTGGATGAGGATTTGTTAGGTGTTGTTTTAAAGGAGCAGGTTTCATTGGTACTGTTTAAAAATGTTTCCATGCTCAAAACACACTGAGGGACTTAAAAAACATTATACGATATGTAAATCCAAAATTCAAATATTTCTTCTGGTACTTTCCTTTCTTTTGGAACATGCCATTTTTAAGTTTAAATTATTTGTTACTTTTACACAATAATCAAAGTATTCTTTCGAATAGCAAAATCTGCCTGAATCCGAATAGTGAAAACAAACGATTCTGGTTGCACATCAATTGTAAAAATTAAACTAAGTACAAAACTTAGTAAATCGAAAATCGGTTTGTTTGTATGTTATAAAAAGATAAATATATTTCGCTATAAAGCATCATCAGTATCTTAATTCGAATGAATTCACAAAAAAACAAAAAACTTTTTTCGGTTTACTAAGTTTTGTACTTAGTTTAATCTTTTACACAATATATATTAATCAGTCAATGAGTTATTTTACCACTGAAACGCCTTAATCATTTGGCTAAAAAGATCAACAATAAACTAACTTGGCCAGTTAAGTCGTACCCAGTGAGAAAAAATAGGCAATCACATCCATAACCAGAACTGAAATTTCAAAAGCTGTACTAAACCTTACAGTTATCGCTACTAAATTAATAAAGCACTTGAAACCCTTAATAAAACACTGCACAAAAATTAAACTTAGTTCACACGTCTGCTCGCAGACACGTTACCACAATCCATGCCGTGACTGCCGAATAAGCTGATGAATTCAAACAGCAAATGACGTAACCATAAAGTAACTAAGAGATAAGGATATTGCCAATTAAAAAATCATTAATAATAATTAGCGAAGTACAACGTTACCGGCTCTAGACGACAAAAAATGAATAGGCAATACTAGGCTAGTTTTGAATTAGCAGTTAATCTGAACTAGGAAAAAAGTTACCAATACTTACAGCTGGCAAAATTTTTCTGTCCCGTCAGATGTTGTGGATATTATGAATGATAGTTAATTTACTCCCTAAAATGAAGAAATTTACCCCCAGGGGTAGAGTTACCACAGGTTAAGAAAGGTTGGTTTAGATATATTTGCAAGAAAGATACTTCGATCAAATGAGCCACATGGTGTCACCAAAAGTACTATTGGTTCCTGACCCCTTCCTTACAGTATAAACGAATAGCAAAATAATATAAAATCCATGAGAATCCCCAAACAATAATAAATATAAGGTTCTGGATTTAGTTTAGTTCCTGTTGATCTACATCAGTGCTCAGCGAACTGTGGGCCGCAGAGCCATTTTTAGTGGGCCGCGAGTTACTTTTGAATAGCTTAGTGTTAGCATGTACATTAGTTAATGGCTGAGTCATTGCCGTACATTCATTGCACTTTATTATAAAAGTTGGTGTGGCATAGAATTTCTAAATTGGCTTAGCTTGGAATGGCCCACGCACCAAATGAGGTCCTAAGAGCCTATCGAACTATATTTTTTGCCAAGTTTAACTACTGTATATGCAAACGAAAAATTGTTCGCGATTCGCGCGTATATTCTTCGTTTTATAGTATGTTTTACATACATTAAGATATGGCTGTGTTTTGGGCATCAAGGCGCCGTGTAATATGGTTTTGCGTCGTGGGCCTTCAATAGCTCTGGAAAACCTAAAGCTAACCAGCACACAAGGACAAAAATTTAACGACGAATTAAACATATTTATTCTAACTTTTTAGAAAAAAATTTTACCACAACAATACGAATAGTCATTATTTACAAAATTAAAAAAATATTGATATTCAATATAAATATTCGCCATAAAAAAATCATTTACACACAGAGAGACCTAAAAATTCGTAAAGCGCTTGGTCATACCTTTCCAACGATGCTACACATGACCTGGTGAAATTTGAGGATAACGGCTTTTATCGTCGATAACCGATACTTATATTCATAAACAATCGCAGTCATTTTTAAACGCCTATCACTTGCCCAATTCAATTCGCAATCGAGAGAAATTTTACCAAGACACTTCTGCAAACCTTATAATGCCATAGAAAGAAAAAAATATCAAATTTGAAAATATTTCATATTCAACATTTAATACGCGTATTGTCGCGAATTTTCATCCCACCAACATCCCACCAAAATAGAGTACTTTATGCCGCGACATAACAAGTTTGCCGACCAGTGATCTACATGATGGGTGCTATACTTAATAGACAACAACAACAGCAACAAAACACACTAATACTGACAAATCGAAAATGACGTAACGGTGCCAATGCGTTCAGCGTCGTTCGCTCAACAAATTAAACGATTTATATAATCAATCAAATTAAGCGACTTACAATTGATTTATAATAATTATCCTGATTAATTTGTTTATTTTATATGATAGCCTGATTGATTGACCATATGTAGCTAAAGCAACACGCCGTATCTTGATTTTGAGTCCTATGTTGTTTTTTGAGCTTTCAGACAAACCTATTTGAAAACGCTCTGATTTGTGGCCAGATATAATATCCTTGCAAAAAACTAATACGTGTGATATGGTTTTTCATCAAAATTTAAAAAAAAAACGAAATACACAGAATCAACATGTTTTGCATATTTGATGTTCCCAGGAGGCAGCGAAAGACCGTTAGCCTACCGTTCATCGAGTCAGTTGTCTCCTGATTAGTTTGCTACTTATAGTTTGTTACTTCTTGTTGCACGGGCATATCCAGGAAGCACAAGGCCATGACACATAAACTATAATGTTTGTCAGATTTTACTCAGTTATATTGTTACTTATCTTATTGCCATATTTTGATAGACTGTTATTCTGTTTTATGCCAAGAAAGCGCAAGAGCGACCCCGATCTTTGTTGTCCCTGCCTGGGGACAAGGGGGCCGTGGCCATGTTTAATATATAGCTCGTTCACGAACAATAAAAACAGCTTTCATTGCTTTCAGTCTTTATGGTTGGTTTATGAAATTCATTCAAAAAACAGTATTGTTTTATTCATAGAACCCAAACCTATCAATGTTGGCATTTTGGTGACAGTGGTTTTAAAAACTTGCTGTGTTGTGGCCTACGACCGAATAATCCGCGTACCTGGCCGTATGCAAGCAAGTAAGCACAAAATATAACTAATAAACCGCAAAATTAAAAACTTTGCGGGCCGTATGTTGTGCAGGCCCACTGCAGACATACGTAATTCCAAATGTTTTGTTTACACTGCTTTTCTGTTCTGGGTACCTTTTTTGGGTACATTTTTTTTTCTGATTTCCTGTCGCCATGTCTAACCACTTCATAATGTAACGGAGACACTTATGCAAATGAACGTCCGATCTAATTCTTAAGTTATGACTTCTAGCCCATGGCATATTTTCTTAATGAAGCAAAAATACGGCAGTTAATGAACAAAGTGTTTGTCAAATTCAAAAATAAAACTTGATTTTTCCAAGTTGAATATACATTCATAAGTTTACCCTTAAAAAACAGCTAAACAAAAGAATCATATCCGTCTCGTGATCGTAAATCCTGATAGACCACATTTTTCTAGGCTAAGATTCTGTTCTGTAATGTGCAAGTCAATTTAAAAAAATCTTCTGAATAGAATTGCCAAACCAGAATTACCCTGCTTAAACACAATTTGCTAGAACGTAAAATTACAATGTGCACCCTATGTCATATTACTTAATACAGCGTTCAATGTCAAATATGATTCCACGTCACACACTACGGAATCTGTGGATATTTTCTACTGGTATAGGTTGTAAGCCTTCTTTGTTTAAACACGTAATCGAGTAGGTATTCGGTTTTCAAAAACATTTTTACGACACTATAATAATGGATCCTTTATTATACCAACTTACGTTAAGGTTAAAGTTTAACCTTAAACCAACATCACAATACAATAGAGTTAGCTCCACCAGGCAACATATCAATAGATAGAAATCGCTCTTCTGGTGTAAACGAAGTATAAACCGACGTTTCGGCAGCATATACCAGCTGACCTCATCAGGGTTAATAATTAAAACGAGAGTACGTTAGCCATCTTATACTGCAGAAGTAAAAAATTAAAAAAACTGTGGATAAATTTTTTTTAGTAGTCATCCGGTGCAGGACTACGCCGTCGCACAACGAGCGATTATCAGCTATTGCGTTATAGCTAAAACGACGAATAGATTGCCGGATACCATGAATCCTTTTTGTTCATGGTTATAAAATTACCTGTGGAGGTTGTTCAGCAACATACATAGGGGAAACTAAACGTTCCTTTTATACCAGGAAACTGGAACATATGCGTGATGTCCGCCACGAAAGGGCATCCCGGTCAGCTTTGGCAGAGCATGCGGTTGAACTTCAACACGGAATTGATTGGGATAATTGTAAAATTCTAGACTGGGAACCACACTATTACAAAAGGCGGTTCATTGAATCATTCCTGATTGACAAATGCCCTAACACCATGAACAAAAAGGATTCATGGTATCCGGCAATCTATTCGTCGTTGTAGCTATAACGCAATAGCTGATAATCGCTCGTTGTCCGACGGCGCAGTCCTGCACCGGATGACTCCGGCGCGTCATAGCTTATCGCATACTTCAGCGACGTCTAAAATTATTTAAAAAAAATTATCCACAGATTTTTCAATGTTTTACTTCTGCAGTATAAGATGGCTAACACACTCTCGTTTTAATTATTAACCCTGATGAGGTCTGCTGGTATCTGCTGTCGAAACGTCGGTTTATACTTCGTTTACACCAGAAGAGCGATTTCTATCTATCACAATACAATGTTCAACAGTCGGACTCTAGCCTTAAGGCAGAAATAAGAACAACATCAACGTCGGAATAATACACAGTGCGGGATAAGACGAAAATAGTACAAACTAGACGGGTTTGCGGTTGTTGTATATTTTGTCAGGGGTATTTTTCAGGACCTTATTTTCATGAGTGGTTAAATAATTTTGTCATTATAAATAGGGTTTTTTACCAGGTTAAGTAATATTATATATTACACTTTGGTTTATTCGTTCAACGGTTTATATTAAGTTGTACTTTCTCTTGACTTGTTTCTGCAAGCAAAAACAGATATGGGTCGAAACATTTCTTGACTTCACCTTTGACTTTACAGATGCAAGAAAACGTTTGGTGGACATATCCCAAAACCTTTCTCTTGACTTGTTTCGGCAAGCAAAAACAGATATGGGCCGAAAATGTTTGCCTTCACTTCAAACGTAGATGCAATTATTTTTTTCCACAAAAAAATGCTTATTGTTTTAAACCCCTCTCTCCCCTCCCACTCAAACTTCCTCCCCCTTGTTAATAAAAAAACAATTTATTTTACCCCTATTATTAAAAAACCCACAAACAATTAAAAAAATATGTTTGGTGTGACCGAAACCATACAAACGATAAACAAACAAAAAACATTCTCAACCAGGGAGTAAATATTTCACAAAACAATATTTTTAAAATTTATTTGTTTAAACCCCCTTCAAAAAAATGCACCCCCAACCATTGGAACCAAAACACTAAAATCTACAACCTTCTTGATCATTTTTTTTATCTAAATTCGAATTAAGCACAACCAACCAGCAGTTTTCTTATAAATCAGCTTTTTGTATTAATTTGTCATAAAACCACCCGATTGCTGGGTTGTTCACCCCTGAAAAACAAACAGGGGATACGTATCATTCTTATGGTTTACTAGCAATTTGATTTACATAAATAGCATATTGGCGAACACTACATAAGGGAGATATATTGCTAGATACTATTGTCGCTAGGTGGGCGTAGAGAGCTTCAAAAAACCTAACGTCACACTATTTTATAGCGAAAAAATAGGACCTTGACATAATTTTAAACCTATAAACCAAATTAACATAATAAAAAAAGATTTTAAAGATGGGAGACGAATATGTTAAGTTTTAAAGCTTAACTTTATGAGTACAACACTATAGAAGTATAGATCCTCAAAACTGTTTGAGGCGCAATTAACAAGATCCTTTTTATATACGAACAATGAACATGATATAAAAACAATTAAAAACCACTTTGGCGCTTTGCGCAAAAACGCTTAACTTAAGCTGCTTGTTTGCGCAATGTTTCGCGTGACAACAGCAAGTTTCTTAAAAATTCAAAAACGTTGTGTTTCGGGCCTTTTTATGCCCCTTAAATCATCATATTGTTTATCAAAGATTATGTAAAAAATATGGCAACTCTAGTAAATAGTATTCCACGACAGGTTTTGTTTGGTTTACTTGTGGATATAAAATCATTTTATCATCATCATTATAATAATATAGATAATTGCTTTAACCATTATATTCAAAATATTTGGCGGAGTTTCAATAATCACATTTCCTTCTTAAAACTGGGAGATTTAAGTCTAGAATTCATTAGACTGTTTCTTATCGTATTCCGTATTTGTTTATTCAGATAAAAAATTAGATTGCGCACACAATTTCAAGATGACGTTATACATTTCGATGAACTGGTTATACTGCGAAATCTAGAGGCTTATGGAAACATATTAAACAGTTTTCATAGTTGAATATAACATCCGATGGCAAGGGAGACGTCTAGGTTTGTTTGTATTTGTTTGGCATACTGGCTTGGGGTTTTAAAACAATATACAACGCTTTGACGTAATCTGTTTTGTTTTCGCTGCAAGTGCCCCTTTGTCACTTATAAGCGCAAGACAGCCTCCACAATGTTTTTCCTTTTAACTTATAATGACTATCGAAATTATAGTCCAAAAATCTGTACACAATGTTAATATTGTACTATACACACTTATAATTGATATTGTCCAATATTCAACTTTTGACATAACTTATGTCAAGCTTTTGGGTTTTAAAGTGTTAATCCTGGTAATGGATATTGTCATGTTTCTTTAAAGTTTGTGTTTGGGCTAAAAGTGAAACTAGTTTGCTCTCTACATTTATAAAACATTTAGTGCATATTGCGGCAAACTCGTTTAGTTCTTTAAAAACAAGAGCACAGGCTTAACCCGTTAGATAGGTTCTGTTGCGTTAGGACTTGTCTATTACAGGGGCTGATATCCACCAGATTTCGTCGTTAAACCTGTTGTTGCTTAATGAAATTTCCAAGACCACAAAAAAGTGGCACAGTTTTTGTGTAATTCAATTTTCCAGGTGAAATTCAAAATTTTAGTATTTCATAATTCTTGCGAATAATTATATTTTCATGGTAATGTAACAATAAATAAACGTTGTTGTGTAATCGCAAGCGCGTAATAGGTTTCGCTTCCGATTAAGCTTAGCCCAATTCCTTTCGTTTAGTATTTTTCACTACTCATTACGTATTTTCGTTCCCCTGTGAGGTCACTAGAATCACATCACTGCAGTTTGTACGCGACAATAAACAAAAATCAGATTGCGTTACGCGGTGTCTGTTTGGGCGCCCTGGCATAAGTTTCAAGAAAATGCAGCCAAACAAAGATCATTTCATTTCGCAACAGAGCAGTAGAAACTACCCCAGACTGCAGCTGCGGTATAGACGTCAAACGGTTGTGACAATGGATGAACATTGCTGATCAATTGTACATTAAAATATTTTTCTACCTATTGCCATAATTAAACATTTCCAGTGGCGTATCCAGGGGGGTCGGCGTTCGGACCCCCCCTTTTTTTAAGTGACATTAGGATTTTTGTCAGGGTTTAACTCACCGTCCATAGCGGCAATGTTTTTATTGTAATGGAGTCACTCGTCTCGAGCTATTGCGAAACCAAAATTAAACGCTTAAAAACGTTTTTGTCTCTCGTTTGATCGACCGTAATCGCAAGATAGTTTTTCTCTTTTGCATTTCGTTATTCGTTTAGGTTGGCTGATTAGCAAGGGTATATTCGACCAACGACAACTCTAGCCATAGAAAATTGTCTACTGCGCAAATATTTTTTGTAGTGCGCAAGAATATTTTCAGGCTGCGCTGGCAGGGGCCGCGCCAAATCATTGTTTTTTGTATTGGGGCGAGGCGTGAAAATTTTTAAGATGACGTCACAAAGCGTGACGTTATGAAACATATTTTCAACAAACTTGCACTGCAACTGCAATCGAGTTAAATGTGTGCAAGGATATGCAACAAAGCGGTCGCGCGAAAAAATATACGAATATTTGTGTTAAATTGACAAAGTGTTTAATTTTCAAAAATAGGATGCGTGCTGCCTTTAGCGCACAATTAAGAATTACGAACTTTTGCTCATTTGCATTCATCAAGATGACTTTGTCAATTTTTGAGGTCCATTATTGAGCCCACTGCGATATTTTTAGGAAATCGTGTAAAAACTGCAATTGTGTTAAAGCTAAACATTTTCGTCCTAAAAGATGCACTTCGGTTTCATGATCCCGAATTATTTGTCAACCACTCCACTGCTGTGTTTGGCACTGTTCTAAATTTATTTTTTCTTTAATTTCCTGAGTAGACATTTAATTCGACGTGAGAAAAAAAAACATACACAGCCGATTAGACAAAGTAATTTATTACGTCACTATCGTCAATGCGGATTTGATTTGTTTACTTGCTTTTAGCTACAAATATCAACGAAAAAATGACCAATGCGAAATGCTCAAACTGTTGTGGCAAAAAAGTAAAGATATTTTAGTTTTAATTTGAGAATGATGTAAGTTCGCAAAAGCAAATTTTACTGCGCAATTTGTCTGGTTTGGCTGCGCAATTGCGCAGTTGCGCACCTTAGAGGGAACACTGACTCTAGCCTTCTAACTTTTTGATCGTGCTAAAAACGTCGAGTGAGTCTATAACTCTAATGTTTCTCGCTGTTCGCTGTCGCCGTTATAATATCCGATGTTGGTGTAACAACGGCATTTTCTTAACTTTGACTGTTTTAAAGTCGCATTTTTTATGTAATAATAGTTATCGCAAAATTATTCTCTATAAGCATAAAAGAGCACGTATTTAGTGTGCAATCGATTCTACCAAAATCAATCACACATGCTTCACCGTCTTGGTTTAGTTTTCCACCTGGTGTTAACGATCGCACACTGAGCAGTTTCGACGCACGTGTTTGCTTTTGCGTTTGACGTAAATTGCGTGCGTCTGATTATTTTTTTTATGACGTCATTATGCATTAACGTCAGATGGAAAGTAGGGGAATTCCCTAAGTTGAAAAGTCGGGACCCCCTTTTTGATATTCTGGATACGCCCCTCATTTAAACCAGAATGGGCAAGTTTGTTACAAAGGGCCGCATCAGATACAATGTTGAATTTTGTAAATCGTATAGAATTGCGCAACGGTTCCCTTAAAACGAGCTTAATCATAGGGCTACAAGGTTATATAATGTTATAGTGTAGAATACATAACATACCGTAGACGCTACATACCGTAGTACATGTTTTTCAGAGTGACGTGATACATAAAGAATTAATTATATTATGGTTTGCCTAATGCATTAATGATAAAAATAAAAATACACAATTCTAAAGGCCTATAAAGCATAATGGACCGTTTTTATAATTGCATATATCAGCCTAAGGCAGGGAAGATGTTTAGGTTTCGGCTGTATGTATATTACATACTTGTGTCTGGCGAAGTAGAATGTACTCCTTTGGCGGAATCTGTTTCGCTGCTTCAACAGTGCCCCTTCGTCGCGTATCGCGAAACAGTCTGTATAACCCAGCGGTTCTCAACCAGTGGGCCATGGCTCACTGGTGGGCCATAAGAACATTTTGAGGTGGGGCACAGACCAATTTAAAAAAGCTAGATTTAGTTTCATTTGTGTCACTATATGTAATTGTACAGGAATAATGGCTTGGGATAAATTAAAATATGTTCTGCTGTGTTTGGTTCTAAATCTTTTTTACAAATTTTTCTTTAATAAAAATTTCTTGGGCAACAGATTTTTTTGAAACGTGTATAGGCCACGAAAGAAAAAGGTTGAGAACCACTGGTATAACCGGTGTCGTTTTAACAATATCCTTTTTAGGAAATATTACTACCGCTAGGTAGGAGTACAGAGCCGAAATGAATTTGGCAATGACGTCATATTTTGTTTGCAATTTGTACCACCAGCTGAAGGCTCCCAGGTAAATACACTTCAAAACCCTTAAAACGTCATCTACATATAAGCCTCCATCGTGTCTGGATATTTAAAGTCTCTCCGAATAATAGTTTTACTAAAAAACTCCGGACAAAAAACGGTCTGGAACAAACCCCCAAAAAAACCATAAATAATTCGGGCTAAAACGAAATATTTCCGAACAAATATTTCGGCGCATATAATTCGAGCAAAAACGAGTTATGTCCACAAAATAAATTTTCGACCCATATAATACCATATAATAGTAGTCGTAATAACGTCCGAATCGGAAAGTCATAAACCCGTAAAAATAACACCTAAATGGTCAGAATCAGTCCTTATACATCCCTTTACCTAACCCTAAAACCCGAACCCTCAAGTACATTATCAACTCCCACAATAATAAGTGTTATACCATTTTCTAACTCCACCCATTAACCACCAATAACCCCAATACGAGCAAAATAATCCGGTTCTTAAACATTCCAACTAGGGCAGCAAACATCGAAATTATAACGGCCCATGCTAGACCTGTGACCCGCTATCGTCCCAAATCCTCTCTCTACAGCAGGGGTTCCCAACCTGTGTCCACTAGTGGTACGCGAGTAGCTTTCGTTTTTTTTCACAAAAAATGGATTCACAACTTTATACTTTGTCAACTGGTTTTGTTTACAAAAAAATAATGCCGAAGCCTATTCTAATTGTTACGTAACTATTTTTGTTGTTTCGTAACAATACGATCTTCAAAAAACAGGTCATATCAATTGGGCACAGTTGCTTTGAAACCCGTACAACGCTTTTTCCCAAGAGTTTAGGACTTATTTCGACAGGTTTATATCTTATTCAGACCATTCAGTTCTTATTCTGTTGTGGATAATAAGGCGTTTTTGGATCTTGTAGGTCTTAGTTTTATAGATTTTCCTGCTTGTTTTTTTTTTTATTTCTTTTTAGGTTTTATTGGGTGTTTCCTAACAGTCGATGTGTCAAACATTCAAAACCGTTATAGGTTTACAACATTTAACATTATTTACAGCGAATATATGCAGTATTAAAACTGTAGGGCAAATTAATGTTTTATATACTAATTTGCGATGTATAGCACTATAGGATATAAAATATATATGTGTGGTTGGTTCCTAAAACTTTAAAGCGTTTTCCGGTAAAATTCGGATGATCCTCCCCAAAAATTTCGCCTTATGCTAGTTAAAGTAGAACAATTATATTCAAGGTCTAGCTACGATCATTTATATAAATAAATATAATAGCACCTTTGTTTAAATTTGCAATATTTTTTCAGTCCTGATGGTATTTCGGGTTTAACGGATAATCGAATACTGGTTAAAAGTCCAAGTCGCATGGTTATAACATGATCACCTGAACTATGTTAATGAAATTCCTTCTGTTTAACTAAGACATCGACAAAAGGTGTCCAATTCATTAGGTGCATTGAAGATAACAACATTAGAAATTAATCCAACGCGAAATAACACAAGAGACTAGCAGGTAATCATGCTGGAAGAATGAGAAGTAACAGCTTTAAAATAAAACAAATCGCTGTTCTGCATTCTGTATAAAACAATACAGCGCGTTACCCTTCAAATTTAAACATGGTAAGGGAAAATGTATAGAAAACGTCCATTTATGTGAGCACTGCGAAAGCGAATTTCTGGCAAAAGATATGTATGGCAAGCACACTTTTGGTGAAGTAAATTAAAATTAATAAAAGTGAGATATTCCGTTAAAATACATTTCCGTAAAGAAGGAATAATATCAGCTCCTAACAGTAGTAACGCCGCATAAAAAAAATCAATTTTTCATACACGATCAAAGTACGAAAATACAACTCCGCATCTGGCGATACACCAAACAACAATCTAGAAGTGTTAGGTTGCCTCAAATGTGTAAATTCGTAATAGTGGCGATCAGGAATACCAGGTCTAACTGGAACAACTGGTTCCTCGTGGGCCTCGAACAAACATACGCTGTAACGTTCATTGGAACCTGGGCTGCGGAGTCGGGTAAAAACAATCCGAGTCCGACTCCGGCCAAATGTAAGATTTTGTCGAGTCTCGAGTCCAGCCATGACTCCATAGCCTGTATTTTACCCATTTACGGAACTAAATTAAGGTGCATTTTCTGTAATCCACTCATATTGGTGTCACAATTGAGCAACCCGCATTACATGGTTTAAAAATATTTCACATATGCTATTACACTTTTACAACTTACATTTTGCCGCCTTGACAGTTAAAAAATTTGATACTGCGCATGCGCACGTCGGACTCGGGACTCGGGTAGTTTTACGCGGTCTTACTCGAGTCCCGAGTCCGACTCCGGCAAAACAAACCGACTCCGTCGAGTCCCGAGTCCCAAGTCCGACTCCGACTCCGCAGCCCTGACTGATTGCAACCACGATAAATTCGAATAAGAGGTGTCGATGTTAAGTTAAGAAAAATGAAACCAACTGGCTAAAGGTCACTTTTAGTGAATAGATTTCGGGACACATGTTATTCAGGCCTGAGGCAGAAAACACCTCACGGGAAATACGAATGTAGGCTCTGCCGAAACACGAGATTTCAGATGAATTAAAAGCTATTTTTTAATGTTTGATTACCGATGGCAGTTAAAGCTCTTTGGAGTGTGTAGAGCACCAAAAACGGAATACATTTCATTTTCATGGTTAAAGCGCTTTGCGAAAAACGATGGCCGTAAAAAAATACGTGCAGTAAAGCACGACAGTCGAAAATAAATAACATGCGACATTAGAATAAAACCCTATTTTGTTCCAGAAAGCAAAAAGTTCTTCAATACAGGAATTGCAATATAAATGTAAAAAACACATCTTATGTATCATCACAGCCAGAGCGCAAAACGCTGATAAAATATATTGTTGAGGGACGATAAAAATAGATTTGATTTCGCTTTCTTGATCCAGAAAACCGAACTTTAACTATATCCGTTTGCGATGTAAAGGTAATTGACACATAGTTTATGGCAAGTCACGCGACAAAACGGATTTTCAGTTTCAGTCAAAAAAGGGTTAGGTAATAAGATTGTAACTTTCGACCATTTGGGGAAGGGGCAAATATGATTTGAAGACTTGCCACGAAACGGAAATGCAGCCATATTCTGGGGCTTTTTAAGGTGGCGATGTTCGAGCCATGAGGGACCACCTGCCTTACTAACCGCCGTTTGGTTTTCCTTCCACTTGGAAAGCAATTCTTTTCCGCTGATGCTGCATCCGCAGCCGGGGGGCATCACTTGCAAGTACACAGGGTCTTGTTCTCGGCGAGGCGCAGCGTATTGTTCCATTCTTTGGCCATCATAACGCCGGGAGACTCGTTCATGGTCTTGGGCGGAAAGCCTAAGTAGTGGGTGGCGATTGGCGGCTCAGGCAGGATAATCACCATGTGTGGCGGGATACCAAGCTTCTCTCGCAGAATGCCGGTTATCCACACGTCGTCCACACGCATCGGCCGGTGCGCCTTTGAGATCTCCCAGAGGCGGCGCATAACGCGCATAGAGGTCAAGTACATACCGCCCATGCAGAACTTTGGGTAAACCTCGCCGGGGTACTCGCTAAGCGTCACATACCACTTGCTGATGCGCTCGCGAAACGGTTTCGCGCCCTCGCGTCCGTCGAACAGACAAAGGATCGGGTAGTGCCCGGTGCCGTTCTTTACCGCCCACTCGCGGTGATAGTCGACGGTCTCTTGCAGCCGCGCGAGGTCGACGAGGAAGTCGTCGTCGCCGGTGGCGTAGAAGTAGTCGTCGGGCAGGTTCTCGTCAGCCCACTTCATACCTGTAAGCGTCTTGAACGCTACGTTCCTGCGAACGCACAATAACTTTGAATTAAAGTCGGCTATATATGTGCCTTCAACAAAAACATTGGTATAATGTGCCGGCGAATTGTAGCACACGGATATCAACTGACGATATACAGATAACAGACATACATACATCAATTAGATAAATTTAGATTAACAAAAATCAAAACGTGCGCCAATCTTGCTATGCAAAGGTCGTCAGTTATAAATCTCATTCTTACAAACTAATGACAAATCGTTAATGATTGATCAAATTTAATTAATAGCCGTTGCGTTGTTGTTGTAAAAAAAATTTGGCGTTTAGTGGTCTAAAAAATATGAATGGAAAGATATCCAGATACACTTTCAAGGGACAGTCTCTTCTATTCTCCTATACTTGTTGTTATAGTGTTCCTACTCACTTATAATCATCCGGACCGTCGTAGTGCAAAATGTCGTTATATCTGTTTTTCTCCTCTTCCAAAAGGGCATTGGCGGTCTGGCTTTGTGCCTTGCCAATAACGAAAACGGTCGTGAACCGTCCGCCGTCCACATAGCCCCATAGCGCCCACGTGCGGCGAAGGATTTCTCGATGTCGGGCGTTGCTGACGCTCGACTTGATAAAGACGACCAGGTTCCAAGTCACGTCTAAATAAGTGGTTGGTTACAAATCAACTTCCCAATTGAAGTATAGCTTTGTTTTTTCTCGATGAACCTTATTGAGGTTAGCCGTGAAAATCGAACTTGACTATATGGATTTGATATGGTTTAATAACAAATTTCGTGATATCAAAAGATTCCAACATGTTTATAATTTTATTTTATCCAGGAGCTAGAGTTATAGGCTTTTGTTTGACGTTAATTAATATCTCAAGCAATCACATGTAATACACAGGTCGAATATGTGTGTATTTAATTAAAACCACAAATTGTGAAACAGGTTTTTATCTTATGCTACATATTGAACCTCCTTAAACGTGATTCGATTTGAATGTCGGTACACAAATATTAAACTAATGCCACTTGGTTCCGATATTGCGCACCTTGTTTAGACATTTGAAGGGCTACTAGGTTTCCTGACAGTTGTGTAGGGCTAGGGATAAACGAATTATTACGATTTTCCCGAATTACTCGCTACCGTAGTTTTAAAGCGCGTCAGTAGTGGATTACGATATATAATGAACTTTTGGTCTAAATCATTTGATCTCAACCTTTCATGGGTTGTGATCTCCCATTTCTATTGGCTGAACATCTTGGGACGCCACTTTCGCGTTTCAGAAAAATTGCCATTTAAAGTCGCAAGGGAGGTCACCAGGATCGTAGCATGGGGGTGTTTGAAGTTTTGACGACACCCTTGAAATCCCAATAAATGATTATCACAAAAACCGTGATTGTTGCGATGTTGAACCGCGAACAGTTATGCCTGGCATTAAAAACCTGCCTGGCCTTATTGCCACATAATTACAGCACTTTGTGGCTGTGTTTCTTAGCACGTGACAGCAAACCACGTAATATTAAACAGGCCTGATTACAAAAGAAACATTATTGGTAAAACGACCGGTTAATAACATAGAAAACCAGCATGTAACACTTTTACAAAATTTATGTGTTTCTTTTTTTCAATAGCGCCAAGACGGCCAAGCGCTCTACATCGCAGGTGGCTATCTTAAACGTTTAAATTACCCTTATTCTCGAAAAGAAACGCTCGGCCTTCGCGGTTGTAACAGATGGTATCATTGCATTTACAACAAAACATTATTTAGCAGAACGTGGTAAGTTTTGAAACGATGGTATAAAGCAAATACATTGAAATTTACAGTGTTGCATGCGCAATTGAAATTTACGTGACAATCTGACGTTAATGCGCGTAAACGAACTGAAATGCTGTATTTTTTCGCGTCAAACAGACGATTTGCAAAGTCAAATTTAGGCGTTCTTAGCGTCAATAGTCCACGAAACTTGCAGATAAATTAGAACGATTTAGAAACGCTGCATGCTAAAGACTATATGTTAAACATAAGCCCTTTCACATAGCCTGATTTGCCAGATCGATGTGAAAACATTTACATAACCGAAAAAATTTAACTGGTTCAAAAAATGACTGGTTCAAAACATCAATTTACGTTGCTTTAAACAACTACAAAATGCAACTCGTAAATCTTCACCTGTGGGTCCACCTTTGTCGTGAAAAACGGTTTACAATCAACAGACCTGTACGCCGCATTTCAATAAAATGAGGATTTCCGAACGAACTTCATGGTAAGGTTTACGTGCTGAATTAAATTCGTTTGAACTCACGGGTGAACTCACAGTGGGAAGGAAACTATACAAAAATCCGCTTAAAGTTATCATGTAAAAAGGCGGTTGACGAAGAGACATTTCAAAGTGTGATATTATCACAACATGGTTGTTCGACTCGAAATAGGCGATGGTAAATTCACAACGTTTACCAATATTACACATTTGTTCTAATGGTAATTGGATATATAATGTTCATAGCAGTGGACAGAACAGGCCGCAAGGAATCATATTTAACAACGTGCTGTACATGAGTGTATTCTATGTATTGTTAAAAATAAAATATCGGGGTTTTCAAGATTTTAATTAGGCTATTTTAGAGCGCTTGTCTGTGTATGTGTTTTAACGGTAGAAAAACACGACGGTCCAGGACCTCTTCAGGAAACATTAAAATACGGGGAATCGTTACAAAGTCATAAACTGGAGAAAACAAACGCCAAGAGGATCTGTTCTGCGTTGGCGTGCTCGATTTACTTCAATATTTTGCCTCTTACTTTTTCCCTGCTCACAGGACTCGGACCAGCAGTTCCTGGTTAAGTTGACGTTGGGTTCGGTGATGTAGCTGATGTCCGTGGCGTTGATGTTTGCCAAACTTCGCGACTTGATCTCGGCGTCTTTTCTGGGTCAAGAGAATAAAAATAGGCTGTGGAAGAGTGGTTGCCAAACGGGGTGATGTTTGTACTAAAAGGTGACGAGAAATATTTTGGATTTTGTAACATAATTGTTGCTCGATTTGTCGCACATTGTTTCAGTTGGAAGAAACTGTAATTAGTTAAGATGTAATTTCCTACATTGATGACAGCTGAGGTGTGTTCTTTCGATTTCTTTTATTGTGATATACAGAACAATTACTTGGGGAAAACATAGTTGGGGTGCCTCAATCTATTAAGTTTTTGTGTAGTGTGCCATGAGCCGAAATGGACGAAAACTAATTAAATTATAAACTATAACCCATCTTGTTTTTTTTTTATCATAAAATTAGGTATTGCTCCTAACCGCAAAAACAATCATGGCTAAGCAAATTATTTGCAGGCCTTATTTTCAGGCAACACGCCCCACTATTAGTACCACTGCCTCAGATAGCCGTGTCGTGTGTAGGCGAAAGCCATAACCAGCGTACGTAAACGAGAACGCGTAACACCAGGCCTTTGTGACGTGCAAGAAATATATCGTTTTTATGTTGGGCTTCCTCTGCCCACGCGAGTCGCTGTCACTGAGGTTTGCCGAAATAGGAAGGGAGTGAAAAACAAGCGCTGGTTTCGTGCTGCAGATTGAAAAAAGGGCCTCGATTGCATGCGCGCAATTCATTGCGATACAAATGGGCCTGTCGGCATTTCCCTTGCTTGAATGCGTGCATATTCGTAAACGCTCTCACGTTTTAGTTTGCAATCGTTATCTATATAGCGACATTGCCGGGAAACTGTTCGTTTGCAGAAATTAAGAGAAATAAATCCTTCCTGCGCATGCTAGTTTTGCTTTTTCATTTCTATTTAATCCGTCAAACAATATTCTATCACAGTTTCGCAACTTTTGCGCGTGCTTTTCCGGTTTGGGAAATGTCATGCAGTGGTGGTATTACCATGTTTTGCATCTCGAAAGCACGTTTAAAACTATCTCCTGGGGCTGCGACCGATGCATTTTTGAATTTTAGTTATATATAATCATGTACGAAAGTGTACATGTTACCTTGGACTCTTTGTAGATTGAAAACCACAAATGATTTTACCCTCGATGAAAAGACTTCCCAGTTATAGCAGACTCCTATTACTCACGATACCCGTAAAAGTCATATGTCGATCACCGCCTGTTACCAATGGCCTCATTGACGCCGGTCGGTCGAAGCCCGGCCTACATAAAAGTCTAATTACTTCAGTTGGGCATCAAGTGTTCACCAAAAGAGAAAAATAACAAACAAGCGGCAACCGACTAAAGGAAAAATACCATAGTTTTAAAGAAAGTACCCGTTCGTAAACGTTACGTAAAACGCGGCTCGATAACCTATTTGCGGAATGTGCGTCCAAATATTAACACGAAGAAACTAACTCCGCCTCAAAACAAAAAAATATATATATAACGTCTGTTCTAAAAGCTAAAACACTTGTATGGAGAATCTAAAATAAACGTAAAAAAAGAGTGTTTTATGCAAAATACTTATACAAAGCATAGATTATTTCTTTATATTAACTAAACGTTCTTAAAAGGTATAGTCTTTATTTTTCCTTAACATAACCTATATAGCTGAGGGGTAAGGGTTCACAAGTTGGTAATGCACCACATTAAATTCCACATCGGATTTGCCAACTCTTGCTATAAAAAACACCGTGTCAGAACTAGAAGTGAACTACGTTTAACGACAGCCGAGTTTTTAACATGGAGAATTTTCCTATATTTTCGTCTTACGTTAATGAATAATGACGTCACAAAATAGTGATCGTATTTCTAATGAAATCATAAAAACTAATCAGAAACAGCCAATTAACGTCCAGGAAAAGCGAACCTAAGGCGCACAGCGAAAACATGCGACGTGCGTAGTCAACACTCCTGCCAGGCGCCAGCTGTGAAACCGCTTAGTTGGAGGACATTCGATAACTTCAGGCGAAAAACTAAACCAAGACGGTGAGAAATATGTGTGAGTGGCGTTTGTAGAATGTTAAATCGACTTTCAGCAGCGCAGTTTCCTAAGTTCCATTTAGGGGTCTAGTCTAAATTACAAGCACGCCTTTTGCCACCTGCAATATTGAACAAATATATTTTTTCTGGGTGTTATTACGCCACGATTGGCGCAATATCTGCGCCGAGCTGTGCGCCAAGTCAGCTGAAACACAAGATGCGGTTGAGAGAAAATAAGTTGTGTCAATTCAATTGGACACTCAACACGTGGTCTTAGGATATGCTTACAGAGAATAATTTTGCGTTAACTATCAAACTAAAAAATGGCGACTTTAAAACGTGCATGACAGTCACCATTAAACCACGGTTAAAGAATCTGCTTTAGTTAAAAAAACGCCATTGTTACACCAACACAGCGAATAGCAAGGAACATTTGCTGCGGCCATCTCGACGTTTTTTGCGAGAAAAAAGGAATAAGGTTTGACTTAGCCTTGTCATTCGTGGAATACACATTTGCTAATCAACCAACCTGAACGAATAACGAAAGAGAATATATATCTTGCGTTTACGGTCGACCAAACAAAATACGAAAAGCATAGTTTTGCGTTTAATCTCGGTTTCGCAACAGCAAACAGCGCACATGAAAACAAGTTATGAGGCAGTGACTGGATTTTATTGATTGATTAAGGCGTAGAAAGGCCTACTGCGTAGGGATTGCACGATCGAAAAAGCATGAAGGTTTTAAGAACAATTGGCTTTAAATATTTTATGACGTGGATGTTTGATAGAGGTTCTGTACAAACCCATACAAACTATATTTTGCAAACGCATTACTGAAGCAGTATTTTTTTTAAAGTTCAAACAGATTCAACAACATTTTTTGAAGATTTCCACTTTCGTTCTAAACTAAATTAAACACCTATTTATATCGCACACAACTGACAAATATCAGTGAGCCATTGTTTTCAATAGATGTTTTAAATACCTTATAATAAAATCTCCCAACACCGTATATACACAGTTTGTTTGGTGTGCATCGATTCCAGACTCACACCATTAAAATTACGAAAATACAACCTTGAAATAAAACTTTCTCGCATGAATTGACTCGAATTACAAGTAACGCGCTCATTGTCCTTGGCGCTAAGAAAAGCACACACAAACAAATCATGCTTGTTTGAGGTCCGTGAGAACCAGAGCTAAAAGCAATTCGACGTTTTTAACAGAAACTTTACCTGAAAGTACACTTAACAAGCGAAACAAAGAATATGCAACCTGGGACTTTTTTAATATGAAGAGATATCCTAAAATGATACAAAGTGACAATATTGATATATTAAAAGTTAGAAGACGGTTAAAGACCGAACAAACAGTATAGTGACGCTCACACACAAAAAGACTGACCTTAGAACTAAACCGGTGGTGAAAGCAAGCCAAATGTTCTTTTTTACGAGGCAATACCGCCACCCCCTTCAATGTATTTAAACTAAGCTTTAAGTTGCATATTTGTCCACGATTATGAACGATAATTAATTAATTGTTTCGTAAATTACTTGTTTCAGTCGTCCCGTTGTAACGTCAATTTGCAACATCATTAAAAAATTAGATACCCTTGGAAGACAATTCTTCTACTTTTCCAACATTGTTGGTAATAATCGCTCTACCCTTTCCAACGTGTTTCTAGCCCGGCACTTTTAAACATCCGGGTTCGTGGTAAGTTTAGTAAAACGGCCAATCGATATTATCAGTTATTGTTATACAGTAGGTTGCAGTTCGTTTTTAGAGACAATTTAATGCGTCTGTGATGTAACAGAAACATAAGACTATGTTATTTTAACTTGGTAAAAAACTATTACGAGTTCCTGAGGGAAAGACTTGCGGGTAATTCAAAGGAAGTCATTCATAAAATGACCGATCGGGGAGATTTTTTCGCTTTTCAATTTGGTGCCAGCATCGCCTTTTGTATGCAAAATAACATGTTGTACTATTTGGTGTTCTTCCTGTTGGATATTAAATTTCTTTCATAAAATATAGATTCGGCTCCCTGCTGCATACGGTGCTTGGATAATTACCAAAGAATGCTACATAAATGTTGCAACTTGCACTTTTGAATTTCGCAGAAAGAGTAGCTTATGCTTTACAATGCTTTTCAACCGTTATCAAAGTTTTAAACAAACCAAATTAAAAAACACCCAGTAGGGTATTTCTTTTTTCTTGGTAACCCACCGAGCGCAGGTCGTCGCGCTTCACAACAGTAATTTAAAAATATATATAAACAGCAGGTAAAACATGTATTGCATTTCAACCAAAGTCTAACTCTGTTTTTTAGGTTAGAACATTTGTTTTTTTATTTATGGGTATACTTCAGTAGAATGACAGACTAATGCAAAAATACTTAGATAAACTGTCTATTTATGTCGCAATTACCCACCCTACAAGGCACCATGAAAATTTCAGGTCACTTAAGAGTGAAGGAAAAAAACGAAAACGCCGGGTAAGAGAGGCGTGAATATACAATGCGTCTCCTTTCCATAGCAGCCTGTCACGAAAACGTTGTTTAGGGTTGGGCTAAGCTTGAGGGTTTAGCCACACTTTCGTGACTTGTGGGAGACGCCGTGTGCTACGCTCGGTTAATAAAACCAGCGAATTTTTATGCCTTTTCTTAGTTAGGTCCTGGCGGTGATAGACTAAACTTGGCAGTTCTATAATCGTTATAAAATTTGACCTAAGAATTTTGAGTTAATTCTCAAATTGTACCGAATTTGCGCAGAGCATTGCTGGAAAATGCAATCTCTCATGTTTGTAAAGGTCAGTATTATACTTAATGGTTCAAGTTGATGGATGGCAAAAATAAAATAAGAGATTCTGAGTGATAACAACAGGTGGACTGTGAATCATTGGCACTCGACACGAAACGTTACACGTCACTTCTGACATCACACGCGTCACAACATGCAGCCTACTGTTTGTATGCATAGGGTAGGTCATGCTACAACATGAAACCATTGCGAAAAACTGCACTGTGTACCAAATGCGCAACAACTAAAAAGGTTGTAAATCAGGGGTGTCCAACAAGCGGCACGCGACCTAATAAAAAATGGCACACAAGCCCCCCCAAAAAAATTGTTATTTAGCCAATTGTAAAAAAGCTCAATTTGTTATTCAGCGAATTGTCAAAGAATGTCCAATTTGTTATTCAGCCAATTGTCAAGAAATACTAAATTTGTTACAGAGCCAATTGTCATTGTTTGTTCACAATATAAAAGAATCATCACGAGTGGAGGCTAGCATTCACAGGCTAGCAGCTTGGTGTGAAGAAGCAAAAGTCTGCTCACCGACGGACACTTAATCGCAATAAAACGAATTCCTCCTAGTTTTCCATGTGTAAATAAATAAACGTTTTTATTATTGGTTAAAAATCGCTTTTAAGATTAAAAAGAATTAGTTACAAAACTTTGGCACGGGAAGAAGTTATAAGATAAAAATTGGCACGCCGGCATGTTTGAGTTGGACACCCCTGTTGTAAATAAACAATAATCTATTTTGTGTGTTAAACTATAGCATTCATATCATATATTTACCTTGCCTTGATGATCAATGAAATGAGAGACCAACTAAAGAATAATGAAGTTCCAGCCAATATCAGGTAAACTTTAAAGACTTGGCAATCAGACGGGTGGACCCTACGTCTGCGCACAGTACGCATCCCTAAGCTAAGTCATGAATTAAGATAAAATAAAATTTCTGACAAAAATAGTCGCGACTGTATTACAAAATGTGGGAATAAGTCTCATACACGCGAAAATGGCAAACCATAAACAAAGTTCGTCAAAGTGTGTGCTTTGTGCATGTACCACCCGATGTTACTTGGATTTAGGCGTTTATCATGTGTTTAAACATAGGTGAATAACACGTGTGCTGATTCCTCGCCCGCTCGTTGCGTGTGAACCCGTTAGATTTGTGCGGAAGAGTTATTGTTCAGGCACTACTAGGAAAGAAATAACGACCAATTTACGGCACTTCCCTGGCGATTTGTATAAATATTTATAATTTTAGAGCATGACATTCGTCATTAAGACACACATAAAACAAGCAGCAAAAATATTTGTGGTAATAAGAAACCTTCATAAAAACACTCCTAAAAAGTGCTTACAACGTTTACGTCTGGGCAGTGCACCAAAAACAGCAAATACAGTCATCGAACAGTGGCCGGCGTCTTATTGGACGCTGGAAACGACAATACTTCAGGGTTAAAGCAAGAATCCGGGGGCTTTTAACGAACACGAAAGCTGAACAATCAAACAAACATAATACGCTTGAAAATTACATAACAAAGGGAACATAAAGGGAAGCAATTGCCGCGTCAGGTGCGGTTAGTGCTAACACTGCGCCTTGAATGGTACTCCCTGTCGCCCCACAATCGGAGGAAAATCAATACCAGGGCGATTCCTGGCCTGGAATCTGCATATTGATTAATGGAACAGTGTTAACCGATTTCTCAAAGGCAACACTTGATTATAAAATCAGGTAGTGATGGCGGTAGTGAGGCTCACCAGAACCTTACATGGGCTTATCCTATTGGACGGTCATTGAAGTGCAAAACTAGCTAATCGTCATATATATAGAAATCGGTAAGGGAATGGCATCGATCTGGTCTTCTAAGACTGCTACTTTACCATTCTGCTTTGAGACGAAACAAATATATCCAGTCTTATTCCAATTACCCCGATATTTGATCATAAGAGTTATTTAACATGGCTTGGCTAAAAAAGTTTGTCTTTCGGTGAAACAATTTGGTGTATTAAATTAAGAATTATCAATTTTTTTGTAAAATTATACATAATATTTTTATTAACTTTGGGTAAATTAATCAACGAACCGCATTATGACAATACAAGGTCGTTCCAAGCAACAATAAATAATACAGCGGTAAATATAACCAAATGTTGCATCCAGTGTAAGTACCACCCACCAAAAAGCCTAAAAGTTCAAATCTGCGGTAGCTTAATTCTTTGTACCACTACGTTCACGAGACAAATAGCTGACAAAACATTGAATTTTATAATAAACCTACGTTGTTGGTCTAAAGTCAAACTTACAGCGACAACCAGAAACCAACAGATACGGACGAGCTAATCAGAGGGGTGTCATTATCTAACACCAACCCTACGTATCACCGTAGTTGGTCCTCAAAAAATCTATGTATTTAACCACTATGCATTCTGTATTTCAGTTAAGTGTCATGCTCGAAATTACTGTTTACACTAAAACTGGCCTGGCGGATGTACGTTTGAATCACACTTCCGAACTTAGTTATAGTATTTGGTTTAAAATGACGTTATATTCTACTATTGTCACCCTGCCACCGTACTACCAAGTATCAATGTTAACTGTTTTGGAACTGCATTCCGCCTTGCCTACGCAAACCTTGACATAAAACCAATGGCCTGTAACATGTAACTTGCCTTAAGAAAGCTCATACTGTGCGCAATACTCGAATTTCCTGTGACGCAATACGACGACGTCGATAAACAAAACGAGTTGGTTTTACAAATTGCAGTGTGTGCCTTTATATTATTAAAAGCGGACTATGTGTAATTTGCAAACGAATAGCATTAAAAAGCGAAAATTTACTGCATATAGGCGCTACAACAAACTTGACTACCATATTAAGTAACAATTTGCAAAGCTTTACTCTTTCTCGATGCTTTTAAAACAAAATGATCAAACGACAATGGTGTAGGACAGTATTGTTTTGGGCATCAGGTTTAATTTTTTGTATGTACAAGACCAACATCAGTGTTCACTCCACTAAGCCTACCTTAGTTTTCCCTAGTCTGCGTATTAAAACATACCCTGTTGAGCCATATAACACTTTAGGGCGTAACAAATATGCCAAACCATAAAGCTACACTAATTTAAGCTTAGTTTAGTTTGGCGGCACCTCTGCTTATCGCGAACTTGGCAGTCAAGCCTCAAGTGTGTATTGACAATGCGTCGCGAACAATGTTGACTCCCCCTGTTGGGGTGTTATAATTACACAGTTATGCCTTTCACAAATAAGCACGTCCAGCAGTTTCCGTTAGCTATTTGTAAAAAACAGATGGCTTTGTGGAAGTCTTTTTTCCAGAAAACAAACTTAGTCGGAAACAACAGCAACGCAATCTTTAACTAGTGTTTGTACCATATATAAAACGGTAATATGCTGATGTAGGTTACAAGACGCAACTATCCTGTACAAAATTAGTTTTTTAAATAGCCATCTGTATTATTGGCCGTAATGGTCACTGAGCACATGAGCTATCGCTGTATATAACCTAGCTTTCACGAGACACGTCCTGACAGGCAATATTAAAAAGTCTTATTGTTACCTCCTGATTTACCTCACCCTACAGCACGATTTTGCTATCTAATGTTGATGGAACCTTTCGCTCTGCTGCCTGAGCGTATTCCCCAACTGAAAATTCATCGCCACGCTCAGTTGCCTTTCGTTGAGCTGCTGCAGGGCGCGCGTAAACAGAAACAATACATGCTGGTGGTTTTGCCTGCTTTCAGCGTACAGTCAAGTATCGCGTTACCCCCTTCCCGGTTTCTCCCCGCCTCGCTAAATGGCTGATTAGTTCAATTCAGCTACAAGCCGCCTACTTTTGAACAATCAAAGCACTCGTGTGCCATGTGGCGATGATAATTAATAGAACCCAAATCGTGCACGATTTTAAACAAGTTGGACATGTGGGGCTGTGCGTTAATCACACGGCATTTATTAACGGTGACAGCATCCTCATAGCTTTTGTTGGTGACACGACATGTAAAGCGTAACAGGCCTACGTATTAACTGTACCTTACACCCACTACATTACTTCTGTTTTCTCATTCCCGCTATCATTGTTTTGTTGATTGAATACACCACAGTTAAGTGGAAAAAATAGTTACTATTGGTCACCGGAGCCTTGCGCAAAGTCCGTGTTTTTCAAATCTTTATTTCTTTCTTTGTTGTAGTGAAACAATGTATTGCAGGGTCACCTTTCAGTTACTCGGACAGCGTATTCAAAAATTATTTAAGCTATCGATTTTGGAAAGACGAAACTGTTCTCAAGGGTGACAATGACAGTACAGTAATCGAGTTTCATAGTCGAAACCAGTTCACAGGGGAATAGAGAGTGTTCGGCTAGAATGTCGCAGGTAGTCTGTATATTACAATACAAAAAAGGTTCAATTAAATATACCTGTTTGGATGAGCTTTGAATCACAACGAAATAGTAAAATGATACTCTGTTCTTCTTGAGTTAATACAGACTCTCTTATTTTGAAAAGACACATAACTGATCACAAGCCTATAGCAACAGTAACGATATTGTGACATCATTTCAACCGATAATAAAATAGACCAGCAAATTAGTAACACTACAATTAAAAGTATCAATCAACCTACTCTAAAACGACCTGTGGATCACATCCACGTACTTTATTTTTAACCGAAATAGGTTATCGTAATGCTGTTGCCGTCCTTAGAATTGAGTCATTTTCTTGGCTTCTAACAAAGCAAAAACACCTAATCTGTCTGTAAAAGAGGAATAACTTATTGTAATAACAGATAGCAGAAGATTGCAAGGCAAGCAGTTAATAGATCCGAAAATCAAGAATGTGCAGCATGAAGTAGTTCGTTAAGAACAAATCTGAAACGCGTTCAAAACACAGTTCTAAACAAGCTGTCTGGCTGACCAGCACAATGCTTACTGACTCCAGTAGTACTTCCGCACAGTTACTGAACCAGCAATCCAGCATGCTGCTTTAAGCGGGGGATTTTTCAGCCCGCGGGAATGCCTTGCTCACTCAAATCGCCACTTTGCATTCTTAGTTAATGTAGCATAATAATAAGGAAATGTTCTGCATTACGTGCAGGTGCACGTTTGCGAAAAATATTTAACTTAACAAAAAAAAAAGCATATTATCGAACTGTTCTAAAAGAGCTTTAGTGTTTGCAATTCTATAAAGCTCTGTGCTAATTTTATAATAACTGCAGTCGGTCAAACTATAGTTTAACCAAAATGATATGAAATCACTGTATAATTAGGTTTGTAGTTTCAATGACATCATGCACAAACCGTTTTTTATTTCGAGCTCCGCGTGAATTTTTATGTCGATTTGTAAGTTGACACAAATAGAGAAAATCTTGTCAGCCCATAAGCGCTTTTCGTAACTCTATAATATTTTTCACTTTCGCTAGAATCATGTTGTTGTATAGTAATTAACACCTCAACAACCTAAAAGTTAAAAAGATTGGGTATTATGCTTTTTGCCCTTGCAAACTTATACTATGTTTTTTCTGGAACCAGACAGCATTTACAATGACTTTACTTAAGTCACTGTTTTCAAATGACTTAATTTAACTTAGGTCATAGGGCAAAATGACGTTGCGTTTTTCTTATATTTTAGTTCAGTTATTGTTCACAATCGTACAAGTTTTAAAATTCTAATAGTTTAACATTTTATTTTTTGACAAGGACATGACTTGAAGTTAACTTGCTCTAATTATGACTTTACTGGGACTTGACTTGCGCAACTGATAAAGTTGTTTTACAAATGACTTGACTGGGAATTAAGTCATTTTAAAACGACTTGTTTACAACACTGGTACATAGCTCACAACTTATTTGTTATATGATAAGTATTGGTTTTCTGAATAAAAAGTCAAGTTAAGCCTAATGAGGTCTTTAGCGCGCAGGAGTTTGACCTAGAACAGCAGTTTCCTAAGGTTATACCTATTTTATGGTGTCACGTTATGCCGGTATTTCTGATGTCATCTTTTAATGTTTTTCTCGCCTTGAGCGATTCTATTTGTGACGTATAAGAAGTTATTAATAATTTGTTAAATTTATACAAAACCGAAAAATGTCGAAGTGATTTATTGATCCTTAACACTCTTGGCCTAAGTATTTTGCTAAGTTGACATCCAAGCTTGAACTATATTGATATGATCAATATGTCGCCAACAACGTTGTAAAACTCCATGTATAGGCCGTGTTTTAATCGCTGTTAAACAGAAGTGCATTCAGGAATTTTGTTTTGAAAAAGATGACAGACATGAAAACAGGCCATAAGAAACTTGATGTTCTCGGTTAAGCGAAAATGTGCAAACGAAATACAGTCTTACTAATCATCAACAATTAACCTTGTTTTATTGAAGAGGTGGTAACCACTGAACCATGTCAACGTTTTATTTATATTTGCGTTAACTTGATTTGACAGTTTGTGTTCTCGCGGCCCTAACTATATATACACATGGAAACATTTTATGATTCAAAAACCTTATAGGAAACGCCATACCTTTTATCGATTTAGTTGAAAAAAAAGAAGAATACGTTTAGATCTTTAAACTTAAATGGTATTCAAATAAACTAAGGTTGAAGAATACGTCAGTATGACATGTTGTATTTATGACCTCAGTAAAGCGATGTCTACTAACCCTGTGGTAACGGCAGTATGCTAAAGGTTGTGCAAAGTTTTACGATTTATTTCAAGGGAACACACCATAAGTCCTTTACAGCAACAATACTTTCAGGGTAAGACCTCAACCTGTCGGATTAAGTCCTCAAAATACCTAAATAACAAGTAAACCTGTAGGAGGTTGGTATTCAATGATTGGACCGTTTTGTTATTGCTGTTTGGGACTATTTGTCCTTATTTCTCTCACCTAAGTTAAAATGAACACTGTATTCATTTTGTTTACCTGCAAAGTTATTTGTTACCACCGGTAACTTGACTTTAAGATTAGCCTTTTTGATTGGACTTTGGTCTGAAGTGTTCAACACATTTTTGTCTACTCATGCGCCGAACAGTCAGTAGACGGAACTAAGTAACTCATTGTCGACATCTAGCGGAACTAGGCACTAAAATGGCATTGAAATATTTTTAAGGTCGTTAAAGAGTTAAACTTGAGTATTGCGTTGCGCGCATAAGCGCAATTTTACTTTGGTATTATATTGTAACAACTGCGACATTAAAACAGACGTACATATCTAGTTTTATTTTATTGGTAGCAATATTTCACACAATTCAGACCATGACCAAACTTACTAAATTATATTAATTATTCGTGGTATTGTTATTATTAATTAACGAAATAAAAATGCCTTGGTTATCCAACAAAAAGGTGTGTCATAAATTTTAAAAACCTACAGAGTACAATAAGTGCAATCTATGAGTATAACATTTACTGCTACGTTTGATTATATAGGAATTGGTACACTGGACTACATTCTACGAATCTACTGTTGAAATCGGTGCATCTACAGTACTACAGATCCATGTTGGCACATCACACTTAGGGCGAAGCAAACAGAAGCTCCTCTGGGTACTGGTCAACCAGGGCTGAAGAAAATGGAAAAAAAATGTTATGCTAGGCTGCTACAAAACACTAAACAACCATATAACTAAACGACATGTCGACATTGTTCTAAAAAAGTCCCTTGTGTGAGGAAAAAATAAATTGGGAAAAAGTTTTGCATATTTTTAGTCGTTTGCCTAAGATGTTCATGTTCTTCTAAAACAGTGCTTCTTAAACTTTTTTAGTTTCGTTTACCCCTAACATCTATCTTCCTATTTTATTCACCCTTGTTTTATGGTAAGATAAAACTGACTTGCGCCCCTACGAATAGCAATTCGGAATTTTTAATTAAATATCACTGAGACAATTTGAAAATAGAGAAGTTGGTTGTTGGTCGCGCGAAGCGCGAAAAAAATTGGGTTTACATGGTTGAATTGGCGTTAAACTGTAAAAGCAGGAGGCTTTCAGCAAAACATTCCGTCCCCCTGATGCTAGCCTCTTATCAATTATATAAAATATGGATAAAAAATAGATCGAACAAGGATGACTTTTATCGTTTATGTATAAGTTAGAAAAATTATAATTAAATAGGGTCGTTATATACCTTAGATGATATGAAAACATGCAATGGCACTCAAAGAGAATTTGTCCAATTTTTTTTGGCAGTTTTAATGTTAAAGTTGGCAAAAACAGAGTTTGTACAGCGCTGTAGGAGTGCTGTACAACCAAAACGAAACCATTAGAATCATAGCAAAAAATTTAAATATTAACTAAGAGCTTGCCACCCCCCTACGAATTGCTTGGAGCCCCCCTAGAACCTTTTTTAAACCAGCAATTCAGCATCTTTCATGGCTTAAGTATTTTTCGGAAATAAATGCAACGCCTTGCCTGAAAGTCTTGCTAAAAGTATTAGCAAATAACTCGAAGTGCGAAAAAAGAGGACATTTGGACATTTTTGAGCGTTCTCGGAGGACCATTCAGTTTTTTTAAAAAAAAAGGAACAAGTCCTCCTGAAATAAGACATATAGTAGGCCTAACTTATACACTCAGTGCAAACCAACTTAACTATTACAATAAGCAAAAAAAACACCAAAAAACAACAGTTCAGTATTCGATTTACTTCAGAAAGTGGTTTACTAGTGACTGTAGGATTCTCCTGAACTTTCGTTCACCCTTATTCACCCCTGTTGGTTGTTTCACCCCTGCAAAAATGTTATTCACCTTGGGGTGAACCATTCACCACTTTAAGAAACACTTTTCTAAAAAACACACTTAAAAATACTGTTAAAAATTGTTTTTTTAAATTGGAATAAAATCAGTAATCCCGGGATCAGACTTGGCCACCAAATTTATTTTAGATGTTTAAATCTTTGACTTGAACTATATACAGTTCCATTCAAAAAAATCAAATTAATTGAAAACGCAATTTATTCTATTTGTGTGCTAATTTTATAGGTCTAAGCATAGCCCGTGCTTTTCAAACAGTAAATTTCACCTTCGAGTCGTTACGACCAAAGAGTATTAATTCAAATTATTTGTTCTGACTCAAATGCTAAAAATGCCCTTGGACAAAGTAGCATTTTTGGCAAAATCCGAATCAAATTAGAACTAGGAGCAGAGCACACAAACAATTCAGTAGTTAAATAAAAATTAGCCGCATTTTGCTGTTATTCTTTAAATTAAGTATGGCCAATGTATTTTTTAGTCCAAAAGTGGAGCTGTTTTTTATATTGTGGCTATTTGCCCAATAAACTAGAAAAGAAAGAAATTAATCTCTTAAGTAGAAACTGTAATTGCCCGAAAGCGGACTTTGAAACGTCGTGTCATTACTTCAAAAGCCGGCGAATTTTTTTACAAAGTGAATGCTTTTTTGCAGAAATACTACTGATGCTCCGGATATGTCCCGATTGCATACCTTGCTTTTCCATTATATTTCATGCTATGTGCATAACCGACCAAAGTAGTGTTGTGTGAAACCTGGATTTTAGTTAAAGACCGCCTTGTTACGGCAGGGGTCGTATTTTTGAGCAGGGTGCACAACACCTAGTAAAACTAAAGAAATGACTGACACAAAGAAACAATTACGTTTTGTGCGACAGGGGTGGGGAACCGATGGACAGTTTATTGTATAACAAGCATCACTATTTTATATCAAAAAGTGTTTTGTTATAAACTATAAAAAGTAAAATCGAAAGTCAAAAATGCAAACTAAATTTAACAAATTAAAAAAATTAACAAAATAAAATCGTAAAATTAAAAAAAAAAGAAAATAATTTTTCCGTAATGCTGTATAATAACTGTAACTTTAAAAATGTTTCTGCTTTACGATCCTAGCTACTTACTGCAAGCTTCACCGCACTGTGTGCAGGTGTTTTTCTGACTAGAGGGGCAATGACATCCTCCCTCGACGCAGCAAGCGCACGTCATGCTGTCGTCATCGCGGCACTTGCACCCGGTTCTGCTCACAGTCCAGCCGTTGATGTTGTACAGAGGCTCTTTGATAACATAATAAAATTATGTAGATCACCTAATTTGTCAAAATACGCTGTACACATTGCAATGCGTTAATGCCCGTTTACACTACAGCTTCGCTGAGCTGAGCCGTAACTTGCCTTTAATTTCTATTGTGGCAAGAGTTTCACGCTTTGCTGAACTCAAGCCACTGTCATCGAGGCTTGAAAAGTGATTTAGCCTTGTTAATTGCAAAAACGCAACTTCACGCCAAGCTCGCAGCTGTAGTGTAAACGGGCCTTTAACGCTAGAATTTATCATTCCGATAAATGTAAACATAAAATGAGACAGTTCTGTTAACGACCGACTCGTATAACTTTCACGAGACTTTTTCCTATAAAAGGACTTGTTGTTTAAAACTTAATATTCTTTAATTTGAAAACACATAATATTCTTTAATTTGAAAACACAAGTAAAACAAAATCTCTTCTGCAGAAACTTACTGCAGACAAGGGAGTCCATGTCGGAAGACATTGTTTCCAGCATCTTCTCTCCTCGCGCGTTGACGCAGAAGCAATTGCCCGACTCGCATCTCTTGTTCCTGAATCTTCCTCTCACGTCGCACAAATCCTCCATCTTCTCCATCTGGAAGTCGTGCTTTCCCATGAAGAACTTGTGGAAGCAGGGAGCGGCCTCCTCTGCGTTATCGAGAAGAAACAGAACATGTGTGTTTACAATTGTGAATGTAGCAAGCTAACAAATAGAATATAGCAAGCATTGGCGTATGTTTCTTTCTCGAGTCGCTCCTCTCTGAGCCTGAGTAGCTCAGTTCGTAGAGCGACGGCCCCAGTATGACCGGAGGTCGTGAGTCCGAACCGAACTGCAGGCTGGTTGTTTTTCTAGCCTGTCTTGCTTGCCTCATTGATCGACAGATTTGGTGAGTCTGGAATGGCCTTCGGTGTGATAGAACTTATTTTAATTTACAAACACTTTCTTTATGTGAAATCACGTCGAAACAAACGTCACTGCTGCTTTGCACGCCGGCCCCTATAGGACCATGGATTGATTTTTAACCTTTGGTTGAATTTCATCCTTTTACACAGTGGTTAAATACATATATTTTACTAAACTGTTATCAATACGCAAAACTTACCAAACATCGTGCTTTTGCAACGCTTGCCGTATCCGCACTGAACGCACTTGTCCATGTACTTTTCCTCACACTGGCATCCTCCCTCAATACAGCAGGGGCAGTCGAAACGAGTCTCATCGAAGTAGCACTGGCAGCCACTCCTTTTGGTCGTCCACTCGTTAAGAATTTCTGTAGAGTAGTCATAAACCAGTTGTAAATTTTAGTGCCGATAAGTTGATCAGCTAGCGTGTAAATACAGTTATTTATAGGTTAAAATTCGATCGAAATTACTAATAGCAAACGCTTTAATTTTCTTATATAAGCGTTTCTCCGTTTTTGTGAAACCTCAATATTCCTGCCAGATAAAAAATGACACATTGCATTATCCCTACATTACAGCGCGCGGGTTTTAGCACCAATCTTAAATGTTTTTAAATACGGCATTTATTATGCAAAAGCAGTTGCGTGCATTACAAGTTGGAAGAGGCAAAATTATCCTTGAATCTAATTCTACCTCCACAAGTCTTTCCGTCCACTTTGAGATAGAATCCCTCGTTGCACTCGCATCCGTAAGCGCCCTCAGTGTTGGCGCATTCGTGATGGCAGCCGTGGTAGTCGCCTTCGCACTCGTTTATATCTGTTTAACACAGGAGAATGTCCATCACTCATTTGGTTGTATTTTCCGTAAACAAGAACCACATTGTCAAAGAGACAATGAGAAACCGGAGGTGGTTGACAGTTTTCCAAATTAAAATGACAAAAGTTTGGAGACGTTTAATTTTGCATAAATATAACTTGATAGGATAAGTTTTGCGGTGTTTCAACGGGATTATCCATATCAATAGGCGTGTCGTTATTTCCGTGTCAATGGTTGTTGTATTCAACCTTCTTGATGGGCCTGGGTAACTTCAGCGAAAGGCTATCATTGACATCACAGTGTTTTGGTGGGAACTAATGATACCGAACTTGATATTCCTAACTTTTTGGGCTAATGTTGGAGCCAAAAAAGTATAAAGTTTATTTGTTGTTTTATCAATTTCACGAAAACAGAGCAATCAACAACAAAAAGTTTACCAGCATAGTTCAGTTTTCCATTTTTTTTTCCTGACTCCGCCTAAAGCAACTCCTGTGCTAACTTTTAAACCCTTACCCGAGCAGCGGCTCCCATCTTCCCCGAGGGTGTATCCATCGTTGCACGCGCAGGTGAAGCTTCCTAGGCTGTTGTTACACTGGTGATCACACGGGCTCACGAACTGACTGCACTCGTCAAAGTCTTCGTCACAACTGAAAGCAAACAGGAATTTAATGATTACGTATAACTCAATTCAGTTTCAACCTTGACGAATGATTTTACAATTAAATCTACCTTTAAAATGCTGTTGCACAGTAAAGCAATTTATAAAATTTTATAAAAGCATGGCCAATGATTAAAAAAGATAAATATTTCACCCCCAAACAACTGGCCACGGTCCTCGCAAGCCTAAGTAGGCGACAGAAATATAATAATTTAGAAGAAGTATATTTGAAGTGATGATTGCTTAAAGGAGTATTTAAATTATTTCGACTCAATAATACTTTAAAAATAAATACAATTATTGCGGATATTACATACTAAATGATTCTTTGTTTAATATTATAGCTTGATATTGTTACAACGGAAGCGGCCCGGCCACGAAAACGGTTAGACACTTGAATCAAAGGTGTAATATTTTTGTCTTTAAGTTAGAAATATCCTAGGACTCACTTGTCGCCTTGGTATCCAGGGTCACACACGCACATGTTGTGATCAGTCATGGCCATGCACTCTCCATTGAGACATCCACCAACGCAGACAGCTGCAAACAAAACAATACGAATGTTTTGGTTTACCAATATGATTTGTTAGCAAAGTTTTGCTAAAAATAACATACGACATTGGAAAGAAATTCGTGGTCAGAAGACATGTTATGCGACGCAAATCAAGTGGTGAAAATTGATTTAACCTAATACTGGTCAATATGATTATAGAATCGAGCGGCGGCGGGCAAGTGGGCATGTGGTAGATTTAGGCTACATATCAGCAGCGGTTGCATTTAAGTAAATATTAGGAACAGAAGTCGTTCTTATTATATTTTCGCGACTTTCATATTTTCAGTGAACTATCTCTTTTTTGATGAATACTTCCTTGACGTATGAAAAAATGATTTTAATTAGACATTCTTTATGTGCCTTTTAATTATGCTGTATACCATAAGGTGTATTTCCTATATATTTGGGGCTGTTAAAACCAGGGCTGGGGAGCCGGAGCCGGAGCCGGAGCCGGAGCCGGAGCCCGGAGCCCGTAGCTAAGCATTTTCTCTGGAGCCAGAGCCGGAGCCGGAGCCATTGTTATTATTTTTGTGGAGCTGGAGCCGGAGCCGGAGCCATTTATATTATTTTTGTGGAGCTGGAGCCGGAGCCCTTTTTATTATTTTTGTGGAGCTGGAGCCATTTTTCAATTTGTGGTGCTAAAGCTAAGAAATTATATTTTGTTCCATCTCCAACGTTAGTTAGCCAAAAGCAATTTTTGAAACTTGCCATTGAATAAGTGACTGGTGGCACCGGAGCTGGAGCCGGAGTCATTGGGTGTGTGTTTGATGGCTCCGGAGCTGGAGCTGGAGCCAAAGGATATGAGTTTTACTACTCCGGAGCTGGAGCCGGAGCCAAAGGATTGAGTTTTACGACTCCGGAGCTGGAGCCGGAGCCATTTAATAATTGCCTGATGGCTCCGGAGCTGGAGCCGGAGCTAATGCTATTTTACGGAGGCTCCCCAGCCCTGGTTAAAACGACCTAATTGAAAATAATTACGAAACTGTCCTAAGCATATTTTGACTAATGCGCAATTTCTGTACAAATAGAACCTTATTCGTGAAACCTTTAGTTTCAAATAAAATTAAGGAAAGTCTCAAACCAAGGGTAAAATTATACCATTACAGAAAATATATTTCCTGCAAAATATTTCTTTGGTGGAAAACAATCATTTTATCCTGCATATTATACTTACGAATGCTGCAAACATCTCCCTCAAAAAGTTCGGTGCAGCTGCATGTGTCCGGCTCGCTGCACACTCCCCCATTCAAACAAGGTTCAGTACAAACAGCTGAAAACGTTAAGCAATCGGCATTATTTATTTGAGAGTGGTACAACTTGAAGGCTTGGTTTTCCGTTTAGCAGGCAAATAGCAAAATCATATTAAAAAAATCAAACAGGTTTGTTCACTCAAAGGTTCGGTCGCTTAACCTGCAAGTCTCATGATAAACCGTTACCGTACCCGATGTTAATGTTAATACTTATGTATCATTTAAAATAAGTCTCACATAACGTCAATATCTATGCTTTAAACAGGTATTTTTACTTTTGTAAAGTTTTTAGAAAACTATTTTGTTTTTGTTCTTTACCTAGGAAACAATTTTTAACTGTTGGCTCAGCCCTTGAAAACCCTGTAGACGGAAGAAACGCAAAACGACTGACTTATTAGGTGAAAGGTGAAAAACTTACACCAAATCAGAAAAATAACGAAAGAACACATTTTGTTGGGAGCAATACGAAAAACACTAACCATATGTAAGGAGTTTGCAATTTTCACCGAAACCGCACTGTACGCACTTGCCCTTGTACTTTTCTTCGCATTGACACCCACCCTCGATACAACAGGAACAGTCGTAACGGTTTTCATCGAAAAAACACCGGCACCCGGTCCTATTTAGCGTCCACTCGTTCAGAATCTCTGTGGTGACCGTTGCTTATATTTATATTTCTGTTAAATTTGCGTTTCGACACTATTGTTACCAAATTTTCAAATCCGTGTTATTAGCAATTTTCAATTATTGAGCAAAATATTTAAGGAGATATCAACATTAGAAAGTGTTGCATATTTACCCCCAATCAATGCCAAGCCAGTCAGTACGTGGACAAGTTCGTTTAATGTGGTTGCGACAAATATTAGGATCAATACTATGTCAGCGTGTTCTATTAACGAACGAAATGCCTAAATCCCACTTACCCATGCAAGTATACCCGTCGCCGGTGTAGCCAGCCATACACTCGCAAATGTGGGATCCTTCAGTGTTGGTGCAAGTTGCAAATGTATCGCAAGTCTCTTGCGAGGCACACTCGTCAACATCTAGGCAAAAACACATTGTTCGTCGATTTGTAAATACTGCGAGAAAAACGTTGTGGCCCGCTTTGTCAACTTTGAAATATTTAGATTGCAACAGTAAATTCTAACTTTATTTTTTCATTTTTCACAGTAAATTCTAACTTTGGTTCTTAGTCTCGAATTCTGAACGTAAGGACACTTGTAACGCCATCGCCATAACCTCAAATGGAGAATTTGTTTGCTGAAGTTTGTGGAAACTGGTTTGCTATTAGTTGTGCTTTTCAATTTTTTTTTAATTTTTTACTCGTTTGTATATGTGAATTTGCTGAATGGCAATATGATAAAAAAATTTATTGGCAATTTTTTTCTTTCTTTGATTTTTTTAGCAATTTTTTTTCTTTCTGTGATTTTCTAGGCAATTTTTTTGTGTTAGTTTGATCTCTTCTTAACATAACATATTTCACTTGGATTTTTTTGAAAAAATAAAATCCGAAGAGTTTATAAAAGCATTTAAATTTCCAAATTTGGCTTTAAAGAATCCTAACTGGCGACCTTTTTAAACCGTTTTGGTCGGACGACTTACCAACACACTCGTGCAGGGAATCGAGAAGCACGAATCCGTCGGGACACGAGCAGATGAAGCTTCCGTCTGTGTTCTCGCAGTTGTGGCTGCAGGCCGCCTGACTACATTCGTCAATGTCCTGGTCGCAACTGTTAAAATAAAATGTTTGTCTTTCCGACACGAAGACGATAATCTGTTTGTGTACGGGTACGCAAGCAATAGAATTGACTAAGTGAATGATCTAAATCGGTGTTTGATATAGCATATTGTGACATAAAAGAGACAGCATTTTAATGTTGATAATAAACAGTTTAAGTATGATGCGTCTGATTAAAACCTAATCGAAAGTATTTAACTAAAACTAGCCAAAGTGACACAAAGCTTATTTAGATCTGTTGACGACTCCTTGAAACCAATATAAAACATAGGCCTATATATGAACTACGGATGTCCGATGCTTCAAATTTTGTACCGATAACGATACCCGATATGTGGAAAAAACGATATTTGGCAAAAATACGGTCATTTTGGGGAAATACGGCCGTCCGATCAGATGCAAAGTATTCATTGTTTATTGACAATTAATTTCAATTTTGATAAAATCTAAATTTGCAAACGTAAACTTTGGTAGGATAAAACTTTCATTTAGTACTATCGTAAATTAGTTAACCATAATTGTAAAAGAAATTGAAAACAAGGAATTAGTTTGTTATCGTAATGGCACCTACATCACCCTGCGGTATCGGACGAATTCCGATACTACTTCGGATATCGCATGCGATCCGATATTATCGGACATCGATACAAATGGAAGTATAAACAAAAAGCGTTATACAGATTGAATAAAAATGAAATTGTTGGTTTAAACGAATTTACTATTTAGCTGTTTATGTTAAGAATATGTTCGAAAGTTCTTACGCTTCTCCCTGGTATCCGACAACGCAAGAGCAGATATTTTCGTTGATTTCGGCGACGCACTGTCCATGCACACAGCTGGCACAGAAAGCTGTAAAAGTAAAAACAAACAGCTTTCATCTGTAAATAGAGCATATAATTTAAAAACATTACATTTTTTGTATTTTAAAAGTATAGAATGACAGTACAATAAACGTAATCGAATCTAAGCCTTCATCTCAATTAAGAATGAAATTTATTTGTGCGCGTTACAATTTTTCCGTGGGTTAATTTAAAAAAAGAACATTTTTTTTTTAAATTGCTTTGTAATTCCGTCACATCTATTTAGAGCTTTCAGGTAAGCGGTTAGATGTTGTTAATAGTTCTCAAAAACTTTACTCTGTAAATTTAAACAAAATCAAGCTTACGCGTGAGACAGGTGGCTCCTCTAAAGAGAGAAGTACACGTGCAGGTGTTGGGTGCCGTGCAAGACCCTCCGTTCAAACAAGGCGAATCGCAAATGGCTGAAAAAACAATCAAAGCGCGTCAGATTTAATAAAAATTAAAATTTTGCAAAATGACCCGCACCCGGGATAATTTTGTGGCAGCGAATTTGGGGACGATTCGTCTGCTTATGTTCAGTGATTTAGCAGTCCGTCAAACCTTATGGCATATTTTTAGGGATAAGAAGGTTGTACCAATTCTAATGGTGTACACTGTACACAAGTAATTTTGAAATCGTAAGTCCAAGGCAAGTAATTGCACAATAACTTTCAAGTTTTCGCTTTATCAAGTCCAGAACCCAGTCCAGGTTATACTGTAGCAAATCAGTCACAAGTCAAGTTATTGGCGTTCTGCAACAATTTAAATTGCATAAATGATGATTTCGTTCCGTTTCTAGCACTATTACACGTGAAGCACCAACACAAAAAAATACCAAGACAACTGCTTCACCTAAAAAAGTGAAGTATATACTCCACTTTACCAAAATTGTTTTAAATCAAGCATTTTATTTAACTCTATTTTAGCAAACTGACTCCAGTCCAAGTCAAGACATTAGGACCAAAGATCTACGTCACGTCAAGTAATTTTACCTGCAGTATACCTAAATCAGGTTAAGTCATTTCAAAACAATAAATAAAATGCACACAAGTTAAAAGTCATTCATAAAAGTCACTGACCGATTAAAAGATTCGAAATAACCAAATTAGAATTTTCCACAAAAACAGTTTGAAGTCAAATTAATAGCTTGCCGGGTTATTCGAAACATTCTCTGGCAAAAAGTATTCAAAGGTAAAATGGATCGGCCAGCGCTAAAACAGCGCGTGATGTGAGCCGCCACATTGAACCTACGGAAGCAGGTTTGTCCGTTTCCAGTGTATCCGGACTGGCAGGAGCACGAGTAGGAGCCGGGCAGATTAGTACAATCGGCGTTGACGTCGCAGGTTCCCGAGTTTGCGCACTCATTCACGTCTAAAGAAACACAAGAAGTTGTTCGTCAAAGAAGGCGCTCAGCCATGTGGCGAAAAAAAACAGACCGAGTGCCGACCGTTTAAAATAAAAGGGGCTGCCAACACGCGGTATTATTTCTAATGCCAAACTAATGTTCAACAAAATGACCATGAGACCCTTGTTTTAATCTTTCGTCGTTTGCGTTATATGACTTTCTGCAAACTGTGCTTTACTTTTTAACACTTGGTTTGTGAAATATTTACGAAATATGGCGTTTATTCTTAGGGGGAAATCAACTTTTTGTATTATTGGGGTGAAATCAACGCCGATCCTTCGAACATTCGCATTTCTTTCTTCTCGCGAAATTAAAGAAAGGTTTGTGGTATTGTTAATAACATCCACAAGTATAATACCTTCTTTAAAAAAACAGAATGTGTCTAATTTACCGTCGCAGGATTTTCCATTGTCGTTCAGAAGGTATCCTTCGTTGCACATACAGTCAAAAGATCCAGCCGTGTTGACGCAAGTGTGGTCACATTGGTTCGTGTCCAGCACCAAACACTCGTCGAAATCTGCCAAGAAGGAGCTTGAAATTAATATTGCGCTTACGTCCGATTAGCTAAGCGAGAAGAACGGATGTGTGTTTGCCACCTTTTTCTAGACGCATTACTTCCGGTGGTCGTTTATCTGTGTGAATTTGACTATAGAGCAGGGGTTCTTAACCAGGGGTACGTGTACCCCTTGGTGCTACGAAGCACCAAAGCAAGGGGTACGACATGCAGGATGAAGTTATGCGCTATAATTCGGCATCATATTTGTGAAGAATGCATAATATACGAAAAGCAACAACAAAAAAACCATTAGTAAATTAACTGTTTTATTGTGTGTTGTAATTATCGTTGAACCTACAAGACTGTATTTAATGCATGCATTCAACACGTGAGTTATAAATACACTGAGTTTAATTCCTATTATTTAAATTTTATATACTTCCGTCGGCAATTTTAGACAGGGGGTACGATAAAATTTCATAAAAGCTCAAAGGGTACGAGCGCTAAAAGGGTTAAGAAACAGTGCTATAAAGTGTGAACCTACCGTGACATGCGAGCCCGTTGGTGGACTGCTGGTAGCCAGTGTTGCACACGCACTCGTAGCTTCCGTCTAGGTTATTGCAGGAGTGGATTCCGCAAGGCGAGTCCAAGCACTCATTGTCGTCTGTTTGCCAAAGTATGAGTCGGATATTCAAGTTAAAGTGTAAAGGACATATTTTACCCTGTTATCCGCTTTAAAATCAACGAGGTGACGTTTTAGTGTGAAGATTTCGATGCAAGCTCGGGGTTTTTTAATGTCCTTTTTTTCCAAATAATATTTTTAAAGCGAACTATTTTAAAAGTATAGGTCTTTCCGTTTTCACCGAATGACGTCAAAGGGACAGAACAGAAAGTCAAATCGCATTAAACAAATGAGCAATGTTTCTCAAGAAACGAGTTCACAAACGTTTCATTAATTGTATTTACAATAAACCTATTAAAAAAGATTAATTTCCCTTTGCATATAACTATACCTTGGCAAGACAGTTGGTCGGTTTGAAGCGTGTATCCGGCACGGCAGGAGCAGCTGTAGGTTCCCAACTGATTCTGGCAATTGTGATCGCAACTGTGTGATCCAGTCGAGCACTCGTCTTTATCTGGTTTGTGATAAAAAACGGGTGCATTTTATGTGCTGGTCTTTATTCCGTAAATGTTTCACTGACATGCGTTTAAGGACTGGAAACCTGCAGTCATAAAAAGATATGCCCACTTATTTCTTTTGTGAGGTTTTCAACCTGCTTTAGAGTCATAATGTGCCTATTTTGATATATTATAAATAAACTAAAGCTGATTACAATTCTAAGTTGTTACCGACCGGTTAGCATGTTTGAATTTCTTAAAAAAAAAATTATTTTCGTTATGCCTTTGTCTTAATTGCATGAAAAAACAAATATATATTTTTTTGTGTTCGATTGTCCATTTGGAACTAAATTAATTCGAATTGTTTCAATGTTACTATGTGAACGTGTATTGTACGCAACTAATCGACTTCCTGGTAATTCACATTATTGTTTATTTTCTGTTTGTCTTTGCTGGCAACATTTCCCAAAGCCCAGCGTCTTAACAATTTCTTAATTGATTAATATGCTAATCGTTAACATATTGTGGCGTGCTGGTTTCACTTAATATTAAATATATATTGAAGATCTATAGCGTTGAAAATTGTATCAGGACCAATCATAGTTTTTTTGCTTAACGCTGGTTTTCTTTTGTCTCTTTGTGTGGAATTTATTTGTAAAAAAACTGGCGCTACACACAAGGTTACAAAGCGTTTGCTTGACCAAGGCGTATAAAATGTGCACAATGCCTGGTAAAAAATAAGTGGCGTAGGGCAGATGGAACTTGGCAACCGCAGAACCTAATAGCCTATACCAAATCCCAAATAAGCATCTGAAATCTCACCCGAGCATTTCGATCCGTCGACCAAGTCGTATCCAGCGTTGCAGGCGCACCGGAACGAACCAACCGTGTTGATGCAGCTGTGGTCGCAATCGTCTGTTTGCCCAGCGCACTCGTCCATGTCTTGAATGCAATTGCACATGGGAACACAAGTTTGCCTTAGTGTTTCGGTTAAATAAAAAACAAAAATCATCGGAAATTTCGCTTGGCTGTTTTTCCACCATTTTCGCACCGTTTGGCGAACGCTGCTGTTAAATTCCAGCTTTTGCTATATATTTGTTTTTTTGTTTATTTTGAAGAGGCTTTCCCTATGTACAGAAAATTGTGTTAAAAATAATGTCGTATGGCTTGTGAAGCAACTACCAACCGAGAAATCCTATAGCCATATTTTTTAAACAGAGCAAAAGAGGTTTCGCCATTTCTTTAATTTCCTTTTTGCAATATACGATTTAAACTGATTTAATTATTTGTTCCGCTAATTTATTCTTACCGTTACAAGTAACCCCGTTGTTTACAGTGGAATATCCGGTATTACATCCACAGGTAAAAGACGGAGTCGCATCGTAACAATTTTGGTCGCAGTTGTGCGTCCCCAAGCTACACTCGTCAACATCTGGAATGGAAAACACTCTTATTACGCCGTTTCATTTTATTACGCAGCGTTTTGGATTTGTAGTGATCTACTGAATCTTTCGACCCTTGCAAGCAGTTCGAGAAATAGACTATAGTATATATACAACATAAAAGGAAATACTACAGGTCATAGTGTTAAGCATATTATATCCTATTACACAACAGAACCGGAAAATATCTTCCTTTTATTTAAGATCATACCGTTTTTATCGACTAAAGAAATAAATCGGTAGTATGACATACACCTCCAAAATATTTGCAAAACACATGGGCAATAAAATACACATACAATGCAGTCTAGGTCAATTTATAGGTAGTTATTTCAAAATAGTCTAACGAACATATACAATTTAAACGAGCTACCGACGCGACATCCATTACTTCTATACAAGACAAGTGGTTAAAAACAATTACCAAAATCAAATGCTATTTCTTTTTATCACAAACCACGTATCTGTACTTGAATATACTCACTGGTGCATACGCCGCCCACCATGGAATAACCAGCAAAACAGCTGCAAGTGTATGAACCGACCGTGTTGGTGCACACTTGTCCGCAATCGTTGGTGCCAAGACACTCATTGATGTCTGCGCACAAATAAACAAAAGTGTAGGGCAGTGGTTCCCAAACTTTTTTTGCTCGCGACATATTAAAAAAATCCTATGTATTTCGCGGCACACTTTTACCAGAACAACAATAGAGTAATTTTACAATCGCCCTTAAAACACTACAAACAATATGAGAATGTCTCAAAATTATTAATTTGTAATGAATAGTGCGTATTTAAGTCTAAAATGCATGCGTGTATGGTATGCCTATTGGAAATACAAATACTCTCGTTCCCGAAACTACAAAAAGTTTCGCGGCACACTCTAGAGCTCTCGAGGCACACAGTTTGAGAATCACTGGTTTAGGGAAATAAAAACAAAATTTAATTTGTTTGCCATCACAGTTGCAAGTTTAGGACAACTCTAGAGCACCATGATTTCATCATACCTATACTTTATACATTTCAAAAGCAAACAGCTATAAATTAGTTTGCCTACACGAGTTACGATTTAGTGGTGTTTTCAGAAGCATTTCAGGAAATTTTAATCTAACTAAGCGTTTTCCAATGAAAGTGTAAATCTACATTTTAGTTTTTCAAACAAAATAATAACATCAGTGGAGGAAACCTTATTTTCCAATGTTTAAGCTCATTTTAGCTTTACCAAATCTGGACACCTTGGCACATTTTAATTAATACTAGTTCATCTTTATATATCATATTAATAACGTTATTTTGGTACGGGATCTTTTCTTTTTTTATAAACATTAAATTATCGGCATAGAAAGTTTCGGACCTCCCTCCTGTATTCTTAATGGTGTTACCTGCACAGCCAGTTCCACCGTAGCCTGAATAGCATGAACACGAGTTGGGCGCGGTGCATGTTCCGGTGGTTCCACAATTGTAAATACCCCAGCATACAGCTGAAACACGATCGTGAAAATATCATGTAACGACAACCAATAATTATAATTACCAATGTCCAGTTGACAATTAAAAGACAGCATATAGTGTTGAAATAACGGACTTCTGGTTGTTTTAAAACATAATTATACGACGTGTGTTTCCTCTGCTCATCCGTTGAGCAGCTACATAAATGTAAAACGAATTTCCGACGAAATAAAGTGACCCGTTTAGAGTATATATGTGATATACGCTTAATGTATTGATAACCAATTCAAAACACGAAAATCACAGGCGACCGTTTCTAAAATACCGATAAACCGGATATAGTTACATACTTACGGGTTGTGCAGTCAGCGCCAGTATATCCAGAGTGGCACGAACAAGAGTTTGGGCTTGTGCAGTCTCCGTTAACACAGTTGATTGACGGGCATTGGGCTAAAATCGTCCAATGGATTAGTAAAACAGTAACACAGACTCGTCGAATTGGGTTAAATTAATAAAGAAAAATTACTGCAGTGTACAAAACGCTGCATATACAGTTTACAAAACTCTGCATATTCTGTATAATGTTATATGACTGGGTTATCATTGAGACCAGAAAGGCAATTTGTGTGCATTTTAAGTATAACCGTCAGCCACTTACGAACATCACAGTCGTGGTGATCTGGGTCGGATCTCACCCAGTTGGCGCAGCAATAAAACAGGTTCACCTTGCCACCGAAGTTCAAAACATTCTTATTTACCCTGGTGTGAGTGAACTCATCGTTCCCGCAGTTGTTAGTGCTGAAATTTGCACGTCAAAAGAAAGATTGCTTTTTCGGCATAGAAAATGGAAAAATCGGTTCGTTTCGTGGCGGAGGTATGAGCTCAGTTGAAAAAAGTCCAACCGCGTATATAAATGATTGATGTATAGTATCACTATCCGCGTATTATTTGTGACATTTGGCCTTTTTCGATATATGCAAAACTTCGAAGACGGTGGAGGACGCAACAAATATGCGCAAATGCATAAAAAGCAAAAATCGGCAAGCTGCCTAAAACGCGTCAGCGACAAAAACACAATACAGTCTCGAGATATATGAAATCCACTTACCCCCTTGTTGCACCGGGCAGAAGATTAACTGCATCTGCAACGTGGCTGACAGTGTCTGTAAAAACTTTTGCTATCCGTCCCCAAAAGCTGTTGTGAAAAGATATTACGCGTTAAACACGCTATTATAAATAATTTTTATTACTGTTTGGTTCCCTAAAAGAGGCTGTGCTTCTGAGTAGAGAATGTCACCACTGCCACTTTCGTCGCAGATTTGGCTTCTACAGATATAGGTATCGATTAAGTTGTTTTTTCTTTTTTTGAGTAGGTCAGAGGTTCTCAAACTGTTTGTCGCGACGCCCTGGTGCGTCGTTTCAACTTTTCAAAAATTTCGCACAATAATCCTATTTCGTATCTAGATTGCAAAAATAAAATGCTTCACAATGTTTAAATCTAATCATCTTACAATTCTGTGCATTTGAATTCAGTGTTTCGAAAAACTGAAACGATTGTTTTTTTTTATTACAAAAATGAAGAACAACTAGCAATATTCTTTTTGGGGGAGGTCGACCAAAAAGACTTATGTCAAGAGCTGTTAATGGCCCAATACCGATTCCACTGCGAAACAAGGAACGTTCCAGGATTTTTGTTTGGGTCGGACTCGAAGGCATGGAAATTTTTAGAATAACGTCACATGGTTACATCATAAAACAATAATCTTAACAAAATCTGTTGAAATATGCAGATTAAATACAGTTGAATCTCGCGTAGCGCAAAAAAGTTGGATTTAAATTGGTTTAAAAATATAATAAAGAAATGCAATAAAAAAAAATATTACATGACGAAAGGGGCACATAAAAGACATTCGAATATTGATATAGAAATAATAGTATTTATATTCTAATTTAACAGAAATTGGCCTGTCGAGTTCATGGGACAAGCGACTCGAAATGCCATAGACAGCATTTTGGGGATGAATAAATTTAAGTAAAACAGATTAACGTTCGTAAAACCGATTTAATGATAAAATTTATGTTGGCTAAGTAGAGCGGCTGGCATAGCCTGGAGGCCCTTTGGTGCAACAATGTGCAAAGAAAACTTCCTATCACACCAACAAATACAGAACTAATGTACGGCTATTAAGCGGTCAACAACTACAGGAAAAAACGAAATATTACAAATCGCTCACGGCCCACTAAAAATGGCCAAAAGACGTCGTCATTCGTATTACTAGTGAAAAATGTAACAAAAGTACTTTGAAGAAACGCGATAACTTCATTTGCTAACTTTAGAAGTGTGGGATGAGCTTGCGAACGAAGCGAGTGCGATTTTTAGGGGGGTTTTAAATTTCTTGCAAGTTTTTTTTGAACTGCCAAAACTAATAAAAAATTAGAAAAGAAATATATATATATATATATTTTGAATACGTTTTCCGTTTGTCGTAACACACTTGTCATCTTTCCACGCCGCAACGGTAAATAAGCACTGAACTATTTAAAAAGACATCATCAAAGCGTAAATTTACCGGATGTCTAAAAATCATTTGCGCCAAGCGCGAAAATTTTTCGCACTTACGTAGTCAAAGACTGTGTGACATGCGCTCGCGTCTAGTTTGTCGAATAATAGGCGGCGGGCCGGACGAATTACTTTGGCGGGCCGTAGGTTGCCGACCCCTGTTCTAATGCTACATCTTTGGTATATATTGTTTGTCTTACTTTAATTTTTCGTACTCGCGCGAACTTGTACGCAAAATGCAGCCAAAAAGCAGCCCAAACGAAGGGAAAGGCAAAAAATGCGTATATATTTGGTAGAAATTTTAAGGTAAAGAGATCCGTAATGGAATTTGTAGTCCAATTAAATGCAATGTAATATGTAGTCTAATTAACAGAAAATGTCATTTCTTCAGTTAAGGAGTACAAACGGCGCACCATGATTTAGTACGCGTGGTTTCGCATACACTGCCTAAAACGGACAAAAAAACATTACATTTACGAAGTATAAAGTACCAGAGGACCGGTTTTTGATTTATTTTACGAAGTATAAGTTGGCATAAAATGGTTAAAAAAAACAAAAAAAAACACTGATCTAGATGATCAAAACACACTTATCAAATTCGATCCACCCGAAAGTCGGAGTAGACGATAGAACCTGTGTTGCCCAATCGATCAGTTACTTATTCCATCAGTTATAATCTTATGGTAGGATAGATAGCATAATATTGATTAAGTAAATCAAAAACAACTTATAACTAAAGAATAATTAAGCTCTGGAAATTTTTTGCTCTAAGCCATGCTTACCAAAGTATCCTTTAATAAATTTGACATCAATCCACATAAATGATTTTGTTGAATGTAATTACATTTTATTTAGACATTATCATAAATCAACTCGACTGTACTTAAATTGCTTTTCCAATTGTAATTTTTAGTTATACACATGTTGTGTCATTTGTAAGACCATATACGGTTGTTGGGTCCATACTGGTTGACCCAATAACTCTTGTGATTTGGTAAAATCGTCTTGTTGAAACACAATATCGTTTGTTGTGTGCTTAAGGCTTGACGCCTCGTTATAAATTGCAAGTTCGTTAATTAAATCAAATCAACGCACTTTTGTGGCGAAATTTAAGCTTTTTAGGTTAGGTATTTAGCATAAGTTTGGCCCGACCACAAAGACACTCCTAAGGGTTCTTGCTTAATGACATATTATGACGTAATTGTGTGACATCATCTTTAAAAATATTTATGTCGACCCTAAAAAAACTGCTAGATCTGACCCAGAAGGTTTACTGGTTTTGTCAGACAGCTTTCAGCCAATTTATCAAAGCAGGGTAAAGGTTTACTGGCGCACTATAACATACTTGGAAACTGTACCCAATATGTGTAATGGCACACGAAAGAAAGCAATCTAAATTGACTTACGCGTCGGCTCCCTGAGCATTAACGGCCAAGAGCACCACGACAACTGAGAATGCGAAACCGATCTTCATCTTCTACCTCTTCCCTGTGAAACAGCAAAAAATAGAACAGGCAACTTTGACGATACCTGCTACTTGTGAGGTATAAACGCACCGGGGTGGTGTATTTATGCCGGTGCTGAGGGGTGGGGTGAGGGGGTGCGTTTGACGTCGTCACGTTTCGTTTCAGGACAAAGCAAGGGCAGATTGACTTTGTCCGTTCACGCCCTTTTTGTTCGCCCTTAAACATTTAAACCTAATTAGCGCAATCAATGTTTTTATTGAGGCAAAACAAAACCATTTCGGGCGATCAAGGCTGTCGAACAAAGCGTTGGAGAACTGCCTATGTATATATATATATATCGGGGTTATTGGGAAATTCCAAAAAAATCGGAAATTCGATTTGTTAGCACGCCGCACTGGATACCAATCAAATTTAACTCAAGCTTTTGTTTCCCAGAAGTTTTTACAGCTGTAACCACTTAAAATAAAACACAAATAATATTAAACGGTTGCTATAGACTAAGTTATCGTAATTCAGTTTTGTATATTTTGCCATGGATTTCTATATTGTTGCATTAATGTATTCAAATCGGTATGACTTGAAGGTAAACTTTTAACATGCTCAACGAAAAAAAATGATAAAACCACCCATATTATAATACACAAAACCTATTTAGGAAATATTTATTAAGAGGGCGAAACATCATCAATATTTCACAAAAGCTTAGGGAATGCTAGGTTCGATGTACGCGCCAAGTTGCGAAGGAATTTCTAAAAAAACGTTGGATAAAACGTATTCGACAGCGACTGTAACGATGTAACACATATTCGACGCGATCAAACAGGTGAAATGTGGCGAGCGACGCGTTGGCTATACACCTATAGCTGCAGTATAGCCACAGAATATATAGGTTTTCCGAGTGAAGTTTCAGAATGTTTCTGTACCAACAACACTAACTTAAAAATATTTGACAGTTTAGTCAGAGAAATGAAGGAAGGCCTATAGCTGTTAATAAAATCAACTTTGGCAAATAAGGTTTTACTACGAAATCAAGTTATTATGAAAAAATCTGGTTACAGGGCATTTTGAGGTCAGTTTTTATGTAGATTATCATTACTATCTGTGTTTAATATTACAAAACTTATTTCAGTATTAACGCCTTTCTTAAATACAAAACTACGTTGCAAATTTCGAAAAAACATAACCCAAGCGATTTGACCGTTGAGAACGGACACGACAAACATGATAAAACTCTCAGGCATCGCTAGCTTCCAACGGAAGCATTAATTTAATAGAAGCACTTCCAGTTTAGTTTTGGACGCCGCGGCGGCATTTTTTTGATGCCCAGCGTTTTAGCGCCCAGGTTGTTTCTTTTTCATGGCCATTTCGGCCACCGCCCTTTCTTTCTCCGCCTGCTCCGCTTCAGCCCGGGCCTGCCAATAACTCCCAAATTCCTCCGACGCTGCCAATTTTACAAGGCGCTATAATTCGCTTGTTGGTTTTCCTTTCAATACCATCGCAACGAATTACATAAAAATGAATAAAGGTAAAATATTCAAATGTAAGATTTACACTAAAACCTCGATGCATTATGCTACAATAATAAATGTTAAAGAATTTAGGTTACCTTGAGATGCTGCGATAATAGACTCAACTTCTTTCGATTTTCTCCTCCTAAAACAAAAAACTATATGTGCAACAAACATAAAAAATCGCAAACACAGATCATTGTCAACCAATAATTTAAGCCTATAGGGTGTAGTTGACTTGGAACTTGTAAATTTATGCAGGACTACTGTTAAACTATAAGTTGACCGAGAATAACATATTAGCATTGCAAACACCGCTCAAGATTACAGCACCTATAACAATATACTTACTTTTTGCACCAAACCACGACAAAAACAATTGCTGTTATTAGTAGCAGCCAACCGCCTGATCCACCGCCGATGAGGTAGAAAAAGTAATCTTCAATGAAGGCTAGAGTATAAAGAAAACACTCTGTTTACACCAATCGTGTATAATTATTTATGTCATTTTTAAGCCCATATAAAAAAATGAAATTTAGAGTAATGTGAAATTCGCATCAACTTACAGGTAACTTGCAATTCCTTTAACAATTTAATTATTTGGCTGATGATAACACATTATCATGCCCAACTGTATGGGTGATAATCGATAGCCATCTTGACGGTTGACCAGATTATTCTGTAAACAGTGTTGCACAGGTTTAGCAAATAAGCAATCAGGTGTCTTACCTTCCAGCCAACTGGGCTCAGGGGGTTTGGTGGTGGGCGGAGGCAATGTAATGGGTATTGGCGGGCCTATGCAGTGCCCCTCGACTTTCGTTGCATTACTCTTGCCCTCACACGATGCCGCTTTGGTCTTAACACAATGTAAACATCTCGAATTGCGTTGTGTAAGTTCCGACATTCCAAGTCTGATTGCGAAATTTATTTTCGATTTTTTTGCTTATTTTATAGACCCCAGTCATGGTACACTGGCTTCAAAAAACAATGCAATGCACAAAAGTAGGCTACTGTTGTTGAAGTTGGTAACTACAGAGGAACATTGTCATTAAATTTTGTGGCATGAACGAACTATTTGTAAATTAAGATGTAAAATGGATGGTAAATTCATTTAAAAGCACTATATCATTTAAGATAAAGACGCTTACTAACTTTAGAAATACGATAAAATTGTTGGATAACTTACAATTAGTGTGTCTTGCTACCATTGCGTCACGTCATACATAAGGGCGTACGTCATACAACATGTTACACGTCATGCATCAAAAATGATAGTGGCGTTGTGTTCATACTTTCCAGTGTTAAACTGGAAACTCTGTTGTTTGGCATTGAAGTCCTGCGTTACCTCATCCCCGTTGCTTATGGTTTTAATCTGAATAATTCATAGCCTATTAATCCGACTCAAGGAGTTAATGTATATTACATTTACTCTGAAAAGCCATGGAACTGTAATTTTTTTTCCCGATACTGTATGTTTGGTTGGAAAAATTATCTTAATGTTGTGATTTAAACCCGGCTATTTAAACGTAAAAAAATACCCCTAATCCAGAGAAATTAATCAAAAATGTATAACTATATTTCTCATAATTAACTGACCACAAATGCTAAATTGTTTGCTAAGCATTTTGACTCAAATAAAACTTGGTGGTCAACGAAAAGAACCTGGCCAAAAGAAGAATCCTGTGCAAGGCGAGTTTCCCTGATGCAACGACAGTGATATCGCAAGTGCCGGGCTCGTTGCTTTTGACATAGGCACGTTTCAACTATTTTGTTCGCCCTCAAACATTTAAACCTAATTAGAGCAATCAATGTTTTTATTGAGGCCAAACAAAACCATTTCGGCGCGATCAAGGCTGTCGAACAAAGCGTTGGAGGACTGCCTATGTATATATATATATATCGGGGGTATTGGGAAATTTGATTTGTTACCACGCCGCACTGGATGCCAATCATATTTAACTCACGCTTTTGGTTCCCAGAGGTTTTTACAGCTGTGGCGCCGGTTTGGATTGCGGCGGCGGCGCGCAAACCACCTAAAATGAAGCACAAATAATATTAAACGGTTGCTAGACTAAGTTATCGTAATTCAGTTTTGTATATTTTGCCATGGATTTCTATTAATTTTTGCATTAATGTTATTAAACCGTTATGACTTAAAGATAAAATTTGAACACGCTTTGAAACGGACTACAGGAATCCGATAAAACCACGCATATTATAATACACAAAACCTTTCTAGGACATATTTATTAAGAGGGCGAAACATCATCAATATTTCACAAAAGCTTAGGGAATGCTAGGTTCGATGTACGCGCCAAGTTGCGAAGGAAGTTCTAAAAAAACGTTGGAAAAAACGTGTGCGATAGCTGCTGTAATAACGTAACACATACTCGACGCGATTAAACAGGTGAAATGTGGCGATCGACGTGTGCAGTACACCCACAAAATATTTAGGTTTTGGGAGTAAAGTTTCGAGGGTTAACAGAGTACAGAAGGAAGGCCTTAGCTATTAATAAAACCTAATTTGACTCTGAGAAATCAATTTGGTTATGAGAAAGATCTGATGACACGGCATTTTTTCAGAATAGTTTTTATTTGGATTGTCATTACTATCTGTGTTACTATTAGAAAAGATTATTTCAGTATTACTATTAGAAAGTGTATTTCAGTATCATCGCTTTCTTAAATACCAAAAAAATGACTACCTTGCGAAACTTCATAACAAAAACATCACCCAAGCGATTTGACCGCTGGGAACGAACACAACAAACGTGTTAAACTTTCTGGTATAGCTAACTTCCAATGGAAGAATTAATTTAATAGAAGCACTTCCAGTTTGGTCTTGGACGCCGCGGCGGCATTTTTTTGATGCCCAACGTTTTGGCGCCCAGGTTGTTCCTTTTCATGGCCATTTCGGCCACCGCCCTTTCCTTCTCCGCCTGCTCCGCTTCAGCCCGGGCCTGCCAATAACTCCCAAATTCCTCCGACGCTGCCAATTTTACAAGGCGCTATAATTCGCTTGTTGGTTTTCCTTTCAATACCATCGCAACGAATTACATAAAAATAGATAAAGGTATAATATTCAAATGTAAGATTTACACTAAAACCTCGATGCATTATGCTACAATAATAAATGTTAAAGAATTTAGGTTACCTTGAGATGCTGCGATAATAGACTCAACTTCTTTCGATTTTCTCCTCCTAAAACAAAAAACTATATGTGCAACAAACATAAAAAATCGCAAACACAGATCATTGTCAACCAATAATTTAAGCCTATAGGGTGTAGTTGACTTGGAACTTGTAAATTTATGCAGGACTATTGTTAAACTATAAGTTGACCGAGAATAACATATTAGCATTGCAAACACCGCTCAAGATTACAGCACCTATAACAATATACTTACTTTTTGCACCAAACCACGACAAAAACAATTGCTGTTATTAGTAGCAGCCAACCGCCTGATCCACCGCCGATGAGGTAGAAAAAGTAATCTTCAATGAAGGCTAGAGTATAAAGAAAACACTCTGTTTACACCAATCGTGTATAATTATTTATGTCATTTTTAAGCCCATATAAAAAAATGAAATTTAGAGTAATGTGAAATTCGCATCAACTTACAGGTAACTTGCAATTCCTTTAACAATTTAATTATTTGGCTGATGATAACACATTATCATGCCCAACTGTATGGGTGATAATCGATAGCCATCTTGACGGTTGACCAGATTATTCTGTAAACAGTGTTGCACAGGTTTAGCAAATAAGCAATCAGGTGTCTTACCTTCCAGCCAACTGGGCTCAGGGGGTTTGGTGGTGGGCGGAGGCAATGTAATGGGTATTGGCGGGCCTATGCAGCGCCCCTCGACTTTCGTTGCATTACTCTTGCCCTCACACGATGCCGCTTTGGTCTTAACACAATGTAAACATCTCGAATTGCGTTGTGTAAGTTCCGACATTCCAAGTCTGATTGCGAAATTTATTTTCGATTTTTTTGCTTATTTTATAGACCCCAGTCATGGTACACTGGCTTCAAAAAACATTGCAATGCACAAAAGTAGGCTACTGTTGTTGAAGTTGGTAACTACAGAGGGAACATTGTCATTAAATTTTGTGGCATGAACGAACTATTTGTAAATTAAGATGTAAAATGGATGGTAAATTCATTTAAAAGCACTATATCATTTAAGATAAAGACGCTTACTAACTTTAGAAATACGATAAAATTGTTGGATAACTTACAATTAGTGTGTCTTGCTACCATTGCGTCACGTCATACATAAGGGCGTACGTCATACAACATGTTACACGTCATGCATCAAAAATGATAGTGGCGTTGTGTTCATACTTTCCAGTGTTAAACTGGAAACTCTGTTGTTTGGCATTGAAGTCCTGCGTTACCTCATCCCCGTTGCTTATGGTTTTAATCTGAATAATTCATAGCCTATTAATCCGACTCAAGGAGTTAATGTATATTACATTTACTCTGAAAAGCCATGGAACTGTAATTTTTTTTCCCGATACTGTATGTTTGGTTGGAAAAATTATCTTAATGTTGTGATTTAAACCCGGCTATTTAAACGTAAAAAAATACCCCTAATCCAGAGAAATTAATCAAAAATGTATAACTATATTTCTCATAATTAACTGACCACAAATGCTAAATTGTTTGCTAAGCATTTTGACTCAAATAAAACTTGGTGGTCAACGAAAAGAACCTGGCCAAAAGAAGAATCCTGTGCAAGGCGAGTTTCCCTGATGCAACGACAGTGATATCGCAAGTGCCGGGCTCGTTGCTTTTGACATAGGCACGTTTCAACTATTTTGTTCGCCCTCAAACATTTAAACCTAATTAGAGCAATCAATGTTTTTATTGAGGCCAAACAAAACCATTTCGGCGCGATCAAGGCTGTCGAACAAAGCGTTGGAGGACTGCCTATGTATATATATATATATCGGGGGTATTGGGAAATCCCCCAAAAATAGGAAATTTGATTTGTTTCCACGCCGCACTGGATGCCAATCATATTTAACTCACGCTTTTGGTTCCCAGAGGTTTTTACAGCTGTGGCGCCGGTTTGGATTGCGGCGGCGGCGCGCAAACCACCTAAAATGAAGCACAAATAATATTAAACGGTTGCTAGACTAAGTTATCGTAATTCAGTTTTGTATATTTTGCCATGGATTTCCATATTGTTGAATTAATGTAATCAAACCGTTATGACTTGAAGATAAATTTTGAACACCATTTGAAACGGACTACAGGAATCCGATAAAACCACGCATATTATAATACACAAAACCTTTCTAGGAAATATTTATTAAGAGGGCGAAACATCATCAATATTTCACAAAAGCTTAGGGAATGCTAGGTTCGATGTACGCGCCAAGTTGCGAAGGAAGTTCTAAAAAAACGTTGGAAAAAACGTGTGCGATAGCTGCTGTAATAACGTAATACATACTCGACGCGATCAAACAGGTGAAATGTGGCTATCGACGTGTGCAGTACACCCACAAAATATTTAGGTTTTTGGAGTGAAGTTTCGAGGGTTAACAGAGTACAGAAGGAAGGCCTTAGCTATTAATAAAACCTAATTTGGCTCTGAGAAATCAATTTGATTATGAGAAAGATCTGATGACACGGCATTTTTTCAGAATAGTTTTTATTTGGATTATCATTACTATCTGTGTTACTATTAGAAAAGATTATTTCAGTATTACTATTAGAAAGTTTATTTCAGTATCAACGCTTTCTTAAATACCAAAAAAATGACTACCTTGCGAAACTTCATAACAAAAACATCACCCAAGCGATTTGACTGCTGGGAACGAACACAACAAACGTGTTAAACTTTCTGGTATAGCTAACTTCCAATGGAAGAATTAATTTAATAGAAGCACTTCCAGTTTGGTCTTGGACGCCGCGGCGGCATTTTTTTGATGCCCAACGTTTTGGCGCCCAGGTTGTGGGTGGTTTTGCCTGCTTTCAGCGTACAGTCAAGTATCGCGTTACCCCCTTCCCGGTTTCTCCCCGCCTCGCTAAATGGCTGATTAGTTCAATTCAGCTACAAGCCGCCTAATTTTGAACAATCAAAGTATTCGTGTGCCATGTGGCGATGATAATTAATAGAACCCAAATCGTGCACGATTTTAAACAAGTTAGACATGTGGGGCTGTGCGTTAATCACACGGCATTTATTAACGGTGACAGCATCCTCATAGCTTTTGTTGGTGACACGACATGTAAAGCGTAACAGGCCTACGTATTAACTGTACCTTATACCCACTACATTACTTCTGTTTTCTCATTCCCGCTATCATTGTTTTGTTGATTGAATACACCACAGTTAAGTGGAAAAAATAGTTACTATTGGTCACCGGAGCCTTGCGCAAAGTCCGTGTTTTTCAAATCTTTATTTCTTTCTTTGTTGTAGTGAAACAATGTATTGCAGGGTCACCTTTCAGTTACTCGGACGGCGTATTCAAAAATTATTTAAGGTATCGATTTTGGAAAGACGAAACTGTTCTCAAGGGTGACAATGACAGTACAGTAATCTAGTTTCATAGTCGAAACCAGTTCACAGGGGAATAGAGAGTGTTCGGCTAGAATATCGCAGGTAGTCTGTATATTACAATACAAAACAAGGTTCAATTAAATATACCTGTTTGGATGAGCTTTGAATCACAACGAAATAGTAAAATGATACTCTGTTCTTCTGGAGTTAATACAGACTCTCTTATTTTGAAAAGACACATAACTGATCACAAGCCTATAGCAACAGTAACGATATTGTGACATCATTTCAACCGATAATAAAATAGACCAGCAAATTAGTAACACTACAATTAAAAGTATCAATCAACCTACTCTAAAACGACCTGTGGATCACATCCACGTACTTTATTTTTAACCGAAATAGGTTATCATAATGCTGTTGCCGTCCTTAGAATTGAGTCATTTTCTTGGCTTCTAATAAAGCAAAAATACCTAATCTGTCTGTAAAAGAGAGAATAACTTATTGTAATAACAGGTAGCAGAAGATTGCAAGGCAAGCAGTTAATAGATCCGAAAATCAAGAATGTGCAGCATGAAGTAGTTCGTTAAGAACAAATCTGAAACGCGCTCAAAACACAATTCTAAACAAGCTGTCTGGCTGACCAGCACAATGCTTACTGACTCCAGCAGTACTTCCGCACAGTTACTGAACCGATTTTTCAGCCCGCGGGAATGCCTTGCTCACTCAAATCGCCACTTTGCATTCTTAGTTAATGTAGCATAATAATAAGGAAATGTTCTGCATTACGTGCAATAGAAGGTGCACGTTTGCGAAAAATATTTAACTTAAAAACAAAAAGCATATTATCGAACTGTTCTAGAAGAGCTTTAGTGTTTGCAATTCTATAAAGCTCTGTGCTAATTTTATAATAACTGCAGTCGGTCAAACTATAGTTTAACCAAAATGATATGAAATCACTGTATAGTTAGGTTTGTAGTTTGAATGACATCATGCACAAACCGTTTTTTATTTCGAGCTCCGCGTGAATTTTTATGTCGATTTGTAAGTTGACACAATAGAGAAAATCTTGTCAGCCCATAAGCGCTTTTCGTAACTCTATAATATTTTTCGCTTTCGCTAGAATCAAGTTGTTGTATAGTAATTAACACCTCAACAACCTAAAAGTTAAAAAGATTGGGTATTATGCTTTTTGCCCTTGCAAACTTATACTATGTTTTTTCTGGAAACAGACAGCATTTACAACGACTTTACTTAAGTCACTGTTTTCAAATGACTTAATTTAACTTAGGTCATAGGGCAAAATGACGTTGCGTTTTTCTTATATTTTAGTTCAGTTATTGTTCACAATCGTACAAGTTTAAAAATTCTAATAGTTTAACATTTTATTTTTTGACAAGGACATGACTTGAAGTTAACTTGCTCTAATTATGACTTTACTGGGACTTGACTTGCGCAACTGATGACTTGGACTGGGACTTGACTTGTTATGTATTCAAAAAGACGTGACTTAGACTTAAGTTGTTTTACAAATGACTTGACTGGGAATTAAGTCATTTTAAAACGACTTGTTTACAACACTGGTACATAGCTCACAACTTATTTGTTATATGATAAGTATTGGTTTTCTGAATAAAAAGTCAAGTTAAGCCTAATAAGGTCTTTAGCGCGCATGAGTTTGACCTAGAACAGCAGTTTCCTAAGGTTATACCTATTTTATGGTGTCACGTTATGCCGGTATTTCTGATGTCATCTTTTAATGTTTTTCTCGCCTTGTGCGATTCTATTTGTGACGTATAAGAAGTTATTAATAATTTGTTAAATTTATACAAAACCGAAAAATGTCGAAGATAACCGTGATTTATTGATCCTTAACACTCTTGGCCTAAGTATTTTTCTAAGTTGACATCCAAGCCTGAACTATATTGATATGATCAATATGTCGCCAACAACGTTGTAAAACTCCATGTATAGGCCGTGTTTTAATCGCTGTTAAACAGAAGTGCATTCAGGATTTTTGTTTTGAAAACGATGACAGACATGAAAAACAGGCCATAAGAAACTTGATGTTCTCGGTTAAGCGAAAATGTGCAAACGAAATACAGTCTTACTAATCATCAACGTTTAACCTTGTTTTATTGAAGAGGTGGTAACTACTGAACCATGTCAACGTTTTTATTTATATTTGCGTTAACTTGATTTGACAATTTGTGTTCTCGTGGCCCTAACTATATATACACATAGAAACATTTTATGATTCAAACACCTTATAGGAAACGCCATTCCTTTTATCGATTTAGTTGAAAAAAAAAGAAGAATACGTTTAGATCTTTAAACTTAAATGGTATTCAAATAAACTAAGGTTGAAGAATACGTCAGTATGACATGTTGTATTTATGACCTCAGTAAAGCGATGTCTACTAACCCTGTGGTAACGGCAGTATGCTAAAGGCTGTGCAAAGTTTTACGATTTGTTTCCATGGAACACACCATAAGCCCTATACAGCAACAATACTTTCAGGGTAAGACCTCAACCTGTCGGATTAAGTCCTAAAAATACCTAAATAACAAGTAAACCTGTAGGAGGTTGGTATTGAATGATTGGACCGTTTTGTTATCGCTGTTTGGGACTATTTATCCTTATTTCTCTCACCTAAGTTAAAATGAACACTGTATTCATTTTGTTTACCTGCAAAGTTATTTATTACCACCGGTAACTTGACTTTAAGATTAGCCTTTTTGATTGAACTTTGGTCTGAAGTGTTCAACACATTTTTGTCTACTCATGCGCCGAACAGTCAGTAGACGGAACTAAGTAACTCATTGTCGACATCTAGCGGAACTAGGCACTAAAATGGCATTAAAATATTTTTAAGGTCGTTAAAAAGTTAAACTTGAGTATTGCGTTGCGCGCATAAGCGCAATTTTACTTTGGTATTATATTGTAACAACTGAGACATTAAAACAGACGTACATATCTAGTTTTATTTTATTGGTAGCAATATTTCACACAATTCAGACCATGACCAAACTTACTAAATTATATTAATTATTCGTGGTATTGTTATTATTAATTAACGAAATAAAAATGCCTTGGTTATCCAACAAAAAGGTGTGTCATAAACTTTAAAAAACCTACAGAGTACAATAAGTGCAATCTATGAGGTAAAACATTTACTATTACGTTTGATTATATAGGAATTGGTACACTGGACTACATTCTACGAATCTGCTGTTGAAATCGGTGCATCTACAGTACTACAGATCCATGTTGGCACATCACACTTAGGGCGAAGCAAACAGAAGCTCCTCTGGGTACTGGTCAACCAGGGCTGAAGAAAATGGAAAAAAAATGTTATGCTACGCTGCTACAAAACACTAAACAACCATATAACTAAACGACATGTCGACATTGTTCTAAAAAAGTCCCTTGTGTGAGGAAAAAATAAATTGGGAAAAAGTTTTGCATATTTTTAGTCGTTTGCCTAAGATGTTCATGTTCTTCTAAAACAGTGCTTCTTAAACATTTTTAGTTACGTTTACCCCTAGCATCTATCTTGAGATTTCATTCACCCTTGTTTTATGGTAAGATAAAACTGACTTCCACCCCTACGAAAAGCAATTCGGAATTTTTAATTAAATATCACTGAGACAACTTGAAAATAGAGAAGTTGGTTGTTGGTCGCGCGAAGCGCGAAAAAAATTGGATTTAATTGGTTGAATTGGCGTTAAACTGTAAAACCAGGAGGCTTTTAGCAAAACATTTCGTCCCCCTCATGCTAGCCTCTTATCAATTATATAAAATATGGATAAAAAATAGATCGAAGGATGACAATTTGTAGGGGGGGCGGCAAAAACAGAGTTTGTACAGCGCTGTAGGAGTGGTGTACAACCAAAACGAAACCATTAGAATCATAGCAAAAAATTTAAATATTAACTAAGAGCTTGCCTCCCCCCTACAAATTGCTTGGAGCCCCCCTAGAACCTTTTTTGAAACCAGCAATTCAGCATCTTTCATGGCTTAAGTATTTTTTGGAAATAAATGCAACGCCTTGCCTGAAAGTCTTGCTAAAAGTATTAGCAAATAACTCGAAATGCGAAAAAAGAGGACATTTGGATATTTTTGAGCGTTCTCGGAGGACCATTAAGTTTTTTGTTAAAAAAGGGAACAAATCCTCCTGAAATAAGACATATTGTAGGTCTAACTTATACACTCAGTGCAAACCAACTTAACTATTACAATAACCAAAAAAACACCAAAAAACAACAGTTCAGTATTCCATTTACTTCAGAAAGTGGTTTACTAGTGACTACAGGATTCTCCTGAACTTTCGTTCACCCTTATTCACCCCTTTTGGTTGGTTCACCCCTGCAAAAATTGTATTCACCTTGGGGTGAACCATTCACCACTTTAAGAAACACTTTTCTGAAAAACACACTTAAAAATACTGTTAAAGATTGCTTTTTGAAATTGGAATAAAATCAGTAATCCCGGAATCAGACTTGGCCACCAAATTTATTTTAGATGTTTAAATCAGACTTGAATTAAAATTAGAGCATTTTGTTTTTTCCAAATAAGTTTAGAATTAGAATATATCATTTTAGTATTTTCAACATAGAATTACTCAATTATTGAAAACAAGAATTTAAACTAAAACTGGAACTATACAGTTCCATTCAATTTAAAATCAAATTAATTGAAAACGCAATTTATTCCATTTGTGTGCTAATTTTATAGGTCTAAGCATAGCCCGTGCTTTTCAAACAGTAAATTTCACCTTCGAGTCGTTACGACCAAAGAGTATTAATTCAAATTATTTGTTCTGACTCAAATGCTAAAAATGCCCTTGGACAAAGTAGCATTTTTGGCAAAATCCGAATCAAATTAGAACTAGGAGCAGAGCACACAAACAATTCAGTAATTAGATAAAAATTAGCCGCATTTTGCTGTTATTCTTTAAATTAAATAGGGCCAATGTATTTTTTAGTCCAAAAGTGGAGCTGTTTTTTATATTGTAGCTATTTGCCCAATAAACTAGAAAAGAAAAGAAATTAATCTTAAGTAGAAACTGTAATTGCCCGAAAGCGGACTTTGAAACGTAGTGTCATTACTTCAAAAGCCGGCGAATTTTTTTACGCAGTGAATGCTTTTTTTGCAGAAGTACTACTGATGCTCCGGATATGTCTCGATTGTATACTTTGCTTTTCCATTATATTT